>NW_027423744.1:0-1200000 GCF_013202065.1 Cotesia typhae
CGAATCTGTAACCTCTCAATTATCCAAAAATTCGCTATTTATTAACCATCCTGATTCAGCTTTAGCACAGAACTACACTACTGGAAAAAATTAAGGGATCAAAAAAAAATTCCAAATTTTTCGGTAGTTTTCAACAGGCCGTAACTTTGAGAGAAATGGTCGTACAGGAAATAAAAAAAAGGAAATTGTAGCTCCAAGTGTCTAGTTTTTGGATTAGAACTTCAAAATTTTGTAGCCTCCGCGGTTTCTGAGTAATCGTAGAAAAAGCAGCAAGAAAAAAATTCTCAAAATTTTTTTAGTTTTTTTTTTTGGTCTACGGGCGTGGAAAAAATTTTTTTAGCTTAACCACCATAAGGATCGGATACTTTGTTCATTTAGCTTTAATTTCTTTTTTTAAACACCCTGATACGTCCACTCCTCGCTGAGATATCGGTCTTCAAATGGAAAAGGATCTTTTTGTCTTTGATTATCGATATCTCAGCAACCAATGATCGCACAGAAAGTTAAAGGTGGGTTTCAAGAACTTGAATGAATTCCCCTTAACGACTGTCCATTGTTTTTTCGAAAAAAAATTTTTTCTTTCCGTCACATGAATTTGAAAATGCAACAAAAAAGGGCTTTTAGTGGTTTTTGGAAAATCAAGGGCTGGATCGAAAATATTGAGGAAACCACTAATGTTAAGTGTGCCTTTTACAGTTCAATATGTCACACAAAAACCCTACAAAGAATCAAATTAATCCAGCCAGCCGTTTTTTTGTTTCACTTGATCGAATTTTTGAAAAAATTAAAGGATCACGTTTTTGCTCTAAAAAGCTCATAATTTTTAAAAATGAGAAAAAAATTGTTTTTTCGAGCTTTTTCCACATTTTTGTTCCAGAAAGTGCTTAAATTGAAAAAAAAAAAAAATTTTTTTGAAATTTTTTCTCTTGAAAAGTTTAAGAAAACAATTACCGCCGGCATTAGCGTTATAAAGCGTTATCCAAAGCGTACCACGTGGAGGTCGCGCGGTCGGATTTACGCTTGTGTGTGTGTGTGTGTGTGTGTGTGTGTGTGTGTGTGTGTGTGTGTGTGTGTGTGTGTGTGTGTGTGTGTGTGTGTGTGTGTGTGTGTGTGTGTGTGTGTGTGTGTGTGTGTGTGTGTGTGTGTGTGTGTGTGTGTGTGTGTGTGTGTGTGTGTGTGTGTGTGTGTGTGTGTGTGTGTGTGTGTGTGTAAGGTATTTCAGGAGAATTGAGACCCGGTGGCTCGTCAGTTCCACCGTATTTAATGACTCCAAACTCATTCTCTGAAGGTTTTTGTTGGTTCAATACCGGGTATTACCACCCCTGTTTTCAATAACGGCTCTCAAACGTTCAGCCATGTTTATGCAGACGGTAATTTGAGGCTGCGGAATGGTATTCCAAATGTGCTGAAGCGCGCGCTCCAAAGCAGCTAAGTTCTGCAAATTTGGATACTCTCTGCGCAACCGACGGCCCATTATGTCCCAAACGTGCTCTATGGGGTTGAGATCTGGACTCATTGCTGGGTGTCGCAACAATGTGATGTCATGCCGCTCAAAGAAGCGCCGGGTAATGTTGACTGTGTGTGGACGTGCATTATCTTGCATCAATATGAACGACCTCAGATGTTGTCGTCTGCGCAGAACAATGGGCCTTAAAATTTGGTCGATGTAACGTCTAGCTGTCAAATTTTCGCGTACAATTACCAAAGGTGTTCTCCAATTTCGTGAAACGCCGCCCCACACCATAACTGATCCACCGCCGTAGGCAACGACTGGACGGACAAAGTTCTGGCGAAAATGTTCTCCACGACGGCGCCAAACGAGAGGACGTCGATCGTTGCCATACAGATTAAAACGAGACTCATCAGTGAATAAAACATTTGTCCATTCCCTCAAGTTCCAATTTCGATGATCGTAAGCATACGCTAAACGAGCTCGACGATGTCTTGCTGTCAACAGGGGTACACGATTAGGATGTCGTGCGTGTAACCCAGTTTCACGAAGACGGTTGATGATTGTTCGAGAGCAAATGTTTCGCACTTGATGCCGTCGTCGCTATTGCTGTTGTTGTTGCTGTTGTCTGCGATTGGGGAAGTTTCGAGCGACAATATTCGCATTGACGAAAAGTTGTCGTCGAACTTCTCTAACAATTGTTCGATCATCGCGGGCATTAGTGACTCGATGGCGACCTTGTCCGAGGCGACGATGATATTGATTCGTCTCTTGGTATCTGGTATAAGCTCGAGATACGACAGATTGACTTACACCCATCCGGATAGCAACTGCAAGTTGAGTGTAATCTTCGTCGATAAGAGTCACTAACCGAGCGACTTCCACCTCCGATAAATGTCGTCTAACCATGATTAAGAATCAAAAGTCAGAAATTTTCAATTTTGACCAAAAAATTAAAAAAAATTTTTTTTAGCGCAGAGGGATTAGTTTTGAAGAAAACTGTTGAATGAAGCGATTTGCTAAGGATTCACAAAAAGAAAAAAAAAAACTCCGAAAAGCGTATGAAAAAATCGAAATTCGATTGGGGGTATTAACTTTTTTATTAATTTAATTAAAAGGAGATCAGTAGAATCAAGGAATGCAGCGGTGGAAAGGTGATAAAAATCATTGGGCGATGGTTTTTGAGTTTCCTTAACTTGTTAAAAAAATTTTTCCAAAAAAAATTTTTTTTTTTAAATTTTTTTGGAAAAATTTTTTTTTTTGAAAATTTTTTTTTTTGAATTTTTTTTTTTTTTGAAAATTTAAGCACTTTTTGGAATGAAAATGTGGAAAAAGCTCGAAAAAACCATTTTTTTTTCTCATTTTTAAAAATTATGAGCTTTTCAGAGCAAAAAACGTGATCCTTTAATTTTTTCAAAAATTCGATCAAGTGAAACAAAAAAACGGCTGGCTGGATTAATTTGATTCTTTGTAGGGTTTTTGTGGACATATTGAACTGTAAAAGGCACACTTAACATTAGTGGTTTCCTCAATCAATATTTTCGATCCAGCGCTTGATTTTCCAAAAAACCACTAAAAGCCCTTTTTTGTTGCATTTTCAAATTCATGTGACGGAAAGAAAAAATTTTTTTTCGAAAAAACAATGGACAGTCGTTAAGGGGAATTCATTCAAGTTCTTGAAACCCACCTTTAACTTTCTGTGCGATCATTGGTTGCTGAGATATCGATAATCAAAGACAAAAAGATCCTTTTCCATTTGAAGACCGATATCTCAGCGAGGCGTGGACGTATCAGGGTGTTTAAAAAAAGAAATTAAAACTAAATGAACAAAGTATCCGATCCTTATGGTGGTTAAGCTAAAAAAATTTTTTCCACGCCCGTAGACCAAAAAAAATAACTAAAAAAATTTTGAGAATTTTTTTCTTGCTGCTTTTTCTACGATTACTCAGAAACCGCGGAGGCTACAAAATTTTGAAGTTCTAATCCAAAAACTAGACACTTGGAGCTACAATTTCCTTTTTTTTTATTTCCTGTACGACCATTTCTCTCAAAGTTACGGCCTGTTGAAAACTACCGAAAAATTTGGAATTTTTTTTTGATCCCTTAATTTTTTCCAGTAGTGTATGTCACTCGTAATTTCTTTCTATCATCAAAACTGTAATCAAAATCAAAAAATTTACAACTTAATTGTATAGAATTCTTAGACGATGTGACGAGTTGTACGTCAGAGCCATGTATAGCCGACAACTCATGAATAGTTTTCATACAATTGCTGTGACGCATATATTGATGAATATATTCAGCACTTACATCATTTCACCTTCAACGTGTTTGTAATTAGAATAATCGAATTTTCTCAGCACATCAAATATTATTCCAGCCTCGTTCAATAGACATTAATTATTCAAAGGATTTCAGTGAATCGTAAAAATTTATTTATATAATTTAAACATGTATAAGTCTTTTTGACGTTGCTATCGTAAACGCCGTCAATCAGAATAAATTATTCCACATGGTCGGTGTTTTTCTTGGAATAACCCTTCCCACGTAGCTGTAAACCAATTTCCTGCTTTTTAATCTACCACAGCTCTAAACTGGTTCTAAATCGAGTTCTTATGATGCATCATGTGATGAAAAATTTATGACTATGTTTTGACAGTTTTTATTAATTTCATCACTTTATTTCTTGACTTCACATTAAATTGATCTTAAAATATGCCTTACAAGAAGCTTGACATTATAAAACGGGTTGAAACCTGTAAATAACTACGAAAATGACTATTATTGAGTGATTTATGAGCAGCTGTTGTGTTCTGAGTGAATTAGAGCCACCAATCATGGAATTTTCGTGTTATTTTTAGGTTAAAAAACAGTGCGCAGGGAGCAAAGATGATCGTTAAAGACTTTTGAAAATGGACGTTCTACGTAGGCAGTTATAGTGATGAGCAGGGTTCAGCAGATCAAAAGATCTATCAACTCACACATGATAAATAAACATAAAAGCTTTCTGTAATGAAAGCTCACAATAATATCTTTGACGTACATAAATATATTCCAATTTTATAAATTTTGGATTCTATCGTTGTTATGTTATGCTAACACATCATAAATCAATAGAAATATATTATCACTGTAGTCAACATATAAATTTTCCATAGAGGTATGGAAAATTCTGACAATAATAATAGTATATATATTTATACGTATTCTTAATGCTTAAAATCAAACTTATACTAAAGGAACAATGAACAATGAAGGCCGTAGCTGACTAATCGATTACTTTTCGAAAAAATAATCCACCCAGAGTAAAAACTTCACGCTGTTTTACCATATTTACCTCTTAGATCCTGAATTTTGCTGCGTAAGGTATTAACGACACTCTGCGAGTCGAACGGACCCCAATTTTTTTCAAGAGCATGTTCTTTAACGAACGCTAATATAGTTATTCTCGCCTTCTCGTCTAGCCCAGGTCTGACATTTATGCCGCTTACATCGAAAGCGTTCGCTCTGACACCCGTTAATGAACAAACACTCAAAGCGCTCTGAGAAAAAACTTCTACTAATAACATTCGCGCTAACTCTTTACTTTCTTTTGCAGATAACTTGCAATGCGTTAGTCTCAGAGAGTTAATAAATACACTGCTTCCAGGAACAAGTTCAACCAGGTTAAGTTTCGGATCATTCTCACGATACTTCAGTGTCCATCTGGTGTCATGTGGGTCGTATTCTGGAGGTAATACAAAGGATCGAATTTGGCTACGAATCTTATTTGGAATCTTCTTATCTCTATCCTGATCTTTCACATCTTTGACGTCTCCACCACAATCATCATCATTTTCGCTACTTTTAAAGTCCATATCGATATCTTCCTTTTTGTCTTCCTCCATACTGTCATTGGGCTTTTTCTCCTCTTTCCTCTCAGCTTGATTTTCTTCAGCTATTTGTTGAACTTCCGCCGTAACTTCTTTAGACGTCACTACAGCAACTTTTCCATTCTTCATAGCTCGTAAATTCTCTGATGCATTCGCTATACGTTCGATCACTTTCTGGGATTCAACTAATGATTCGTGTAAATCATGAGCGATCTGACAAGTTTCCACAAAGTTGATTTTCATTTTTTGAAAAAGATCAAATAATCGATCCGCCCAGACATCTGTCTGGTTTAATAGAGAAATAACTGATTGGTTTGCTTGTTCATTAGAGTTCGGACTAGTAGTTAGAATTTCTTCTGAACTCAGTTCTGAAGAGTTACTTTGCTCATCAAAATCAACATCTTGCGACGACGATACTTCATTTAATGCAACTGCTTCGACCATTGGTGATTTTTTCTCCACAGAACTCTCTTCGGTCTGCCCTGAATGATTTGCGTCTTCCAGAACTTTTGGATTATCAGAGGATTCATTCTCTGCTGTAGATCCAGAGAAGACATTCTGTTCAATACAGCTTACCTCAGTCAATTCGTCAACGACCATGTCTTTTACAGTTGAATCCTGATGCTCCACTATATTTGAATAGGCAATCGATTCATCTGAAGCCCACGTCATCTTACTGCAGGTAGTAGGTTCGGAAGTAGCACACTCCACTTCTGAAGATTGGTCAGGTGTCTTCTGTTTTGGCAAAACTTGTAGATGCTCTTGAATAACCGGCGATGACTCTGGAATCTCTAGTTGACTGAACTGGTTAGCTTTGTTAGTAAAATTTTGAATGACAAACGAGCTGTTTGATCTGATATCTGGGTCCTGGATCAGAGGTTCGGGTAAATCAAGAGTAAAGGTTCGTAGATTTGGAATCCTTTTATTTTGTGTTCCTCGAGTCAATGCAAGGTGATGCAAACGTTCACGATGAATTAACAATAGTTGATTTTCCTGTGGTTTCTGAGTATAATCAGAGACTTGGTTTACAAAAGCTAGAGGTATCTTTGAAGCATAAAGAGTTTTTTCCATGGTACTTCGAGAGCCAGCTCCCAAACTGTTAACTTGGGTTTCGTTATCCTTTTCTGATATTTGTTGAAGGTAGGGATATTTAAGTGAGAGATTATCAAAACTTGGTAGAACATCGAGAGAGTCTCGATCTTGGTGTTCTCTTGCATAAGGTTTTTTCATTACCACGTTTTCAGGAAAAACAATGTCTGGCAATTCCGATGAAGTTGATGCTCTCGATTCGACGTTGAAACATTCAGAAAACTTCCTTGAATTTAAAGTCATATCTCTCAGTTTTGCTTTATTTACCCCATTCAGCTTATTTTTATTCTTTTTCAATTGACGGTCTGACATTTTGATTGTTTTCAGCGGCGGAGTATGTTGTTTTGTTGTTGTAGCTGGCAAAAGTTTATAATCTGAAAAAATAGTACAATAATCGGCGATAAGAATTATCAAAGTAAATTCACATGGCTACCAATCATACAGATACTCACCGGTTCTGTTTTCGTTCGAATATCTACTAAAAGCATTATGAATTCTCTCCATAATGAACTCACAAGCATTCTCATATGAATCTAAAAAAGATATCATTTCATTATTCATTCAGGTTATTAACAAGTTTCTGACTACGTCATAGTTTAGAATGGTAATTTATTCACGGGTCAATGTATTAACGATCGGACACATAAAATATTACTCACGTGATTCAAGTTTTATGATTGCCATGTATAGTTGCCATTTTTCCGAAGGTTTATCGCCGTTCATAATTCGCATTTTAGTTATCGACAGAGGTTCATCGGGATATGCAATTAGGCTCTTCCTATCTGTCGCTCTGCGGCCTCGTATCCAAGAGTGAGGTACACAACTGTAGTCGCCAATATCTGGATACGGTAATTGCAAGAATTGGACCACTACGTACGGATACTCAACAGCGACATCTCCCTGGAAGAATAAGTACATGCTTCTAACAATAACATATCAAGTCCCAACAAATTACACGTCAACGTTTATTTTTCTTGTATGACCTTGAATTTCATGCGGCGAAGGGCCTCTAACGGTCGGTTAGATAAGAATCCAACCTGATTATTACAAGCTATTCTTACCTTCATTCTGTCGTATCTTCCTCCTAATAGCAATATCACGCAGAATGAATCAACACATGTCGTGTAACTAGCTGAAAATATTAAAATGAAATGAATTTTATTATTTTTGGAAGGACACGTTGGTCTGCAACGTGGACGGAGTGGTGTTTACATAAAACTATTTCCACCGTTTGTTTTTATAGAAACATGAGACTGAAAATGGGGGAAACTCAATAGATACGTCCACGCTCGCTGACTGAACGATCAATACTAATGGGTTAGTCCCTAGTACTATGGAAGCAAAATTTATTGAAACAAAACACGATAATGCATGATTATTAATAGCCGAGGCCGTCGGAATGACATATATTCCCACAAGGCAGGTGGCTTAAATTGAATTAGCTGACTTTAAAGACCATTACACTTTTATTTTACAGTTCGCATGTTTTTGATGAATTAGGAACTAACACACCTACTTCAACAAAATAGCGTATTTTTTATCGTGTGAAATACAGTTTTATTGAATCATAAAATAAATCGTTAAATAACGATGATGTGAAACATTCAACTTGTGAATCCATAAAACTATTATCGAATGTTACAGTCGTATCTGTCTAAAAATTCCCGCTGTTTATAGGTTCCAGAATACATTGGTTAAAGGTTCCCGAATATTCCCCCACCCGCTTTCTCGAGCGACGATTCACAATTCGGTTTCTTCACAGCACTTTCTTTAACCAATGGTCCTGTCCCGACCTATAACCTTTAGACAAAATCGACTGTAATATAATTTCTAGGAAAATAGTGGCTTATTTGTCATTGTTTATGGTTCAACGGTTATTCTATTAATGATTTCTCTGTTTTTGAAATTAATTAACACAACAGGAACTCGTTGCATACTAATGATCATGTCTCCTAATGAAGACTACTAAATCAGGTTTTTTTATCAGCTAAAAATAAATTAATGCTCAAATAAGCTTCCACGCAAAGCAATAAACAGCCTAAACTATATAAAATATTTGTAGATCCTATTCGTGGGTGCGTATTGTTGTAGAAGTAAAGTACCTGAAATAAATATCCTGTGTCATTTATTGCTTTTTCTAGAAAAGTAATTTAGTCATTTAATTGGTGCTATCGAGTAACACTATCATCAATTGAAAGATCTTTGTCAACAGCACTTAACCTTATTGAATCAATAAGGAACTAGCCTCGAATTTTATTAGAGAGGTCAATGTTCTAGTTCGTTGAGCACATAAATTTCTTAAATTGTAATATTTTTCCACGTACATAGAGACGATATTAAGCTTAAAGCAGTGCGGCAGACTTGATAAGATTTGATTATTCACAGTCTCAAGACATTATTAAAAGTCATCATGACTTTAACGGAAAGGTTATTTTAATAAAAACATGAGTTTATCATTTAATTGTATAATTTTTTACAAGAAACATGTTTTAAAAGACGTATAAATATAAACAATAAAGCATAAACTATAATATATTATTACAGTTAGTGATCAGTCTTGACTTCATTGCGTTGTTATATTCATAGACCAATCAGATTAACTGATAACTCATCTAGTCAGCAAGAAAACATAAGTACACAACTACCCGTTTTAGTTGAACTATAATACTTATAAGACATACATGGATTGCTCGACTACTTTGGCTCCAGGGTAATACAGAATAATCAGGTACAAGAATATAGAGCTAAACTACCGAACTTTAACTAATCTAACACAGAAAAAGGCTCACTCTCACTTACACATAAAAGTTACGGCATGAGGATAAATACAATAGTTATTTACTAAAGAACTCTGCTAAAAATACTCACTAATTTAACTTATTATGTACTACTTATAATTATAATCCGTAATCAGCAACATAAAAATTACAAATTATTATTCTAATATATATTCAAGCTTTGGATGTCTGCTCATGCTTGGCTCTTATGTCATTAATCTTGGTCCGAATAGTACTCATAACAGCTGATGTGTTGACCATGCTCCAGCCACGTTTCTTCCCGAACTGTTCAACGAATGTCAGTAAGACCATTCTCGCGTTTTCATCTAGCCCTGGCCTGACGTCAATATTTACGGAATTGAAAGCCTTTGCTTTACTGCCTGTCCAGGAGCACACACTCAATGCGCTGTGGGTGAAGATTTCTGTCAATAGCAAGCGTGCCAGTGTTCTGCAGTCGTTTGATTCTCGTATACAACGTTTCAGCTCTTTCCTTTTGACGTAAACACCAGTTCGAGATATGAGCTCGACGAGTCCCGGCTTATTCTCTCGATACTTCAGAGTCCACTTGGTATCATTTGGATCATATTCTGCTGGCAGAGAAAATCTACCTCTTTGCTCACGAATCGATGTCTTTGAGTTGTCCTCACTAGTAGTGTTGTCGTTATCTTCAGCTGGTATTTCTTGAGTACCTTGCGATATTTCGTTGTTACGTGGAGCCGCAGAATTCTGAACGGGCTCTATCGAGTTCAATTTATCGACTTTTTCTAACAATGTTTCGTATGTTTGTGCACATACGAGAATGGAATTTCGTAAGCCATAGAACATGTCACGTGTGAAACACAAATTGGCTCCCATTTGAGTCAAGAGAGTACCAATTCTATCCAACATGTCCTGCTCAGCAATTGTTTTGGATTGTTCACGATGATTTTCTTGAGTGAGGTTTTTTTCAGCGGTCAGAGTCGCCTGATTGGCTTCTGGAACTACTTTGTTTTCTGATTCATTCTCGTTGTCTGATTCACATTCAGAATCTAAAAATGTATCTTGATAAAGTGAGTCTTCTTCTTTTTCTAACCATTCGTTCGTCTGACATACACTTTCCACTGCTTTTGAAGCGCTTCCACAAAGAGAGGATTCAGCGATTGTTTTTACACAGTCACTGACATCCATCATAGGATCCATTTCGGTAGATTGATCAATCATAGTTTTTTTCATACCAAGACATTGGCAGTTATGTTTATTCTGAACCAAAGTAAGTTGTGTCGCCTGTATTTGGTTAGATGATGGCAAAGTTTGAACCTCGGTGTTTTTCATAGGAGAAGGTAGTTCTACCGTCTTAGTTTCAGAAATAGTTGCTGGATTTGTATTATTAAATTTCGTAGAACTTTGATTCACTTTTTCTTGTATATTCAGTTCTTGGATTAACAAGCTTCTCTGAGCATCTAAAAGCGCCAGACTTGGAGTTTTTGAGGTAGAGAGTGATCGTGATCTCTTAGTGACTTTTTGAGGCTTAGGAATATGAAAAGGACGTGTCGAATTGAGTGAAAAGCGATTTTGTGTATTTGTTGTACGCGGATCTTGACAACTTTGTTGATCTTGTTTATTTTGTGGAAGTTCGGCATCCCGATGTGACTGGCTCGATGAATGATGTGCAAGAAATTGAACATTCACTTCCTTGGAAGCAACAGGCTTGTACGTAACGTCAGCTGCATTAGTATATCTCTTTTTCAGTTCATGGCTTTTCATTCCATGTGAGTACGCGCTGTTAATCTGTTCGTATTGATTAACATTTTGAGGGAGGAACTGAATAGGCTGGTTGACTGGGTTCGGTTGACTTTGTATAACGTATCCTCCGTTCATCATAGCATTTTGATGATAAGCCTTCTGATCAAGAGTTGGAGTCATGCTGGACATTATAAGCATTTCTTGAAGATGTGCGAATTGCTGCAGATAGTCTTCACGAGTCGGCAAATATTGTTGTTCATGTGAAGTCCCTTGAAAAGGGTGATACTGGTGAGCTAACTTTGAGAGGTTCTGTGCGGCTGATGCATTTATCATACCTTGAGCACAGGGATCTCTCTGACTAATGAAGTTCTCTCTCATTCCACGTCTATCGTCATTTGTAATTGATCCATCAATTTGTGCCTGCTGCTGTAAGTGATGTTGGGCAAATTGTGCAGATTGCGCGACAGTTGAACCACCAGGTAAGCTGACGTATCTCATTGCGTTTGTTGGATATTGTAGAGTTGCAATATTTTGTGTGATATCTTCAAGGCGAATTTTTTTATCCATGGGATTTTTCGGTTTTTTCACTGCTGAAGATTTTTGTCTAGCTTTTAGTTCTAACATTTGAGTCAGCTTATCCGAAATGTGCTCATGGTTAGAAGTAGTTGGCATGCTATCAATAATGTTTTGAGAGCGCAGAAATGAGTGGTTATCAGCCACTTCAACATAATTTTTCCCACCGAATCTTTGGGGTTGGGATTTCGTATTCAAAGTGTTACTGACTGAATAAATTGGTAATTGAGGATATCCATATTGCTGAAAATACTGGTTAGTTGTACTGGAGGACTTCGGTACTGTCTTTGGTGCAGTCAAAATCCAGTGAAGAGTTTTTTGGCAGTGATTGGGTTCCTTCGATTGTCCAGCAGTTGCATCTCGTGAGTGCACCTCGGGAAATGAATTTTCATGACAAACCAGTGGAGTTGGTCTCTCTTTCATCGGGTTAGGTTGCGGAGCCGGTTCAAAACTGCTCGGAGAAGTTATAATTAATAGGCTTTCATCCTCGCCAGGCTTAAACAAAACGTTTTGACAGTTATCGAGATCTCCTTTAGATTTATCCAGGTCTACAGCTGACATGCTAATAGGCTGTTGATCGTCTTGGCCAACAGGTTGAGGTGGTTGTTCATCTGAAAACTTCGATGAAGAATATTGCTCAGCTGTAAGTTTCGGTGAAGGTTGTCGATCGATTGAAGGCTGCAGTGACGGTTGATGCTCAACCGAAAGGTTTGCTGAAGAAGACTGGACTGAAAGGTCAACCGACGGATTTTCCTTGATAACTTCAGGTTGAGCACTCTTCTCGGTGTTCATTTCACCATGAGAAGCGTCGTTCGTCTTTACAGGAACTTTCTGAATCACCGTATTGCCAGTGATGATTATTGATTGTTCTTTTTTTGAGCTGCCAAACGCTGCGGTTGTGTGATCAGTAATGGCGACAGGCTCAGGATTTTCATTTAACTTCAAGCACTTGTTATTCGGGTTTTGATCGCGTTCCTGAGATAACGGTCGTCGAATCGCAATTCTCGGTAGTGGTTTTCGAGAATTGTTATAGGATTTCACTGTTACCTGAGACTTGTCCGAGTTTTTATCTGACCAACAAGATCGATTGGCACTTCGTAGCTTTCTATCCAACTGAAATTTAGCTCGAGTATCTGGAACGCAAAACATTAAAAAATCCTTAATAAATTAGCCCTGTAGCAAACATAGCAGTTGACATTTTATATATTATTTACTTTTTTTTTTCGATTCTTGTTTATCAGTTCCCAATTCATTCCTCGCTATCCACGAATCAGCATCTTCAAAATCGTCTGAAAAAAAAATAAATTTCAATCGTTACTATAGGATTATCAATTAACAATTAAACACAAAGAAAATCGATCAATTTATTTACCTGACTCATACTTAAGGTAGGCCATGTAGAACCTCCATGAATCATTTGGTCGCTCTTTCCTTCTAACACGTTCTTTCGTTTTCAAGGGATCTTCGTTGTTGGGGTAAGTCACAACTACTTTCCGACTTGAGGATTTTCCAAATATTATCCAGGAATAGTACACACACACGTTGTCATCAATGCTCTCGAAAGGAAACTCTATGAACTGAACTACATAAAATAATCTTCTTTGATCCCTATTCGTCATTCTCATCTAAAAAAAAAAACATGAATGAGCTATTCATAACAAAGCAATTGAGTCTGAGAATCCACAGATTTGGAAAAGTCTGACACCAAGTGTCATATAAATGTGTTGATAACATAGCATTAGATTACTGAGTCTGTTTACCGTGAACAGAATGATAGTCTGGCGTCGAAAAGTGTTATTAATTTACCAGAACTAATTGTAAATTACATTGCATACCTCATATCAATTACAGTAATCAATTGTAACAATAAATTTTATTTCTGTTAAATAAAAAAAAATTGTTTTTGCTAGTCATGCTAATTCAAATTTGACGTGACTCTAGTCATACTGCTTCGGTCTGAAAATATTAATGGAACGACGGTTCAATGACTTTCGGCGTCAACATGCTACACGCGCAGAATTTGGCCTTGATAAGAAGTACTGACAATGGAGCGTGACGTAATCAATTTCGGAACTGCCTACGTGAAACAATGTTACATCACGTTAGCAATAACAATACATCTGAACGTCTAAGCATTTTCTAATATATTAAGTACGGTAAAAATAAATCCAAATAATTCACGTGAATCGATTCAGAGATAAAACATCTATAAAGATTTACGAACATTCGATAGATTTTGCAGAGTTGTTGTTTTCGTCTGCACAAAGCTAAATAGTTTCAAGGTAAGAATAATTTGTGCGCATTTACTTATAAATAAACAAAGGAGTGCATGACATCTAGTACGAAAACAAAATAATTATTACGGAATTAATACTTCTAAAATAAATGTAAAACTTACTCAGTGAATGTATTTCAGAATCAAAAATGCAAAATCTTTTGACGAGTCTATTTGTCTGCGAGAACTTTCCATCGACGCAAATTCCATCCGACGAAACTGCTGTTGATCTCCTTTCCGTAGAATCAATTGGAAACTTTATCCGCTCGTTACATTTCTGTATTTTTTAATAAAACCGCAGTATATTATTATTGCACTTGTTGTCCATATCAGTCAAGACTAAAATAATTCCCAGAGTTTCACGAAAATAACATGCCGCGTCGCTAACGGCTTTTCTTTGAATGACGGCCTCGATAACAAGCCGAGTTGTATATATAGAGTCGAGCGATTTGAGGTGTGAAGGGCATTTACTATCGCCGTAATAAGTACATCCCGTCATCGAGCCGTCCTATAATCATTAAAGTGTGAACAGATGTAGGTATTACAGTTTGGTTGCTGAGTGATATTTTTGGGAATAAAAAAATCTGATGGGTACTGCAGTTTTATCTGTTTGGACATGCTCCAAGTCGATTAAATTTAGTGGCCGTATTAATGGTGGAATTAAACTGTCGTTTTATAGCATAAAATAAAAATGAAAATCAGTGTTCCCACATGGAATAAAGACATATAACGACATACATGTAAACGCCTGTGGAAACATGAAAACTTTGTATAAAATTTCACCTAAAACGTATTTCAAAAATTTTTTATACATTTGCTTACATATTCGCCGATATGTTTTTACATATATTTTCCTGTATTCAGTCATATATGAATCATATAAGCCAGTATCATGGCTAAGTAGTACATCGCTTGCTTAGGACTGGTAAGGCGTGCACATGTAATCTGAGATCACACGTAAACAAACATGTGATCTGAGGCTTTGTTATTTACTTTCCGTGGAGTGTTTACTATTTTTTTACTCGACGAAGGCAGGAAGAGGCGACTTCGTTTAGCGCAGTGAGCCGAAAGTTGACGCTTTCTGCCCGCCGAGCAAAAATATTATTTTTCTTGGTTCAAGAATTTTTCTCTCGAATCAAGTTAATCTTTTCAGTGTGAGACTGTACAAGCGTAGGTTTTTCGATGGTTTCCCCAAGCCTTGTGCTACCGATGGAGCACAGGCAATGTGTGCAGTTTTCCCAAAGTCTTAGATTAGCCAATTTCCTCTTAACGATTTTTAAAAGATTTTGAAGTTTTTTTTTCATATATGAACGGATACCCACGTACATGAAAACATATTACATAATTTCTAGTTCCCTAATTCAGAGCAAACCTACGATAAGAATAAAAATAGTTTTATCTATACTGTACTGTTATCGCGAAGCTGACCTCTATTTTGAGATAAACTTCGCCAATTGAATACCTAACTAAATTCTGCTATCAAACAGCTCACTGGAACAAATTTTTGACTGTCGATAGTATTTCGTTCCGGCACAATTGAACGCAAACTTCTTTATTGAATCGATAAATAAACCTGTCACAACTGAACAAACACCCTTAGCAATAGTATCAAGCGAATAACAATTTAATAATCTCACCTGCTTTGAACCGGTTAGGAATATTTTAGGTTTAACGATAAAATTACAACTCTTCTGACCTTGGCTTCTCGTCTGGCTTCGAAAACAAGTGGCAGAATACTGAGAACTGATGTGATCACGATGCCATTAATATACTATTTTTTTTTTCTTTCTAATCTGAAATAGCGTGGTAGATCCTGTTACACCACTTAAACTCTGATGTAGAATTATTAAACGTCCGTATAAGATATGTAAAGCACGCATTCTCTTCCAGCGTTGAACGCAAGTATATCAGTTATTATTCAAATAAACTTTTTTTGGTGATGATAAATTTGTTGTTAATTAGGAGCTTGTTATTCAAGTAGATTCCGAGCAATTATGAGTAAAGTCTATAGTTAATTAAGTCAATGCTAACTTTATACGTTTCTCAATTAATTACCAATTCTGTGGGTACAATAGCGGTCGGATTAGGTGCAAAGACAATTAGAATTTACAAGCTTATCAATTACATACACTGTAAAAAATCCAGAGTGAATCGGGAGTGAATTTCACTCCCATTTCACTCTCATCACTCGGAGTTCCGGAGTGAAGTAATTAATCACTCCGCGTAGGTAGTGAATCCGAAGTTTTTGTTTGCGGAGTGATTCCGGATTTCACTCCGAAAAACATCCGCGTTCGGAGTTTTTAAAAAAAATAAAATAAGGATGAATTTTCGTTCTACAAAAAAATCTCAAAATTAATTTACTATAAATGATTTATTATAAATCAACAAATAATAATAATAATAATAATAATAATAATAATAATAATAATAATAATAATAATAATAATCAATTTTTAATATATTTATATATATCATATATATGTATATATGAAAAATATATCAAAATGCATGTGGGTACTGAAATGAAAGCTCTTAATGAGTGTAACAGCGGGATGAGCGTATATCTTTAACAACGTCAATAGTTAAAAAAGTACAGTGCAATTCTAACAAAAATTATTATTTAATAAAGCAAAATTTTATCTAATTATAATTAATTTATGAAAAAAAAAATATAAAAACATTATAATAATAATTAAAATTAAATATTATTAAAAATAATAAATTAAATTTTTAATAATTAAATATAAAAAGGGTTTATAAAAATATTTTCTTTACAAAAATTTATTTATTTCTAAATTCATTTATTTTGGGAATGAATGCGGAGTGAATTTTATTATTAATAAAAATTAATTCCTTCTCGGAGTAAAGATCACTCCCGCTGGGAGTGAATCAATTAAAAATCTTTCACTCCGCGTTCACTCCGCGTTTACTCCGCGTTCACTCCGCAAATTTTTTACAGTATAATAAACAATTTTCTGATACTATAAAAGAGGTTTTACATAATGTAAAACGCAATAAGGATCAATGAAATTTTATGGTTTTCCTGCTGTATCCCTACCAATTAGGTTCTTTTAAGGACAATTCTAGGAACGCTCATTTAAATTTGAATATTTACCTATCCTGTTTACAGGAACATTTACGTATCCTGTTTACATGAACAATTACATATTCTGTTTACAGAGAAGTTTACGTATCCTGTTTTTAAAATTTATCCTCATTTGAATTTAATAGCACGTAGCGGGGCACTACTAGTTTTATCTAATTAAGTTTTCAAAGCAGGAAGCAATGTCTGATTCATAAATATTATTTGTTTTCCTACGAATGAAATCGTATGAGTATTTAATAAAATTCTATTAGATACTAATGTGCTTAACGGAAGTCATCTTTAATGCTAAAGTCAAAGCTTAAAGTTCGGAGTTATTATTTATTAATAGTGAATGGAAATTATTATAATTATTAAACAGTGAAAAGAGTCCATCAAAAATTTAATGTTCTATTGAAAAATGGGATTCCGTTGAAAAACTATTCTAATCTAGATTGATATGAGCTGATACGGCTAGATAAAAATTTTTGATATATTTATGTTTGGCTTGATATGATCTCATGTGTCCATATTCAATTTTTGGTATGCCCTGTTGTAGCCTGATATGAAAATTGGCCATATCAAGCCTTATCTATTTAATATATCTATTACCAGACTTGATATAGCTGGATAAGCTCATTGTAATTTTATATAATTTCTTGATAGGCCTTGACATGGCCTGATATAACCTTACACTTTAATAAACTTTGAAAAAAAAAATCCCTGATCATGGTTGACGTAACTTTATATAACTTCATATAGTCTGATATACCCTTATCAGTATATAATTAATCTCTTCGAGCTCAAAATTATTATTATTGGTTTGTTTTACGTTCTCTGACCTCTCGGCTTCGCCTCGGCGAACAATTGCATGTGCTCTGAGACATTTCTTACTTTTCTTCCCTAGGGGTGTAATATACTATTGATAATATGATAATTAATAAATTAGATTAAAATTAAAAATAGTATGTAGCCCTTGAAAAGTAAAAGAGAAAACCTCAGATCACATGTTTGTCGACTTGAGCTTCGCCTCGGCCAACAATTACGTGTTATTTTCCTTCCCAAGGGGTGTAATATACTATTTACCTGGCCGGGTATATCGTCTGATAAATTTATATCAAAGCATACAAGTACTAATAAACTTTTATTAGTGCTTAATAAAACTGTTTCGCAGTGACTTAAGTAACTTATCATTAATATGATTCTTAGTATTTACCCGAGCCTGTTTATATCACGTAACAAACTCGAGTGGCAAAAGGTTCTTCCCTTAGCGGGAAAAAACCACAATTTAGTTCCGAGTCATGTTGCAATTAAATAACTACAATTTGAATAATAATGTCCTGTTGTTTCAATAATGATATTAAGCGTGGTATGTACGTCTGAATTTTTCTCAAAAATCTCAGATTTAACGTAGATTCTAATCCTAGACTAGACAATAAGAATTAATGTAAGTAATGATATCTTTTAAGGGCACGCTCTTCCGCCGGAATATTGCAAGTTAAGACAAAAATTATGGTGGTACGATGCCTCATCTATAAGTAATTAGGCAATTAAGACTTTCTAGTTCAAAAATTTAGGTAATCTTAAAAGCGCAGGACATCTTATAAAAGTGTATGATTTCGATACTCCATTTACTAGCCGTTGAAATACTTCAGTTTCTTGAATTAAGTGATGTCACAGGACGCTTTGTTATGCTCAATTCGATCAAGCATCACCCCTTTTTGTGAGGTTCTTCAGTTTATTTATAATCCACGAAAAACTAGGAGAGTAACCACGTGCAGTTGTTAAACTCTCCAGATCTATTCTTATACCGACCTGTTTTTCGCAACTGACTTCATCATAAAAATTCCAAATCACTAAAGAATATTTTTAAATGTGTCAAGCGGTCCAGTGATGTCATCAAAGTTTCATTAAAAAAACAACAGCGGTTTTCTCACTAACTCATCAGTCTGTCACGAGTTATGAGTCACATTTAACTCAAGAACATTTGTGATGGACCATATCTATTTTACTTCATGCGCTCTACATATTAACGAGCAAAGTATCACTCGACATTATGATGTCTATGAGATCTATCTTGCAAAATGGAGGTGAACTAATAAGAAGGCGCCATCTTGCGGACTCAACCGAAACCTCTTATGTTATAGCGCACAAAATAGTTCCGAACCCTGATAGCCACCTTACCTATAACTTACTGTCAATCTACGTCCGCAATTTGAAGCAAACTTGACGGAAAGAGTTGGCAAAGCGAGCGATTACCTATTAGTTACCTATAACTTACTCTGCAAATAGACGTCAAAACTTGCTGTACAAGTATTTCCTTCAAATTGTAGTAAAGTTGAAAGGAAATTTAACTACAAGTTTGATTGTTAACTTGTATTCAAGTTGCGGCCGTAGATTTCTGTCAATTTGCTTACAACTGTTGTTGAGTGAAGAATTACCGCCAACTTGATGTATAACTTAACCGTAACTGCTGGAAGTCAACACTTACTGAGAAAGCGCTGGCTATCAGGGAATGCTTCTGCGTTTCTTCTAAATCCACTGATGACATCTAGCGAATGGTGGTCGAACTATTGTCATTGATGGCACTTGAGGTGCGTTCCACTAAACGCTTAAAACGATCGCGCTATTACCCTTGGTAAACTAAGTTAGTTCCAAGAACTTCCGCGGAGTGCGCTAGCTATCGCTATTTAACGATAGTAGAATTACAATCTTCATGCTTATGATATATTTAGCCAATCACATTACGGCTTTACATAAAATACAATAAATCGGCTTTACATATATTTCATCTCAATTTTAATATTAAGAATTTCTTTGAACTGTTATAACCTACTTTTTCTATAAATAGATTGATTAAATAATTCATAAATTTTTAATTATAATTAATATATAAAACGAACCACGTAGTAAAGCGAACTACATCGCTTTTCGAAGGCAACCGAGACGTTTAACGATAAAAGTTGTAGATGACAATGCATGTGAGCTCAATTATTTATTTTAACGAACACATTGGAATATATACTTGTTGCATTTACAATGACGTCAAATTTTTATAAAGATGCTATATAAATTTTATTCGAAACATGTTATTACAACGTGTTAAGTCATACACTTAAACCGAGTTTGAGCGCCACCGCACAACAATATATATATAATATATATATATATATATATATATATATATATATATATATATATATATATATATATATATATATATATATATATATATTATAAGGCTTGAGACTGTCAAACTTTTGTTTATTCAGCCATATGTTAGAAGCCGTATGTTTTTAAGGGAGAGAAGTCCATGGAAAAGCCTCAAAATTAGTTTTTTTTTAGATGCATAGTTGTGATTGTCAAACAAGGATAGTTTGGATTGGAAATAATTCAGACACTTTAAGTTGTTTTCGATCCCGCGCAGATGAATTATTAATGCATGCATTTGACTTCTTTCCCTTCTAAAGAAAAAACAAAAACAAGGACAACTTGAAGAACATCTGTCCAATGCCAGATATTACTTTGACTATAAAATGAAGTTAGTTTATTCTTGAGTCAATTTACAAAAATATTCTTATGATATTTTATGTAAAGCTAAAAAAGGGCAGTCGATATAAAAATTCTTAACAATTCAACAAACTTCGTTACATGTTAATACACTATATACAATCGACTGTAAATAACATTTGCTACGTACATAAAAGCTTCTTAATATTCACAGAACCATTACTCTAGATTTATGATGATTTTTTCTACGAAAAAGAAATGAAAGTCTGTTTTAGAAAGCAGTTCATTTTATTTGATTTATATTAACATGAGTTGTCAATCCGAAATTCAATTTTAAACCTAGATTTATGACCATACAGCATTCGGGTTGTCTGTACGTCTAATTGGCAAAAGTTAACATTAAAAGGATTAGAAACAGCATAGGAGTAATTCCCACTACGGCCAGAATAAGGGTAACGTCACTAGTCGTCTCCCTGAAATCGGAGCAAAGCATCATTTTGAGCGGAAGATATTTAATAATGAACAGTTCGGTGACGGACGGAAACGGTTATGTCAAGGTTGCAGTCGTAAGCATTTGACCATACTGACGCGATTTCGTCGAAAAAAATCAAACATAAACTCTGTGTTGGAGAATGTCAATCTAAGACTTATGGCTTGAGAAAAGAAACTCGTTTAAAGAAATGATAATTGTCCGATAAAGATGGCATATTGTGTTCTTACTAATTTTTACTAATTTAGAAGATCATATAGTTGCTTTATCACTTTGCAGATGATTTTCATACTCATGACCTTTTACTTAATATCTTCCACTGACATAAACCGTACTATTGGGTTTGAGCAAGTCTTGGCGTCGGTATACTAAGAAGATAACGCAAAGTACAGTTTTCTCTTGAAGAACAACTAATTTCTTTGGTTGATCCATTCTCTACTGCTTACCTTTTTGGAATTGGTATCAGGCAGTAGGTTGTTATAAATTCGCTTCGGTAAACTTGAATCTTGTAACCGTCTAATGAAATTCGGTGTTCAAGTGCGTTCCTGAAAACGAGTAAAATTCAATCAATCTGTGAAAGCCATTATCATCATCAAATGTGTGCTACGTCATAGTATCGTACGGATTATGAGGTTCTGGCCGGGGAACGTCGTTCATCACTTGCATATTTTTGTCGTTCATATAAAAAATGACATCAACAACGTATGAGCCCACCAGATCTCTGAAACACGTTAAAGCACCTTTAGTTTTTCAATATATCTGTCACATCCTATAATTAATCGTTTAAAAAAAAATTACGCACTCTGTGAATACTTTCTCGAAAAAATATTGGATTCTATTCCCATCTTGGCGTTGAACCAATTTCGCAGGCGTGTTGAATACCTGCAAGAAGACTGGTTTCCCCGCATTGACAGCATCAATCACTTGTTCAGCCAGTGGCACCAGGAATTTTTGAATCACGTGAGCAGGCCATTCTACTGGTACTGCGATTGTATCGGTGAGATTAACGTACCGAGTCACTAAACGAGCACACATTTTCAAAAATAACCAACTATCGACTAATCTTAATCAATGCACAATCTCGCATTTATAGTAAGCACTTACCAAGGATGAAAAAATTACGATGTTAATGAAACCACGTAGACTTACGTAATTCGATACGCAGTACTGTTTTATAGCCTTGATTTATTACTACTAGGATATATTGTATTGAAGCAGAGACGTCAGTAAAACGATTACGAGGCAATAAGCATAGGCTGTACATCTAACTCCACTTCCATTCCATCATCACCGACATTTATTTATGTTACCGAAATCAGTAGACTGACTGACGTCTGTGACTCGGTGATGAGTTAACCGTCACGATCAAGAGCAAGGTAACGCGTAACAAACGGCTGTTCCCATTTTCATTGCAG
This sequence comes from Cotesia typhae, assembly GCF_013202065.1. Taxonomy (NCBI): domain Eukaryota; kingdom Metazoa; phylum Arthropoda; class Insecta; order Hymenoptera; family Braconidae; genus Cotesia; species Cotesia typhae. Next base: position 22,256 of record NW_027423744.1, read on the forward strand.
ATAGGCAACGCTGTCTAATAACATTAATGAATGTTTAAAGAATGACGTTTAAAGAATGGAATTACTGAACTTGAAGACAAATTGGGTTAGATCATATTTTTTGTTCAAAAACTGGTTACTGCGCCGAGCAGCGACTAACTTAATATCCTTGACATGTCATTGGGCTTAGAGTTCACTCACCAAATGCCATTGGAGGGAGGCGCTGCAGTTGGAACATAAAAATTTTGTTTTTATTTTTTGCTTCGCCTCGGGCTTCAAATTATTCGTTTTAATAAGTACTGTTAGACTAAAAAAAACTTATGTTACATTTTTAAAATATATTTTAATTAAGTACTTAACAAATAATTAAATAATTAATTAATTAACTAATTAACTAGTTATTTAATTAACTAAATAATTAATTATTTACTCGGAAAACTTAAAGTAAATCATATTGTTACAATTGTAGCATTTTTAAAAATCACAATTCATGCCTTTTGCTTGCTTAGAAATAAAAATTCAATTATTCTCAATGTATCTATCAAAGTATTGATTTAATCCAATTGTCAGATATGGATAAAAAATTTTTTTCGCGTATTTCAAAGAATTCTAAATATTTGAATATTAAAATAATCTAAAATAATGAAACTTACCTACTTACCTAATTTGAGTTAAATAAATTACAAAAAAAAATAATAATTTCAATCGTATTTTATTAGCAATTTTTTCTGTTGACTATTACATTTATTATACCTCTACCTTACTGCGCAGTGACATTGAATACAAATTAAGGATACGCAATCATTCACCTGGTATATCGATCGAAATGTAAAACTAACCTACTACAACTTGTTATTATTAACATAGACCAATAACTCAGCTATCAACAGAAGTGTTAGCATGGGCTGAACCATGCGATAAGACACATTTGACGGTCTAATTGTCGTTTATGAAATAACAAGATTTGATAAGTATGCAAATTTTATAGAGCTCGAGGAATTTTTTAAGCGGCGTGAATTTCTGACCAATGACAAATAACGAAACAGTAAGCCCTTAGTTTTATGAAAAAAAAATGTATGTTGACCCGTTATCAGTTGAGTTTGACCCTAACACGTGATGTTCATCTGTGAGTGGAATTATTCATCTATATGTTTACTTCGCAAGTATAGACATAATCTTATTGAATTTATTTTTTACGAAATTGATTCGTTGACGACAAATTACATTGAAGCGATAACCTTAATTGAAATTAATTGAAGCGATAACCTTAATTTAAATTACTGAGATTATAACTGTATGAAAAAAGTTATAATTATGTTTATCCAATTTAACTGATATAAATACGTTAATAAAAACTCGAAACGTCGCGAGAATAAGATGACAAACAATCTTCAGTTTCTTATTTTTTTCTTACAATATCTCCAATATCAATGTAATACAAAGAAGTTCTTCCATCACGACTTCATTAAAATTAATCAGCATCAATTAAAATTTCCGATTAACGTTTTAATCTTTATTACAAGAGTCAGTCTATTCATAAAAAGACTCCTCTAGTTAAATGTAAATACGAAACGTTTAAAGTATATCACTTTTGTACCGTGTAGCTTAAATAGTAAAACAGCCGACATGTCTTCGGAAGATTCTGGGTTCGAATCCCCGTCAAATGTTTTTCTCATATATTCTATAAGCTCTTATTGAACGTGAAACGCTGCATACTAACGAGACCATAAAAATAACAATACACACTTAATTAAATTCCGTAATAATATCGGTCCAAAAATAAACGCAAAGATTTTTCCCACACCAAAACGGATTGAGTTTCTATTCGGAATAGCAAAGGAAGCAACAAGCAAATATGAACTCTCTCCGCGTCACTATAAGGTGGACTAACGCTTGGCGATCGCATATGGCCGAGTGGTTTGGCTGGTAACTATCATACTACCGAAGAAACACGATCGCCATATAATATTAATTTCACGCTTCTGAACTACTGTATGATTTTTGGAAAGATTTATTGTGTTATTACACGCATTCTGCGTGCCGTGAGCTACTTATAGCATTGGCTAGAAACTGCAAATTATTTACATATTTTGTAGGAATGTAACACGAGTTAGATTCTCCAACGTCAGCTCAGCATCAATCCGACGTCAATCTCATTAAACTCATTATGTGGCTCGGAGTAATAATATCTACTGTTAACAAATAGACTAATAAGCGATAAGATAACAGGACATTTTTATTATTAAATACTGGAATAATCTGCCCATTATTCATTATAACTATAAATATTTAAAAACAAGTACAGTTGAGCATAAAATTCCTGATCAGATGGAATTTATAGGATAAGTTATTTTGCACAGTACTAAGTAGTGTTTTAGAAAAATTTCATATACATCAGTGATGTGGGACATATAACCTGTTTGCACTAGCGCACGACGCAGTAATGTGCAGACAGCCAGTTATATTTACAATAGAGTCCTGTAATGTCATAATCATTTTCACCTTATTATTTTCAAAACATTATTAAGTACTGTAGAAATAGTATTTTTTTTCTCCGGGCAGTAATTGCATGCCTCTATTTGTATCAAGCTTTGAAACTGATCGGTGTTCGGAATTTACTCCGTAATTTACGGCTTTTGGATGTCATCATAAAAAATTATACTATTTAATTTTTTTGGTCCATTCCAGTATATATATATATATATATATATATATATAATTTAAATGTTATCGCTGCATCTGACTGTACCTGAGTTTCTTCTCCTTATCAAAAACACTTCATCCAGCCGAACGGTGTATAAGCATCGTTCAGTTCCTTATAAGCCTGTGCTGAGTTCGGGACTATCGAAAATAAGTTAGTGCATTTTTTTGTGAATTCGTATTGGTTAAATAGCTTTTGAAAAAATGAAAGAGATGCGCCCGCGATCTGCAGCTTTCTGCTCCTGTTGTAGTAAAGGAACGTAAGTATTAAAAAAGGATTTTTTCTGATAATTTTTTTTTCTTTGTTAATTATTGTCCCGATAGCGCCATGTGCCATAATTTCCGGTATTCATGCAATTGAATACTTCCCGTAAGCAATCTTAGACTTCACTACACTTCTTTAAAGTTAAGCTTTCAATTTCATCTATCGCTTGCAATTCAAGGCTAAGGCGTGGCCTAGTTACGAGGCTGATAAAAAAATGTTTGCGATTAATAAATTGATTTTTAAAAATTTTTTTAAGTAGTATTTTTGGAAGTGGGCAATATTTTTTAATAATTAAATTTAATTATTAAAATAAAAATAAATTACTTTTTTTTATTTTAAGATAGATAAACTAGTAAAGACAGTAATTTTAAATTAAATTAACACCTTTTAAATTAAAGAAAATCGATCTTTTTTCAATTTTTTCAATTCCAATGGTTCTAGTCTTGTTTTATTTATTAAGATCTTTTGTAAGCTAATTTATCAAATTTTTCCAAAGATAGTTCCTTACGACAGGCTTGGAGGAGATATGAATTAAAAATCTTTTTAAATACCAAGAAATTTCTTCACAAGTGTACATCACATTCGAAGAGAATAAACAATAAGAGATGCGAGACGTATCTGTACACAATTAACAACTCTTCCTTTCGTATTCCAGAGTCCCGTCGCGCCAAAAGCAGCCTCAATCTAAGTCGATATCAAGATCTACCACTACCACTGCACCTCCCAAAGACCAGTCGTCAAAAACCCAAGATCATTTGAAGAAATCTTAAAGAACTTTTTTGTAAAGTTCACTAGTTTGGTCATAGATTTTTATATTATTTCCTTAATTTAAACTATTCAAATTCAAGTAACATAACACGGATCTTTATTTTATATTCAGTCCATGATCAGGTAGTGTAATTATACTTTACAAGTGCTTAGCATAATGGAACAAAAATACCTATTTTGAAAGTTGCGGGCCTCTTAGAAGCCCTTTTGACTTTTAATGGCTTTTGAATAATCAATACCCGCCAAAGCAATCGTACCAACGTACGGTTGGCAGTGAACAAGCATACTGTTATTTAAATATTGCACGTGTTATGTCGCAATAACTATAATGCTTTGGGTTGCATCTGGCAGGTGACACTACTTGTGAGATAAAACAGAATTTGAATATGTTAATTAGTTACATTTATAATTTAAATTTATATTTATATTTTATTTAGATTTAGAATTTCTATTTGATTTAATATTTAATTTAATTGCTGAGTTTGGTCGTTGAGTGCACACGTGTCTTCGAAAGAGAAACTTTAATCTCAAGAAAATAATACAAAGGAATATAGTATTAGGTTCTGAAAAACCATAAAATCTTCGAGTAAACACAGAACATGTCCTTGCCACATTGACAACTTCAAGTCCTTAAAAGAAAAGCCATAAAAGGCACGTGTGGAAAGTCAACGGTCTCTTGTTCTCTACAAAAAAAAAAAACAAGGCACTTCAACTGAATTTAACAACAAATAAATAAATAATAACTTATTTATCCACTTTATTTTAAGTAACTAAATAACATAAATAATGAGTATTTAGACGCTACAACATGTGTATATATGTATGGATTTAATGTCACAATGGTTTTAGACAAATTTAATTACATATTAGAATAATTGAATAGTAAATGGTATTAAATTGAATTTAGAAATGATTAGCAAATATTTAAGTAAAATCCGCATCTGATATAATTTATTGAGCAGATAATACTTTAAAAGCCTTTTAAAATTATAACACGTTAATTGATTCTAATGAATATATGTTAATTAAATTATAAATAATAGATAAAGATAATCATTGTTAACAATGATCTGATATTATGTTATCATTACTGTCTGTACCTCGACCAGGTTTTCTGCGGTTTCCCTAGGTCGCTGTGCTGAATTTAAAGCCAGGTAAATACAGGTACATGAATATGTAAGCCGGCCGCAGCCGCAAATAATAAGTGTTATATAAAAGTAAGTTTATATAAGTACATGTAAGATAGTATATTACGCACTATGTATAAGGGTAGTTCTAGCAATAGTATAAGTGTATACGTGTAACCATAGTGGGGGAAAGTAAAGCTGAGGAGTCAGAGTTGAGACTTTGTCACGTCACTTCTCCCCGAGAGCTGTAACTATTCACTCCATCTCTCCGATTTCTAAATAAACATCAACATAAAGTTCAATTGAACTCTTATCATTTAAAAATCATACCTTGCCACACAATCTCAATCAGTAATTCTTTAGTATATTTCAAATTAAATTATAAAATAAAATCCCGCGTGACAATAAACAACCCACTTGTCCACGAGGTGTCATCATCAGCGAATCTAGTAACCTCGCAGGACATAACACACGCCTTATGACACAAAGTGGTTAAAGTAGTACTTTACTCCCAGTATTAATGGTCAAGTTCAACTTATTTCGTAGTCTAAAAATGCTCCTCGCAACCATTTTACATTTATATAATGATATGAGAATACATCAAGAAAATACTAGAATTTCATATTTTTATAAAAATTAGTTTCGGTTGCTATTTCAAAGAAAATACTGTTCGGAAAAAATTTAACGTGGGTGTCCGATGTCTGAATGCCTTTCTTTGTTTGTAGACGCAAAAAAATGAGGTATCGAGACTGATTTTTCATTTTTGGGAGCTTTAAAATTAGATTAACCAGTTTTGTGTTCCAGGTAATTGGATAATTAAGGAAGATCAACGACAATCTATAAGAAATTTAATAGTATCTTTATGCATGTAAATGGAAACTATTGTTAAAAGTATTTAAATATAAAATTAAAGAACAATTGATTGACTTGTTTATTTGACCTTACAGCCTGGATTCCTATAATGCCATCAAATTAATATTCAGTATACATTATTTATAAGTTTATTCAGTATACATTATTTATAATCATAAGTTTACGTAAATTACTAATTATAATATAAGTATTATTACAACTGAAGTGATGTCAAAACTTGTAGAGAGTTACATATTTGTATACATTAATTGAGCAATTAGTTGAATTGAATAAAAAATCAATGACAATTAGTTGAATTGTCCATATAATTAAAAATATTTTTCTGAATAGTTTATAAGCACTTTTGACCTTCAAAACTTTGAATTTTCTATTAAAAATGATGAGAGAATGTCAAAACTATAAAATTATTAATTTATTGGATTACTCTACTATTATTACTGCTTATGCAAATTTTGTCTTCGAATTAGCGTCAAACTACTCAAACATTCACTAAGAAACAGGTTAATAAAATATTGATTTACGATGAGATCTATAATTCATTTATACTAATTGAAAATTGAAATTACAAATACCTAATCAACGAAACTACAATCTAGGATTATAAAAATAACTAGGCTCTTTCAGAACAGAATTGCCGATGGTCTGTGGCTTGCTGATGGTGGTATTTCTTATCATGTGCATTGCCTCTTCGATTTTTTTATCAGCCGATTTGCACTTGCGCTGGTCATATCTGCAAAGAGAAAAGAACAACAGTTGGTTAAGACGTTGAGATATTCAAACGTTGACGACTCTTTAACAGAGAAAGTTAAAGGGGAAGGGAGCGGGTAGTCTGCACGGCAGAGATAGTAACGCCGAGACTTTTCGGGTCAAGATAGTGCAACGTCATAGGGATGGTATCGACGTAATTAACGAATATAAATTAATTTTACGGTAAAATTTGAGGCTTAACAGAAAATGTCTACAGCAGGAACTGAACAGCTTTGATACTCACAGTATTTTGCTCTGAGTAGACGTCAATGTGTTTGCACGGTGCCTCATGCCGCTCATTCTGAAACTGACAATTTCACCACTCTTAAGACCAATTCACTAAGGCACTCATAAATCGATAAATCATTATTCCCCTAAACGTCGGAATCAATTAGGCGGCAATGTAAATGAGCGTTTCTAACCGCGAACTTGATATACATTCTGCTAGTGGAACGGAAGCTACTGATCTAAAATTATAAGCGGTTGTTTAAAATGACGTTCATTTTTTCGACAATATTATTTTAAGAGAGCCTTTTTTTTGAGAGTCATACGAGTTTTGCGATTAGTTCACGAACGCCGACCTCTTTTTTCTTGAAATGACGTATTCGTCAATAAATTATAACCAAAATCAGTAGACGGTTGTATTTCCAAGGTTTCGTCACAACACCGAAATTTTGAGGCTTAATGATCGCGCTACACTGATATTCCCAACAGACTGCTCGGTAGAGATAATACTAATGGTCTTATACTAAGCATAGCAACGAGGTAGTGACCGGAATGTTTATAAAAACTATTTCGGTTTTAATCGATCACTGACAATTGGTTCAAGCATGTAATAGATGTTTAATGTTCGCGTTAGAAAAAATGTAGAGATAGTCTAGATACTTACTTTTATGCCGGCGTTATGAGGCGAAATGGCGGCGACGTATCACTGCACGTGAGCTTATATATGCAGCGTCATTATGAATTCTTGTTGCCGTGATTTTATTATAAAGACATTAATGCTATAGCAGGCTAAAAATCGCCATGTTCACAGATTATTAAAGTATTTCTAATGTTTATTTTATTACTTTCGGTGAACACATTATAATATAATAAAATCTAGTTTATTTAACCAGTTACGCTGCAATTGGCACGCAATTCAATGGCTAGCATTGACAGATAAATCAAACCCGCACAGGTTTGATTCAATTACTGATTTCTTGGCACAACATTTACTTGCGCTAAAAACAAATGTTCCGGCTTGTTCAGCGTTGGGTTTTACAAACGCGTACTTTAAAGCAATCATTTTCTAAATTTCGACTTCAGGAATTATACATGTCATTTCCTTGCTGATATTCATACAAATTGTATGGGATCTTTTTATTTCTTACTAGTAAAGCTTTCGAACCTGAAATTTAAGGGACTTACATGCCGCTCGATATATTATCTCACTATACATTTATTAAGCGAAAATATTAAACGCTGTAAGTGAAAATATCCTGAGATTAAATTCAGGATTTTTATTCGCCATTCAAAAAGCTATAGATTAGTTAAGTTGTTCCGAATCTGTAACCTGTCAATTTAATTAGTTAAGTTGTTCCGAATCTGTAACCTCTCAAGGATGAAAAAGTTTACAGCTTATTGAATATTGAACAAAAATACTGAACAATATTTAGTCCATAAGCTTTTCAGTCGTCAAAAGTGTACGTAACATCGTCGTTCATCAGGAACCTCATTCAAACAATTATCAGCTCGGGTCCATTAATCACCGTCAAGCAATCAGGGAACTGACCTCGTTGCTTACAAGTTACGACGTTGTGGCATACTATTAATAGCGGAACGAGATGGTGGGACTTCCGTTTCTATGAGCAATATTCTATTTTGCCATTTAATAATCTATAAATATTGTTCAGTGTTTATTCAAACGGCCTTCAGATCGTTGACGTAGCGATAAGAATATCTACCAGATCACGCCCCAGTGCCGAGGGTCATAGAGTTGTTCATCATTTTATTTCTCTGATTAAGAAGCTTAAGATTTGTAAACTCATACCTCATTTACTAAAAAGTAACGGCTAATAAATTACCAATTAGAATCGTCCGAAAATTCACAATACGTCACATAGTTTTTCAGAAAGAATATCATGATCGGTTCTGACCAGATCTTTACCAATTAATGGTAACCAATCCACTCGAATCATGGTCATATTTATAACAGCAATTTGTCACACTGCTTGTAATAAATTATGACAACAATCTTTATCATGACCCTCGCCCGACAACCACTTCAATTAATTGTTTTGCCCTCATCGATTGACTTTGAGCTCAAGCTAGGGTTGGCTCTTTATTGACCAAGTAATAATTTTGTTACCACGGAGGGATTTTAAAGTGATAAGAATCTCATAACAACAAGTGCTAATTAGCCGCAAAAATGGGTAAGTACTAATTATAATTACCGATACTTTCATTGCTTCTGGTTAAGGGTTTTTCTTCAGCATTAACACTCCTGAATTGTGGAACAATTAAAGTAGATAGATGTTTTGATTGAAAACCAATTGATATAGTGTTATAAAACCCTGCAATGCAGCTTGCAATTGAATCACATCCTACTGTCTTACCAGCGATAGCGCATTGCAATAAAAATAACTACAATGTTCATTAACGGCAAATATCACTACATCTGCATCGCACCGAAAGAATGGGCCGTACATAAAAAAGAAAACCTTGAAAAAATGATGGTCGACAGCTGCTTAGACCATCGAAAAAAGACCACCTGCATCCACGAAGCCAATACCAAAATTTCTTCAGTATCTACCAAACTAGAATACTACAACCTGAAGCTCTGGTTCAAGAGAACTGATGATATATCTGCAAGCCCGAACTCCGGATCATATTTTTCGATGTTACTCCATTTGCCTGAATCAAAATGTAAGTGAAATTTTTTGTTTTACCAGCGGATGACCCAGTAATGACACACCTGACATATCTGAAAGTACTGTTCCATATTTACTAAAGTAACCCACTGCAAGAAAGAAAACATCACTTAAGATTGGTTACATCTCTTAGAGACTCAGTACGAAGTCTAATTAATTAATTTATTTCTTTTTGTTTCAGAACTACTTAAATCTGCCCCGCGTTGTAGCTTTAAGTGGTCTGCGATTGGTAAAAAGAATGCAAATCGTAGTTTTGCGGTATAGTTTTGAATTAGACTTTAGATTCGTTGTAAATAGAATTTATAAAAATAATAAACTATGTATATTACTTTCGCTGCATTTTTTTGTGTTACATCTTCTAGTGATATATCCTAGTTAGAAGTATCAGAAAACAAACGCAAGCTATTAGACTTGTCTTGCCGATGGCTCGTTTCTCGGTGATAAATTATCAATCGACGTCAATTGAAACAAGCATAAATGTCAAATTAGAGATTGTTTTCATATTCTATTTGATACATTGACCAATAAATAAGCTATGTGCTCTATTAAACATCGCCAATAACATATGTATGACAAACTAACTGAAACCAATTGTGGTTGAGGTGCCTTGTTAAAAAATCGCTAATCATTTCGGTTGACAAATAACTGAGATAAGTGGAATAATTAATTGAATTGATCCGCACCTTTCAAATAAACGTCAGCATGAATAATGACCGCTCAATGTGTTTCTAACGATTTGGTCACTTAGCTTAATGGTACAAGAGAGTTTTCTTTAATAAGCTTCAATTTTAGCAAACTAGGACTCATAATATGTCAGAGTGATTGATAGTATTTTGATCTCAGCTAAACAAATTTTAATACATCGGATTTTTTACCAAGTTTTTGTTCTAGGTACTTAGATTAGCCTTTAACCATTGCCACTTTATTAATATGTTACGAAGTTTATAGAAAAGTTTAGAGAAAACAGTTGTCTCTAAGTTTAAGTGGGTTCATAAAGAAAACAACAAAATATTGTAATTAGTTAATATATTAACGCCTCCAGGTTAACATTTATTGAATCAAAAGTTACATAAATCACGGACGTGCATCGCTTACTTTTTACGGTTACGGATAGCAACGTACTCATTCAAGGTATAGGAAGTATCCCTGACGTGTTTCTCCAACTTTGGTAGAAGCTTCTTCTCTTTACTCGTCTCCTTGCCCTTCAGTCCAGACTTTCCTGGTTGTGGAATTGCGCTTTGATATTTCGAAGAACTCGATGATGATTTCTGCTGCGAGTCTATCGGTACGGAAGAGTCGGAAACGAAGCTACTTCCAGATGACACTGACGACGTCGAATCCGATTTAGACAGCTCGACGTATTGACGTTTCAAAGGGCTTAACTTTTGAAAAGCTCTGACCAAGCTAGGCATGTCTTTCTCAGACGTCTTTTTGTTTGCTATCGTTTGCTTGCGGTCAGCCATCGCAATTGTTTCCTCAAACCTCGTATCTGCAACTAAAATCCTTCATTAATATTGACACTTTTGGAATAAGTCGGTCGAGCCGCACATTTACAAGAAAATGGGGTTATTTTAGTGGATGTCACTTCAAGTTACCTAATCAACACTTCAAAACTCGGCGATTCACTTGTAACAGTACTTCGACTAAAATAATGATTACGACGAACGACTTTGCTCCAGTACTGGAAGAATGGCACCTAGTTACGACGAGCGAACATTTTTACTCTACTCAATCAGGGTACTCTACGGTATTCAATTGAGAATGATCATCTCAAGTGTCCTGGAGATATTTATATGGAAATGTAAATTGGAACGCGTTCAAAGATTGTTTAGTACTGCAGTACAAAGCTGCTCTACCGAAATATCTATTCAAAAGTTTCAGATATTGATAGGCTATGTCAGACAAACATCTTTGCTGGGTTCCCCGTTCATGGGAGGAATACCCTTCAGAATTTATGAGTTTAGTTCTTCATAGCGAAGTTGCGTCCTACTATCGACAAACCAACAAAATAGAAGGGACTAGGGTCCGCGTTGATGAAAACGTTGCAGTACTACGTATTTACAAAAACCAAATATGGATGAAAGACGTAAAAGACAGCCTCAAGAGACCGAATCGGAGAACTTACACCGGAATCTTCATGCCGTGTATCACAACCTCGGAATCGTGAGTCAAATTCTGTCTAGCTTTTATTAGCTATTAAAAGTAAGACTAAGTTTTAGTAATAATTTCTTTGTTTCAGCAAAAATCCCTGCTGTCGGTTTATTTAAGTTCTAGAAGTTCGCACAGCGTATCATTTGAATTTAGAATTTACATAATTAGTTGTAGCTTATATTAATTGTCATTATAATAAGAGATCTTCTCTTGAAATAATCTTAGATCTTTCCAGAGCAATGCTCGAATTGAAGTTAATTGGTAAGCAATTGATTTAGTGCTTATAAGTAGTGGCACTGCCTGCGAACTATCAATCATAAATTAGTTTTCGGGGCATCACAATGTCTAAGCACATCTGCTTGGTTCCAAACGAGTGGTCTAAGTACTACTCATCAGACGTGTTGGAAGTTATTCTTAAGAAAGACTTGTCTTGTGATTCAATCAGTAAAAAGGTTCAAGGTGCGAAAATCAACGTCAATGGTACAACTGCCCAGCTGCGCTACCATGGCGACCAGCCGTGGCTGAGGAAGGATCAGGAGAAGAGGACCTTTCCTAATCCAAGAGAATACTTCGGTGTCTACATGTCCTGCAACGATTGCAGAAAACCGTATGTAATATTCTATTCAAAATTAAAATTTACCTCTACATCCTTACGATACCTCTGCATTCATTGCGAAGATCTGTAAGTTCCGTTTATTTTAGATAGTTAAGTTCCGTTTACATTCGATAGTAAATTTGTTTCAGAAATCTGCCACATCACAAATAAAGTTGGAACATCAGAATCCACTTGTAAACCATGAGAATGTCATTAGTAAAAAAACTTTGTAGTGAACAGACATTTTCTGAATAAACTATCTAAAATAATGTCTTGTTTTCGTAAATCACCTCAGACGTAACCAAATTTTTATATAAACAAACATATTGGTCAATAAATCACAGATAAATGACAACGCAAGTGATCTATTAAAACAACGAGTAAAATGACGATACTGAACTTTCAATTTATCTCTGGGCAGCCTCAAACATTAGTCATTAGTTTGTTAGTGGTCATTGTTTTTATGGAATAGCGCTTAATTGCTTCGTACTCCTTTCAGTTGTAGGGATGTCTATGATCAATTGAATTTTATATCCATCAGGGATGAAGCTCTGCGAATGATAAAGCTATCATTAAATAGATTACTAGTTTATTAAGAGGTTACACGATCACAAAATATTTATGCCATGAGTTAGAAGAATTATAGGTTTTTACATAAATTGGCGTACTAACGGGTAAAATGTTATTAGGAAAACCTAAATATATCGATGTGATTGGGACAAACCGCACATTGTTCATTATCACTAAATGCCTAAATAGCAATACTTCAGTTTTTTTTCCTTATTAATTGCCATTTTCCCTCCGAAATAACACAGAACGATAGATCAGTATTAACTGAGCCCTGCAACGAAACGAATACCATTGACCTGATCATTTACCGTAATAACACATGTATTATTTAAACGAAATAGAGCGACTTGCTCGGAGCAAGTCCTTCTGCGCTTGCTGTAGAAAAGGCCCGTAAGTACTCACCAATAATTGATTAAATTCGTAGATAAACATCAAACTGTTTCTCTTTGTATTTAGAAGAACTGTCTTAAAAGTAGAGTTTGTAGGGATGCAAGACGATAGTCTATTCAAAGTACTCATTGTGCGTCTTATATTGAAAAGCATTAGAGATTCTCACTACATTTGTTCAGGGGTAGATCGCAAATCGAGCCCCTCTGAAGTTATTCTATCCCATTCAAAAACAAACATGTTACCTGCGTTTAGTACTAACGCCGATCACTGCCTGTTACCAATCCATTTCATTTATTCTATTCTAGCCCACCACGGCGAAACCCCGTTAAGCCAGCCCAGTTAGCCCCACGCAACCGGGGTAGCTCTAAATCGCTAGAAAACGTTCCAACGTCCACATATCAGGAGAAAAAAAATCAGTCACGAAGAAAGAGCATTTAAAAATATGTTATTCACGCATTACATAATATATTGAGTATAAATATGGAGTTTTAATTCGATTTCATGATTTAGAATCAAATAGCATCATTAAAACTGGATTATAAAACAATATCAAATTTTTTCCTTGTTCAATCTACGAATTTGCTACCAGATTTTTGGATTTTGAGAAGAGGATTTGTCAGGTAAAGTGTTTAATAGAGTGGAAGACAAAATTAGGTTCCGCACAATAAATTATGACGCAGTTTTTTAATAACAGGTCAGAAATGCTTGACATCACTTGTAGTGCAATTGGTTCTTTAGTGCAATTAACTTTTTCAAACTCTATTTATTTCTACAATTATTTTTTGTGGGCAAATATAAGCAGATTTAATAGAATTCCAATATTTGGTCTTCAGCTCCTCGAAGTTTGTTTCGTTCCGCTGTTTGATCAGCTTGCTGTATTCTTTGAAGTTCTCAATGCTGCTGTTTATTTGATAAATGCCTTCTCCAAATTCGAAGCAGGTAGTTGGTACTTTACTCAACCTTAGATAGTTGTTATGATAACTCAGTATGCAGCAAGGAAGCTTTGATTTCACGCACTGGAAAATAAAAAAAAAATATTGCACATATTTTCAGTAATTCAATTTTTTAAAATCAGTTTTAGATTCAGTTACTATACTTACTGATGTCCCTAGCGGTAGGCAAATAGCAGGAACTGTTGGGGTATTCGATGATGAACTTTTGATGATGTACTGTGGTATTACTATCCCAGTCATCACTGCGACAAGAATTAGAATAATCTTAATGATTGTACCCATCATCAAGGATTTTATTTGTGGAAAATAATGTCAATTAGTACACAGAATCAAACTGCTCTCTAATCGCAAGAAGCAAAATAGATAAATTCATCAATTTACGTCAAGCGGTGAAGGATTCGGAAACAAACGGCGCATCACCTGCTTCAATATCTCAAAGAAAAATGAGTGTCTGAAGCTGTCGCCGCTATTTATATGGCTTCACCTATAAAGGGTCGGAAAATGTACAAGAATTTGTTATTCAAAAATAGACCTCAAAAAGTCAATTTATTTTAGTTCTACTTAAATAGAGGAGTAAATATAATAGTTCTACTTAGGAGTAAATATTCATGGATATGTTAAAGTTCCAATATTAAATGCTAATGCGGATTATAGTAATTATTCATGTCCTACTTCTTAGTGGGTGTCAGTGCGATGATTAACGTCAACCTACGATTCCAATTTTCAGATTTTGATTCAGCTAAAATTGTATAGATAATCGCTACGTCAACATCGCTGAATATCGTTTCCAAAAACAAATGATTTAATGGTCAACCTGATCACAGTAACGTCAACAAGTCAATGCATCTTATTTTGATACGATTAAAACAATTTGAAGCTTTATTAACTACAAGTTCTAAATTACAATATTCAAACAGATATTTAATCCATTTTCAAACTTGTCCTGCAATTAAGAACGAAAATATAGTTGAAATCCGCTCAAATTAGACTCATGACTATCGAGTCGAGAAACTCCTGAACGAAGCTCAGAGCAATATAACTTCTAACACATCATTGCAAATCTATTGCAGTGCTTAAGCGTGGGGCTTCTGAATTATTCTTTTAATTTCCAAAATTTTCACTGAGCAGCTCTCCTTTATTTGATTATCAATGCATTTTCTAAAACTGCGATATTTACTAAGCCCAATAGGACGTTGCTAAAATGCATACAGATGCTAGTGAACTCCATAAGTTGCCTAGCATGTAGAACTACTTAAATTACCATCACTGCTTAGGCAGAAACTAAAAGTAGATTAAGTAACTGTTATAAATCGCTATTACTATTGAATTGGGGCCTAACTTCATGTAGACGTCATACTTCTAATCGCCTACTGATTTATTTCGACATAAATAACTCCTCTACGGGTGATGTTGTTCCAGAATTAATTTTGACAGTGAATTATTGTGATCCTCGCTCTATTGTTAGCTTCTACTTTTGTTGAACTATCCTTGAACATTGTTTATAATTTGAAGCATAATACTGATATATTGAATATGTAAATTTATTCAATAAGCGATTGAAAAATGCTACATAGTCCTTAAAATTCTTAAAGTCCTTAACATCAACGTCTCGTTAGTCGAAGGACGTGAATAAGAATGTCAAAAAATTTAAATTAATTTTAAAAATACCACTTTAAATGTAAGCATTAAAGCAGTATTATAGTTCATGAAGTAAACAAAACATTCCTTATTTCTTTTGTAGTAGAGTTCTTAGAACATTCTTTAGAGTTAATTTATAACGTTGTCATACTTCTTCAGGATTTGAAACACTATAAGACACAAATCCAGTATTATTCAAATTTGAACCTTATTTTCTAGCGATGAGAGTTACTTATGACAAATTGTGACAATTGGAAGTCCAGATGTATCAAATAACGCACTGAGTTTTGAACAATTGCAGAATGTTGCGACCATTAAACTTTTTAATTTATAGTAAACTCTTGCGTATTTCAGCAAACAGAATACCATATGTTTGACCTTGCTCGCTAATGAGTTTATTCCTGTCTACATATTTTCCTGAAAATAATTTGAATGTTGTTAAAGCAAAAAGCTATTGTTAGAAATTTAATGTTACGCGGAGCGAAGTCAATGCCCGCGGCTGATAAAAATCAATAGGCATGACCTAGAGCAAGGAACATTTTAGTGATTGCGTTACGTATTACATCTTTTGTCGGCTCATGATACATTATAGCGCTTGGAAAGGTCAAGCGGTCTTTTTATCATGTTTATGTTTAAGTTTGTGTACGATTAAAGTAATAATTCAGTTATAGCGGTAGTTATGTCAGTGGATAATTTTTAACTTTTTGATATATTAGCTTAAAAGATTTTTAGACAACCAACAAAGTGTGATAGATGTTCTTACAGTTTAAGAGACTATTTTAAATCTACTTTTAGTAGATCTGAAAAAAGCAATGCTAGTAAAGGATATAACAACCTCTGTAAGGCAGTTAAGGAAGCTTTAATTACGACTGATGGAGTGTCAGCTGCAAAAATACCTCACAAAAACTGCGTCTAGATGCTCTATGAGTCTGACCGTCGCAATATTGTTTTGTAATGCCTCTAAATTGGTTTAATTAGATCTAACTCATCAATCTTACGGTTGCGTTTTTTGCAATCTAATGTATATCAATTCTAATAAAAAATCTTTGTGACAGATTCTGCGTAGGTGGTGAAGAATGATTATTGAACTCTTAACAATGAGAACTTATTAGAAAAATAGATCAAGGACAATGCGTCTAACTAAAACAGCTTGTGGCTTAAAATAAAAAATACACAACAAATGAATTAGTATGTGATTTATTTATAACATAGATTAGTTTTGATTACTTACTTGCAATTAATGAAACCATTTGAACATTAATTTTCACCATTAACCACTTAACTAACATTAACAATTTCCGTAATTGTCAAAATGGATTAGATTCGATCGTATTTCTTATTCTTATACGTCGAAGGTTTCAAAAACTTGGTCAACTTAGAGCCCAAATTCGCTCGTTCAGTACCTGCAGGCTCATTGCTGTTGGTCTCTTGACGAAGAGGAGAAGTTGAAGAAGTCCCAGGATTTCCTGAAGCCGGATTTTCTTGAGCTGGCTTCTCTAACTTCTTTTTTGGTTTTGGAGAATCGCATAGTGAAGTCATATCCGGGCCTTTTGGTTCAAATATATAAGTTCGTGCAATACGATCCATCTTCTAGTCATGAAACAAGCAAATTTATCACAAAAAAAAATTGAACTTAAAATTGACGCGTTTTCCAAGATATTTTCTCTTCGGTACATTATCTAATGGATGGCAAAGAAATAACCTTACCTAGCGAGCAAAAATGAATGAGTCTGAGTATGTCAAATCAGTTAAATGAATGGATTAATAATGTCATAACGTTTTGAGAAGATTCTCTTTTATAGCCTTCAAACGTCGCAACTAATTATGATCTTAATCTTCGTCAATCTTATAAAAAATATATTGATCGAGTATTGTTCCCATAAATTAAGTCGGTTGTCACGTTAAACGATTGTAAGCTTCTTACGGATTATGTCATCACGAAAGAGATCATCTTAAAGATTTAGGACGGTATAGGCCTGATGGATTTCGGGTTACTAATATCACTCTCGTAAAAATAACACAATTTTGAAAATATACCCAATTAACAATCTTTTACAAGGCTTGCGCAAGACTGCTCTAAAGTTCGTTGGTCTTGCTGCAGATCCTTGTGACAGATTTAAATTGCAGGTATCTTTTACTAAATTTATGTGCAAGAAATGCGCTAAAAACTAAAAGCTTTGCACATGGCTCTGCGACAAGAATCTTGCGACCAAAAAATCGTTCGTATGTAAAAGCTCCTTGGCCGGCTAATCATATTCATTAAATTTAATGGCCAATTAAAGTTAGCTTAGTATCGACATAACTCGAAAACATGGAATCTGATTCCTTATTGGTCGAGATTAAGGCACGCGTAGCGCGCTATTCAAATTTCTAGCCTAAAATTAAATTTAGTAAAACTTTCTTTTTTATCCCTAATGAATCAGCTTTTTTATTTTGTCCGGATGATTTTCTTGTTTTTTACATGTTTGCCACATTATTTTCGACATTAACCATCTTGCTGACAATCTCATTGAATTAATGTGAAGCGTATGTTGACGTTAATCACGACAGCTAGCGCTATAAATTTCCATCGTACTGAGAGAAAAATGTAGTTCTCTGGACTCGGAAAATCTAGTTAAACAGCATTTTAACTATTTGGTTGAAATTATTATACCTGATATTATTGATTGTAATAAACCCTAAAACAGAGTTACTTAACCATACACACACATACATACATACATACATACATACATACATACACCATCGTGGGAATAGTTAGAGAAGCTTCCTAGAACCTCAAAACTTCAAGATGAAAAATCGATTTTCGAAAAACGGGGGATTTTTTTAGCGGGAAGTTAAAAATAATAGTGCAGTGAGATATATAAAATATTTACTTTATAAATTATATAAAGTGCAATTTAACACATTAAGCATATACTTTATAAATTTTTTAAAGTTTCAATATTCCATTTAAGTATCTTAAAGAAGACTTTAATAACTTCATCAATGTCAGTCCGGTTAGCGCGAGGAGTATCGGCTAATATAGGCTCCTCTCTGTGGCGACAACTTTCCATTTCTTGTAAATAACTCTCTAGTTCTGTTGACAAGTCTCTGAGAGTATCTTTTCCAAGTGGTAATTCTATAGACTCGCCCAAGCCGACTGCCAATGATTTCCATTCTTTCTTGTCACTTCCAAATATGATTCTCCTATTAGTATCCATAAATTGATGAGAAAAGGATAAGGTAGATATTTCCATAAGGTCAATGACTACTTCAATCTTGCCATCTTCGCCGACTGCACCAATACTCTTGTGGCCAATACCGCGTACGGAAGACGATAGACTTTCTCGTGGCTTAACTTCCAGAATTGTAAAAGTTCCCGGCTCATTATTCAATATCAGTTCTGATATAGTCCACATGGCGTATTCATCGCAGGTTGCCATCCCGCACGCCTCGGTCATTGATCCATACAATATTGCTCTTGCCGAAAGTTGAATAGACATGTTGTGAATTTGGAGAAAATTTAAGAAATATTTCTCAAAGAATACAAGTCTATAACTCTTGTAATGATGTGACTCGCTCCAAATCGACGCTTGAGGCCTTGGTATATGCGGAAAGCTATCTTGCGTCCAATTTTGAGTACCATATTTAAACACTACACTGGCTTTATGATAATATTTTAAATACTTGTCCATTATAAATTCTTTTCACCACACACGTTTGAATTACACAATACCACAATTTAAACTAACTAAGCTAATTCAGAGTGACTCAACGGAGTGGCCCCTTTAATAACACTAATCGTTGGTTGGCCGGAGGCGACCTTGAACTAACTTGTAGCTATTTCCGATAATGCGAATGATTATTTATTGATGACTGGTGACTGACTTGAAAAACACTTCTTAACAGTAGTAGCTTTAAAATAAAACTGATGGTGTCAGCTGTTGAGCTGCTCTTTATGTATACTTTGTAACAGTTTGACTTAACTTACTTAACAAAACTTAACAGTGGTTGACTTAAAATTAGTTAACAAAATTCATTCACTCACACACTAACCTCACTTAACAATATCTTATTCTCGACGAGCCCCTTTCGGCGTTTATCCGATTTCTAAACCTACAATCACCCGCACAGAGACGAATCATATACCGGGCTCGTTGACTCGGCTCACAGGAGTAACAGCCCAGCGACGAAACATAGACCTAGATGTTCTGCAGCGCACTCTCATAACCCACACCAGCTACAGCAGTAACAGCCCAGCGACGAAACATAGACCTAGATACTCTGCAACTTACACATAACCCACACTTGTCTCACACTCACACTACTAACTGACTTTAATTGATTTTTACTTTATAAATTTTACTTTAAAATTGATTAACTAATTCTAATTAATTATTTTAAATCAATTATTCAATCATTAGTAAATTAATAAAACGACAAACAATATTCAATTTACAACCAATCCTCAAATTCCAATTGTTAATTTTAATTCCGTTAAAATATTAGATGGATTAAAATTCCTCAGTAACTTATAATCATGGTCTTAACAATATACAATAACTATTTAAAACAAAAGGTCTTAATACCTTGAATTAACTTTTGATAATTAAATAAATCACAATATAAAATTCTCAATCACGTTCAAAATTATTAACACAAGTTTAATTAATTAATTCTGACTAAGTTTTTACTGTGACAATTTTTGACTCAATTAACTAATTCCTAGGATTTAATGTCCACGCCGATAATTATCAAATTAGAGTAAAATTAATTTAATTAATTCACGGACTTAATCCCAAAATTATTAAATTCACACTTGACGGAATAATTTTATAATATAATATTCTCAATAAATAATTGTTAATATAATATTCTTAATAATTTTCCACTCTATAATATTCTCAATAATTTTCTATTAGTTTTATCTATTATAAAAAATTCGACACAAGTCGAAATATTCAAATTTTATTTACTAGAACATTCGCTAGCTAAGTTTTGCTTGACCTTGGGTATTGGAATTTATTGCGACACAAAAATTGACGCTTGACCAAAATTCCACGGATAAAAATTTGTCGATTTTTTTCAATGACAAAAATCAATCAATTTTACTAAGTTAATTATTATAAAAATAAATTTAAAATCCAAAACTAGCAAATGTTTTACAATTAATCTATTAGTAATCGTCGATTACAATCCAATTGATAATTAAATAGGAGAAGTAACTGGGTATTGGGTAAACCGCGGTCCACTTCTTTCCCACAGAGTAATAATTGATACCTTGAAGAACAAAACGATGATCTAACTCACTCGTTGAGGATGAAGTCCTAGTTGTAGTTGGCTTCCTTCGTCTCGTCACTACTCCGGGGATCGGTCCTTCTTGATTTCCGTGGCACTCAGTCAGGCGGTCACACTACTTCTCCCTTTTCCACTGCACGGCTCACCTATTTTAACCCAAACTCACCCCTTCTATTCTCCCTTTAGGCCCGAAGATCGAGACGCCCCAGTGCTATGTCGAATAATTATCGATATCCGGTGACTTATCGATTAAGGGTAATTTTACCCTGTTACAACTTACTTACCAGTTCGAGAACTACCGGTCGCCTGGAGAGGATATTGAAATGGCAAGCCAATGAGAATTCGTAGGCTCTACCCCACTAAGCGCCGCTGACTATTCTGGCACAGTTGGTTGTAGCGACTTGGGAAAGACTGACACTCAACACAGTCTGCGCGAATTCAAGCCTCTTATCTGCTCAAGATTCTTTTCAAGGTCCACGCTTGTTGATATGAGCAACTAACTAAGTACTCAAAAGAATTTTATTATAAATATATCTTTTTAGGTTTTTAGAAACTTTTTCCTAGCAAATAAACTACATTGTAATTACCTATAATAAAATTAGATTATAACAATATCGAATATGAGCCAAGTCCATTAGACAGAATTGCGACAATAATAATAAATTGTATGTAATAATGAACTAATGATTTGATAGACTATTAAGAACATTGTAATTAGGCTGAAAAAAATTGGACATGGACGTAGAGCGACAGTATATTCACGGTCGTTTAGTAGTCACGGAAGTTTCTTGTGACTTATACATTGAGATCTGATGAAAACTCGATTTTTGCAAAATGCGGTAAAACTAATAACTTCCCGATTTTTTTAGAAGAAAATTAAAAATAACAATTATAAATCGTTCTCATTAAAAATAATTTATGTACATGCGCTTAGCCAAAAATGTGATCCGTGACATTGCGTGTCACTTCAATGACACAGAGGTTACTCACCGTTGTGTCTTCGATGTTTTACAAGGTGAATTATGACATATTCCGAACATTGACTACCGCACTACATCTATACAGATCTTTACCTACATACATAGAGTTATTGTTCTCCAAGTATTTATCCAATGATACATTTGCATACAGTTATCCAAATTTGAACTGCACACAAGTGCTACCCGACAGAAACAAGCGAAATTTATTACGCATCACGTTGTAAAGCGAAGTAAATATGGAATGGAAAACAATTATATTCTAACTGTTATAACTATGCTGGTGTCTTTGTTACCTAATAGCACACTAGTTTCAATGTTATGAAAAATAACAATTCCAGTGATTACATATGACGAATTTTTTTAATTTAGGTCAACGTCCCGAAGACATATGTGTCATTGAAAGCATATTGCGCCGCTAATTGCGATATAAACACGATGTCTCGTGTCACCAAGCTTTAGCCTTACTGCGTAGAGAAATATTTAAGTCAACAATGCAACGATCTGATAAAGACATGTTTGTTTCTCTTATCTGCAAAAATCATCTAACCTTCGCAGTTAACAGTGATAAATAAATAAATCTTATTTTTTATTATTGGTCTAGGTATTTCTTCAGTTTAAATGTCATTTATCGGCAAATTGGAGTAAGGATAAGATGGAAGGGGTGGAAATCTTTTACCCTGGACTGAGAATCGAACCCGGATATTTTGGTTGCGTGTCAAGAGCTTTCGGACTCAGAAAATATTACGGACTTTTATACAAATTGCATCATATTTCATGATATGAGGGATGATTTAACAATTGTAGAGCTAACTGCTATTTTCACGCTAGAGTAATATTTGTTAGCCACTTAAACATAAAAGCTTCTGAATTAATTAATAATGTAATATAATTAATAACTAGAATTCAAATTTGCGCGCGAAAGCGCGCGTATGATTTTCGGATTTGCATATATTTTCATGTTTATGATATATTCGACCAATCACGTTACGAGTAGTTTGCTTACGTGATATATTTTCATATTTTTCATCTAAATTATAATAATTAATAATATATAACTAATAAATTATTCTGAATTCGTCCGTTTGTCCAATTTAAGGCTGCCTCTACACGGAAATAAATGTCAAGTTAATACACCTATCCAGTATAGTAATGGTTACATGACTTTATAGGGTAGGAGCATCGGTTTTGGCCATCTTTGAACCATTTTTGGCAACTTGATATTTTAGTTAATTTGTAAAAAATTCAACTACCTCAAATTAACATATTTTGAATATTTAAGAGACTTTATCTTGTCCTAAATTGTTTTAAATAAAATGCATAAAAAAAGTACATTATTTTAATCACATATTATAATGAAGCTTAACCTATGTTAGTAAAAAAAATGCCCATTAAAATATATTTGCATTTATAATTTCACTTCTTGCGTGGCTTATTATCATCGTCCTCTTGCTTTCGTTTTCTGTCGCTCGAAGTTGTTGATGGTACACATTCTTGGCTGTTTACACTGTGATGCGCTGGCACGAAAGATTGGAAATACTGGCGCAAACTCTTGATTTTTCTGGCATCAGCCTCGAGGAAAGCCCTGAGGGTCGGATATCTTTCACTAATTGAAGTGCTATCCTGTAATCAAACAAAAGATATAAGTTTCTTTGATTTGATTGTTATCATTCGATCGTTTTAAAAGTGTCAATAAGTGATAAAACTACAAAAGTAGATAAGTACATTCGATAAAGTTTTATCGACGGCTGAATTAGTTTAAGTGACACAATTATTGACAATTTTAAAGTACTTAAGAATTGTAAGTTAAGTTAAGGTCTTGTATATTTTTATGAGATTGATAATGAGCTTTTGTTTGTCATTACAGTAATTTACTACTAATGGAAAGAATTTAAAGTGGCTTTGAATATACTACTACTTAAACTACTAATTGAACCATTCAATGCAATCCGGAATTTTATAGAAATACAACAACTGATACAACAGGATAATAAAATATGCAGGACATTCTAGCATTACATACAGTGAGTGGAAGATTTCACAATTAATCCCCATCCATTTTTTTACAAGCTCTTTTTTCTAGAAAATAACAGTGATAATGTATAACTATTGCGGGGTCATAATTTTAAGTTCTAGTTTTCCAGAAAAATAATAACAGATAGACTAGATGTTAAGCTTTCAATAAGATATTACTCACCACGGTATATTTTTCTGGGATTTCCTGACCAGACCCTTTCACTACCTTGTCTTGAGGGTTGTTACGCGATTGGTCCATTTTTACTGTCTAACCCAAAGCACAATCTAAAAGTAGACATAAAATGAATTAAAATTAAAAGTCCTGCTTGGTTCACAGCGAAATTGGGTTCAAATTTAAAATGCACCTACTAGGTTGTACGAATATTGAGCCTTTGTCATTTGTTCCACAAAACTATCACCCTATCTAATGAAAATTTGCACTGAAAAATGAAAAATAGTAATAAAAAAATAATTTATTACTTACCAACAATTTTTTCTTTAGTATATTTTGCAAACGGCGTTCTGAAACAGCGCCAAAATAATACTGGTAAACTTTATGTAGCACCTAAAGTATTTACAAAGGATATATAGCGGTCATACCGATTAATATTGGCAATTACCAGTTTGAAGTGCAAACTTATAAAGATGTCATTGAAAAATATGAATGGGTTTTTAAGTCTCTAACAAACTGTGTTTTCAGATACTGTTTACAGCGTTTAATGACCAAAATAAAAAATATAGAAGCTTAAAACGTCAAGTGTCTTTTATGACAGTCGTAAAATGTGCATTAAACAAGCTCTCAAAATAAATCGAATTATGGTTAGAGTTAAAAATATCTGACTTTTATGTATTTTTACTGCGCTCTTAATATTCCATGTAATTTATTATAAAACTGAAGAAACAGTAAACAACCTAGTGGTTTCTTTGTGAAAGATTTGGCTCTTTTTTGTCTGGTCGCGTCTAGTAGCTATTGTTCCTAATCAAGGTTCCATTTGAAAGAATCTAAATAAAATATTCCAAAAACCAAAATTTAAGCTGTTGCTAAGTAAACAGCTACACAGACGCTACCTGCAGGCGGCAGCACATCGCTTACTTAACATTCTCGAGGTAGGTTCTGACATCACTGCTTCAGTTTTATAGCAAACATTCAATTCTATGAACAATTTTTTTTTTCACATTTCGAATATTCGAGTTACTAACCTTGGAGCAGCATATTTAAATAATTAAGCACGTCGTTGATACAGAATGCATCTTCTATATATAATGTACTCTAGACCAGTTGGATGAAGATTCAGTTTTAATCTCTCTCTTCCCCAGTTGGCAAGTATTTAATGTTTATCAATAACTCGCATTAAAAAAAATGTGGTTTGATTATATAGTCTACGTCCCAAAAGAATGGAGCGGGTATTCGAAAAAGTTTCTGGAAACGGTGATAAAAAGCAAAGCAGGTAATCAATGGCAAGTCTACGGTCATCTGGAAGGAACGACGATCCGGTTGCAAGACGTTACTGGTGTACTAGTTTACTACCAGTGCTGCCCTTGGCTAAAGAAATGTGACGACCTAAAAATGTATCCTGATGAGAATGAATACATTGGAGTCAAAATGGACTGCTTATGCTGCACGGTGTCGTGAGTAGATTTTTACGTCAGATTTTGCTATTCTTTCCGATACGTACCTTAGCAAAGGAGAAAAGGTAATTCTACCTTCAATTTGTTTTAGATGCTGTTCACGGCCAACTAAGTCAAATGTATATTAGCGTGTAAGTTCATAATATGTTTGCATTTATACTAAAGTCAGGTCGAATAAAACAGATGGAAACGATATATTTGCATTTTGTTGTGTGATAACCTACATTAAGTGTTAAACAATCTTAACCTTTTAATCTCAGTCTATTAAAGTGCAGCAATATCGTAAATTAAACGTTAATGTTAACAGCTAGAGTTGGAACAGATATGAGATTTATCTAAAGTCTGCATTATTAAATATTACGCAAAACAATGGTAGGATTACAATCAAATTGCTTAATTGATTATTGTAAATTATTTATATTAAATATGAGAGCTCAACGTCCGCTGAGAGCGTTTTAGGCGCCCAACTAAAAGAACAGGGTTCGATTCCTGATGCAGGCTGTCTGAAATATTTCTTCAGTTACCGAAAGATTCCTACTGAGTCGTCCCCCTCTTCTTTATTCTTCATCCCTTCTTCTCCCCTTTTCCCAAACTTGTCATTAAACTACAAATTAGCAATTAATGCACCGCACAGACAATATGCTCGACGCAGATAGCACAGCATGAACAAACAAGCATGATTAAGGTCCTTTAACCTTATAACAAGGGACTTTGCTCCCATTATTCACAATCACAAACCGATGAACCCTTGATATATCTTGTATTTATAAACAACCGAGTCCAGGCAACTTGCATAATTCCGTAGAAGCTTTTGAAATGAGCAAATCTAACTTAAAATGTTAAAGCATATGTGTCTTGTTCCCTACGAGTGGAACCACTACTACGAATCAAGTGCGATAGAAGTAATCTTGAAAAAAGAGATTACATGCGACCAGATCTTCAAGAAAGTCACTGGCATTGGAATCAGAGTTAACAGCGTGACAGCACACCTGCACTATTGGGGCGACCTTCCCTGGATGAAGAAGGAAAAGGATAGAAGATATTTCCCGAATCCGAATGAGTACTTCAGTGTTTACATGTATTGTGACAGCTGTGAAGACCGGTAAAGACCTAGTGATAAACGTAAAATGTATTAATGAGATATTTTATGTTACTATCTGCATTCTTTCGAGTATTACGTCAACAGTGCTTTATATTAATATACATTAAAGGTAATTGAGACTTAGTATAGATTTGACTGCTCGACAAGTGACACAAAGCTCAAGTGTGCGCGAATAAATTATCATGAAAATAATGCCGTGCTCTCATCGAGTTCCTTGTTGGATCCCGCGTAAATGGTTGGAATTTCCTTGGCATACGTTGCAATTGCTGATTGTTAAGGAGATTTCTGACTATTACATGAAGTATGGAAGGGTTGAAGGATCTGCAGTTCGCATCAATGGTATTACAGCGCGATTACAACTCCACAATAAGACTTATTGGATGAGAGACGACTTTGATTTGCAACTGAGACCGAATTTCAAGAATTATTATACATTTCAGATACCTTGTGTCTATTGTAATGAAGTGTGAGTTTTTTTTTTTTTTTAATCAAAAATTGTTCAAACAAAAGGTTACGTTTGAAAAAGATGGACTGGTTTTCTGGTGCGTTACAGATACAAATATATCAATTAAATTAAACTCTAAAGACCTAGCAATAAGATATAGATTAAAGTGTATTTTTTTCAGTAAAGTTTCAAAAATGATATTTGTTTTATTCTTCTACTCACGTGTTCAGTAAATTGACTCAACAAAACCCAAAATAACACAACCTTCACCCACTCATTTGCAAATGAACAGAGCAATATACAAACCCATTCAGAAATATTCTGTTGATAATTTCGCATTGAACCTGACCTACAGTAGCGGCGTTAGATCCGTCGGCAAGCGCAATAATATATTAACCTTGTGTATGTATGTTATATATTTGTATTTATTTGCCAATAATAATTGTTATTTTGTTGTAATGTTATCGTCACGGGTAAATAACGTTAGTACTGTAATTACCCACCAGAGTGACTTACAAACTACAATACTTAGTCTTGAACGATCCGATGTGCTGTTGTTGAGCTGTTGACACCTCTGACGTCACCCATTGGCGTAGAACAGCGTTCCTGGAGTCCATCAACAGCCTATTGCCCCTTCTGATTGATATTATAGGCTCCTAGATGGATATTCCTGCAGTTATTTACTAGGAAACAACCTAACCTGATTTACACTACTCATAATGATCATATTACGTGTAAGTAATGGCCTACGCACTTTAGCTTGCACCCCACAACCTAGTCCTAAACTTTTCAAGATCTAAGACCCCTCATGAGTATTTCAATCTCCTTTACAGATCAACGATGCATGCGTCTAAGGACTTAAATCAAAATCAAACACGATAAAACATATATTATTATTTAATAACTAAAAAAAATGTTAATCCACACTCTAAATATAAACTTAAAAGACAAGTACTTACAAATATTAATTCTTAATTCAAGAACGGTTTGTGCTATCCTTTGTCACGGCTCGGTCACTGCAGCTTCGTCGCAGCACATTCACTTTACACGGAGAATCCGTAGCACTGAAAAGCATGTCCCTCATAAAGATTTTTCGTTGTTCCCAAATTTGTTCTCTCTTCGAGGGCGAAACTTCTAGTGTCCACGATTGGCGACGTGCTGAAGCTTCAGTGTGCTGGGTTATCATGGAAGCACCCTTGTAGGCAACCGACATAGCGTCTGTGACGGACGTATGCATCTTGATCGATTCAAAGGTCAACTGGCAGAAAGAGGAGAAAAATATGAATTTAACTTGTTTACATCCGTAGCTGGGATTAATGTTTGGATGAATCAGCGGGTTTATGGAAAAGTTGATAAGTCTCGCGAAGGAATGATGTAATTTGTTCGTTAAGGAAACAAAAACATCTAACGACGTTAATAACTATGAATGAGAAACTGGAAAAAGCTAGGATTTATGCCTTATGTTTTGCCTCTGGCTTCCTTTTACCTGGCCGCTTTTATCTCTCTCTATTTTAAGCAAATAGTTAAATTAAGATCAACTGATCCCGACTGACAGTGATGTAGACGTCCTCTACCGACGTCTTGTCTAGCAAAAAGATTAGTGACTTGTATTACTAACTCTATGGTAACCTCTCCATATATAGAAGGTTCGTCGGTAATTACAACGGGAATTTTTGATAACGAGAAGTTATTCCTGTTTACTATCTAACGCCCACGTTTAAAATGACACGACTTCCAAGACAGATAATGTGGAATTAACTGATATTCGTATACTGCTCCAGCTTTTACGACTTTGTCGAATGAATTAAACGGTTTTTTATCTTTTACACATTCGATTTGACGCTTTTATGATCACGAATATCAAACTTAATTTTACATGACATCGTATATATTTCAATTTTATATCTAAAGACAATAATATTTCAATTTGTATGCAACGCTATATGTTCCAACTCCATTGGTATAATTTAAAAGTCGTAAAACGGTAGAAATATATGCGCAGATATAAAAAATGACAAAGTAAATGTGAGCTATTAAAAACAAGTTTGATTTGTGGCAAAAACTTAGTTTGTTTTTATTAACATTTTGATTAAAGCACTTAAATGATGCTAAGCTCTTGTTTAAAAAAAAGGTGGTGCTATTATTTTACTACTGTAGATAATTGGTTAGGTCTTTTGCGGACAAGCCATAAAACACTTAGTGAGCTTGATTGGATCCTAAACTAACTTGTTTTAATCAAAAGATTTACAACTGGCTAATTGATTAAATTGAAGTAATAAAAAATCTTATACAAACCTTATAGGAAATAGTAAACAGTCGGTTCAATTATTTTCTATTGCAGCGAGGTTTTTGGTGTATCGCCGCAATAGCAACAGAACCGTGGAGACTTCCTGTTGAACAAAAAATACGCTTTATATAGAAAAGAAAACTAAAAAATTTGAAAATGAATTTTAATAATAGTGTAAATAAGAAAAAAATGTATTTTATTTAAAAAAAAGTCAATAAAATATTTGTAACTATTGACACCATACACATCATACACACCATACACACCAATCTTTTTTTTATAATAAAAAACATTTTTTTTCTTACTTACACTATTATAAATTTATATTTATTAAATTTTTTTACACTATTTATAATTCAAATTTATTTTCTATTTTTTTAGTTTGTTTTTCTTATGACACATTTGAAAAATTACATGACCAAGTGGCTTTATATAAATTATATCTCAGTTTTATTATACAGAAAATATTCTTGTACTGAAAAAATTGAATTTATTTTAAAGATAACTGGGCATGGTTAAGTATAGTTTTCTGTAGAATGATTTCGACAAAGTAACTTACTCTAACCGCGGCGGCATCAAGTAATACGATATCTTTTTAGCCTTTGTGGAAACACTGATAGCGTAATCCGGCCAGGATTCGTTAATAAAGCTATTTCCGCTAAAAGTTCTCCGTTGGATACTCGCTTCTTCTTTCGGTAGCACTATTTCGTAGAGATACGAATCGACTGTCTCTCTGAAATGAAAACGAAACACACCTTGCTTATTTTCCTCACCACGTCACTATGCTCGGTAATTAACATCACAAAAGTACTTACATAATAGAAACTTGCTCAAACACATACACACAATAATTGTTGTTTATTAATGTAACTAATTTCGCAGGAATTTCCTTTACTTGCAAAATCGAGTTAACACTATTGTCGTCCTTAATTATTTTTTCGGCCAAGGTGAGCACTAGCCTGTCTATGCCATCGAGCGGCCACTCCAAAGGGACAAAAATGTCCTTTGTTAACTCTACGTAACGTGGGAACCCTTCCATACGATATATCTATTTAACACTGATAAAATTAACGAAACACTGTCACTCGATTCGAGGTTTCGCCATCGAATGGGTCTGGAAGCATGCGTTCTACAGTTTACCGAATGTTCATGGATTTAAAGATACTCCGTCAAAAAGAGATTGATTCGTAATAAATTTGCCCACGCTTATCTCACCAACATAAAACTTTTACGAAAGAAAATTTTAATGAAAATAAAACAAAGAGATCTTATAGAAGTATTGCAGCCTGCCAAGAATAATTAATTTAATTGTATCCTCGGCATTTTTCATACGTCGTCGTTAGTCATAAATATTTTCTCAAAGCTTGTTTATTTATTTTCAAATTATTCGTTCATTAGTTAATATATATGCATACAATATAACGCGGCTTGTTAGCACGATAGCGTTCACAATTTCGAACCGATTCTTCTCAAACTCAACATGCTTTATCTACCGATACAAACCAGAGTTAAGTTTGAAGATGAGCTAAATTGGGCAAGCAGTTTGAAAATGACAGGGTTTGTTAATTTTAGAAATCGTTTAAA
The DNA here is from genome assembly GCF_013202065.1 of Cotesia typhae. Classification (NCBI taxonomy): domain Eukaryota; kingdom Metazoa; phylum Arthropoda; class Insecta; order Hymenoptera; family Braconidae; genus Cotesia; species Cotesia typhae. Next base: position 53,244 of record NW_027423744.1, read on the forward strand.
TTGATGTTTTTACCACTTCAACTTGGTGTAATTACTGAATTAAACAAGATATTGAAATTCGGTAAACTGCATCGTTAAGCTCTTTTATTAATCTTTAATTTTAATTACTAAAAAAAAGTAATAGCCTCAATTTTACTCATTTTAAAGTTTGTTTAAAGAAACAGTTTTAATATTGCAACCATATCAGCTGCCAAATCAGCTCATACCATAATGAATTGTTTAGGGACAATTATTAATCATAAATCATGAACATAAGAGATTTCTTGTTTTAAGAAGAAGATGTATGATTAAGTCAGAAATTCTAGATCAAACGTTGTAGGATTAATCACTTCGTAAGTTTTTGGGTTGATCAAGTCAATAAAGCAATAAACATATTATACATTACTTATGTGATATTTTATTTATTAATTTACACAAATATTCAACAGCGTTTGGTAGTGACCAAATTAATCATGAACATATTAACGACATTTTTCTGCTAAATACCACAGTGATTATTTTACGTTCCAAGGTTTTTTTCATTAGTTATTTATACTCTTAAAAATACAAAATTAGAATTACAAGTTTGCTGGATCTTGTTCGAACAACCATCTTAACTCGGGCTTCGACGATTGGTTAAAACGATTTTCTGTTGAGAGCTTGCGGCGCTTGGTGACCCGGGCCCATATCATGCACAACACATCATGGATCTTTTTCGGTGCTAGCAACAATTTATCTAGCAGATCCGAGAGGTCCATGCGAATATAGTACTAGAACAAAGATGAGAACTTAGAACAAAATTAAGGAAACAGTTTAGGATATCCGAAAAACTCTAGAAGAACTAACTTACTTCCAAGAGAGTGAGAGGGAGCTTCGATGCATCATAGGGCTGCCGAGTCGGTGCTGTACGAAACAACCAGACGATCTCTTCAAGGTAAGCAGGAGCCACACACCAGAATACAGGATCATCGGCGCTTAGCCATCCACAGCCGGAAACTCCAATTTCCATCATTTCATACACTTCGTTGTCCCAGTAGAACTCGTCCATCGCACTATATATGAAGTCCTCTTGTTCGTATAGCATTTTGTCGAAAAACAAGGACATCATCATCCTACAACAGCACAGGAGCTACTGAATGCAAATTCAACGAGATACTGGACATTTTAAATCACTGGATCTTGCTTTGAGGAGGTTCTGATGATTTTACGAACTGCCAATAATTGGCACAAGCCAGCGACGCAACGAGTAGCCTCTTCAGTCAAATTGATCAATTGAAGGAAATGCTTTGTCACTTGCTTTAATTGAATGAGTTTGTTGGTTTGTTGCGATAACATCACATGTAGGTCAAATGTTCCACTTAAGTCAATTAAGAACAATCTTATAAATTGCCGCTTCATTTGCTGCTATTTAAATAGTCGTGTCTTATTACCTGTTATCCTGCGGAATGCAATCAATTTCTGATTCTGTCCCACAAGATTTGCTTTCAAGTCTGTACCTGATTTTTGCTCTTTCTCGAGATCAGTTACGATTTTTCTAGCTTCTTCCAACTTTTCCAAAGTTCTGAATGACTTAGCCACTTCGGCTTGATCACAAATTTTCCGACTTTTTTCTTCAGTTATAGGCTTCTGACAGGGTTTTTTTTCACTCATTATTCAACCTTTCGAGAGACAACCAAAGTCAGGGCACTGTATTATATAAAAACGACTAAATTCAAGATTAAAATATATAAAGAGCATCTACAATTCGTCCTACAACTAATACGTGCAACACTATTCTGACTTATGATATGTTCGAACATGGTGATATGAATTATTCATAAATACCACTAATGGGCGCCGAATTTATTATACTAAAACAAGTTGCGCATTCATCGCTTAGTTGCTTAGATGACTATAAGACTCTCGAACTTACAGTTTCTATATTTATTTTATTGCGTTCATTGTTTCAATCGCTGTGTTTTGAATATAGAGATAATAAAATTATCATTAAGTTTTAAGGAGCAATTAATAAACAAATTATATTGAGTTAATATATTATACTCCACTCGTATATAATAAGTACCAACTATACAATAAAAAATATAAAATTTTTCATAAGAAAATATTTAAAAGAAGATTATTTTTTATAATCCAGCAGGGATATGTAATTTCCAAGAATGTTGGTGGTTTCCTCAAAGTTCGTCTTCAACTGCGATAGAAGCTTAAGTTCCGTGGCCTGCTTATCTTGGTTTAGCGATTGGTACGATAATGCTGGAGAAATCCAAGGTGGTGTTGAATAAGAAAGACGGCTATTGCTTGAAGAAATAAACCCTGGCTGATTTAAATTCGATTTAGTTAGCTTTTTAGAACGCTCTTCCTCACAAGACGAATTCACAATAGCTGAGGAATATTTTCTTCTAGATTCTGAAATGTGAGTGGAGGAGCTAGAACTGGATCCTGAAATTCCGGCACCACGGTAGCTCTATGTTGGACTTGAGCGCCGAAAAAATCTTGAAACCACATTTCCAGAGGCTTCCTTCGATTTTTCCGGCCGACATCTAGATGCCTTGCGATCAGCCATTTCGCAGCTTTCACTATAAAACGTTCGAACAACCACGACTGTTTTCTCCTCTTTAATTATTGACGGCATATCTGGAAACAGAAAGTATTCAGAGGAACTTGGATCAAACGAGGTAAATTTTTCAGATGGGCTGTATACGACTTAACGTCTAGTATAAACAACATTGATTGTTGATTGAGCAAACACTTATGATTAGAACTTTCGTCAAGTGGAGACTGATTGTTACCCTGACACTTGCATCACAATTTATACTCTCGAGATGATCATTTTCAACTGAACATCAATTGTTTTTAGTGCCACTCGAATTTTCATCTCAAGATCAATAAACCTTGCTTATATATGCTTGGACATATAAAATATATAATTCAATAAAGCATAGTAATACGGTTGATTCCGTCACGACTATACTCAGCTAACCGTAATATGTTAAATCATCACATTGTATACGTTCCAATTGAGTGGAACTTGGTGTTAATTAATGCTCTTTGATTTGCCATCAAGTTGGCGATTTTACGTAATTTTTACAGAAAAAAGAAAATTGAGGGTATTGTAGTTTGCGTGGAAGGTGTAGCAGCAGTGTTGGAGCCTCATCAGAATCATATTTGGCTGAAACGGTGTAATGACGCTAGAACCTGTCCTTATCACAACGACTACATCGCTATATTCGTCTCTTGCATTTTTCCAGAAGCGTGAGTGTTTTTTTTTCAATCTACGTCAATATTTCAACGCCCAGATGATTTTTGTTTAACTCACTGACTTTTCTGCTCTTTTAGGAACGTGCCATGCTACTTAAAGATCTAAACTTCATGAAAGAATCTATCAGTCAGTTAACCCAGTGATATCCCCTATCAAAAATAATAACACAATACTAAATGGTACCTAATTGTCGATTGCTTCATGTCTGCTGATAACACTCGTAAACTGATACTTGCAGCATCCTGGCTGATGTCCGCTGGATATGTCATTCAATTTCCGTTATCGGCACGTTTCAGTTTGTGTTACATAGCGAAGAGTCACGCTACGGTTTTTGAGCTGTTCTAGTTACTGTAATTAAATGCGCTCAGCAAAAGCTGCTGGAGAGTTAACGTTTGCTTTAAGATGCCCTCCGATTATTGTCCAAAATTGTGAGTGCCACTAGCAAATCATGGTTATGCTGTAAAGTATAATGCCCAAGTATCTTGCACTTATGATTTATTTATTGTTCCAGCGAAACGGCCCACAAACAAATCTACTTGGTCCCTCGCCAGTGGCTGGAGTGTCAAGACTTAGAGTACATTCTGTTCAACGAAATGAGATTTTACTACCGTAAATATCAAAAATGTGAAGGCCTCCCACTCACACGAGCAGGAATAAAGGCTTACTTCAAGCATTACTCTGGCTACCTATGGGCCCGAAAGGAATTTGATTCGACCCAAAAACCAGATAAAAAAATTTACCTTGCTGTCTTTGTTCCTTGTGTCTACTGTTCCGCGCCCTAGTTTTAAGGTAAACGAATAAAACAGTTTAGAATAAGTTTTAGTCCTGATAGAGTATCCAAATCAACCTCAATAGCAATCATTTACATAATCGACAATCAATAAACAATTGTCTTGAGTGTGACGCCTCTTTATGACCTTTTTAATTCGCCCGTATGATGTACTCACATCTTCAATTGTTAAATCTAAGTAGTTCAGTCTCTTTATATACCTCAGTCTTCGCTTCCACCATAGAGTTACGTTGTTGACTGAAACGCGTTCGTACCTCTATCTTGAGAGACTCCTCAATAACAAGACGAATAAAAATGTCCTGCTACACATGTAGAAACACGTGAGTACTACCAACTATCAGACTCGCAAGACCTTCAATGTTTTTTAAAACATTTTTTTTTATTCTCAGTGCCACGACTCATAAAAACATCTACGTGGTTCCTCGCGAGTGGCAGGCGCTCAATCACTTGGAGTGCGCTATATGGAAACTTCACTCTGATCACTATCATACCAACCAAAGAACTGAAGGTTTTCGGGTTTATGCAGATGGCGTTACATCTCATTTAGAAAAGTATAATAACAGTTTATGGTTAAGAAAAGCATGTGATTACGCAGAAAAGCCAGACCCTAAAAAATACTACTCTATTTTTGTAGCTTGTATTTATTGTAACAGAATGTGACCTGGTTTTTCCTTTGTTTTTAATAACAATGTATTTTTAATCTACGTTTAATCACGCTCCATTATTCATATTTACATAATTAAATAAATATTTTCGAAGCTAATGACTGAGGGACTTTTATTTTAAACGATACTTAATTACTTTTTTACGCGTTACATTGAATTTAGGCAGCTGCGCCGTTTTTATAAAATCAACACATGATTTAACGACTCTTAATATATACTGGTAGTTAACAAGCATCAAAACACCAATTGGTTAAATGTCTTCATTGTCCGAAATGTCAGTAAAGCGATCTATCATTCACCTAACGTGCTTACTTGTTTACATTCGGAAGCGTTGAACGCGATTTGCATACGTAGTACCGACCGTGAACACGCAACCTAATTAAGCCTGCGTTATAGATATCAGCGACAAAAAATAAGCTAATTATTTTAAGACTCTCTCCTAAATTTGATAAGAACTATCTAACGCTTCGCTTAACAATATAAGATTGACAAGAAGATGCTTTCTACTTACTATGACAACAAGACAGATCGCAGATTTTAAGGTCACATTTTCCTTGACTGACCAGCAGCTTCAGTGCTATACCTCCGTAGAAACTTGATTCTTCAGTCTTGGATGTGAATAGAATTCGTGACCACCTACGGCGCGTTCGTAGGTACTCAAAATCACCAGAAACCCCCGGATCACCAAAATAACCAGTTTTCAAATCACTGTCTTTGTTAGATTCTTTCGAATCCTTGAACCCAACACATCCTAACTGATTAAAGAAACGCATTATTTTTGTTACTGTTGTCATCCTATATTCCGGCTAATAATGAGTAACATACGTGTGTCACCTGGACAGGTCGCTTAGTCAACTGAAAGCTCTATCAACCCTCTTGAAAAAAGATTTTGTTTGTTTTGCTTACTTGAAGGTCAGATCGATAATCAGTTTTAGGGCAAATTGAAACGCAAAAAAGTCTGTTTGCATGAAAACAAAGTCTTTCTACAAACATCTATGAAAGAAACCATAAACTATTCTTAGCCTTTCATAATCGAATAAACTTTTTAATTTAATGAACTAGAGCTTTTATCCAGCTGTCTACCACTTTCATCATAATTGTCATTGTTTCGACTGACGTCAAAAATCTGCTGCTAATGATAGCACGTAAATACATACTACGAAAAAATTACTAAGCCGGCTGATATATTAAACACACCGAGCTTTTGATCTTCCGAGCATTGATTATAGGAGCAAATAACATTTATAGCAATAACGTTAAAAATATATATAATAGTATATATGAATTCATTTTGGTAAACTGCCGTTTAATGGCCATAATTATGGGATATTTAAATCAATGCGGCAGAAAGTGTGGCGCCGAATCGTTCTGACTAAGAAATAATTTATTATTAGCGACCAAACACGTGTTGTAGTGGACATAGCAACTATTCAAAGGGAAACTCATTCGAATCACATTAGTCACACGCCCATCGCTCACGAGTTTATCAAGGTTTGTTCGATTTATATAATATAACTGGTCAACGCACATTAATTAGATGACGTATTAGATAACTTTGCTTGGAGAGTAAAGTATAGGTCAGTATTGAGATACCACGTTCTTTAGATCGTGTGAGAATAATTGGCGATCCATGAAACCTACCTGTCTTTTCGATTTTAATTTACATGCCGCATCTCCCGTCAGTATTAGTTAGTTTAATTAATGTAATAGTCATAGTTTCAAGCTTACTTTCACCAATGCTGAGATTAAAGCGTGTAATTAAGAATTTTCATGTAGAGATAGTCCAAAGAAAATAATGCGCTCCGTCTAGAATTATATCAAGCGATGTTAATTTGTGTTAAGAATTGCTATAATCACTTTTACTTATCATAATAACTTAATAAAGCTCACTGGTACTGAGACTGATCGTTTTTAATAGAGAAAAACTTCAAGTAAATAAAATGCTCTTTAATAACTCACTTTATTTTACAACAATTGTAGCACAAACGATTGTGTAGGAACATCTTTAGTTCCAAATACGCGACCAAATTTTGAAGATCATAACAGCAGGATGAAAACGTCCTAGCTGTTCTATGTATAGGAGACAGATGCGAGTCCAGAGCATCAAAAGTTCTTCGTCCAAAGGCGTGCTGTCTCTGCGCTTCACGTACAGCATACCAGCTTCATAAGTATCTGAAATAATTTGAATTCGAATTTTAATTATCTGAAGGAAATAGTTTAACCTGTATAGTCGTCATCATGATAGATTAAACGTCCCGGAGTAAGTTAGATGCATCGAAAAAATAACGAAGAATCCCTACAAAAAAAAATACATGAGAGTGTGAAGTTAGTCAATAGTTGAAACTCGCAAAAAAATGGGACCTGAATCCTTATTGGTCAAAAATAAGGCGCGCGCGTCGCGCGCTATTCAAATTTCTAGTCATTATAACATTCACGCTAAGAGAGGGGGCTAATGTTCCGATAGTTGATAAAGAAGAAATTCTTATCGGTTACCGGAGGCTCTGCTCAAAACTGTACTGATAAGGGTTTTCTCTGTGGTTTTTCTATGTCATTGTTCCAAGAGCCCAGAAAGTGTTGAGGAACAGGACGAATGTGATACAAAAAGCACAAGTCGGTCTACGCCGCAACAAAAAGGCAGACAAGGTGGGAATTAACTAAACAAATAGAGGCTTAGGTAGTAAAAGATCTTGAATTGCCTTTACACTCTGAACCACATTAGGCTAGCCTGTAAAAATTCACTACATACGAAAATTAAGTCAGAAAAGTAGAGGAATGATCAAGAGGATTACCTGCTTCACGTTCGACGACACCCTGGTACTCATTCCATTCGGCTAGCGCTGCTTGCCTGGTGATTATCCTTTTAAATCCAACCTCCAATTGGTCTGCTGATGGGTAAGGAATTGTCACGGAACCATCATCCTTGCTGTTGATCCACGACGTCGGAACAATCACGTAGGAATTTCTGTCTGGCTCCAAGACTCCGGAAAGCTTGACCACACTGAATATCTTCGGAGCCATTATTTGTACTGACGATTGTCACGGAATACAGCTCGATATGGTTTTTTGAAGCATACGACTGGCGCTTATATAGAATGCAAAAGTAATTAAGATATAAATGTCAGGGGTCCTAAAAATACATTCGTCAAAATAAGACTTAACCCAACTATTTTGAAAGAATCACAGTAGTTTGACGTGCTAAGTGGATCTCGGAGGCATGCTTGACCTCGCAATAAATAGGTTATTATTCACTTAGCCATGTTATCTTGTTTATGTCTGTAAAACAAATAAAGCCAGATAAGCGAGAGTTGCGTTAGTTGAATATGAACCGTTAAAGAACTTTATAAAGTATTATTAGAGCATTTTTTTTTTGTGTCGGAAATTATTATTTATTGTACTAAAACTTCAATTGAAATGGTATAAGTGCGTTGTTAACATGCAACGACAGTAAACGCGACCACATATTTATTTATAAATGACAATCAGGGTTAATGTATTTTTAAGGTGACCTCTCGAGAAAAACATTCTGATGTTAAATAACAAGTTTTTCAGTAGTCAGAAGTGAGAAAATATTCACACAGCTGTTTATTTCAAATTGACGGTTTAATGAAGATCAAATACGACTAAAGTATTGAGACGTCGATTATAAAAAGCAGATAATCTTGAATTCTGAAATTAGTCTCACTGCGGTCCTACTCTATTGCTACACGAAGTACATAAAAATGCCATATGTAACTCACAGAATCTTGTCTTATACCTAAAGAGTGGTTAAGCTTTGGAATGAACAGTTTGGAAATTTTTATGTGCAAAATGATTGCACAACATCACCAGAGCATCCAAAAGTTTACAACCTACTCAGCCCGCATTGAAGGAATATCGGCACGACTGCGGTATCACGAAGAACACCCTTGGATGCGACGAGTAGACGACGATGATGAAGTGCCAGAGCTGAAGGAGTACTACGGACTTTACATACCATGCGTTCATTGCACTGAGTTTATGTGGATCAATAATACTTGTGGGTCATCCTGCTAGAGTTGAGAGTTAACTATACTAGAAAAGATGGGGGTGGATGTTAATAGGTATGTTTTTAATTAATAATTGTCTCGCAAAAAAAACTGTCTCGCAAATTTGAACACCCGCCGCTAGCCTCATTCGAGTAGCTTGAGCACTTGAGATTGATTGGCTGGTAAGCCCCACATATATTGTCTGTTAATTGTTAAAATATTTCTAAAGAGAAGCATCTTTCGCTATGCATTTAATTCTGAAACAATTTATAATTTCGATTTCCAATTAAGACAATAAATTGTATCTTCTTTACCTGTATCAATAAGGATAACACTAAACTATCATACTCGTTGCTATGTACCAGTAACCCAGTTCGCGAACGAGCTTACATCATTTTTCGATAACGTTGAAGAGGCCAATGTTAAGAATAGTGTTACTTATCATCCATCAACGGAAAGACGCGTATTTTTTGAAAAATTATATAATGGTGTACAAATCAATAAGACGCAATAAGAGGAAGTGTGATAACGTGATAAAACGTGTTCGTTGAGGAATACACGATTGCGTGATATTTAGCCTTCGACGTTAGATGGCATTGAAATGCGTTCCTGTTATGAGCATCTGCGACCTGTTATGAGCATCTGCGACCTGTTATGAGCATCTGATATCTAAATTGAAGTCTGTCCAAGTGGTGTGATCGTTCTAAGTGGCGCTCAAATTCGTGTCTTTGAAAAGCAATTAATGTAGCCTATATAAACGCTTAGTGCGGGATTGATAACACATAAACATGCTGGTACAGGCATACGGTTTGATAAGACTAATTTTACATTATTCAGTGTATCAAGCAACTTGTTTAGCAAGGTAGTGACGTAGCGCAATGAAATGCAATATGGATAACCAGCAACTGGCGCCCAACGCAGTTAGCGATTCTGCAAATCGAAAACGCCTTATGACCAACGTCTATACTGATGTCAAGCAGCGAAAAGTAATTTCCTCTCTACAAGACTACAAGTCGTCAATCACCAACAATAATAACGTTGACGTTAAGCGACAGTCTTGGCACGCTAAATCGCAAGGACCATGCTTGGTAACAGAGAGGGTATCTGGCCAGCTATATCCAGTTATCAAAGAAACAGCTAAAGCTCTTCAGAAGTACATCGTGGAACGCTTACGTGAAAACTAGATCTAAGATTGATTTGCAAGCATGTATGTAAATAAACATATTGTGTTGGTGAATTTAAATACCTACAAATGATAAGATCAATTGATAACGGCAGCTCTTTCGCCATGAGGTAGGTCACATTTTAGTGACACATTTATCATTCCGGTCTGACGTAGAGAGACCTCTTTAAGATCTCCAGCGACGAACTTCTAGGACAGACTCATCGTGCTTAGATCTAGTCTGGCTGACAAGAATGAAACCACGACAGAAAACACCACCTAAGAGAGAAAACTATCTGCTCAAGAAAACATGTTTATATTTAGGTATTCTAGGTTATGGAGCAACAAAGATGAGTGGTTATCGTCGCTGACCTTTGGAATGGAATCATATCGCTTGGTGTGCTATCGACAGGTTCTTAAAGTGTCCTTAGATATGCATATCAAAATGAAATTCATATCAAAACAAATTTATGACTACATAGTAGTGAGGACGCATTAAAATTGAGTACTACAAATTTTTTATTTATTTTGGTGCAAAAGCAATGAATTTTTGTGTATTTTTCGACATCAAAGCTCATCCTAGTCAACTCAGACTAGCAATAGTCCCAATTGTATGGTCTCTGAAGAACAGTCAGCTAGAGCTTTCGCGCTACCAGGGAGATTCCTAAACTTGAAAGTAACTGGACTTGGTAGTTTCTGAGCAATATCTACCAGATCACGCCCCAGTGCCGAGGGTCATAGAGTTGTTCATCATTTTTATTCACTATTTAAAAAGCTTAAGATTTGTAAACTCATACCTCATTTACTAAAAAGTAACGGCTAATAAATTACCAATTAGAATCGTCCGACTTAAGATTTGTAAACTCATACCTCATTTACTAAAAAGTAGTTCAAAATAAATTATACCGGATTCCTAAATGATACGACGAAGCTTACGTGAGCATCCCGTTTGGCTGGCGTCTAGATAGTATTAGAACGATAGTTATGACGCACTAGGAATTAGTCACTAACGTAGAACTTTAGACGTATATTACGAACTTAAATTGTTTCAACTTTTGCGTATTTGTAACTAAAGTAATTAAATCTTTAGAATGTGTCAAGTATTGTAAGCGCTTTTGTTCACTCAACTGTTCATAATGTATCGCGAGCATTTATTACCATAATATAAACACGTATGAATTTATTTAACGTCGCCGTTGTAAACGCCAGCGTCAATCAAAATAAATTTATTTCACACAATTGATGTTTTTCAAAGAATAACCCCGCCCACGCAGTCATAAACAGCTCGTTTCAGATATGGGACACTGAAAACTATTAACTTTCCGCTTTTTTATTCACAGCTCCATCTAGCTGGATCTACAATCAGTTTTTGTTATAAATGATACGATAAGACATTTATGATTACAGTTTGATGATTTAAACAATCTTTTCACTTTGTTTTTTATCTTAAATTGATGGTAATGGATTCGTGTTGATAGAAAAGTTGAGACCATAACACCATTTAACACCTATTAAAAAATATTAGGACAATTACTGTTATCGAGTGGTTGTTGATCAGTATTTTTGTGCTGCTCAAGGAAACATGTTTATATTTAGGTATTCTAGGTTATGGAGCAACAAAGATGAGTGGTTATCGTCGCTGACCTTTGGAATGGAATCATATCGCTTGGTGTGCTATCGATATGTTCTTAAAGTGTTCTTAAAGTGTCAGAGTCATTAGTTGTGGAATTTTCATCATATTTTCGTATTAACAAACAATGCGCAGCGGGAATTAATTATTTCCAAGTACCTTTTAATAGATTAACATTCTTTATGGACGGAGACACAGATATGGTCTCCTAAGTAGGGTCTAACATACAGGGTTTAGTAGAACAAAAGAAACAGTAACAATAGCGTACATATGCATATATTTTTAGTGTTCTAAATTCAACTTATACTATAGGAACAATAAATAATCGAAAGCATGACCGATTCAATCGATTATTTGGACAAAAATTATCTATCTAGAAAATAGTTTCACGCGATTTTAGCATGTCTAGCTCTTATATCCTGAATTTTGCTACGTAAGGTGTTAGTAACACTCTGTGAGTCAAACGCACCCCACTTTTTTTTTAAAGTATGCTTTTCAACGAACGTTAATATAGCTATTCTTGCATTTACATCCAACCCAGGCCTGACATTCGTGCCACTTATATCAAAAGCGTTAGCTCTGACGCCTGTAAGTGAACAAATACTCAACGCGCTCTGAGTAAATATTTCCTCTAATAACCTTCGAGCTAACGCTTTACTATCTTTTGAAGATCGTATGCAATGCGCTAGTTTTATAGAATTTATATATACATTGCTTCCAGGAACAAGTTCTACCAGATTAAGTTCCGGAACATTCTCACGGTACTTTAGTGTCCATCTGGTGTCATGTGGATCATATTCCGGAGGTAATACAAAGGTCCGAATGTTGCCACGAGTTGTTTTTGGAACCTCATTATCTCTATCCTGAACTTTCACATCTTTGACACCTCCACCACAATCATCATCATTTTCGCTACTTTTAGAGTCCACATCGTTATCTTTCTTTTTGTCTTCCTCCATATTGACATCAAGGTTTTCTTCCTCTTTCCTCTCAGCTTGATTTACTTCAGCTGCTTGTGGAACCTCCATCGTAACGTCTTCAGACGTCACTACAACAACTTTGCCTTTCTTCGATGCTCGCAAATTTTCTGATGTAGTTACTATAGAGTCAATTACTTTCTGGGATTCAGCTAATGATTTGTACAAATCATGAGCGATCTGACAGGTTTCTGAAAAGTTGATTTTCATTTTTTGAAAAAGATCTAGTATTTTATCCGCCCAGACATCTGTCTTGTTTAATAGAGAAACAGCTGATTGGTTTATTTGTTCATGAGATTTCGGACTAGTATCTGTTATTTCGTCCGAATTTAGTTCTGAAGAGTTACTTTGTTCATCATCATCATCAACATTTTGCATGGACGATACTTCTATCGACATAACTGATTCAATCGTCGGTAATCCTTTCTCCACACAACTCTCTACGGTCTGCTTTGAATGATTTAGTTCTTCCAGAGCTTTTGGATTACCAGAGGATTCATTCTCTGCTTCAAATCTAGAGAAGACATTCTGTTCAATACAACTTACCTCAGTCAATTCGTCAACGACCATGTCTTCTACAGTTGAATCCTGATGCACCGCTATATTTGAATAGGCAATCGATTCATCTGAAGCACTCGTCATCTCACTATAGGTAGTAGGTTCAGAAGTAGCACACTCCACTTCTGAAGAATGGTCAGGTGTCTTCTGATCCGGCAAAACTTGTGGAAGCTCTTGAATAACCGACGATGACCTTGGAATCTCTAGTTGACTGAACTGGTTAACGTCGTTGGTAGGGTTTTGAATATCAAACGAAGTATCGGATCCGATATTCAGATCCTGGATCAGAGGTTCTGGAAAATCAAGAGTAAACGTTCGTAGATTCGGAACCCTGTTGTCTGGTGTTCCTTGAGTCAATGCAATGTGATGCAAATGTTCGCGATAACTTGATAATAGTTGGTTTTCTTCTGGATCCAGGGTATAGTTACAGATTTGGTTTAAAAACGCTGGAGAACACTTTACAGAATGAAGAGCTTTTTCCGTGCTTCGAGAGCAAGTCCCCGGACTATTAACTTGGGGTCCTTTATCCTTTTCTGGTTTTCGCTGAATATAAGGATATCTGAGTAACAAATCGTCAGAACTTGATCGAACGTCACCAGAGGCTTGATTTTCATGTTCTTTTTTACAGTTTTCCTTAATCACAGTGCTTTCAAAAGAAACGGAGCCCGTTAGTTTCAATGAAGTTAGTGTTCTCGATTCTGCGTTGAAATGTTCAGGACACTCACTTGGATTTAAAATCGTACCACTTTGTCTCACTTTATCTACTACTTTCAGTTTATTAATATTCTTCTTTGATTGAGGATTTAACAAATTAATTGTTTTTAGCCACGGATTGTATCGGTTAGTTGCTGTTGCTGGCATACGTTTACAACCTGAAAAAATAGTTTAATTATCATCAAAGATAAGAATTATAAAAGTAAATTCCCGTGGATAACAACAATGTAAATACCTACCGGCTCTTATCATGGCCAAATATCTATTCCTAGCAGCATTATGAATTTTATCCAAGATGTACTCATAAGCATCCTTATAGGAGCCTGAAAGAAATACAACATAATTATCTAATCAAGTTATTAATGAGTTACTGCTTGCGTCACATTTCAATACGCTGACTTATTTATAAGTCAATTTATTCATGATCGACCATCCAAAAAAATACTCACATGTTTCAAATTTTATGATTGCCATATAGAGTTTCCATTTTTTCGAAGGTTCATCACAATTTATAATTCGCATTCTAGTTATCAATGGAGGTTCCTCAGGATATGCAACTATAGACATATCTGTCACTCTTCGAATCCGTATCCAAGAGCTAGGTATACAAACGTAGTCACCAATATCTGAATACGGTAACTGCAAAAATTGTACCACCACGTACCGGTACTTGTCGGCAATATTTACCTAAAAAAATAAGAATATGTACTTCAGTCACAATAACAATTCTTATTGAGGCCAAACGAATGACACACCAGTGTTTTTCCGTCCATATGGCCTTGAACTTGCTTCGTCGAACCGCATCAACGTAAAACTGAGTTATATGAGAAACAAATTGGTTTCTTAGATTGCAAACAAGCGATTCTTACCTTCATTTTGACGAATCTGTCTCTCGATGGCAATGTCAATACCGTATCAATCTACAAAAGTCATATTTTGTCATAAAATTACTAAAATAATACTAATTCAATTATTTCCTAGTAGTACACGTTCGTTCTCTTCGCGTGTAGAACAATGATTACCGTGAACTATATTTAACGTCGTTTTTATATCTACAAGAGTCAACCAGAGGGGGAAAATATATCTGAATAGTAGTGCGTCCACGCCCTCGAACGTGACGAGCAATACTGGTGAGCTGCCGTAGTAGAAGCGATATTAATGAGAACGTAATGAACTTCCGTGGCTAGTCGATCGTCGAGGTCATTAGCGTTTCATGACGACACGCACTTTGGTTTGAATAATTTTCTTATTTGGTTTTATAAAGGATCTTAGTTGAAATTTTACAAAATTATCGTTTTTCGGAAGCCAAATTTATGGACACCTTACTGGTTCAAAAACATTATTCATTACCAACAGTCTATTTCATGCCAAAATGTTTTGATCGTAAAACGAGATCTAATGCATTAAAGTTGTCAGACGGGATCTTTTTTAAGTGCTTTGTTGAAAGATATTACGATCAATTTAAATCCTTTGCATCGATGGAGTCACGAAGAATGATACAACTGTTTATTGACTTGTGACTAATATCTTCCGACTTGTTTGTTAAATGAGTATCATTATCAACCCATTAACATAAATGACGAGTGAAACGACTTTGCGCAGTTAATTATAAAACTGTTTATTATTGCTTTATCAAACAGATTAATAGCTTATTTGTTCGCACAACTTAAGTGGTTAGCTGACTGCAGTTGATAAGACAACCAGATATAACATACGTTTAGAATTGGATAAGTAACAACAAAACATGGCACGTTGATAATATATTTATTACCTCAATCTAAATACATTACTAATACGATTCTTACATTAATTTTCTTACAGTATTAAAGACATTCTGACTAATAATAATATTTTAACCTAATTAATGTTACCGTTCATAACACACAACACTACTATGAAGGTACTCATAAGTTCATTTAAAATCTTGACGTTTTGCATCATCGCATCATCCGCCGATGGAGATGCTGACTTCATATTCGCAATAATGCTGTTAATATGCCGGTCCATAACACTCCGAAAAAATTCTGAATAGTTGTTGGAGAACGTCTTCAGCCGTAGTATATTCTCCAAGTTAGTCCGGTTAGTAGTCTCAAGCTTTTCGTTGATCACTGGGCAGCTCCTGTTGATTCTAATGACGTCGGTAATGTAACGATCTAAATTATTGACTACCGGCTGAATGATTTCAAGCATAGTGATGGCACTTAATCTGTTTGTCACACCAGAAAGCGTAACTAACCCATTTTGATTCCCCTTTTGAAGTTGGTCACCAATGTCTTTAATTACCGAGGTGACGACTGCTGCACAACTGCTCATTATTTCGTTTGCGTCTTTTACACCATTATTTTTCAAATTTATTATCTGCTGTGCTTCTTCAACACTATCTGCAAATAAACCAGAAGTTAATATACAGAAAAGTGAAAAAAATTAAATTCAAGTTAAAAAATGCACTCTAACCAGTTTCGTAGATCATTGTTCCTTCAAATTGCGGCCAGCTACATAATGGAAGCGTGTTAAAGACAGCAGGATCTAGTTCTAATAGAGATTCTTCTCCTTGTGGTAATAAAACAGCCACGTTCCTTCCAGAATAACTAGTTATCCAAGTGCGAGGAACATAAATGAACTCGGAATTTTCTGTTCCACTATTAAATTCCACTACAATTAATTTCTTTAATTTTGCGAAATCCATTTGTTTAACCGTGGTGAACACGTACTTTTAACTCAACAGTAAATTCACTACTGATTGATTATTGAAGTCAAAGTGATAGAAGGCATGAAAAGGAAATCCCCAACCTCAGGAGGCCATGTAGTGAGAACAATATCGGCGAAAATATCAGAGGTTATCGGCGCGTAGATCCGGTTACTGTTCCAGTAACAAAGAAAAAAATATAGTTAATAATTTCTGATTATTGTTGTTAGAAAAAAAAAGAGCGTGTGTACAGAGTACACATGTTAAAAGTGAAACTTCTCTGGCAAACTCAATTTATAATTCATTAATTAATAGTTAATAGATATCAAAGACAGGTACATAAAGGCTTTATGCATATATAGTATTGAAAGGATTAAATGAGGAAAATTTACACTATTTATGTCACATATTCTTTTAATTTATTTCTTCAATATGTACAACATCATTTGATGGTATTTGTAATGATTTGGTTGTCACTAAAGCCTTATGGTAACTAAAATATGAAACATAAGTTCTTGTTTCAATATTTTCTAAATATCGTGTAAAAATGGTATCTATTGTGGTTCCGTATTTAGTTGTTGACATGTTAGGATTATTATTTAATTGCAGACTAAATTTTTCATAAAAAAAGTTAATTGATGGTGTCAAATATTAAAATATCTGAATAAAAATGTTAATAAAACCGTATAAACAAACACGAGGTTATAAAATACATAATAATAATAACATTTAAGAGCAGTGTACCTACAATCTAAAATACAACGCATGTACACATGAAAATAACATTTTTATAGTGTAAAAGTATAGAATTCCTTTATATCTTTATCTTTTTCTCTCTGACTCCGTACATATATGCGTCTTTTAATGTGACGCTCATATTATTATTATTGTGACGCGACCTTGAAATTTTACCCTCAACGCGCGCAAAAAAGTTTTTCTTCTGTTGAAATTCAAAAATTATTCTGTTTCTTTTCGATTATTTTTGAACAGTTACGTCAAACAAGATTTCGGAAAGGTCAGACAGATATAGTTTGTTTAGATTAACATTGATGTAACATTGATCCCAAAATTACTTGATAACCCTTCAATTCTGATACGATACTATTGTTTCCGTTAGTATACAGTTTTCCTAACCTCACACTCTTCTGGATAGCAAGCGTGGATCGTAACAGTAGCAATATTGTATCGTGCAGAGCAGAAAACTTTTTTTTCAGCATAACGCCAAGAAAATTATTAGGGACAGCAAATGTGGAAGCGCTTTTATACATCTCCTAGCTAAAAAAAAATTTTATATTCAGTTGATTAAACGTATTTTTAATTACCATTAGGCATCTACTTTATCGTTATCAGGTCGTTAAATAAGTCAACATCACACCCATCAAAACATGTTTTGTCCCTGATAGCCACCTTACCTATAACTTACTGTCAATCTACGTCCGCAATTTGAAGCAAACTTGACGGAAAGAGTTGGCAAAGCGAGCGATTACCTATTAGTTACCTATAACTTACTCTGCAAATAGACGTCAAAACTTGCTGTACAAGTATTTCAGTCAAATTGTAGTAAAGTTGAAAGGAAATTTAACTACAAGTTTGATTGTTAACTTGTATTCAAGTTGCGGCCGTAGATTTCCGTCAATTTGCTTACAACTGTTGTTGAAAGAAGAATTACCGCCAACTTGATGTATAAATTAACCGTAACTGCTGGAAGTCAACACTTACTGAGAAAGCGCTGGCTATCAGGGGTATAATTAAAATTTATTGTTCCAGTCTAAACCGGTTCCAAATCGATTATATAAATAAATGATTCATCTCACCGAGCGAATGAATGTACACTGATAGAAAAACAATCTTGATTCAAGAAACTTTTTTTCTTCAAAATTTGAACTCTTGAAACTAGATATAGATATATTTCTTTCAAGAATTTTTGTCTCTTGGTTTAAGATAGGCGATAACATTGATTCAAGATGTTACCGACTTGTGTTAAGAATGGCTTTTTTTTGAGTCATTAATTTACTTATTTCCAAGAAATAATTTTTTTTCGGTATAACAATTAAAGACTATTTAGTTTTTGAAATATACTTTGATGAATTATTTTAAGTTTTTTAAACGATAATGTTATTTTGGTTGAAAAACTAAATGTATCAATTGAAGATAATATAGCTCTTAAGCCAAGAAAATCTAAATCAAGACAAGAAATTCTTAAAGCAAAATAATCATTTGTCTTCCAAAATAAATTCTTAGATCAAGAAAATATCTCTTGAGTCAAAATAAATTTTCTATCAGTGTATTTATACGCATGACAAAAACATGTTTGTTCGAAATGAGAATGTTTCCAACCGATTTAGAGTAGTTATATTGCTATTAACAATTCTATGAGAGTCTTTATTATTTCCATAGACATTAAACGAAATCTAAGTTTAGAATGACCTTGAAATCGGTTTACTAAATCACCGCAGGCACGTAAGCGGCTACATTACTTTTTTTACCGGAGATAATCTAATAAACTAATTTTTAGACACTAAAAAATTAGAACCGCAATAATAATTTGTACAAATGATAACCCCACTATTATGCTCAGTAAACAGGCCTTTAAGAGGTCGTTGTTCAACTAATGACCCTATAACTGTAATGGAATATTTCTACAGTTGTTAATAGCGGAATATATTAGTGTTTATGATCCAGCTGTTCCTGTGACTATTCTATATTTTCCTTTTTTTTTTTTCCAATTAGCTAATCAGCACAATAGAAACTCATTAAAAGTATTACTCATGTTATTCTGTTGAAGTTAAAAATGATAAATCAAGGCTTGTTATGGAGCAAAAATTGATAAGGACTAACTAGCCTGCACATAAAGTGATAACATTTGAAAACGCCCCATTTAATTATTGGTCCTTTATAAAGACGCACGAAAAATTCATTTGAATAAATACACGAGTTTATTATTTAAATGTATAATTAGTTACAAAAAACACCTTTTTAATGACGCAAAGATGAGAACAATATCAGACTACTACAGCTTGTGGTTGGTTTTAACTTCATTTCGATGTTGTACTTATAGACCAGTCAAATTCACTTATAACTCATCTAATCAGCTAAGAAACATAAGCACACAATACAGAATAATCAGGTACAAGTATAAGGTGAATCTGAACAGCTTAAACTAATCTAACACATTAAAACACCCACTCATGAAACTTACTATGCACTACTTATAACTAAGACCCGTAATGAGTTGTAAAAATGTCACAAATTATTATTTTAACATCTACTCAAGCATTGAATTTCTCCTCATGCTTGTCTCTTATGTCCTTGATCTTGGTCCGAATAGTAGTCATAACAGCTAACGTGTTAGACGTGTTCCAACCATATTTTTTTCCATGCTCTTCAACGAAAGATAGCAGGACCATTCTCGCGTTTACATCTAGTCCTGGCCTGACGTCAATGTTTGCAGAAGTGAAAGCTTTCGCTTTCCCGCTTGTCCAGGAGCACACACTCAATGCGTTCTGGCTGAAGACTTCTGTTAATAACAAGCGCGCCAGCGTTCTGCAGTCATTTGATTCTCGTATACAACGTTTCAACTCTTTCTTTTTGACGTAAACACCAGTTTGAGGTATAAGCTCGATGAGTCCCGGCTTATTCTCTCGGTACTTTAGAGTCCACTTGGTATCATTTGGATCATATTCTGCCGGCAGAGAGAATGTAACTTTTTTCTCACGAATCGAGGTCGTTGCATTGCCGACAATAGTAGCGTTATCATTATCTCTAGCTGATTTTCCTTGAGTAGCTTGGGATAGCACGTTGTTAGGTGAAGACGTAGAAATCTGGTAAGGCACGATCGAGTTAAATTTCATAACTTTTTTTAACAATGTTTCATGTGTTTGTGCGCATGTGATGACAGAATTTCGTAAGCAATCGAACATGTCACGTGCAAAAGCCAAATTAGCACCCATTTGAGTGAAAAGAGTACTGAATACATCCATCATATCCTCCTCCATGAATAATCTAGATTGAACATGCTTATTTTCTGGGCTGGGGTTTTGTGCAACTGTCAGAATCGTCTGATTAGCCTTTGGAACTACTTCATTTTCTAATTCAATCTCTGACGAATGTTCAGAATCTGAAGCTGTCTCTTTACCAAATGACATTTCTTCTTTTCTTAACGATTCGTCTGTCTGACGTGCACTTTCTACTACATTTGAAGCGATTTTACCAATAGTAGATCCAGCAGTTGTTTCTACACTAGGATCAACGTCCATCATCGAATCCGTTTCGGTAGCTAGAGCGACCACCGTTTTTTTCAGGCGAGGATGTTGGTACTCATGGTTACTTTGATGACTTTCAGAAACAGCTGCTAGATTTGTATTGTTACATGTCGTAGAACTTTGATCCACTCTTTCCTGTAAGCCCAGTTCTTGGATGAAGCTGCTTTTCTGAGCATCCAAAAGTGCCTGAGTTGGAGTCTGTGATGGAGGAAGTGATCGTGATCTCTTGGTAATTCTTTGGGGTTCAGGATTATGAGAACTACGCTTCAATCTGAGTAGAAGGCTGTTTTGTGTCTTTGTTGTGGGCGGATCTCGATAATTTGGTTGGTCTTGTTTTTGTTGAGGATTCTCGGCATGTTGATGTGATTGGCTCGATGAGTTGTGTGTAGCAAAGTGAATGTTCACTTCTTTTTGAACAACAGGCTTGTCAATAATGTGAGCTCTGTCAGTAGATATCTTCATCAATTCATGCTTTTTTACTTCTTGTGCGTGCACGTTGTTAATCGGTACGTTTTGATTTCTATTCTGGGGAAGGACCTGAATAGGCTGGTTGATCGAATTTGGATAACGTTGTACAACGGTTCCTCCATTTAGCATAGCACGATACTGGTAAACCTTCTGATCGAGTATTGGAGTAATGGTTGACCTTCTAAGCATATCTTGTTGGCGTATAGATTGTTGCACATAGTTTTCCCGAGTCGGCAAATTTTGTTGTTCACGCGATGTCTCAAAAACGGGGCGATGCTGTTCAGCTAACATTAAGATGTTCTGTGCAATTGGTGTGTTTCTGATATTTTGAGGTCCAACATCATTCATTCGTGAGTCATCAACTAGTTCCTGTTGTATAGAATTTTGAGCAAGTTGCGTATATTGCGTGTTGGTGGAATCATCAGGTAAGCCAAGTTGTCTCATTGAGTTTGTTGGATGTTGTACAGTTCGAATGTTTTTCATGATACCTTCATGGCTGATTTTTTCATCAACAGAATTTATCAGTTTCTTCATTGCTGGAAATAGTTTTCTACCATCAAGTTTCAACATTTGGGACAACTTTACCAAATTGGGATCATCATGAGAAGTAGATGTTATGCTATCAATTATGTTTTCAAAGCACAGATTTGATTGGTTATCAGCCATTTCAACAGAATTTCTCCTAACGGATTCTTTCGGCTGAAGTTTCGAATTCGAATTGTTACTGACTAAAGAGATTGGTAGTTGATAGCGTCCATGTTGCTGAAAAGGCTGGTTAGTTGAACTAGGGGGCCTTGATATTGTCGTTGGCGCAGTCGAAATACCGTGAAGATGAGTTTCTCCACAGTTATTGGATTCCTTTGATTGTCCGGCAGATAGTTCTCGTGAGTGTGGCTCGAGAAGTGAATGTTGATGACAAACCAGTGGAGTTTGTCTTCCGTTCATCGAGTCCGACTGGAGGGTCGGTTTGAAAGTGCTCAGATGAGTTTGAGTAGATGGTCTTTCATTTGTGACGGATTCAGACTGAATATTTTGACTCATATCGATTTTTTCATCAGATTCATCCAGGTCTTGATCTAGAAAAAAACAAAAAAATATAAATAAGTTAAAATCACAACACTTTATCAAGAGAGGGTTCAACGACTCTCTAAAGACACTTTACATGCGCGGCGATCGACCTTGATGAATATTGAATCGTGACTCGTGTACGTGACATTGGACATTACGACGCTATCTATCCGACGAATGAGTTACGTCGCGCAGCTAATAACAGTAACAATAATTCTAAAAGTATATGAGACATTTAACACATTAGGCACGGAAAAAATAGCTTTGTTGAAATAAAACTTCTGAACTTCGCAGTGCTACTTAATCAGTAACCTTCTGCAAGATCAAAATAATTTCAATGACAAAATAAATTATGCACATTATTAAGAGGCTAACAAATAATTATTACAGATGTACTACTTATAAATTCATTACTTACTCAGTTTATCTCACGCTGAATTGAATCTTCAGTTTGTTTCATAATATTTCTTCTTTCTTCTCCCAGTTTGGTCTATATCTATATCTTTTATTAACGGTATAGGATATATATGAATAAATTATCCTCGCAACTGTCGTTGTTTTTAGGCAAATACTTTTTATCAATTAAACTCTACTAAATTAAAAAAAAATATGTTGTCTCGATAACGGCTTCACAGCGGATGACGGCCAAATAGACTATCTTAACATCCAAGTAATTAATTCATTTTAGAATTGAAATGAATTAATTTATAACAAATGTGGTGCTTTAACTTTATCAAAAATTTCAATTTGTAGTTAGTTTAGTTAAAGGGACTGGAGATATTATCCTCGTAAGGTCTCCAGAATATCAAGTGCCCTTTTTCCTCTTATTTTTCCGACTTGTGTTCTTAGAAATATATATAAATAATATTACTAAATGTATTGTTGTCATTAATCGCGTGGCACATAGCAATTAAACAATTAATTAATTAAACGTCGCAGGGGCTAGTCATTCGCGTAGCCCTTCCTGTTTTGCTAAATAACGTTGTAGAACAATTAATTTCAATAATAATAGAACTTAAAGTTATGTTGCTAGGCGTTTTTTTTGTGTATACTAAACTTTTTCTGTTTTATTTGTTTGGATACTTTCCAGTCCCCTTTTACTCTTCACTTGTCAGTTCAATTTAGCTTCGAAGTAAATCACACGCCATAACGCTAAGCGGTTGAGGTAATTCTCTCCTCGCGTCTTGTTAAACAAGCAACTTTCTGAAGTGTAAACTCTGTTTCATACATATCGCACTTGTAGAATAATATAAACACACGCATGTCAGGAAGAATTAATCGTTTTACCATATATTATATTTTTGAAAGGCATTTATTTTATTTGGTGTACGATTTAATAAAACGTTATCGTAACCATAGTGAAACAATGATTCGCAACGTGAGTATTACAAAAGAAACGATATCGTATCGTGCAGCGTAGAAAAAATTTAACAGTTTTCTGAAATGTAGAACAGTTTTCATGGATTTATAAATCTTATAAGAATTAATTGCTTTATTTAGTTTTTCTGTTTCCTGTTATATCCTGTTATACTTCTTCACTAATTGAACTCTGACAAGAATAGAGACGATTCCAGGAAAACTTATACTAACTATAATATTTACACACAACAAGTTTTTTTTTTTGCTCAGAAAATATTGCTTGTTGAAGAAAACAATATCTTCAGTTCATATCTCATAAAACAATATCTCAGTTCATTCAATAGACATATTTACACAGACTGACATATTTACACAAGGACGGAATTGAAATGAAAGGAGCACTTCGCTTGATTAAATGTCAAAAATTATGTCTCTAATTGCAAAACTCGACTCTGCGTCATCGTCAAATTTGTTAAGTGCAATTCGATCAAAAATCTGGTGTTGGTTCTCAAAGTGACGTTTAGACACAATAAATGGTAAGATTTTTCAAAAGAAAGTCATCAATGCCAGTTCTGATGTTTCGGTAATCAGAATTAATGTTAATATCGATATATCGTGAAAATACACTCTTCCGCAAAAAAATGGCATGCCATCAAAAACTTCATAATATCACTGAGCATCATCCTTGAGTGATTCGAGAATTAAAATTTTTAAGTTTCAAAATTTGGGTCAGCCAAACAAATCATACGCAGAACAAAAATATTTCACTCTATTCTACGTTTACAATCCACTCAATAGCTACCGACGCGACATATTTTTTCCATCCACCGCGTCTCGTAATAGCCTATAATTTATACAATTCATTTACGAGCCTTGATAAACCTCTCAGAATATGTAAGTCTCTTGAGTTCCATTTTAATCGGGCATTATCCACTACCATTCGGTCGTTTACTCAATTGTAAATACTGTGACACTAGGACACTAATCTCGTCGAGTCATTGAAATCCATAGTTCACTTTTCACGCCTATTTTTGCAACTGACCTTATTCTGGGAGTTATAAATCACAGGAAAATATTTCACATGTCAAATCATTCACAATTATGATGCTAATTTTAGCTCTACTACAGAGATAAAAAGTGAGCTCACATTCAAATTTACTAAGCTCTTGGCAGATAATCAACCACGTATAACTCACAATCTGTAATAAATCGTATTTGTTTTACTTCATATAATTTCTGCCATTTTATGCTATGATTTTGCTTAGCTCCATCTAACGGAAGGGTAGTAAACGATTATTCATACTAGGTCACCCAGTAAAACGCCATCTTACGAATTGAACCGAAACTACTTTCATCAGTAAAGTTGTGTGTAGCTCGCAAAGGAGTTCCTAAAACTTCCGTCTCCTTGAACAACACACTGGTGACATCTAACAGACTTTCGTCGAACTATTTCATCTTCGATGAAGATGAATTCAATGAAACAAATTAGTTCCAAATGCTGCCACGGTTTTACACTACGCATCCTAACTCCACCTAGTGAATTTCGGTTGAACTAACGTAACTTACTCTTTCTATAAATAAATTCGTGGATTAACTCATTAGTTTGTAATTGTAATCAATCAAACAAACCACGTGGTGAAGCGAATCGTCATCAATCAAGATTTTTATCTACACAAATGGGTTGTGCATGTGATAAATCGCCTACTTGTTTCAAACGAAATTCTCCATAGTAACAGGTTAACAAAAGCTCAGTTACAGTCTTATCAGATTTTTTTAACGACTTAAAGGGTCATGCCACCCATCAATTTTATCTGCGTTCTTAGCATGTCACGCAAATACCTAGTACGCAGTATTTTTTAACTTTGAAAAGTTCCCTCACAGATATTTTTGTCAGGTTTAAGACTGTTGAACCTTTGTTTATGCAACCACATGTTAGTACTGTGAGTAAGTCTGCCTTTTTAAATATAAGCATAGAAATAAAATTATATCGTATCAGACGTAGATAAACATCAACACTAGATAACAGTACAGTTATTTGTTAGTTAGATGTACAAGTGCAACGTACAGAGCTGAAACAGTAAAAATGTCGAGAGTTCAATCTCAGTTTTCGATCGTAGATCTCCTTTGTCTCCTTCCTAACGAATGGAGAGAACACCCTTCTGAAGTGACAAGAAAAATCCTGCTGGAGGAGTTCCGATCTCACTTGCGAACCTATGAAACGGTTGAAGGCCTAGTCGTCAACATTGTTAACTCAACGGCAAGATCTCAAGCCCACGTCTGCTCCGTGTGGTTCCGAAAGCTTGACGACGATGATGTTGAGCCAGATCTGATGAAATACTACCATATGAAGATCCTGTTCTACGGAGAAATCGCTGAGCTTTGGATTTCTGGGGCGCCAGCGCCCCACTAAACGGTAAGAGCTCTTGGAATTTTTTCTTTTAAGTCTTACACTATCACATTTATGGAAATTAAACTCGATTTATTGTTAATCCATGGGACATTTATCTGTCACATATTTTGCGAATCTAATAATCAAGATTTTGAGATGCATGTAGATTTGGTTTCGAAATAGAATCAGTTTGGCCTGAAAATAATTCAGAGACATCAGATTGTTTTGCAACCCGGAAAATAATGATGCATTATTCATGTGAACTTTTGACATATTTCTACCATGAGAGAAGAACAAATTGGTAAACACATATCTTGGGACATATATTAATTTCCCTGTGAAATAAATTTATGGGCAGATGTCTAAATGTAGCCATAAAATTCATTTAATCAGCATATTTTCCACGAACGAAGACATCAATTTTTCCGACCTGAATAGCAATGAAACATGCTAATAAAAACGTATGCAACTAATTTGAATACAGCTGTCGTACTCATTTAGGCAATTTTTTATTCACCGAATAAAATCAGCGATCTTCTTTCGTGGAACTGTTCAATGAAACTAACGGATTTTTTTCTTTGTTTCAGACTTGTTCCGAAAACTTCTACAGAGCCAATAAGCATGCCCCTACTGTATATTTTTATGATTTATTTTATTACTATTCAATAAAAACGAAGTGTAAATTTTAATAAAAAATTATTGGACCGACGCCAAAATTTGTAATACAACTAAATTCTTGATTGAAAACTTGATGTAAATCACTGCGTTATTTTCAGAAGTATAAAGAATTGTTGTTTCCATATTTTCCTTATAAAATAGCGCCATTAACAACAAACTGCGCAGTCAGTTTCTCATAAGTATCCTATGAGAAACACAATTAAGACACCGTTCTTTTTTAATCAATTCAAAATTATTCATGAACAAGTACTTAACTAACGATTGTTTCGCTTCAGACGTCACGAAATGTAGTTGTATAAATTCCCATTCTTCCTTGGGTCAATAGGTGATACTTAAACTTAATGCTGAAACGGCGTAAAAACACAGGTAGCGAAAGTCGAGAACATTTCTTTATTAGCATAAGCATAATCACCTATACTGGTCAAATAATCGTCATGGCGCCATCCCCATCCGGGTCTGCAAAGTAGCATAGACTATAAATTATACTGACCGTAAACTATTAATCACTATCGCCATAAAAAACAATCTACTATCTGATGAATAATTTACTCGAACAGGAAATTAGATACTTAATGTCACTTACGCTTCGGCATTAAGTTATGTTCATTCAAAGTTATTAATTCTTCGTAGCCATAAACTGCTTAACATTTTTATAGCATCGAATTTAAAATGCCTGATTGTTGTTTTATTCAGCTGCCGTTCTGACGTTATTTTTTCCACGCACATTTTGTATATCAATATAAATAGAGGAAATCAAATAGAAGTAAAAACCCACAAAGGCGAGAGTGAAATAAATTACAATTAATATCGTAGCTGAATGGTTAACATCTGTTTCATGAGATCTGGATAAAACAAAGAAGCTTTGTGGCTCATCAAGATAGATTATTATTAACGACCGGCTGTAAATTACTATTATCGCAAATCGCAGATCACATACCAGCCAATTCAAATTAATGGTGACAAATTGCTAACAATTGAGCGGGTCTATGACTTGTGTGGTTGCTTGTCTTTATAAGAGGAATTAAAGGCTGTTTTAGAAAGCAGTTTATTTATTTTTTTTTACTTGACCCAAGCCGTCAGTGCAAAGGCAGATGTCAATCCGTGATATGGTGCCATGTAGCACTCGTGCTTCTAATTAGCGTGAAATATTGTATAGATCAGCAACCAGAAGGGAGTAGTAACGAAAATAAGTAGAAGAAGAAGGCCATCAGCGCTCACCTCCCTGAAACAAAACAAATTATGACCCTTGTTCGTGTCCATTTGGCAATGGACAGTTCGATGACAGACGTAGATAATTACGTCGCGAAGTGAGTTAACGACGAAAAAATATTTGAACATACTTAACAGGCTTACGTCAGCAAACTCAAAGGAAAGCTTTGTGTTTTTGCTCGTCAAACAGAAACTAAATTGGAAAAAAAACCTTTCGCTCAATGTGTTCCGTTCGTATGAAGCATGCTGCTGAGCTTGAACAGGTCTTGGCATCGGCATACTGAAAAGGAAATGCTCGGTATAGTTTTCTCTTAAAGAACTGCTGCAATTGGTGGATTGATTCCTAATTACCTTTCCGCAATTGGTACCAAATAGTAAGCTGTTCTAAATGGGCTCCGGTAAACTTTAATATTGTAATCGTCTAATGAAATCCGACGTTTAAGTGCGTTTCTGAAAATTGATAAAATTCAAAGAATCAGTAAAAGTCACTATCGTGATCAAATGTGTTCTGCGTCATAGTATCTTACGAATTGTAAGGTTCTGGCCCGGAAACGTCGATCATCGCTTCTGTATTGTTGTCGTTGACATCAAAAATGACATCGAAAACATGCGAGTCCAAGAGCTCTCTGAAACACAAGCCTTTTAGTTTCCCAATTTAGCGGTCAAATCCTATAATTAATCGAATAAAAAAAATCACCCACTCTGCAAATACTTTCTCGAAGAAATATTGGATTGTTTCTGTTTTAGCGCTGTACCAATTTGGCAGGCGTGTTTGATACCTGCAAAATGACCGCTTTGCCCTCATTGACATCATTGATCACTTGTACAGCCAGTGGCTGTATAATCAATACAATTCTAACAATTGACATGCTTAACCTTGAGGCACATCGGGCTGGATCACATTTTTTGTTTATAAACTAGTTTCTCCGCCAAGCTGTAACTAAACTTATATCCTTGACTTGTCATTGCATTTGTTGTTCGCCAACCTGTTAAATTACTACGCAATTACATTAAAAGAAAATGCGTAGGCAACTGACCTCGGCATACCGATTAAATCGCAGAACTAACCTACACTATTAACGATGTTTATTGACGTAGATAAAGAATTCAGCTATTATTATAATTGTTGGCGCATTCGATGTAATAAAGAGGATTTTTAACTTACAAGATAAAATTTGATAACGATGCAGATTTTATAAAGCACGTGAGACTTTTTTCTGCCGTGTAAGATACCTGCAGCAGATTCTGATTTCTTATTAATGCAAGTCTTTAGGCAAGCAAGCCAGCCACGTGTCATCAGTTCACCCGTTATTAGTTGAGCTAGACCTGTTGCTTGTGTACAACTGAAATATCTTATCTGTACATTTACTTTACAAGGTTATATAATATTGTAATTGCATCATCCAATAAATTGTTCAAACAGCTTCCAATAAGGATAACAAGATAACCCCGTCTAATTAAAATTCTTATTGGCCGTGAATAATCGTATGTTAGTATTGTTTAGGACATAAATTGAACTTAAGCGAGCGTGACCGTGACCGAAACTGTCAAATTATAACGGAAAAATTACGAGTCTGCTGATTTGATAATTAGCTTGAACAATTGAACGGAAGAAAGCATTTATTACGACTTGACTGAAATTTAGCAGAATCAAGTGACATGTTTAATATGCTGTCTATTGTTGGATACAAGGTTTAATTTTTACATAAGACTCAAATTTCGAAATTTTGAAAGGAAGTGGATAAGGTCAAACACATTCCTGTATAACGATTTTTTACAAGGCTTGTGCAGCTGAAAATAACTACACTAAACCTCATTAAATTACATAACGCTGTCGTTATAATAAGCCTAAGTTTTCCTCGACCCCATAGCAACTCAAACTTATGTATAGTGTATGATAAGTACTACCGAACTCAATTACTTCAATGCGCCCTATATAATTAAATATTAAGCCAGCGACAAGCAAATAGGAACTCACTCTACGTCGCTATAAAGAGTACTTACGCTTGACGATCGCTCATGGTCGCGTGGTGGGTCTCGGCGGCAATTATCGTACTATCAGATCGACTCTTGGCTATTTTTTTTTACAAATTTTGATTTGTGATTTTTAACCTGTAAACTCTAATTTATTTTTGTCAACAATTAACACTGGTCGTATTGTAGACGGTTAAGTTGGTATTAAGTTATTAAATGAAACTTGTTGGTCATTTTAATATGTTTTATGTGTTTTATTTATATAATAAATGTATAACAAATTATAGAGCCTTTGGCGCGTAACCAAACGATCCGGGTTCGATTCCCGGTCTGGGCTGTCCGAATTACTTTTTCAGTTACCGAAAATTCCTACTGAGTAAAGGTCCTCCCCTTCCCCCTTTATTTCCCCCAGTTCCCAAAAATTTGTCTTTAATGACAAATTTAGCTATTATATATGGCTTTTTATATATATATATATATATATATATATATATATATATATATATATATATATATATATATATATATAAAGATACCCAAAGTATACTTGTACGTATCTTCCTGCACATTGGACAATTTTGTATACTCTTGCAATCTTGAGGCTCAAGCGTAACAATACCGATTTCGATACAAAATTAACAATTTTTTATTTCTAAACCATCCCTGAACTATAATGAACAAAACAAAAAAAAATTTTGAAAATCGGTCCAGCCGTTTTTGAGTTTTAACAAGACTAACGCACAGCAATTGATTTATATATATATATATATATATATATATATATATATATATATATATATATATATATATATATATAAAGATAAAGATAAGGCAACAGGGAAAATCGAATATATCTATTAATATAGCCGGGATCCACCGCATTGCGGTTATCCTCAATGTTACTGCTACAAAAATGATTAGATATAAGTGAGTTGACCCAGCAAATCCATTTTAAGATTCAAATATTCTAATACTTACCTACAGCAACGAGAAGATGTTAAAACTATAAAATTGATAATTGATGGGACGACTTTACTTTAATTACTGCTTATGCTAATTTAATCTCCCAATTAACGTCGGAGGACACATACAGCTGCTTAAAAACAAGTCAATAAAACAAATATTTATAGTGAGATCTTTATTTCATTTAAACTATTTGGAAATTAATATTAAGAACAGCTAATTAACGAAACTACGATTTAGGCTTATAAAAATAATTAGGTTCTTTTACAACTGAAGTGGCGATCGTCTGTGGCTGGCTGATGGTGGTTCTTCTTATCATGTGGATTGTCTCTTCGATTTTTTCTTCGGTCATTTTGCACTTCCACCGGTCATATCTATATAGAAAAGAGAACAACAGTTGGTTAAGACATTGAAATGTTCAAACAGTGACGACTCTTCATAATAGTAACTAATGTTTTCTATTTTGCAGTTAGAGCGAGTAATCGGCACGGCAGAGATAGTAACGTCGCAGACTTTTACGATAAAGACAGTGCAACATCTTAGGGAGAGTAACGACGTAATTGGCGAATATAAATTTATTTTACGTTAAAATTTAAGGCTTAAAAGAAAATGTCTACAGCAGGAACTGAACAGCTTTGATACTCACAGTATTTTGCTCTGAGCAGACGTCAACGTGTTTGCACGTGGCCTCATGCCGCTCATTCTGAAACTGAAAACGTCACTACTTATAACACTAATTCACTTAAACAATTATAAATCGATAAATCACTATTCAAACTAACCGTCGAAGTAAATCAGGCGCCGGTGGAAATGAGCGAGACCAAACGTGAACTTAATAGACGTACAGCCAGTGGAGCCGAAAGTACCGATCTGAAACTATAGGCAGTCATTTACAGTGTCGTCGAGGAGTAACGTTACGGTCTGCGCCCCAATACATACTAACTGAAAAAATATGGCCTACATTTTATCCATACAATTATTATAATGGAGGCATTGTTTCGTGAGTCTTGCGAGTATTAGGGTGACTTGTTGAAGAACAGTGAACTTTGTTCTGCTAAAGTGACTTGTTCGGCAATAAATTATGCACAGAAAACAGTAGCCCGTTATGCTTTCAAAATTTCGTCGCAACAACAAACTTTTATGTTTTAATGAAAGCGGTACACTGACATTCCAACAAGACTCCTTTGTGGAGATAGAACCAATGACCTTGTACTAAGCATAGCAATGGGATAATGACCGAATTGTTTATAAAAACTGTAATGGATTTAATCGATAACTGACAATTGACTTAAGCGTTTATCACGTGTTTAATGTTCTCAAAAAAAAAAAAAAAATAGTCTAGATACTTACTCTTATTTAAGTTAAGCGTCCTGATGCGAACTGGTAGCGGCGTTCCGCTGCACAGGGGTATATATATGCAGAGCCAATACGAATTTTTAGTGTCGTGATTTGAATAACGAGTGTTTAATGTTTATTTTATGGCTTTTGATGAGGACATTAAATTAAAAGACGAGTCAATTTTTTCGATCGGTTTTATTCTGTAGATGAAACAAGCCCACGCAGCTTAAATGTAATTGTTGATTTTTTTACGTAAAATTGACTTGCGCTAAAAACAAATTTTCACGCTTGTTCGGCATTATGTTTTACAAACGCGTACTTTAAAGCAATTAATTTCTAAATTTCGACTTCAGGTACCATCCATGTCAATTCATCATAGATTTTCCTACAAATTGTATGGGACATTCTCACATCACACTAGTAGAAGTTTCAAACTTGAAATTAAAGGGTCTTTACATGCCATGTGATATTTTGTTTTACTGTACATTTATTGAACAAAAATATAAAAGCTGTAAGTGAAAATATCCTGAGATTTTATTCAGTATTTTTGTTCGTCATTTAAAAAGCTACAAAATATTTTAATGATTTGTTCCTAGTATTCTTTTTTATTATATAACACCGTCTCATTCAATTCTTAACCGACTAACCTGGTTATTATTTATATTCTCCCGTAACAACTAATAAAAGCACAACTTATAAAAAAATCAAGTTTGAACAGTAATTCAATTAAAATTTTATAGCTTATTAAATATTGAACAAAAATACTGAACAAAATCCAGCCCATAAGCCTCTAGGTAAATTTCTTCTTTATCACCTACAGCTCGCCATTTTGCAAACAGTACCCTGATAGCCAGCGCTTTCTCAGTAAGTAGTTGGCTTCTAGCAGTTACGGTTAACTTGACATCGAGTTAGCGGTAATTTTTTACATGACAACAGTTGTAAGCAAATTGACGGAAATCTACGGCCGAAACTTGAATACAAGTTAACAATCAAACTTGTAGTTAAATTTCCGTTCAACTTTATTACAATTTGACAGAAATACTTGTACAGCAAGTCTTGACGTCTGTTTGCAGAGTAAGTTATAGGTAACTAATAGTTAATCGCTTGCTTTACCAACTCTTTCCGTCAAGTTAGCTTCAAATTGCGGACGTAGTTTGACAGTAAGTTACAGGTAAGGTGGCTATCAGGGTAGCTACAGCGCCTCTAACAAAATTATTTCTCACAAAAACTAAATCGTGAGTGTATATAACATCGTCGTTCACGAGAAACCTCGTGAATCCAGGGATCTTCGAGTTAACATTCGATGCTTGTTAAGATCGATCATCTTCCCCCGCCGTCCATCTTACGGCTTAAAATAAATTTTATTATTTTTACAAAGAATTTTTACATGAAAAATTATGTAAATTCTACCTATTTTGTCTGATAGTAGACTATTAACCAGAAAAATACTTCAAAGGTAGCTATACAAGCATAGAATTACATTGTCTCGAAACCTCATTCGACCCATTATGAGATCGGAGCTGTTAATATTCATCGAACAAACAGGGATCTAATCTTGTTGCTGAAGCGTTTTGTTCTAACGACACGCTATTAATAGCCTAATAAGGTAATGATATATTTTTCCGTTAGCACAGCAATACTCGTGTAAGCTCCAAACTTCCAGATAAAACAAAGGTCCTAATAATATTAGCAACAAGATTGCTTCATTTTTTTCCCCATCAATACGAATGGACTGAGAATCAGTATTTATTCCGTCAATGACGTCAATAAAAGCCAAGTTACATAAGAACACTGATAAGCATTGGACATCAATCGCCAGCGTGAACACGAATGTTATAAGTAATAAAATTTAATCTATTTATTATTGGGATTCTTAGCAGCTATCTAGATACTGACGGTCATGATGTCAACTCCATCCGGGAGCAAAATTTTTAATCTTAGGTTAATTGAAATAAACGAGATAAACAAAATTAATTCATTCAACCTCTTAGAATATGAAGAATTTTTTCTAGGTGGTATACGATAACATTGAGTCCCTCAATTAATATCGTTCTCAATTCGCTGTAGCTGCAATAAAATTGTAATAAAAGTATAACTGACCTACCTCAACAAATAACGAGCTCATAAGTGATAATAAGACAGCTACCGTAAATATGTGACGTCAATCTAAAAACAGACCGCTGAAAAGGTGCGTAGTAAGGTTAAGTGAATGAACTTATCTATTCAGACGACAGCTAAAGGTTAAGATTAAGTTATTACGACGCGCACCTGTGAAAACAACTAGCTGGCTATTATATTGTTCGTTATATGTTTATGTTATTGCGACGTCGCATTTTTATTTCTAGCGAGAAAATATTGCCTTGCGTTACTAACAACAACATCGTAAGCTCTAGGGCGTACCGGTTTGGACCCTAGCTGCTCATAAAGCTGCAATAATACTATGTACCTAATCAATTAATTCACTGACATTGATATTGAATAAGGCGCCAGTTTATAAATAAGCGAAAGACTTAATTGTTTTACAAAATAAGCAATTAGATTGATAAGACTTGGGGTCCGGTTACGATAACTACAATATGTGACGCAGAATAAACAATTCTTCCTGGTTATATAGCCTGGACAATGCGGAGCTTAGTTGCCATTACGTAAACTGTCTTCTGAACTGTCGGTCGTAACTACTTTTGAAAACTGACATGACTGTTAAAGTGTAAGTGAAATTTAAATTGATTAATTAGTTAGTGGTTTTCGGAATTTCCAAAAAATTTATTGCAGTGTTGTTGCATTGCAGAGTTGATGTCGAACCCGAAGAGCGAAAAAGAGGCAGCGTCTGGTGTTTACAAAATTCGTTGCAGTGTCAAAGGACTACTCTAATCTTGATCGTTGTCACTTTAATGTTTTTTTTTATCCTAGGCTGTGGCTACATCAGTCTCCATATTGTGCATCACATCATCTCAAATTTTTGTAATGCTGTTAACGTTTCATCAAAATTAGTCAGTAGTTCATTGTAACGTCGTATAAACAATCTAATGTCAATATCCATCATTTCATTTGACTACTTTCGTATAACTGATAGAATTACGTCGAGAGTCGCCCTAAACACCCTTGAAGACGGCAGTCTGTCGGGAATTTCGAGCCATACGTTCGTTTGCTAGGCTCTCAACAGTAAAAAAATGGAAAATAACTACGTTACTATTACCTACGTAGAATTGGAACGCAATATTTTTGTTCCCGTGGAATGGCCAATTCGAGGGATAGAAAGTACTGTGCTTTCTTTGGCAAAAAGGATTATACTGGAACCGGATGACATGACGTGCTTTCTGGAGGTCCAGAACATTCCTACAAAACTTGTAAGACATCCAACTCGAACTAGCTCTGTCAATATTTTTCAAAAAGTGTCCCACAAGTAAGATATTATTCTTTATGATAGTCGTAATTGTTAATTGCAATTAGAAAGAGAGAAAACTTTTTTTATTTTTGATTTTAGAGAGCTTGCAGACGCTCTCCGTGGTGACAGCGTATGTTCCAGAGATGACCACTCTGTTAAGATAGACATTCCAAGTGGAAGTCAAAACTGCTGTAAATTGTTGGTAGCTGTAGTTAAGAAGGACTCATCTAAAACCAATACATCGTCTGTTGGTTTAATGCATCCAGGCTTTAAGTAAGTAATTATTTCGCTTCCATGATTCTTGATCCTCTGACAAAATAACCCGGACATTATTTAACATAATTTTTGTGAGTTTTTATAATGAATTTTTATAATGGTTTTTATGGGTATTTATTCGATATTGTTTTCTTTATTCAAATTTGCAAGAACTATAACGAGTTCAAAGGATAACTTTTCGGGGTTTTTTTGTCATAGGAGATATTTTATCAAGAATATTTTGTCAGGGATGTTTTGTCGGAGAATCAAGATGCCTAATACCAATTATTTCACCATTGATCTTATCTAAGACGTTAATCAAACATCGATTAGTTATTTTACAATAATCTTTTAGCTATAGAATCTTTCTCTTGACTACTAAGTCACAATAAATGGAAGTTTTCGGTTCTTAACGTTTTATTCTTTGTTACAGATTAGCATCAGAAAGAGTCTTAATTTTCCTCCTTATCGTTGTTGTAGTCTTTGGCTCAATTTTAACACTACTGTCAATTTACTTGTCAATTACATTTTAGAAATAAGTCATTAAACGTTTTGTGTAAAAATTATATTGTTCTACTCGAAGGTCATGAAATAAAACAATTTGTTGTTGTAGTACTTTACTTAATTTCTACTTAGATCAAGACATAAAAAAGCCACTCTATCCTACAGGGGATCGATAAACATGACAACATTCAATTACTTAAGTTCTAACAAATATAATGTACCTAACCACTTAGTTTATTCCAATTCATTTAGCTTTATAGATCATCAAACATTTAATTAATAAATATTAGATCCAAATGCATTATCATAATTTATCCTAGCACTAAACTAATTACACTACTTACACAACGGCTCGACGAATTTATCTGGGCTGCGACGTTTCATCACCATTCCCTTTGTATGTAGAGTTTTTTTCAACAATACATTTTGAATACCGAATAGCACTTTTGGTCAGGCTTGGTGTTCCTGTCGTTCGCCTTTCTAAACCACCAATCACAGCCGTTCACTATCAGTTCTGCAGTAACACCATTGTACGTCCCAGTAGCACCTTGCCAGCATTCGTGCGCTATCTGCCATGCTACAACAGTACTAATCAATTCCTTCTGGAGCGTTATAGGGGGCAGATCCTTCCACTCCTTCGGCACCATTATTTTCAAAAACATGATGAAAGCGCTTGGTGCTCTCACTATCAAAAATTCAGGCTCGGAGTCAAGACACTTCATATACAGATATTTGCAATATTTCCATGAAATACTCGACTAATAAATTAAACAAGTATTTGTTGAACAAACGCAAGTGCACGTTCATAGAATACAATTGCGCAATTGAAAATGAAACATCATCGATAGCGCAGCGCTCTGTTATTATTATGATAACCCATTATACTAACAAGAATTGGTTAGTGCAACGTTTCTGTTTATTAATAGTCAAAAAGAGACCGCAGCCGTTGTATTTCATTCGGCAACACAGTTCAATGGTCATTAATTGAGTATGGTCATTAATTACTATCAGCGCGTCACTTCGTTTACGCTACTTTAGCTGACGTAATCGTTTATGATTATTTGTTTAAGCTTTAGTGCGTCATTCCTTTGTGGGAAACTGACGTTATCTATTTATTAATCGCATTAAGTACAATTAATAATCCTTCTTAAGAAAAAAGTATGAAACGACTTGCTGAACGATTTCATGAAGTAAAATTGCTAAGTTCCTCAGATTTCGAGATCACTACCTTTACTGGTGGCAAAAGTCTTAAATCTTATACAACTAGTACAAGAATCTACGACGATCTGACCAGTAGAGTTGGCAATGTAGAAATTTATAAGATTTAGCTTGATAAAAGACAACAACTCGTTACTCAACACAATTCATCAATAAATTTATTTTTAATTCAAGTGTGAATAATTAAAAAAAAAAAATAAGTAGGTAAGCTTTAAAAATAGGTTATTGCGCAGATTCTTTATTGGGTTTATTGCGGAACAAAACGAATAACTTATTGACTGCGTTTACTCTAATGCGCATTGAAAGATATGACACAAATGCACAAGGTAATTCCATGTTGACTGTTCACTTTGATTTTACAAGAAATACCTACAATTTTTCGTATAATTTCATGAAAATCGTAAAATATAAAAACAGATATTTGGCATAGATTTCCAAATTCATTTAATTTTGAAAATATTAATTATTTTATACCTATATTTATAAATATTTTTATATATTACAACAATATTCTCCAAATAAAACGTTGGTTTGGTAAGATGTGAAGCCTTGCTGCTAGGCAACGGTTGTTATGGGGCCGTTGCCTAGAAGAGGGTGCTATGGGGTTCCTATGAGATTTCTATGGGGTTATTATGAGGTCATCTATGGGGGCAGGGGTAGTTGTAAATATTATAAGGGTAATAAGTACTCGCAAAAATTTTTAATATTGTATTTGTAATTTTTTTAAATAAAATTTCATTTTAATATGATTTTATTGTAAACATAGTAAGCGCGCGTGGTGCGCTGCGCATGCTAGTAATTTCTGTGGTTTTTATAGAGTTGAGCAACAGTTAAAACAATCAGCTTAGATAATTTATTTATTTATTTTTCAGTATACATTCTATGAAGTGCAAAATACTTGTACATAAAAACTAAAAGAAAAAATACAAAAGTTACAAAGAGATTCAGTAATCCATTTCTTATATAACATACAAAAATGAAAGGAGCATAACAAAATTATTAGACAAAAATACCAGAAACAGATAAAAAGACCAAAAAGTGTTTAACAGTCTATATTTCTAATCTAATTACAAATTTTTCTTTTTAGAAACTCCTCTCAAACATTTAGTGTTCTTGATTCGTTAGGTTGTTTATTATGTTATTGTATTGTTACACAATGTAAGCATTTTTGAAATTAATACTTTCATCGACCCTTGCGACTTTCAAATCATTCTGAAATCAGTCTGAAAAAATTCTGGAAACGTTATGGAATCATGATGGTTCCAGAGTGGTTTTGTGCCTATTTTCCAGCATGAAACCAGAGTGAACCCAGACTAAAGCCAGAGTGGAATCAAAGTAAACTCAGAATTAAATTAAAGTGGAACCAGAGTGAACCCAGACTAAAGTCAGAGTGGAATCAAATAAAAAACAACTGTTACCCTCGGGAATCGAATCTGGGACCTAACGCTTGAAAGACTAATTCTTTACCAGTTTACCGATGAGAATTACTTGAATATTAGGGTTTTTAACAACTACAAGTAATGCAAATCGTATACACGATCAATGCGTAATGAACAAAATTTTTTATTTCGTTTGTAAATTATTAATTATCAATATACACTGATAAAAAGATTTATTAACTATTAATAAATTAATTTATTCGAAGACAATTATTTAATTGGTTAAATTTTAATAATTTAAAATTAAAATAATTTAAAATTTAGCTCGATCAAATATTAAAAACAAATACATGTAATGACATATAGTTATATATAAATTATATGTAATTATATGTAGTTATATAAAAATTATATATAATCTTAAAAACGAATGTATGTAGTGACGTACAGTTATATATAAATTATTTGCAATTATATATAGCTTTATATAATTACATATAATCTTAAAAACAAACATATGTAAAGACATATAGTTATATATAAATTATATGAAATCATATATAGATTATATATGGTTCTATAGAATTATATATAATTTTTTTTTCCCGGGATCAAACTGATCCCTATGTGAATTTCTAGTATTTTCAAAATAAAATCTTTTTAAGTCATACAAAAATTCATAACATTTAAAAATTTTTAAATAGGGAACCAATTAATAATGTATAATACTAAATTCACCTGTTGACTTCATAATTTAATATAATAAAGATAAAAATAGACCTTTAACTAATTGAAAGTATTTTCAAATTACAAAATTTGTTATCTCTTATTTTGTAGAATGAAATGGTTGTTAATTATGTAGTCGAAAAATGCTATATGATTATCAATTTATTAACCATTTGTCGTCTAACTGTTAATATAATTAGGTAAATTATGAAAACTCAATACACAATCAAAAAGATTAGCCTGTTCTTCACTAATGCCAGGATTGAAGTGACGCCCTGAAACGAAAACATCCTTTATATACCGACCGACGATTCACCCATCATCACGTGATTGGGTCATGAAGAGGAAAACCAAGTGTTATTTTAAGAACCACTGGAAATTTCCATTACGTCATAGGATGTTGATAATAGCTGTTCTAGGAATTTGAATTTTGTTTTTGAATTCTCATTCCTGTTGATTATGGTTAAAATTTGGCTCTAAAGAGTATAAAACAAGAATTCCCAATTACTTTGTTTAGAAATAACTTGAAAATTTTCTTCAATAAACACAATTGTTATCAAAGTACACTACAGGAGTTATTCACCGCCACTACAATCGATGTGATCATAATTTGCAGTGTGCAAACTATGAAACCTTCTAAGGACGTTCATGGCTTCATTTATTAGATTGGTATAGACTTTGATATACTAGTCAAACGCATTAATCTTTTAAAAGGTGACCGCAAACCCACTTGAAAGTCATACCAAGGTTAGAATAGAATACCTAATCGATACGTGGAAGATATATAAGACCTGGAGAAACACCTAACTACCATTATTCGTTTGAAAGCCCATTCAGGTTCACATCTTTAAACTCTAAAAGAATCCTAGAAATGTGGGTACTGACAGTAATTTTTACGGGTTTTATTATATCTTCAGTTATTGTTACTACTAGTGGAACAGCAGAGAAACTGGTGGAGTGTCTAAAACTGGATAGCCATGTGAGTACAAGCTACTGACATATCCAATGAGGTTCAAGATAATTCCTCCCTTCAAGTTCATTTCTGATTTTCTGGTTTTAAAATTTCTTTGCCACAGACATATTGCACTTAAAGGCCAAAATATGGACAATTTTATCAAGCTAAATTAAAGTGATTAAAATTTTTAATTGTATTTTCCGTTTCTGTATCAGCTACGAACAATAAATTTTGTTTTCTGATTTTAAAATTCAGCAGAACAATTTAATTTCTGTTTAAAATTAATGTTTTCTATGAGGCATTATATTTTGGATTTCAAAAAAACTCATTTTTATTTTCAGTGTGAACCCCGATCAAAATTGTGCTGTCAAGAAAACGAAACAGAAAATAGTAGCTCACTAGTTAAAAAGATACACTGTGATTACCTGGGAAGGAGAGTTTGCCTTGAAAAAGATCAAATTTATCGCTACGAAGATGTACTGATGATAGAGACATTAAAAGATGACTATGAATTTAATTTTTACTATGATAAATACATAAGGTTTTTAAGGAAAATTGAAGAGCGTCTAGTTTTGAAACCTTTTATGGACAAAATGTACGAATCACCGTATCCAACAAGAAATTATAGACATGACAAGATATAATTAACCATGTTTATCATTAACATTTTCACTAGCTTACAGCTTACAAACACAACAGGCCATCAATATTCTCTTTATTATTTGTTAGCACTCGTAAAAGTGTAAAATGAATTTATTGGCAACATTGAAGACTCCTGTTGAATAAAACCACGTTTTATATAATATTGTGTTATACTTATTTGTAAATCCCTAAGTTCATCTCATTGTAAGCTTCTGAGTTACAGAGATATAGATTATCAGACTATGATATGACATGTGTGCACACTTGTTTAGTTATACGCACTAAAACTTCTAACGCAACAAAACGGAAAGAATATATACAATTTCTAATACTGCACCGTACTTGCTGGTAAAAATAGTTCATACCCAAACAAGAAGCTGAAACTGCTTATGACGACGTAACAAGTTAGCATCTAGGAATTTTCCATCAACTTATTCCTAAAATAGCTAGACTATTCTTATTGGAAACGCAAATTGACCTATACTTTATATATTGCAAATTGCAAATTAGGCAACTTAAAGGTGACGTCACACCAACGAACGCCATACTGGTCTATCATTTCGGTCCAAGAAGTTGACGTGTACGGACGTGTTTTGACTATGAGAGTTCTTGCAAGCACTTAGAAAATTATATATATTTTTTTGATATAAATAAAAGATATATTCAATTGTGGAGAATTAGATAGATACATTTAAATTCGTATTAACAGTTAAGATACCATATTTATTGTTAATAAGGTACCTGCGGTTAATAAGGCCTAAATGATAGAAATGCTATTTAACACAACCTCTTTCGCTAAAGACTTTTCTAGTAGAAGCGTCTAGCATAGAAATTTCGCTACAAGTTTATAAAGTCCCAATACAACGTTCCTTGTCTTCTATATTTCATCATCCGTCATATGCTAAAGTAGCGCAGAAGAATTCCTAAAAAACGATTTGAGTAAATGGTAAACATTTTTTATAATTTTATATTTAATAATTCAAAAGCATTGTTCTAATTTTTATTAACATCTTAAAAAGTATTGTTGCTCAATTTAAAAACCCAAATTTTAATAAATCATTCATTTCAATAGCGCAAAATACAAAAAGTTAGTAAAGCAAAATAAAAACAAAATTATGAAATAGTTAGTAGAGACACATTGTATTGTTACAACATACAATTATTCAAAATAAGATTCATTGCAATTATGTATTTAATTACAATTTAGTACCACCCAGGAGAGTGTTTAAAAGAGGTACGTTTTTTAACGTATATACGCCCTTACATCTAGTTGGTCGTCGTAACAAATTAACATTGAGAATATTCTATCATACAATTCCTTGATCTGTTCGAAGATAGGTGCATCAGGAGATCGAACACCGAACCCAGAACTCAATTTCCACAAGCGCTGGACCGCGCTTCCCGATGATAACGTGTTGTTGTTGATGTCTCCATAATTGTTTTCAAATTGTTTCACGACTGATGGTAGCGTCTCAACATTGATCTCATAGTGAGGAGGTTGAGAGAAGCCATGTTCGGCAAAAGTTGATTTCTTCATTGGAACCACTTTATGACTCCAAAGCTTTGCTCCAATAGTGTTTTTGACATTCGTAATGATTATTCCCGTAACTCGGTGGACTTGGAAATTACCATCATAGACGTTGCGGATTGTTAAAATTTCAACCCCGGTAAAGTCATGGATTTGGTGGTTGCCTTCATACTTATTGTCAAGTACCTCGATGTAGTTTGCATTTATACAATGGTCTTGCTAGGACCCAATAAATTCATTATTAATTATTGTGACGTTCTTGGCAACGATGGTGATAATCGTATCGGAATTCCAAAATCTGTTGTTTTGCAAAATAACTTCTGACGCCAAGATCATACACGGGCCTTTTACCATCAAAAATTCAGTGTCAGTCAACACAATTTTCTCCCCAATCAGTTCGGAGCTGATCAGGCTCGACATTATATATAAATAAAGAGTTATATAATATTTACCCTAATGCAAATGAAACTGAAATTAGCACGGTGAAATTAGATCAAAAACTAGCAGGATAGACTAAATCGGTCATCTTTATATACTGAGCAACCCAGCTTTTTTTCCAGGTTCAAAAAAATCCTCAGGGTAACAACGCTGAAAAAAGAAAGTTTTGAGACTGTATTAAATCCAGACTGTAATTAAATTCAAGCTATAGGAATGTAATATATTGCACGCCTCGTGCGTGTAGAAGTGCTTTACTCTCGATATGTCACTATGGAACGATTTTACAATATAAAATCGTTGATACGTCCTAATTTAGATACTAAATCAATAAAAGAAAAAAAGTATGCATTATTGTAAAAAACTAGAAATATTTAATTATATGCCACGAAATGGAATAAATCTTTCTTCATAAATTTCCATTCACCCTTATGACCATCCCTATTGTAGGACGTTATCAAACTCGTAACCATTTAAAAGATATTAATGAAAGTTTATGAAATTACATTGGAGATCGTGGTCACTCTATTGCAGACTCAAATGAAAATCGAAATTCCGTGGTCCATCTACGTGCTAATAATATAACGCATGGTTGGAGGAAATCGTGTTACTATGTGCCG
Organism: Cotesia typhae; assembly: GCF_013202065.1. Lineage (NCBI taxonomy): Eukaryota > Metazoa > Arthropoda > Insecta > Hymenoptera > Braconidae > Cotesia > Cotesia typhae. The sequence continues at coordinate 97,020 of NW_027423744.1, forward strand.
ATTTTTACTCATGCCAAGTTACATAGTAAGACAAAATAACGGATTTGATGAAAACTTTGCTGCAAATTTTACCGAGTCTGTGGATCAAGCCTTCTGCATTAAATTTTTCAACTACAACAAGTTTATCGATTATACGCTGCATCAATTTTATCATTTATTATAAAATTTAGATAATTCTTTCAGAAAAAAGAAATTATAAAATCAATCATTTTTTTTTTTTTTGTAATAAACATGTTTAGTAAACAAAAAAAAAAAAAATTGGATTTTTATTCGTTCAGAAAATCTTATTTACTGCCCAAGATGGGTATGCTATTTTTCTTCTCGACGGAGGCGGAAAACGGCAACTTTGTTTAGTGCAGCGGGACTGATGACCCGAAGAAACAGTGTTCGAACCCAGCAGAGAACCAGATAGCCTGCGGTCTGTGCAAGTGACCCTGCGACTGGTGCTAAAAACATTGCTTCTTGTCACATAACATCTACCTTAAAATTCTGACTATAATAGTACATTACCCCCCTAGGGAAGAGAAGCAAGAAATGTCTCAGAGCACATGCAATTGTTGGCTGAGGCGAAGCCGAGGTCAACAAACATGTGATCTGAGGCTTTCTTATTTACTTCCCGAGGAGTGTTTATTATTTTTTTCCCCGACGAAGGCGTAAAGCGGAAACTTTGTTTAGCGCAGCGGGGCTTAAATTGACGCTTTACGCCTGGAGGGGAAAAAAATATACTATTATATACTTTCATTTAATACATGACAGAAAGTTTTGAAGGAATACTCTAAAAAATTAGTTAATATTTTAAATTAATTAATTTATAAGTTAAATTAATTAAATTAACTACTATATTAAAAATCTATTAACATACAATCTAAAAAATTACAATGCAGTAAAAAATAATCATACGAATTCGTTTGGTTCAAGGATACACTGTCAGTTTAAATGAACAGCCAAATTTTGTCGACAGTAAAAAGGTTTAAATCAAACAGTTTCGCTGGCTTTTTGAAGTATAAAAAAACTGTAAACTTATTTATTCCCTATAAGTGATTCGAAGAAAAAAAAAAAGAAAAATTTGATATTTAAACATACTTTCTACGCTCCAGACATATGCAGTGTGCCTTGAGCTTTATAAAATTGTTTAGACGAACGCTAGCCAGTAAAATATGTTATTAGAGTCGAATCATTGTCAAGTTTTACTTCAAACAGTGTCGAGAACCCATTGACGTCGCTTAGAAACGATATTTAAAAATACTACGTCTGGCAGAAAGCCAAAGATAAAAGCGATTTCATCGTTTATTTTTTACTAGTCTTTAAAACTCTTTATAGGTGACTTATAGAAATGAGTAGTAATTTTTGAAAAGTTGGATAGTGATTGGTTTTTCATCTAATCAGTTTTAAAAATCTAATCAGCTCTCAACTTAAAAAAAACAATATGCATTTCTACAAGCCGCATAAAAGTTGGTTCATTTATTTAACAGATATCATTGTTGGAAAAATGTGGTTTTTTAATATCATTTTTCATTTTTTCATCAGATTAGGTTTCTCTCGACATTTAGCATATGAAAGTAGCGATAAGTTGCAGGGATGATCTGTAGGGTCAACTATTTTACTACTTGTTTATTTCAAAGGTAATCCTCAATTATATCAGATATCGATCAGCGAACACCACACTTTCTGTTATATTATTAAACACCGTCTCATTCAATTCTTAACCGACTAACCTGGTTATGATTTTGAATTACGATCAAATTGCGGCTCGAGAACAAATTAAGTATGAATAGTGCAGTAATTAGTTTGATATTTTATAGCTTATTAAATTGTTTATTAGAATTACTGATTATTTTTATTGACACTTGGTGGACGATTTTAAGAACTTACGGCTATCAGGCCTATAACCTGTTGAATCGTTTTCTCATATCGCTACTGGTTGACAATTTTGAAAGCTTAAAATTTGTAAACTCATACCTCATTTACTAAAAAGTAACAGCTAATAAATTACCAATTAGAATCGTCCGAAAATTCACAATACGTCACGTAGTTTCTTAGAAAGAACATCATGACCAGTACTGACCAGATCTTTACCAATTAATGGTAACCAGTCCACTCGAATCATGGTCATATTTATAACAGCAATTTGTCATACTATTTATAATAAATTATGACAACAATCTTTATCATGACTCTCATCCGACATTCACTTCAATTAATTGTTTTGCTCTCATCGATTGACTTTGAGCTCAAGCTAGGGTTGGCTCTTTATTGACCAAGTAATAATTTTGTTACCACGGAGGGATTTTACAGTGATAAGAATCTCATAACAATAGGTGCTAATTAGCCGCAAAAATGGGTAAGTACTAATTATAATTACCGATACTTTCATTGCTTCTGGTTGAGGGTTTTTCTTCAGCATTAACACCCCTGAATTGTGGAACAGTTAAAGTAAATGGATGCTTTGATTGAAAACCAATTGATATAGTATTATAAAACCCTGCGATGCAGCTTGCAATTGAATCACATCCTACTGTCTTACCAGCGATAGCGCATTGCAATAAAAATAACTACAATGTTCGTTAACGGCAAATATCACTACATCTGCATCGCACCGAAAGAATGGGCCGTACATAAAAAAGAAAACCTTGAACAAATTCTGGTCGACAGCTGCTTAGACCATAGAAAAAATACCACCTGCATCCACGGAGCCAATACCAAAATTTCTTCAGTATCTACCAAACTAGAATACTACAACCTGAAGCTCTGGTTCAAGAGAACTGATGATATATCTGCAAGCCCGAACTCCACATTATATTTTTCGATGTTACTCGACTTGCCTGAATCAAAATGTAAGTGAAATGTTATGTTTTACCAGCGAATCAATTTGCGAGATCACTTTATCTATAGATAACGTATTATATTCACTGAAGCAAGCTACCGACAAGAACTTAACTATAACTTTCTTTTTGTTTGTTTCAGAACCTGGTTAAATACAACAAAATTAACAAAGACTTTATCAAGTGAGAGTCTTGAATTGTCTAGAATTGAAACTAAAATAAAGAGTGCAAATCAAAGCTTCATGTCGTGATGCTAGATTAAACTTAAGATTTCATGTAAGCTTTTTTTTTGAGCCTTTAAAACCCACCCAACCCTTTAACTAAGGAAAGCTTGAAACAAATTGACTGTATGACTTTACTTTATTTATACCATAAAAATAATTAATGCAAAGCTTCATTGTAACATTGTTTCCTATACGTCATACACATATATGCAGATACCCGGAAAAAAATGATTTTGCCTAATCATATATAGTTATATCTAATTATATATAACCGTATGTAGACTTATATATGATTATACCTACTCATACTTGACTAATATAAATCTGTATATAATTATATCTGATTATATACGGGTCCATATACAATTGGATGTGATCAAACTTGGCTAACATAATTACCCTTTTATAGATTATCATGTATTATTAAATCATATATAAGTTAATAATATACAATTATACATAGGTTCATGCATAGTCAGACCTAAGCAAACATTTTTTTGGATATCACTTAAAGTGCAAAATGATGTTTAACATTACGCTTAAATAGTTATAAAATAAAAAATTTATTGCACTTCCTATATGATGTCTTGGTTTGCCCTGCTACTGTTTAATAATAAAATGATTATTGAAATAAATATGTTGTTATAATTAGGTTCAGTGAAATAAGCAAATCAAGAGTATCAAAATTTAATATAAAATTAATTTTTATATTAAATTTCTGATAAATTGAGTGATTTGATACGCTATGTACTTCATAGAATCATCAATACTTGAAAGACGACAGCATAGCAGCCGGGAATTTCAAGACGCACTGGGATCATCAAAGTTAAGCAGCATTGAGCGTGGTTAGTAATTGGATGGGTGACCGCGTCGGAGTTATAGCTGTAAAATCATCGGTAATGATTTTTTTTGGTTACAGGATTAGGTACGACCAAATCAAATATTATATCCCTAAAAATAGCCACATATTTAACTAGGGGTTATGATATATAATTTAATGTTGTTACATGTAGTTATATATGAGTATATAAAATTATATATAACTTATATATGATTATATATAACTCATATATGATTATATATAAGTTATATTATATATAACCATATATAATTAGGCAAAATCTATATATATATATATATATATATATATATATATATATATATATATATATATATATATATATATATATATATATATATATATATATATATATATATATATATATATAGGTTATATATACTATAACCATGCATGCATCTAAAGAAGTTCACACATAAATTATCGCTATCTCATTTTTCGGTGGTAAACAATCAATTAACGCCAATTGAAACGAGTATAAATGACAAATTAGACCAATTATCTAAATATACGATCAATTGACTATGATCGAGACTCCTTGTTAAAAAACCGTTAATCATCTCTTGACAAATTACTGAGATAAGTAAGCTTATTAATAGAATTGAACCAGACCTATCAAATAAATGTCAGCTTGGATATTAACATTGTAAAATGTATTATTTATGATGTGGTCACTTTGTGTTATATTACAGTTGAACTTAACGGCTTTATAATTGCTTTACATTTAGCGACCTAAGGCTCATAATACTTTAGAGTTTATGAAAAACAGTTTTCCCTGAACTTGAGCGGGTTTATTTATTACAAAAAAAATAAAACAAAATTTGGTGGTTAGTTAATATATTAAACGTCTACAGGTTAACATTTATTGAGTCAAAAGTTACATAAATCACGGACGCGCATCTCTTACTTCTTATGGTTACGGATAGCAACGTACTCATTCAAGGTATTGGAAGTATCCCTGACGTGTTTCTCCAACTTTTGTAGAAGCTCCTTCTCTTTATTCGTCTCCTTGCCCTTCAGTCCAGACGTTCCTGGTTGTGGAATTGCGCTTTGATATTTCGAAGAACTCGATGATGATTTCTGCTGCGAGTCTATCGGTACGGAAGAGTCGGAAACGAAGCTACTTCCAGATGACACTGACGACGTCGAATCCGATTTAGACAGCTCGACGTATTGACGTCTCAAAGGGCTTAACTTTTGAAAAACTCTGACCAAGCTAGGCATGTTTTTCTCAGACGTCTTTTTGTACATCGTTTGCTTGCGGTTAGCCATCGCAATTGTTTCCTCAAGCCTCGTATCTGCAACTAAAAACCTTCATTAATATTGACACTTTTGGAATAAGTCGGTCGGGCCGCACACTTACAAGAAAATGGGGTTAGTTTAGCGGATGTCACTTCAACTTACCTAATCAACACTTCAAAGCTCGGCGATTCACTTGTAACAGTACTTTGGCTAAGATAATGATTACGACGAACAACTTTGCTCCAGTACTAACGCTATCGTCTCAACAGCGATGAAGAATGGTGCCTAGTTGCGACGAGTGAACGTTTTTACTCCACTCAATCAGGGTAGTCTACGGTAGTCAATTGAGAATGATCATCTCAAGTGTCCTGGAGATATTTATATGGAAATGTAAATTGGAACGCGTTCAAAGATTATTTGGTACTGCAGTACAAAGCTGCTCTACCGAAATATCTATTCAAAAGTTTCAGATATTGATAGGCTATGTCAGACAAACATCTTTGCTGGGTTCCCCGTTCATGGGAGGAATACCCTTCAGATTTTATGAGTTTAGTTCTTCATAGCGAAGTTGCGTCCTACTATCGACAAACCAACAAAATAGAAGGGACTAGGGTCCGCGTTGATGAAAACGTTGCAGTACTACGTATTTACAAAAACCAAATATGGATGAAAGACGTAAAAGACAGCCTCTCAAGAGACCGAATCGGAGAACTTACATCGGAATCTTCATGCCGTGTATCACAACCTCGGAATCGTGAGTCAAATTCTGTCTAGCTATCATTAGCTACTAAAAGTAAGACTCAGTTTTAGTAATAATTTCTTTGTTTCAGCAAAAATCCCTGCTGTCGGTTTATTTAAGTTCTAGAAGTTCGCACAAAGTCCCATTTGAATTTAGAATTTACATAATTAATTGAAGCTTATATTTACTGTTATTATAATAATGGGTCTTCTTGATATTATAGTCTTTGGAAGTTTTATTTGAGCGATGCTTTGATAAAAGTTAAATAAGATATTACAAACAATTAAGCTGTTTGTTAACTGTCAATCATAAATTAGTAAGTGTAGGTGATTCAAGATGACAATTAGCCTCTGCTAAAGAAAGAGCAGGACAAGAGAACCTTTCCAGATCCTAAAGAATATTCCAACTTTAAGCGTCTTGCAATGATTGTCAAAAACTGTATGAAACACTCATTCTAGCGTTCGAATATTGGATTTCAAGGTTTTACTCAAGTGTTTTTTATTTAAAATCTATGACAGCTGAACGTGCCAAGTAACAATCTCACCCTTTGGAGAAATCAGCGCAAGAGCCATTGATTTATAGGATACATGACTGTCTTAACATGTATGACGTTGTGCAGTACGTCAATGTTTCTTTAATCCTGAAACAATGAAATAATTGTAGATACTGCTATTTGTGTAGAATGTACCATTGCGTACATACGATACCATGCTCAAAATTTCTGACTGGATAAAAATGACCATGATGGACAGAAAGCGCCGCATTTAGTGGAAAACTTTGTAGTAGACACACTTTTTATGAATAAACTATCTAAAATAATGTCTTGTTTTGGTAAACCACCTTAGACGTAACCAAATTTTTATTTAAACAAAAATACACTGAAAAAAAAGTTTAAGTCCTATTGGTATACACTTTTTTAATGAATTGGTATTGCGAATATGATAAAAAAGTTTAAGTATTATCGCAATACTCTGTTTAAGTGAGTGACTTATATTTTCCGTACGATACTATTGCAAGTCTAGAGAGTATAGTAAAAAAAGTTCCCGCGTAAAACTCAGCGCGTATTTCGCTCTTTTTTTCCCCGTGTTTATACCTTTAACCTAAACATCGTTCTCAAGAGCATTAAAAAAAATATTTATATAATTGACATTAAAAATAATAATTTATGGATCCGTGGGTGAAAAATAAATTAACCGAGTGGAATTTGTCATCCTATCATCAAGTGTTTGAAGGTATATAATTTTATAATATTGTAAAATTTAAACACATTGTCAACCGAGGTTAACCTTTATTATAATAAATGTAACATCCTAACATTAATATTTAATCATTATTTCTTAATAAATAAAATAAAAAAAATAATATATGATTTATAATTGTTTATAATTGTACATGATATGATTTACAATCATTTATAATTGTACGATCTAACCATCACTAAAATTATTATTTTAACATTAAAAACTAAAAACTAATTATATTAATATTAATATACCTTGTCCCATATATGTTAATATTCTGTATTTTATATTATAATTATTATTAATTATTTCTTAATTTTTAAATTAATTTAATTTTAAAATAAATGGGTTTATTGTCATTTCCTTAATGTATAGCAATATTTATTTACATAACCTTTCTTTTTTTATTCTGTAAATTTATTACTATAATGATTTGAGTGTATTGCTGATATGAGTTTTGCGGTGGCGCTCAAACTCGGTTTAAGTGTATGACTTAAACGAGTTTCAGTGTAGTGCTTAAAAATATTGCGCTGAGACTCAAACAGTGTTTAAGTATATTCGCAATACCAAGTATTTCAATATCACTGAAATTTATAAGTGTGGGACTCATACTCTATTTTCAGTGTAGTGCTCAATAAATCACAGATAAATTACAACGCAATTGAAACAACGACTAAATTGACAATACTGAACTTTCAATTGATCTCTGGGCATTCTGAAACATTAATCATTGATTTCTATGTGGACATTGTGTGTATGTTACTGCATTCAATTGCTTTGTACTCGTTTCAGTTTTAGGGATGTCTATGGAGTATCTATTGATATAAATTGGCGTACAAACAGGTAAAACTATAATAGGAAAACCTAATTATATCGATGTAGTTAGGACAAACCGTACATTTTTCATTATCACTAAATGCCTAAATAGCAATACTTCAGTTTTTTTTCCTTATTAATTGCCATTTTCCCTCCGAAATAACACAGAACGATAGATCAGTATTAAGTGAGGCCTGCAACGAAACGAATACCATTGACCTGCTCATTTACCGTAATAACACGTGTATTATTTAAACGAAATGGAGCGACTTGCTCGGAGCAAATCCTTCTGCGCTTGCTGTGGAAAAGGCCCGTAAGTACTCACCAATAATTAATTAAATTCGTAGATAAACATCAAACTGTTTCTCTTTGTATTTAGAAGAACTTTCTTAAAAGTAGAGTTTGTAGGGATACAAGACGATAGTCTATTTAAAGTATTCATTGTGCGTCTTACATTGAAAAGCATTAGAGATTCTCACTACATTTGTTCAGGGGTAGATCGCAAATCGAGCCCCTCTGAAGTTATTCTATCCCATTCAAAAACAAACATGTTACCTGCGTTTAGTACTAACGCCGATCACTGCCTGTTACCAATCCATTTCATTTATTCTATTCTAGCCCACCACGGCGGAACCCCGTTAAGCCAGCCCAGTTAGCCCCACGCAACCGAGGTAGCTCTAAATCGCTAGAAAACGTTCCAACATCCACATATCAGGAGAAAAAAAGTCAGTCACGAAGAAAGAGCATTTAGAAATATGTTATTTACGCATTACATAATATATTGAAAATAAATATGGAGTTTTAAGTCGATTTTTTCCTTGTTCAATCTACGAATTTGCTACCCGGGAAAAAATGAATTTGCCTAACCATATATATTTATATGTGATTATATATAAATTTTTATATAAAATATATGTAATCATATATGGACTAATGTATTATATGTATGTTTTATATAAGTCTATATGATTAGATCTAATTAGATCTGAGTTATCTAGAGCTATATATGATTTTATATAAATCTATATATAATTAGATCTGATCAGATCTAATTTATATAGGACCATATATATATATATATATATATATATATATATATATATATATATATATATATATATATATATATATATATATATATATATATATATATATATAATCAAACGTAAAGCTATGTACATAATTATATCTAATCAAACGTAAATTATAAATTTATCAATGATTATTGATTTTATGTTCTTTAGTAATTTTAAGATAAGTATAAGATCTGAATTTTTTTATTAATAATTGCAGATAAAGAGCTAAGTTTTATTTTATTTTATATTTCATTACTATTATTTATAAAACAATACTAAATTAATAATACATTTGCTTATATATATTGAAGTAATACATTTATAATAGATTATGTATAATATTTCCTAAATTTTACATGATATATTTATTAGTATTTTAATAGAGTATACTTTGTTGAATTAAATCTGATTATATTCCCGAAGAAAATGATTTTGCCTAATCATATATAGTTATATCTAATTAATAATTAGTAATTATATATAACCATATGTAGACTTATATATGATTATACCTACTCATACTTGACTAATATGAATCTGTATGTAATCAGATCTGATTATATACGGGTCCATATATAATTAGATGTGATCAAACTTGGCTAACATAATTACCCTTTTATAGATTATCATGTATTATTAAATTATATATAAGTTAATATATAATTATATATAGGTTCATGCATAGTCAGACCTAAGCAAACATTTTTTTGGATATCACTTAAAGTGCAAAATGATGTTTTACAATACGCTTAAATAGTTATAAAATGAAAAATTTATTGCACTTCCTATAGGATGTCTTGGTTTGCCCTGCTACTGTTTAATAATAAAATGATTATTGGAATAAATATGTTGTTATAATTAGGTTCAGTGAAATAAGCGAATCAAGAGTATCAAAATTTAATATAAAATTAATTTTTATATTATATTTCTGATAAATTGATTTGATACGTTACGTACTTCATAGAATCATCAATACTTAAAAGACGACAGCATAGCAGCCGGGAATTTCAAGACGCACTGGGGTCATCAAAGTTAAGCAGCATTGCGTGTGGTTAGTAATTGGATGGGTGACCGCATCGGAGTTATAACTGCAAAATCATATGTGATGATTTTTTTTTTTGGTTACAGGATTAGGTACGCCGAAATCAAATATTATATCCCTAAAAATAACCACATATTTAATTAGGGGTAATGATATATAATTTAATGTTGTTACATGTAGTTATATATGAATACATAAAATTATATATAACTTATATATGATTATATATAACTCATATATGATTATATATAACTTGTATATGATTATATATAATTAGACCTGGCCAATTTTCAGGTCTAATTATATATAAGTTATATTATATATAACCATATATAATTAGGCAAAATCATTTTTTCCCGGGTACCAGATTTTTGGATTTTGAGGAGAAGATTTGTCAGTTAAAGGAAACAAAACAAAGAATCTCAACGGTTTATTTCTTTTTAATTGAGCCTGTTGATAATTTCGTAGCTACGTTCAGTAGTAAATAAATAGCGTTCGAAGATTGCAGAAGGTATAGTTTTTATACTTGTTCCCGTCAATGAATGATGTGAGCTTTGCAAAGTTGTCCTTATATATTGACCAAGAAAGCGATAAGACGTCGCCGCCCTTCCTGAGACTTAAATTTATCCTGCTTAATGAATAAACATTGAATTTAAATGGGATGAACACGTTCAAGTTTCGCAGAATCGGAAAAAGGAAGAAACCACAGAGACCATACAATACGCAAGCGCTCGAAGTACAACAATTTTATAGCAAACTTTTTTAAGCTTGAATATTTTTGCGGCGGCTCGACGGAAAAAATGCTGCACATTATGTGCATAGAAAAAATCACTAAAAATCCTAAGTCTGCACAGCTGGCACGAATATTAACTCGTGTTTGAGCAAGACTCTTGTTAAAGGGTCTTGTGCAAATCCTTGTGCCTTGCACAGGATCGTAGATAGAATTTGACGTCAGCAACTATCGAACTGTATAACAATCTTGCGCTGGATTTATAAATGATCGTTATATGGGTTGAATGTGAAGAAATCAAACAAAATAATATATTTTGTATATTTTTATTTAAAGCTGAAAAATATCTTTTTTTTTTTTTTTTAATGCCATAAGTGATTACAAGAGATGGTAAACTTTTGAGGTTGGAACTCGTTTTATTTTTTTGGACTGAGCACAAAATAATACACTTAAATATTAAAAATATTCATTGGTGTACGTCGGACTCGAACCCGGTCAAACGCTTTGGTAAGCAAAGGTCGATTCCGATCGGCTACTTATCTTATTTGAAACTATCAGAGTACGTGCACGTAACGTTTTCATAAATAGTGGGCAGAAAGCGCACTTTTTTCACAAGTTTTTCATCTCTAACGTTATTTTTTGAGGGCAAGTGTACACTATTGGAATAGAAATCAAGTACTTGTTCTTCAGTTCCTGAAAATTGGTGCCGTTCACTTGCTCGATCAGCTTGCTGTACTCGTTGAAGTTCTGGATACTTTGGTTCACTTGGCAAACACCTTTCCCGAACTTGAAACACGTGGTTGGTATTGTTCCTATTCTCAGATAGCTGTTCTGGTAAGTCAGCGTACAGCAGGGAATACTCGAGTTCAGGCACTAAAATATAAAACAATATATTGCACATACTTTCGATGATTAAATATCTTAAATAAATTTTAGACAGTAAATTTACTCACTGGGTTTCCTAACGGTAGGCAAATTGACGGTTTTTTTAGCTTGATGAATGCTGAGGGACTTTTTACGGTAAATTGTGACATTCCTGGCACAATGGCAGCCATGATGATTGGAATCAGGACAACGTGGATAACGGCAACCATCTTCCAGAGGTTCATCTGTGGAAAGTAATGAAATATAGCACCAATATTTTTTTTTTTTAATCCCACGATACAAGGTAGATAAAATTCGTCAACTTACTTCCGATAGAAAAGCAAGAATCTAACAACAAATGTCGCAACATTTACTTCGATAACTCAAAACGAAGTGACGTCCCAACAACTGTCGCCGCTATTTATATAGCAGGGACTGCAGAAGAAGAACTACTGCGCAGTTATTTTTTGCTCAAATTTTGAATAATTTTATACATAGATCTTTGATAAACAAACACATAAAAGTCATTAAGTCAATTAGTTTTCCAGTACGATGAGTATTCATTAGTGCATTAATGAATAATATTCGATCAAAATTTTCATGTGGGTTGTCCGGATTTATGATAGACAGTAATCGCTTGGATAATTTTGCTTTTTTTATTGTTTGTAGAAGCTGTGAACAATTAATAAATATTATCTTAATCTTTTAACGCTGAAATGACGCAAAGTGACCCGGGTGGCACTGGAGTAGGGAGCGTGTAGAGTAAATGTAGAAGGGGGCGTTTCACTAAGACTGCTCTTAAGTTCGATTGTTGCTAGCGTAAAATGTTACTAGTAATGCGTTGGAATTAGAGCAGATTCGACTGACTCATTCAAAAGTTATAAGAAGTTTAAAAACGGCCAATTTTACAATTCGTAAAGTTTATAATCGGCTAATTTTACAAGTTTCTGCAGTAAGAATTGGCTAAATTCACGTACCTACAGATTTTTGTTTTTCGCTATATTTAAATGACTAAATTTATAATTGGTGAAATTAAAATTTTGCTAATTTCATTAATATCATTTTTTATTTGCGACAAATTTTACAAATGACATTATCAACTGATTTCCAAATTTAGAGTTAATAAACATTCTATTTTACAAACGGCTATTTTCGGGTAATATTAAAAACATGTTTAAATTAATGATCACGATTGTATGTTCGTTTTTAAGGTTATATATAATTATATAAGACCATATACAATTATATATAATTTATATATAACTATATGTCTTTACATATGTTTGTTTTTAAGGTTATATATATATATATATATAATTGCATATAATTTTTATATAACTATTCGTCATTACATACGCTCGTTTTTAAGATTATATATAACTTATGTATAACTATATATAATTACTTATAATTCATATATAACTATATGTCATTACATGTGTTCGTTTTTAATATTTGCTCGAGCATAAATATTCAAGTTCTCATCAAGAAAACTTTCAATTATAATCAAAAAGCGATCATTTTCGTAGGCTTCATAATTAATTGGATTTCCCAACCACAAATAAATTTGTAACTCTCGAGCTTGTTCATTTTGATTAGTTTCTCCTATTTTACATTTAAGCATTTGTACACCTTGAATAATTTTTAAGTTATTAACTTCAAGACTTTCATGTATATTAATTTAGAGGATTTATTAAAATTTAACCAATTAATTAATTGTCTTCGAATAAATTAATTTATTAATAGTCAATGAATCTTTCTATCAGTGTATATTGATAATTAATAATTTAAAAACAAAATAAAAAATTTTGTTTATTACCCATCGATCATGCATACGATTTGCATTACTTGTAGTTGTTAAAAACTCTGTAAACACACTCTAGAAATATGCTGGAATCAGTCTGATTACAGAATGTTTCCAACGCGATTCCATAGTGTTTCCAAAATGAATCAAAGCTTGCGAGGGTTCCTGCTACGATTAAGTTTCCATTTTATTCATCAATTCATACCGAGTGTCCTTTTAGAATCCTTTGAGAATTTCAAGCTGAGTTCGTTCCGTAAAAGTCTTGAAGCTACGACTGCCTATAAGCAAAAATTTTTTTTTGTTGTAGTTTTTAGTTTCAAAGTATTTACAGTCAGTAAGCTGAATTTTTTAGTTATTATGAGACCATGGACATGCAACATCACTCAAAAACTCGCACCAAACTCTACCTGACTTCGATAACATGAAGTAAGGCAGTTCAAATTAGTGGAACCATTGAAAAGGATTCTAATTGGCGATTATATAAATTCTAAATTGGAGATATACGCAATCATACATTCGTATATAGAAAATAATTACGTGTTTACAGAGTAAAATTATCAGATATGAAGCTTTTTTGTCAATTTCAATTTATGATAGTATTTGAAGGATTAAATAAGAGAAATTTATATGAATTACAATTTATATTGGGTTGTAATTTTATACGATGATGATTATGTTTGTGAAAATATTATTTTCACTGAAGCAATGATTAATTATTACTGTCGATTATTATTTATTTATCTCGTAATTTACAAGCTTTTAAAATACCAATTTTATGTTTATACTCTTAGAATTAAATTGAAATAAATATAGGCGTAAAAAAGTCCATAAACATATATTCAACAAGAAAATTTTTTCATTGTTTTGTTGAACTTAGCAAATTTGAACGAAGCTAAACCTATACAACAATATTGTAAAAGGCTTGCTCAAGACTGCACTAAAGTTCGATAGTTGCTGGCGTAAGATTCTACCTGTGGGTCTTGCTGCAAGTTTCTGGTGCAAGAGATACGTCAGAAACCAACACAGTATTGAACTATGAAAAAATTTCTATGAACGTAATTCTACACTGTGTGCCAAAATTCAATTTCCGTGAGAAACCCTTTAAAATTGGAATTTTGAGTTCTGCTTTTAGCAGGAACTGTATTAGGGCATTTCCTGAGATATTGTGGATTGAGAAAATTCAATTGATTTTCACAGAATTTTGAACAGGAGCTTTGTTTGGGCATTCCACTAAAATTTATGGATTCGGGTGCCTAAAGCCCCTGTTAAAAATTCTTCAGCTCGACAGAGCTCAGCTCGACAGAGTCAGAAAATGACTAAATTTTTTAAAAGTTGCGCCATGAGGACGGCTGCAATAGTTAGATTTTTATGAAATCTACTAAAAATATAGCTTCTACAATAAATTACTATAAAATTCTATTAAACCATCTAAACATTCGAGAAAAAAATATCAATCACAAAATTGTTCTTTAAAAAAAAATAATGTCATAATAGCAACATATCATATTCATATTTATATTTATATATACTCCTCCCTTTCATAACTAATAAAACAACGATTTTTTTAAAATAATCATTTGATTTTTATATTTGTACAAGTGAAGACAATAATAAAATTTATTATCACAATTAACACACTAAAATAATGAATTTTTTGCAATAATATTATTTCCAGATTTTTTTTAAATATTTTATTTTCATTAGAAGGAGCTTTAAGGGAGGTATATATATAAATATAAAAATATATATTCAGTGGGTCGACCTCGATACGCTAGATGACACAGCATATTTTAATAGTTAACTATCTGACAATTGTCTTAATTAATTATTAAAATCACATTGACACTGCATATATAAATATTATCTATTAATGATGAATCATTCGAGCTACTTAAAATTATATTTTTTTTAACTGCTTTATAATTCGTAATCACTGACAT
Organism: Cotesia typhae; assembly: GCF_013202065.1. Lineage (NCBI taxonomy): Eukaryota > Metazoa > Arthropoda > Insecta > Hymenoptera > Braconidae > Cotesia > Cotesia typhae. The sequence goes on from NW_027423744.1 coordinate 112,419, forward strand.
TTGATGAAGCTTTGTTATTAAGAAATTAATACAAGTTCTATTGAGTTATATAACTTATATTAAGCTTAATATATCAGACATAATAAATATACCATCAAGTAATGATAAATCAATCTGGTGAATTACAAATAAACGAAAAGTCCTTGTTACTTTTTAAATAATTTATTTTTTATTTAATACACTTATTTAACCACAGTATTTAAAAAATAAGATTAAAAATAAACGTTGGAATCTCGATTTTTAGGCTACAATAGTACATATCTAAATACTTAAGGCATGCAATATACAAGATCTATAAATTGAGTTTTTGCAGTAGAATCTTCGTCCGTTATTACGTTAAGTCAGCTGCATTGCGCGTTAGGGTACAATAATCTCATATCCATGAGAGTAGTTAAATTAATTTGCCACGGAGGACGTTAAAAGTCATTTGAAGTTGCGATGCACGACGTATGCTCAAGACGTTGATCACAGACTACTAGATTTACAGGTTAGAACTCTACTTAACCTACTACATATAAAAAATATCAACTACGGCATATAAAAGCTTCTATGTCTACATTTACAAGCTACGTTAATCCTAATCTTCTTTGGAATTATCCGCTATATTTTCAAGAATCATTTAATGCGCATAAGACACCAACGATTCGTTACTCTACTGATGACTACGCTAAATATGTATGAAACAATTTCTTACAAGGCTTCCAAAAAACTGCTCTAAAGTTCGATAGTTGCTAGCGCCAAATTCTACTAAGGGTGTTGCTTTAGATGCTTGTGACACGTGTTCCATGGATAACCTGGAGATAACTTAATTCATCCGCAGAATGTAGCTTAAACACGATGTCTTTTTCTACATCTCAAAGAGTACAACTTGTTTCGCATAGAATTTATCATACCCCTGCGGTCTTCAGTACACCATCCTCTCTTCTCTCCATATGTCTCCACGTATTTTATTAAAACATCTCTTGCATCTTTTTCTAATCCGGGTCTGACTTCTGTCTTGGAACCACCATAAAAAGTGGTTCTTGCGCCAGTAAGCGAACAGACTTTAAGAGCGCTTTGTGAAAAAACTTCCACCATCAACATCCGCGCTAATGACTTGCAATCTGTTGCAAATTCATTGCAATATTTGAGACTTAATGTGTTGACGTAGATACCACTATAGCGTAAGAGTTCTGTCAGTTCTGGTCTTGGATTACGATGCCTCAAAGTCCACTTTGAGTTATTTGGTTCGTAATCTGGAGGTAGAGTAAACTTTGCGATTCTCCGTTTCCGCGCTTTAGTGGTATCGTTATTATTTTTTTTAGTAGGCAAGACTTTGTCTCTTATCTCTACATTCAATCCGCGAGATTCATCCACGTTGTGAGTATTAATCCTTCCAAAGTGTTCTTCCTCTGAAACATGATCGGCAATTGAAGGCTCCAAGCCCAGATCTTTGGCAATATCTTCAAAAAGATCTTCTAGAATGTTTGATATTTGCGAAGATTCATTCAAATAGTCTCCATGCACCAAAAGTGGTTCGTTTGATGCATACTGTATAGCTGGTCTAAAAGTGTGTTCCATTATACTTTCAGTTTGGATCAATCCGATTGAAACCCTTTTACGAAGATCTACTGGCACTGGCTGTTCACGAGCTCTGTCGCTCATACTAAAGCTACTGATGTCCAATCTCGGTATCATTAGTATCCTCTTCAGCTCTCGATTCCGTTGATCTTCTGGTGTTCGTGCTGGAATTGATAACTTTTAATTAGTAAAAGGTTTTAGAAGTATATGACGTGATTCTATTAACATGAAGGTGTCTCTTAATACTTATGTCGGTTAGTTGGTTCTCTTATAACGGACGAACAAATTGCAGGACTTTGCTGAAGCCCGATGGGGTTGTTGGCACCATCGAAGGAATCCGTAAGCAGAAGAATACCTTAATCTCTCTGTTGTAGAACGTAAACAGAACTATGGCCTACGTCTATAATTATTGAGTTGACACCGGTTCGTTATGACGTCATACTGCTACGAACAAAGAATTATTAACGTAACCGGTTTCTTTAACCTAGTCGTGATGATAACAACTCAAGAAATTACAAGACAATTAAATTAAGAATAAGGAATTTTGTACGTCACTTACGTGAGGGATACCCAGTTAAGGCCATGTACGTCAAAACTGGAATCGACATCTGGATGAAGTAATACAATGAGAGCCACCGCCTAGTGACAAGCAACCCACATTTCTTATCTGCAAAATGTTAAATATATTTTATGACACAGTAATGAATTTAAATTTCAAAACACATAAACATATTTCACATTAAATATTCATCTACATTAAACCCCACGACAAGGAAGCGAATGAGGAATGTAATAAAATTATTTTTGTATTCTGCGTGGATGAATCACAGCATACCTAATTTTGCTCCAAGCTTTAAATAAATTCACACTTCATTCTTATGTTATTTATCACGATATTTAAAAACTGAATTAGAGCACTTGTTGCTGCAGACGACCAGTGTCATGAAGCTGCGAAGGTACACTAAAAATGCACTGTTCGAGTAAACTAAATAAAGCAAACATTTATCTGTGCAAGAAGACAAAAATAGAAATAGTTTTCTGGACTATTGACTTTAACACAAAGTACAAACAGTGCAATTACGATTACGAAGTAAAAACAATATCGATAAATACATCGCAATTAGTATATTTGTTTTGCATAAGATAACCCACCACACTTTGTGAGTTGATTAAACTGTGTGTGTGTCGAGGTCATCTGAATTACTAACAATGTATGTGTCACACATCGTGCTATTAGGAGGTATATCGTATGGGTAGAAGCATTTATCTATGACGTTCATTATGTACATAGTTATGGCACTAATTTGTCATAGGTGTACATTTTTCAATAAAGGGCAAAGTGACAAACACATAATTTGCTGTGACGTTACAGAGTCAAATTCTTGTCGAAGTTTTGCAATTTTTACCTGTTATAATTATCTGCAGCAAGACTCTTTGGCGGAAAACGACGCTAGGAACTATCAAACTTGCGAATAGTCTCGCATTAGCTTTATAAAAGATTGTTTTGTGGGTGGTTTGTGTATAGCGACGTAGTTTGATGGTACGTTGTAAAGATAGTGTAGTTTAGTGTTTTAAATAAAAAGTGATTTGCTATTTGCACGTTATATTTTATTAAAGGATAAAAAGTTATAAAAAAGAATTACATTAAGCTTATTTACGATAATAAAAGGAATGTTAACATCATGTAGAAACAAATTAATTCAACGCTTATTAATAATAATTATGACAAAATGGTAATGCAATGAGTGCAAATTATTATTAATAAAAATAGAAACAAATGATTGCAAATTAATATTACGCTTATTGACTAAAAATTATCTTTAAATTCCACAAACAAATGCGTCATATTAATAAACGGCAATTTTTTTAGCCAATATCAGCTGATACCGCATGGCAGCTATGATAGACTTCTTACTGGATGGGCGCCAATTATGACGGTACCCATACGTTTGGACGAAATTGATGATGGCAGTGACCGCGCCGGAGTCTAACCGGAGACTATTATAACCCCTCTGTTTCTTCTTAACGTACCGGCATTTATTCAAGGCAGACTCTGTGAAGATATGTTTCATCAGGAGTCTTGTCAACTGGGTACACCTTATGGAACGTCGCAAACAGAAGTTGAGTTCTGAGTCCTTAATGTATACACCAGTATTGGGAAAGAGCTCGACGAGTCCTGGTGCCCATTCGTGATGCTTCAATGTCCATCGGATGGCGTTACCTCCGAGGTTTACAGGCGCATCCTTCAATAGGTTGGTAGCTCCCAACTGTTCGTCTACCTCTGAGGAATTAATAGCCCAGTCACGAGAAACTTTACCGTCAGCACCATCTTCGATGGCTTGATCAATATTAATACTCGATTCTTCTTGTTGTGATTTTGCAACTTCATCTATTTGACTGGCCATCGATAACTCTAGGTCACCAGAATTTGAAGGATTGAAAAATAATCTTTCGATGTTTGACCAAAAAATGTTGCTGTCATTTACTTCGCAGATTTTCCACCTGTTGCTGGGCGCTGAGGGGGAATCAGAACTTCCGACTTTTGTGATGATCACTTCAGGACAATAAACTTCTTCTGTGCTGGTTCCGTATTCGCTGTTGCTGCGACTCTCTGAAGAGCGCGTAGATAAATGCCAAGGAGTGTCGTCGTCACTATCTAGAACAATTGCACTTTCTGATGGATCAGATTGTACCTTCGGAACTTTTTCCATTGCAGTCTCTGTCGAATAATCTGAATTAGTCTCTGTCCTAAGCCTACCAAGCCATTTTTCGAATTCTTCTGAATAGGAATTGTGAGGACTTCTAAATTTGGTGGCAGTTGTTACGGAGCTGACATATTCTTCGGCACTATCCTCACGTTGATTGACACAACAAATCACACTGTCGTAGAAATCTGGAACAAACATGTCATTATTAACCCTTTAACGCCGAAGTTGAACTAAATAAGCCGCGTGGCACCGGAGTAGGGAGCGTGTAAAGTAAATGTAGAAGAGGGCGTTTCACCAAGATTGGGGGAAACGCCCATAAGGCTTAGAGGGTTAAACAAGCAAAGTATTGGGATTGTATTGGATCTTACTATTCCACTTGTGCTAAGTTGTTAGTATAGTAGCTAAACATTTCTTTTCGAGTAGCCATTCTCTATTGAATATGTCACGTCAGTCAATTATGCGCACAATTTGATTTGAACTCAATATATATTGCTTACCTGCCTTGTACATGATCTTAGCCAAGCAAAAGAACCAGTCTTTCTCACGATTCTCGTAGTTTTTCACCCGTTCTTTAGTGACTTCCCATGGTTCATTAGGATACGCCACCAAGACTGTTGAACTCTCGCTATCTTCCCATACAATCCAGGACACCGGGACGTAATGGACTTCACTGCCTTCCATGTTCTTGGATGGCATAAATTTTACCATGTAATAACATTTTTGGCTTTCGTCCATCTAGAAAATTCAAGGATAATTAGCCCTGTTGCCAATAATTTAATTTTCTATTACTTATTAAAGTTCGACTACGTACTCAAATTTACCCGAATGAATAAAAAAAAGCGCCAAATTCAAATTAAAAAAAAAAAAAAAATCAATATCCATAGAATTAAACGCATTTGTTTGATTCAAAGTTTGATTCAAATTTAAAACACGAATAAACTAAAAGACGAGTAATATGTAGAATGTAGAAGGAAAAATGTGTAGTAAGAAAATATAATCTAAAATCTGTTTCGTATTTATAGCAATAGCAAAAAAAAGAAAATTACGACCTACCTCAAGAAACGTGTCTTGGCTAACTTCCAAATGTAAATCCTCGTATTAGAAACAAAATATACGTGCAGAGATTAACGAACTGACTTTATAAAAAATAAAGTTAAAAACGTCCGGCTGGACGCAGGAGAATTTACCAATGAGCAAATTTTGTACAGTACGATACCTTTTTAACAGTCGCATTATTATTGTAAGTTGTTTTTCGATAGACTTAATCAAAATACCCAATCGCTATTCAATTTGATAACTTATGAACTGTAACTATTAAATGAGCTATTTAAAGGAGAATGGGAAAAACCTTAATGAAACAAACCACTAATTATTGTATTGTGAATATTATACTTTATAACAAAAATTACAGTATGTCTCTCACAAAAATAAGGGGTTTGTCAATAAATCTAAAACATACAATAATTTGCTCACTTACATATACCGAAATATATACATACCGACAGTGATTGTAAGATTCATTGTAAACTACAAAGAAAAAGGATTAACGGATAAAAATAACTTTGTGGGAATAAATGCGTTTAATGAAGGCAAGGTGAAGGCAATGACGTCCTAATTAGCTAGACCTATACGTCACATAAAAAATTACACATCCAAATAAATATTTTTTTCTGTGAAAGATTTACCCTACTATTTGCTCGACTGCATCTGTTGCTGACGTCAATAGCAATGTGTTACTGCTTTGCCAATTTGCGACTCATTTTGAATCACATTCCTTTATGATGTCAACAACAGTTTTGCGATTCAATTTCGCGCTGCATAATGTTTTTCAACGCGTATCAGCGGGCTGTGTTGTTATTTCTTAGGAGTTATTAAGATCACGTTTTTTTTAACGCAACGTATTTTTTGTTCGTAACAATCCGCAGGGGAAATGTTATTAATGTTAATCATATAACAACGTTTCGCTCGTATTTCACTAAAACTACATTTCGTCGTACAGTGAATTATATAACGATGCAATGGTATAAATAATGTAATATACGAATTGAATAATTAATGTTTAACTCACCAGCACTCTATTCTGCGCAAAGTAAGACTCCCAATCTTTTCCAGGGTTCACGTAAATTTTAACCCGCAGCGAGCCTCAGGACTTAACTATGTAGTGTTTGCAAACCTGCGTCGTGTCTATTACATGCCAGTGCAGTAGGAACAGGGCTAAGTCCCTAGTAATCTATAAGAAAGTCTTCATTATCGATTATCGGTACGTTAGTCTCCTTTCTAGCTCGCTGAAATCTACACGCTGGCTAGCACTAACTAAGCGGTCACCGATTCAAAAACTAACGTCAGAAAATGCTGCTTAACATGCGTCTTTGTCAGAGTCAGACGCTTGCCACGTGGTGTGCAATATATTTTTAGTAACAAAAAGCCGTTTTATAGAATGCAATAATATATTATATCGGTTCAACAGGATTTCGATAACATGTAAAATCAAGTTTTAATTAACAAAAATGAGATCTTATCTTACTAATTATAAACAATGTTTCCAATGTGAGTCGAGATAAGTAACTCCATACAAAAAATATAGGTATTGTTTTTTATTTCAAGAAACGTTATTAATAATATTAATCCGTCTGTTAAAAAAAAATGCGACTTCTATTTTGAACCAGCATCTATTATGAAAAATAGTTGCTTGATCGCTGTTTTAATTTCATAGCTAATTTCTTCGCTAGCAGAGTTGACGCCAGGCTTAGGTGACATAAACGTCAATAACAAGTCCATTCCGTCAATAGCATCTGTCCAGTTCGAATTCGTTTGGCGGGTCACTTTGTCCAGCAAAAACTTAGCATAAGTACAGATCTCCGTCTTAAGACTTTTGTAGTGGGGGTTATTGTGGCGAGCTTGAAATTGGCTCCCATATCTTTCACAAAACATATCAATTGACCGGAGAATGCTGACGATTAATGGTCGAATTATCATAAATTGTTCCATCACTGTAAGCACGTTGATAGCAGCAGACAAATCAAAAAACGACTCATTAACCACGACATTTTTAATGTTAGTGGTAGTTTTTGGTATCAGCTTGGATTTAACTTCGTTAGGTGATGTGTAATGCGCCGTGTAGAGGAGTGCGTCTCTAAGATTATCTACATAAAGAAAATCAAAATGAATATTCAATTTTACCAAATGAAAGGTGTTCACTAATGACCAACTAAGTACTGACCTGTTTGATAGTACACGGTAGCCAGGTAAGTTTGCCAATGAATGAACACTGGAAAGTTTTCCTTCAGGTATAGTAGCATGTTCTCCGTCTTATTTGGCGGTGGGTAGCGCACAAACACAATCCTATCCAAAGTTGAATTGAGCCAATTACTTGAAATGCATGTCAATTCGTTTTGGTGTTCAAGGCTGCCTATGAACTTCACGACCAGGTATTTGCTCTGGAAAGTGTATGTGTCCGTTTTAGAGGCTAATTTACTTTTGCTAAGCTTATAACAGCATGAAAAAAAAACTCACTTTATTTTTCAACGTCGAATTCATTTCACAAAACGTATGTGTATGTTCTCGGATCAGGACAAATTTAAAAAGAATTGTAAAATAATCGGGCTTTTATATGTGCCAGCTGCCAGACAATCTACTTCATTTCCAACTCTAATTTTACTACCCATTGAAATACATTTATCCAGAATATTTTGGAGGAAAATCAATCAGTTTAAAAGGTCAACAAAAAAACTGTTTCCAAATGCAGAAAAAAATATCTGACGTCGTCAATACATACATATGTTATTTCGTAATGGAAATACAAAAGACCAGACAAGCTGAGTTTATAAACATTTTATTCAAAAAAGTAAAAAAATCACTTGCTATGCCATAACATCGTAAGAATGAAGGCTAAATAAAGTTACTTTTGCAGAAGTTGACGTAATATCAACGTCGTTTTCTCAAAATCAGTCGCTATCAGTTCTTGTACGTATTTAGTCATTTTTTCTCGCAGGAACTGCATCCCCTCGTTAATATCATCTGGAATTAAACCGACTATGAAAAAGGGGTGACGTCGTCGAAGGAACAATTCCTAAGTTGGTATAAAAACACTAACCTGTTGCATACTCCAAAGTCGCCGAATAAACTTTGTAAGCCATCGTCCGGTATATATTTAATGACACTTTAGTTCGCAGCGGATACGCTACCATAACATTGTCACCGTCACGAGTGACAATCCACGATTTATGAATGAACTTATACGGAAAACGTTTAAACACTCGAGGCAAGCCGACGAATTTCACTACAAAGAAATTTTTATTAAAATCTTTTTCTGACATAATTATCAACGATGCATTAACAACCTATTGCATTGGCAGTCAAGGTACTATTGCGATAAAATAAAATTGGATTTATTTTTATATTAAAACAAAAGTATTGGAACAGCTTTTAAAATAAACATCTCGTTATTGCTATGATAAAAATGCAGCACAGTTTTGCCAAGAGCAAAGAACTCCAATCGGATTAAATTGACCTTAACACTTGTTCTATTCTTACCAAGGTTACTTCTGATAAACACATGCGTTGATTGTATTATAAATAGGTATCGCACCACTTACACCCAACATCTTCGTCGCATATAATATCACATGCGCAAAAAACTAATGAAGTAGTTGAGTCGTGCCCACATTGGATTGATTGAGATTCATTACAAACTAGGACATCTTTATTAGAATAAAATAGCAGTTTATATTTCACGTGTTTATTCAATATCCCGACCCATAAACATTATGGCTTGGATTAGCATTGCTATAACATTATTCGCTATTTTTTTGGTTACTAGGACCCCGTTATCAGTCTCTACTTTTTTTCGGTGCAACTGAAGGCACTTAGACATTTTCTTATGCACGATTTTCAAGAAAATATCTCGGAGCTGCGTGTACTTCAGTCTTTCGACTGCCATTAGGTCGTCATTCCCTGGCTGCTTCTGTTCAGAGTCAGTATGATCTTCAATCTCTTTGAGGTATTCCAAAAGAGTTGCGACGATCGGTTTAATCGTCAAGAGAAGCGAGACGTCATCAATTTCTTTCTTGTTGCTTTGTTTACTCGTTCCTGGAACTTGTAGATCTGGAGCTGGTGCAGATTTCTTCTTTTGTAGGCGTTCTGATTTTCGGTTAGATGCACTCATTTCTGGTCGATTGTTTCTATGCTAGAAGAAGCATTATACATTTTTAGATTAATTATTCTACTTATTGACGTCAATTTAACAATGAAAACTCTAAACTCTCCATTAGAAAACTCGGAAGATGAAAGTAAAAAATTCTTACCTCCAAAAGACTAGATAAACAACTTTGTTCTTGTTCAGATGAACAGGTAATGAACTGCAGGAGCTCGTCATCGAAATATTTATACCGTCATATGTCCAATTCGGGATCAACCAGATGATCAACGTAAGACAATAAATCTGTTACGTCGCAATGCAAACAACTGGAAAAAAGTACCAGAATTATATTTTTTTGGACAGGGTTGTTAAATATAGTAATTAAAACATTTTATGACCTGAATAACCTTCTCTTGACTGATAATAGATTAGCGTTGCGACCAACTTGGCTGTCAAGGATCGTTATACCCAAAAATTCTCCATAAATGAAATATCTACGGTCTTACTCACAAGAAATAAATTTATGTACAGTTCAAATAATTACCTGATATTTGATAACACTGAACCGAACACATGTTGAACGCGTGATTGTCATCCGCTCCTTATGTAATCAACGCTGCAACGTCGCACTAGCCATTAACCTTATTAAGTGACCCGAAGGTTAAGGAAAATTTTTCGGATAGCTTTTCCCATTAATATTGTAAGTTTTTTCCTTATCCGTATCCTTTTTAGGGTAACGTAACAATTCACAGAAATTTCGAAATTCTTACAATAGGGTCATTATTTTATTAATCACTTACTACTGCATTTCTTGAGAAAAATCAAGATTGTAAGTAAACAAAAATAATTTTTTTTACGATATTTTTAGGCCTCTCCATTTTGCTCCAGTTTCCCGTTTTGCCCCGCTCTGTATTTTATAATGGTAGTTAATTTGTTAATTTCTACATGGATAACTTGCCTAGTAGACGCCAGTACTAAATGTATTGGATTTTCGTAATGTCCACTAGGCAACGTCGCGAACTGAAAAATCAGGGACTTAGAATAATTGCGACGATTCTTCAAGCAAAGAGAGTTGTTGTCACCAATAGATGGCGCTACAAGACAATGGTTTTGATGACGTCTTATAGCCCTAGACACTGATCAGCAGTTTTATTCAGGATTGAAGAAGCTTAAAATTTGTAAACTCATACCTCATTTACTAAATAAATTATTATCAAAAATTTTTAATTTTCTTAGCGGAAAGTTGAAATTTTTTAATATTTTTTTGATTTCTTATTAGTTACAACATAGGGGGATATATATATTTATATATATGAATATCTTGTTGAAAAATCAACACAATATTTGCAGCACCAGCTTATTTTTGTTCAGTTAACTCGATAGTCGTTCACTTATAAGAATAATTAGTTAATTTAAATTGAATTTATAGTCTATTGTTAGTAATATTAAAAAGTTGTCCACAATTAATTAAACCCAAATTATTTTTCAATAGATACTTTTTTTGGACGTATGTCCGGAGACTGACTGACTCTCCCAAATTTAAATATTTTAATCTACCACCTATTAATTTAATCAACTTTTTATTATTTCAACAAAATCCTTTTAAAATAAGAGAGAGTTTAGCAATAGGCCCACCTGAAGTCGATCGATCATCTAACGAGGCCAGCCTGGAGTTTTAAAATTATAAAATTATGTAAAAACGTTTAACCGGAAAAAACCCCAAAAATTCAGAACGTGACAATATGTATTTATAATTCTTTTTATATATCTCCTGTTCCTTTAACTAAAGAAAAATCAAACTTGGACAAAAAAAATCATCAACTCTTATAATTTAGATGAAAAATATGAAAACATATCACGTAAGCAAACTATTCGTAACGCGATTGGTCGAATATATCATAAGCATGAAAATATATGCAAATCCTAAACGCATGCGCGCGCTTGCGCGCGCAAATTTGAATTCTAGTTATCTTTAATAGTTGATTCTTCTGAAAAGCTTTATTACTGCGATAAATTCATGCTTAAATTTTTTAAAAAATATTATTCTTTTATTAGAAATAACTTAAGGGGGATATATATATTATATACATATTTATGATTGTGTGCGATGGTTCGGCTACTCGTTCTATCGCTCGTCACGACGTTTATACATATATGATAGTGCTTTACTATAAATCTTACAATTAATGCAATTGAACGTTCATAGTCGCACCAATGACTTGAAATATGGGTATTTCTGTGACTGGCACGTAGTGAATTTTAATCCTCTAAATGTGTTTATAGATGCATAAAATAATTTTTTAAATTAAATTTTCAATATTCTTATAGCTTTTTTAATAATGAACAAAAATGTACCACAAATGCATATACAATACATACAAGTAAGTATCCTTAACAGCTAAACAATATTACATGGTAAAAATGTGTGAAAAAAACAAAGTCTTAGCTACAAGATAGATGTAGTTTCTCTGAGAAACTCAATGAGATTGATAATAAAGTAACACACACTTATTATATTATATTAAATTATGCTAATTTTACGATACTTAAACCGTTTTATTTTGTGTACATTTTGTTCGAATCCTTTTAGTCTTCACAAAGACAACTTAGATATGCTAACAACCATCGTATGATAATCCGTTTTGCGGTTAAATGTCACGAGAATCTTCTTTATCAGCGGAACCACCAGTTAGGTCTTTTAGACTCGGGCCAAGTTTTTCGGCCCAAAGATATTCACAAAGAACAAAAAATAAGGACTTTTTTGTTTTATTATGTTATACTCTTTGACATAACCTTGTTACGAGACAAAGCTGATGACCGGTGACCTAAATGAACACTCTCATATTTTTGTGCATATGTCATACGAATATGCGCGTCATGACGAATGGTGTCATACAATGTTTACATCTTGATTGCTATACATCCTTGCCAAAAATCATTCCGACACAGTTAATTAGTTTTAATTATAGTAACCCAAACAATGACTAAATTTACTCAGACTGAAAATAAATTATAAGTCCGACGTCAATATATTATAGTACTTACTCTAATATTTCTATAAACTATGCACTAATGCGACGATTTAGTCCTACCGCATGTCGTACGTGATAACGAATTCTTACCAATGTCATAAGTTATCACCTGAACTGTATAATTGTAACATAACACAGTCGCAATTATCATTTAATTCTATGTAGAAAAACTTTTATTTTTATTATTCAATTAAATAATTATTTGGTTTCTGAATGAAATACACTTGAATCAACAATATTATAAATAATTAAATGATATTGCTTACTATATGTTTATACAAGTGTTACAATTGTGGCATTTTCACATTTTACAAGTGATATTTTTCACTTACTTTATGATAAATATCGAATTATAATAAATTAGTAAAAAACCTATTTTACATTATTCTCAATATTTCTATTAATGTATCAATACAAACCCTACACCATATTATTAAAAAACAACCACGTTATTAAAAAAGTTGTAAAGAATTACAAAACAGTTTTTACGTATTTTAACTGTAAATATTTGAATATTGAAACAAGATTAATAGCTTGAATTTTCAACAATCTCATAAATAACAAATCTAAATAAATTACAAGAAAAAACAAAGATTCTCAATCTCACTGTTAGTTATTTGTTATTACAATTATTCCTTGTTAGAATTGTATCATTTTTTCCGTATCAGTGGGCATTGCACGTTATTTGTTTACATATCGCCGAATATCTTGATAAGTTACCTCGGAGTCAATGCAAAACTTTCACTCGATGTGTCAGACTCGTCGGAAGGATCGTCACACACAGCACCGTTAATCCTTAGAGTTTCCATCATTTCAAGGTCTGCAATTATGTAGGCAACTTGATAGGCAGTATCCCGCAAATAGTTTACAGCTCCTAGGTCTGCACCAGGTGTTTGGCAAATCCACTCGGCCAGCAGATGATTCCTAGTGATCACCGCAATATGCAGCAAGGTGTTTCCCATAACAAGCTCCTTAGCATTGATATCAGCACCCATCATCCAAAGTAACTCGATTTTCGACTTAGCGTTAGCTTGGTCGTCCTCAGCTACGGCGTGAGTAACCTGTCTTCCACAGAAGTCATACTGATGCAGGACATCGGTCCACCGCATGGATTCTAGAGCCTCTAAAAGCTCTCTGACCTCGCCTACTCGACAGATATACTGAAAAACGTTGCCTTCGTAGTCAGTCGACTCAATAAAATGTTGGTCATTAGCAGCTCCATTCTTTTCCATAATTTACGACCTAGATCAACACGTCTTGCACTGTCTGAAAGTCGAATATAACTAAATATAACTAAATATAAACTTTTATTTATCATTCAGCTTACTGGAATTCACCAATTCCCCGAGACTATTACTTAGCTCGTTTGTATTAATTTCATTACTGCAATATATCCTGTGAGTTTATATCTTTCGTCGGATCTTAACATGCCAACAATTCCGTTGATACGTCGTTAAAAACATTCAGCTGGTAAATTAACTTTTATAACGGCTCATAAGTTACTCTGTCAATTGGTAGGCATCACGCCAACACAGCGGTGGCATTATAAAACTTTTGGGGCGAGAGATAAACTCTAAGTGACGAAACGACTGAAGCGACGTCTTATTTTATTATAAAACTTACGTAAATAGAAGAGTAAATCGGGAATTTTTTATCTACTTTCATTAAAAACATGCGCTTAAAAAAGATTCTGGAGTAAAAACTTGTACAAACCGCTACACTATAATGAAATACAATCCGAAATGCCAATAGTGTGTACACATTGTTGCATCTCAGCAAGAAGACGCCGTAGAAAAGATGAAACTCCTGATACTCTGGGGCACAGACGTCAATGGAAAGGAGTTGAAAGGAGGGGATACACCTTTGCATTTAGCAGTGAGGGCTCAGAACTACACCTTGGTAGAATGGCTGTGTCAGCAGCCTAACATCAACAGAGAAGCTATGAACAACGACTTAATGACGCTGTACCACATGTTACAAGAAACCGACTCAAGAAATGTCTATGATTTGCCTATTGTTGTACGCAAGAAGTTTGCACATGGCTTAAGAAGGTACAGAGTGAAAGATGCATAGTTTACTGTGATATAACAGAGTCAAATTCTTGTAGAAGGTTTGCACAAAATTGTCAATTATTATCTGTTATAATTATCTGCAGCAAAACCCCTAGGTGAGACAACGACGCCAGCAACTATCATACTTGAGAGCATTCTTGCGCAAGCCTTGTAAACGATTGTTACATGAATTATTAGTAGATGCAAAATATATAAGTGTCTCTAATTACAAATCATACATTGAAAAAAAAATCTACTAACCCTACTCTATCCTACTCGTTAACATTCCAGAGAATGCATCAAGTCTATTATGCAACTATTATCTCGTTACGTTTGAAACATCCAATAATGTAAAGATTACAATGCTATACGTCACAAAGTACATATGTATCATCACTTCATTGATAAAATTTTATCTATATAAAATAACTTGGATACATTAGTTTTTCCTACGAACATTCTATCCACACACCGAATGAATCATCAACACGCACAACCTTGAACTGACCTTAGTCAACCAAGTTCAATATAACCATCGCGGTTGTTTTCATATTGTAATATAACGGTGCGCATGTTTATACATTTAATGAAAGACGCAGGCCGCGAGTGATATCATACGTTCATTGGCCTAACGACATTGACAGTGGCGAAGGTCCATTTATTTTGTAGCCGAGCTATACAACATCGGGGCAACAACCTAAATTACGTCTTACATTTTTTCTTTTGTTTATTAAAATGCAAACAAGCAGATTGGGGTGTGACTTAAATGGCCAACTAAGAGCGTTTTCCTTAACGATTCTCGAATGACTAATTAGATGTTGTTGTGACGTCTACTACTAGTAGGTCCGACGACTATTGGACTGCTAACCAGATTCATTTAGGAAATATCCAATAAAGAGCCTCTCATACGTTATTCATTCAAGTTAATATTCTAAATGCTGTCAGTCCAACAAATCAATTATTTATGAAAGTACTTGATGATATAATTGATTCAATGACCTCTTAGACGTTTAACATTTGCATATATGCATGACCTGGAGCTGATATGGAGACTTGCTAGTCCCGAACCGTATTTTAAGCGTTAAGTTTGTCGAGACTAGTCGTTTACTATTTCAATAAAATGGAAGAACAGTTTGCAAATATTGAGTATGTTCTTCTAGCACCGGATATATTAGTGCCCTTATCCTGGCCAATTTATGGTCTAGAAAATTTTGTTGTAAAGCTCCTTAGAAAGATAATTAGTACCAGTCAACAGGAGAGCCCCATAATAAAGGTGATTGACATTTCAGTTCGGTTGGTGAGGAATCACCCAAATAGGTTTCCCATCGTCTGTGAATTGGTGCCTACTGAGTAAGTAACATCTCGCAAATTTGTTAACAAAAAGTTTAACTTGACAGAATGTAAAACGTTATCTCGATGACAGACAGGTGATTGGAGCTGATGTTTACGAAATCGTTCCTTCGGATGATGAGAACAACAATTTGATTGAGATTACCAGCGGAAGTGATCCTGGAGCCTTACAACGAAGGACTTTTTGGGGTAGAACTCGAGAAGCGATATGCGTTCTGCGTTCTCAAATTATTAAGTAAGTGGTGTAGTTCATTTAAATTATTTTTGCCTCCTTACGAGATAAATCCTGGTTTTATCTTTTATAATTATTTTGCAATTATAATTATCTCCGTAGAGCGGATAAGAGTAATTTCAATAGAGGACTTATTTACATCCTATTGCTTTATCAGTTGTTTGGATTATGGTTGTCCTCAGATACTGAACCTATTTATTTTCAATTTATTTGTAAATATACTGTTGATAATGAGACAATTAAAGATCTGATCGTTCTTAAAAACGTTCAGCGACGTTTTTTTTTTTTTTTCTGTTATTCTGCATTAACACACTAAGTACACAGTTTTGAGCCATGCATAGTACGTCAGTGACAAGAGAATCTTTTTGCAGGTTAACTCAACAGGTAGAAAAATGGACGTCAAAAGATACATCACCTGCAAGCTAAACCTGTAAGCTTACCGCTGTTTAACGTGTAAATACATTCAAAGATAGTTCAGGTAGAGAGGCACCAATTCGATGTTCGACGTCCGCATTTCAATACCTTATCATTTTTTATGTAAATCTACATCTTTATAAATTCGGACGTCTAAAATTTATTCTTGGACCACTTTTGTATTCACATACATTAAACAAGAATAAAATAAAGTTATTTTCAAACTTTTATTTTTTATTAATCGTCTTACTTTTTGGTCATTTAGAAAAAAAAACAAACTACGTCGCAACCAATTTTTCAACCTACTCATACTGTTTCCTTTTAGAATATGATTGGTCTAATCATCGTTATAGTTTGTAAACTAAAAATACTTTTGGTAGCAATAGAACTTATTTTTGATAATTTAAAATCAAAAATTTTTTTGTTTTTCTTAGCAATTCCAAAATATTGATAAATATATTACACAGTCCCAACCAGTATAACGTCGGCGATAAAAATAATCGGCAGCTGCACAAATATACACATTTTGTTTTTATCTTGCCTGGCGCTGCATTGATGTAAAATTGGGATATTTTTTTCAGTTAGTCGGCTTGAGTACTCATTACACGTTGTTTATCTTCATCTCACAGTTATCCATGTGATTTTGCTTGTATATTCAATTGGTGTCGTATATTTAATTGGAGTCGTTTTTTAAGTTTTGAAACGCATAAATACGACTGGATTAAGAAGACAAATCCAGTTTATAACTTTCCACAATACACAACAGACGCAACGTAACTAAGTGCTAAAAAAACTTAAATTTCTGCGGTAAAATGCATAAATCGGGTAATTTTTTCATACCAGTTATAGAACTTTCAAGTTTGGTCGACGACACCCTCAGAAGTTCACAGTCCCCAAGAAGAAGATCGAACAGAAATTTCGTAGGATTGTTGCCTTGCTTCGATGGAAATAGTTCAGAATTGTTCGAGTCAAGAGATCAAGATAACCCAAACTCGCTTGAGTCGGAAAATAACGAGCCCGATTCGATGTCCACCACAGCTGTACAAGCGTCAGGGTCTACAACACCACTCACGAGAGTTTTCACTCCAAATGATCAAGCGCAAGCATATGGAACCAACGCTCCTGAAGTCCAACACACCAACTTCTACAATTGGTTGATAAGCACCGTTATTCTCGACGATTTGAGCTACAGACAACCTTTCATCGACTCCTCTCAAGATGCGAACCAATTAACAGAAAAGGATTTGTTCCAACACGCTCTCGACCTCTATCACAACACAGACCGGTTGAAGCCACAAGAGTTGGTGGATCTACCATTTCTACCACGCACCATGGGTACTGGAGAGACATTGATGGATATTCCTTTCTTGGACCCGCTACTGGTGGTACTCAGGTGCATCCACATCAACGACGTCCACTGGATGCTCAACGTGCTTCCATGGAGGGTGGTAGATCGTCCCATCAGAACCGGCCGCAGTCTCCTTGCCGTAAGTAGCATCATTGTCACCTGGATCACCCGCCAAATCATCTTCAATCGGATGCTAATCTGTATTTTTTGTTCCAGTGGATCATCGACATTAACAACATTCACGACTTTCTGGAAATGACCAGAGCTCCTTTCACCGTAGTCGTGAAACTGATCCGGTTCTTAGACAGTTATCATGAATCGTTAAATTCTAATGCTTAGTTTTTTTTTTGTTCGTAAACAAAGCCACGAGATAGTACTGACTTTTCGTTAGAGATTAATTAATCGTTTTATTTGAATAAGAGTGTGTAGCTTAGTTTATAATTTGTCATCAGTCTGAATTAGAAAGATGTATGATTCAGTACAACAATGTAAGTAATCAAACTGACATAACCTCAGAGATAAAAATAAGTGCCAGTAATATAAATACATGCGTTGTTTATCTTGTCGATGGGCGCTGCAGTTGTGATGTATTAAATCGAAAATTTTCTGGGTTTATCAGTTTTAGGGTTTACTGGACATTGTTCAGCTTAATTAAACTTTCAACTATATTGATTATTTGCATAATTAACGACATCCGAGTCGAGTTTAAAATTTAAAGCCACAGTAAATACGTGCAGATTGATACGAAAGGAAATCAGTTTGTAACTTGACACAATAGATAGCAGTCACAACGTGAATAATTGTTTTGATTTATTAAATTTGCGTGGTAAAATGTATAGACAGAGTAATAACGATGTACCTGTAATAAACGTTACAAGTTCACCCTACGATTCCTCCGAAAGCTTGCAGATGCCGGAAAGAAGATTGAACAGAAGTGTCGTTGAATTGTTGGTTAACTTGAATGAAACTAGACTACAAGGATCTGAACCAGGGGACCAAGACCACTTAAGCTCACTTGAGTTGGAGGATAATGAACCCAATTCGACTTCCACCTCAGCTTCACAAGTGTCAAGGTCTACAACACCACCAGTCAGAATTTCCACCTTTATTGATCGTGTGCAAGCCCAGGTAGTCCATTTCCCTGAACTCCAAGGTCTGGATGACCAACGCAGCAGCTTCCATAATTGGTTGATAAGCACCGTCATTCTGGACGATTTGAGCTACAGAGAACTTTTCATCGACCCCGCTCGAGATGCTAACCAATTAACAGAAGAGGATTTGTTTTACCGCGCTCTCGACCTTTATGAAAACGCATACCTGATGCGGCCCCAACAGTTGGTGGATCTGCCGTTCCTCCCATGCACCATGCGTACTGGAGATACATTGCTGGACATTCCTTTCTTGGATCCTCTGCTGATAGTCGTCTGGTGCCTCCACTTAGAGGACGTTCACTGGATGCTCAACGTGCTGCCATGGAGGGTGATAGATCGACCTATCAGGACCGGCCGCAGTATCCTTGCTGTGAGTATTATCATTAGCACCTGAATGACCAGCCAAATCACCCGATCCATATTGTACGCTTCATAACGCGAAATTTATAGACTAGCCTTAACCCTCTAACGCTTATGGGCGTTTCCTCCACTCTTAGTGAAACGCCCCCTTCTACATTTACTTTACACGCTCCCTACTACGGTGCCACGCGGGTCACTTAGAGCCATTTCAGCGTTGAAGGGTTAAGCAACGCATGGTCGCGAAATGTCCATTTAATAATAATAATAATAATTCAGTAGTAAGACTTATTATCTTTTAAAAATTTGAATGAAAGCGTGCACTTTTGAATTTCCAAACTTTTTCTTTTGTTTCAGTGGATAACCCGCATTGCAAACATCCACGAATTCCTGGAAGACACCAGAGCTCCTCTCTCTATAGTCGTCAAGCTGATTCGTTTTTTAGACATTTATAATGAATCATCATAACATCAAGCTTAGTATTGTATTGTTTGTAAATAAAGCCACGTGATTATATTCACCTTCATCAAATATTTTTATTTGAATAAGCCTGCGTAGTTGCTAAGTTTATTGTTCGTCACTGGTCTAAAATAGAAATACTTATAAGAGTTTAATATTCGATCAATTTGAATACAATGCATCGTCATTTATAATAATCAATTGTGATGTCCAATTTGTGATTAAAGAACATTTACAAACCAAATTGCAAAAAAATCAATTAGTTTTTTTTATTTTTCGTCATGGCGTATGACCCTGGTCGAGTGGTAGTCTAAAATGTATCGAGTTTCATATAAAGCTACTAGTAATCATCTTAATCAGGAAAATTACGGACTTAGCAAAATTTTACCTCTAGTTAGAGAGCGATGACGTCAGAGCGTGAGGTCAGAGCTTGAGACGTCACAATACAGTCAACCTACCTCAAGCTTAGCCATAACCTTCTCTGTTTCTCCTGAAAGGTGCGCACTAAAAGATATAAGAAAAAAAAAAACGGAAAATTTCATAAAACATTTAATATACACCATAAAACCTTTAGGCAATAAGATCGTTTAACACTAACACAAATTTGCTTAATACTAATACTGCACATATTTAGTACAAGATTCACTATATGGAAAGGACGTAATAATCCTCGCGAAACGGATTATCAGTAGTGTCTCCCACAATTCGAAACCAAATAATGTCGAGGACGTAATACTCCGAGACCGCTGTGACATTTTCCAGGGTGATGGAGACACCAATCAGGCTATGAAATTGGTCCCAATGCTCAGTCAGGTGAGCGTGGACTAACCGCCCGACCAAGAAGGATGGATAATAACCCCACACACTTGGTAGTATGATCGAAATGTTATTAGACATTATTGCCCTGTAAAATTTCGCAGTCTGTATAGCGTGGTAAATTTAGACAGAATGAATCACCAGAGTACATCCAGTGTTTATATCCTCCTCAGAGGAATCAACGACCTGGGAATGCTGCGTATATTTCGTCCTCGACGAAGGTGAAGTTTGGATATCATAGTAGCCATAACGAAACCAATGACTTGAAATATGGGTATTTCTGTGACTGGCACGTAGTGAATTTTAATCGTGTATAAATGTTGGCTACTTATAGATTCAAAGATGATTTAATGTTGCGCAGATACGTTATTCTTATAGCTTTTGCAATAATGAACAAAAATGTACCACAAATGCATATACAATACATACAAGTAAGTATCCTTAACAGCTAAACAATATTACATGGTAAAAATGTGTGAAAAAAACAAAGTCTTGACTCTTGTAGAAGTATTTTCAAGTATAAGGTCAATGATTTTGAATTTGAAGCAAATTTGGATGAATATCTTGTTTGATAACATATTAGGTTAAGTATTCGGGCGACGAAATTATATTGTTTGTCTTTTTTAATAATTATGAAACTAACGATTAATTATTATTATTATAATTTAATAGACTTACCATAAGCCCTTGTGATTTAAATTTTTAATTAGAGTAATTTTATTAACATTTTCTACATGATAATGATGACTTATAAATTACGAGTCCAGATTCACTTAGTTCAGTGAGTAACGGTAATACGGTTGCTGATATTGTTTTTTTTATTAAACATGTAAAAATATAAATGGCTCTGTAAAATTGTCCATTGAGCTCAAGATTGCCAATATAATACATAAAAAATATATAGTTTACACCACGTCTAAGACAGCGAGTGCTATCTGTCATATATATTCAAATCAATCAATATTACTTTTACAACTTCCCTCACATTTTGTACATTAACATTAATAAAAATAATTCATTTCATAACATTTGTAACTAATTACATTATATAAAAATTTTAATATTTAAAATAAATTGAGACAAATCATTTAAAATATTACCGTTATCTATCCTATCTAGCAGGGGTTCGACATTGTCAGAATGACTTTGAGACTTTTTGGAGTGATTTTCTTAATTCTTTTCTCTGAGGTATAAAATAAGGACATATCCAAAAAATATGATCCGGGGTCTCCTCATCCATATCGCACGGACAGCTTGATGATGATACAATATTAAATATAAATATAAATAGACTAACCTTAAGAGACGTGTGGCCACTTCTCAGTCGATTATTGAAACCAAAAGCCTTCTGGCTAACTGTACACTAACAAACCATGGTCTAGCTTCTACCTTATAAAATTTTCTAAAGTAATACGTACCTTTTAAATCTACGGACTCAAGACACCAAACGTTAAAATCTTCTTTTAATTTTACTTTCCATCTCTTTACGGTTGCTGATAGCTACGTCATTGCTGGCTGACGCCATCTAGCGGATGCAAAAATAACCACTTCCTATCTGTTACTCAGAAGGTAACTGGTGAGCTTATAATAATATAATATAATATAATAAGAGGAAAATATAAACTAAAGATAAGGAATAAAATTATTTGATTGAAAATTATATAAAATTTGTGTATTGTTTATAAATTACATAATGATTAACAGCAATCATGATCGTCGAAAATAAAATAACAAATATGAATTCCCGAGAGCTCTAAAACGTAACGTTCTTGGTTATGGCTGAACAGTGGACAATTAAGTACTGTAAAATGGTGCAGCGATTTACCAGCCTCTTTATTTTTAAGCAGAAAAAGAATTAATTCAATTAGTTCGAGTCTAGTCAACTGTTTGGCAGTTCCACCACATTTTTGGTAAGAAATTTCGGTTAACTCTGATGGCTCCGGGCCATATTCTCTTTCGACGATATCGTTTTCGTATTTACGTTTGTTATCTTCGACTACAGGCCAAAAAAAAATCAACGTCTATTAGCATTCGGGTGCCGTCTTTATTCTTTCTTTCTAATCTTGAACACGGAACTTTTGACACATAAGTCCTGAATGTCTAAAGATATCATATTATATAAATCAAAGGTATATAAATTAGTTAATTTTATTTTAAATTTTGACTTACCGAATTTGATAAACCAATATATGCCACAATCAATAACAAAATTATTTTTACAGACATTTTATATTATTACTTGAATTTTGATTTAATTTATTCGTTGATGAATGTTTAACTGATGTTCTTATTTTTTTTTATTTCAAGCTCATAGATTTAGTTTGGAGAATATTATCAAAAACATATCTCTAAAAATTTCCTGCCAGGTAAAAAAGTGATAAGATTAGATAAACATATTTACAGATAAGTGACGAAACGGTAAAGCCGTTTAAAAGTTATTCCAAAAAAACCACATTTGAAAAAATTTTTTTCTTAGTTTTTTTAAGATTTCTCAAAATCTGCCGGTCCAAATTGTATTAAAAATCTAAGTTTGGCCGAGACCTTTCAAATGGCGCCAACCGCGATGAAATCGGTCAAACCGTTCAGAAGTTATAGGCTTTTGAAGACACACACAGAGAGACATAGTGACAACATCGCGGGAGTGATCAGGGAAGCTTCCTGTGACCTTGAAACGTCGAAATCTGATGGAAACTAGATTTTTGCAAGGCGAGGTAAAGCCAATAACTTCCCGATTTTTTAAAATCTTCGATTTTCTTAGCGGGAAGTTAAAAATTAACTTTTGTGCGCGTCAATTTATCTCTTGCCAGTATGACAATGGGTATTTCAATCATGGAGAATTTTTGGGTATTACTAGCAATTGTCATCTTGATTTAACGTTGAAAGTTTTAGGTTACATTTACATACTAGACATTTGTACTTGTTCATTCTATATATTACTCGTTCTTTAGTTTGTTCCTATTATATAAATTTACTTTAAGCTAGAATTTTAATTTACGCGCGCAAGCGCGCTTGAATATGGAGTTTGCATATATTTTCATGAGGCGTGCAATTCATGACACTGAAGTTAGCAGACGTCTAAAAATTTTTGTTTTTTTTTTTATTAATTAAATTACAACTAAAAAGATATTTATAAAAAGTTGCACTTATTGTTTTTCAAGTTTTTTACATGTAACAATATTTTTCTTTAATTTTTTGAGTAAAATTTTATCAAAAAAAAATTTCTAAAAATTTGAAATGTCGGCTAAATTCATTTTTACTGCAATTCACTCAGTTCGAGGAATAAAACGACAAAATGGCTGCTTGCAGCTGCATGAGCGTTGACTAACGTCATCTGGTGGATGAAAAATAACTAATTACCTTCAGTATCTCAAAAGGTAAAAAGGAACTGATGTATTTACATAGCATTAATCGGTAATGAATAAAACTGCTTGTAAGATTATATTTACCCTGACAGCCAAGTTGGTCGCAACTTTCTGTCTATATCTACTGCCGCAACTTGTCACCAAGTTGGCAGTAAATCTTGGAAAAGAACTCAGTTGGTGTCAACTTGTTAACCAATTTGTCGGCAAAAACTGCTTCTGAAATTTTTTCACATCAAGTTGACGACAAGTTTCTCAAGAAATTTGGCGACATCCCTGATAGCCAGCGCTTTCTCAGTAAGTGTTGACTTCCAGCAGTTACGGTTAATTTATACATCAAGTTGGCGGTAATTCTTCTCTCAACAACAGTTGTAAGCAAATTGACGGAAATCTACGGCCGCAACTTGAATACAAGTTAACAATCAAACTTGTAGTTAAATTTCTTTTCAACTTTACTACAATTTGAAGGAAATACTTGTACAGCAAGTTTTGACGTCTATTTGCAGAGTAAGTTATAGGTAACTAATAGGTAATCGCTCGCTTTGCCAACTCTTTCCGTCAAGTTTGCTTCAAATTGCGGACGTAGATTGACAGTAAGTTATAGATAAGGTGGCTATCAGGGATATTGCAGTAGTAAATTGATCTTCTTTTTCTCAGAAACTTGTAGCGAACTTAATGCCAACAGTTACAAATTCAGAAGTTGACCGCAAGTTGTCGCTAAGTTGGTGGCAACTATCTGACATCAGATCAACTTTGTTGGTCTGAAACTTTGGCTATCAGGGTATTTAAATTCAAATGTTGATATTTACAAATGACTAAACTTTGAACAACAGTCGTGTTTTTGAAACATATAGTAACAAAGATGAATTCCCAATGTCTCTAATATGTAATGTTTTTGATTTTGTTTCAATAATGGACAGTTGAGAACAGTAAAATGATGCAACGATCTCTTAGCCTCTTGATTCATAAGCAAAAAATTAATCAATTCTTCCAAGCCTGCTTTAGTTAACACTTTTTCAGATTCTCCACACTTTCTGTAGTAATAGTCGGTTGGTTTTTTTCCTTCTTCCCCCTCAAGATGCTTGTAACTTCCGTTTTCCTTCAAACTTTTCATTGTTCTGACCTGTAGAAAAAAATTATCGAGGTCTACTAAAATTCAGGTGCCATCATCAAGTTTTTGTTCTAACCGCGAACATGGAACTTCCGGTGAAGTAGTTATACATGCCTAAAAATGAATCATTTAAATTTTTATATTTATTATTTACTCATTTATTTAGCACTTATCAGTACTTTATTTACTTACTTATACAATTATTAACTATAACAACTTTGCAGTCACTGTGTGACTGCTGTAACTTATGAACTATCAAAAAATAAAATTTTGCTTTATTGAAAATGAAATTTGTTAAATTAGACTGTACTTTCTCTTATCTATTGATATTTTTAAAGATACAAGCTCATCCTGATGTTATACTCATCAAGAGCTTTCATTTGAGTACCCACATGCATTTTTGATATATTTTTCATATATACATATATATATAACATATATTTTTAAGATATAAGCTCATCCCGGTGTCACACTTATCGAGAGCTTTCATTTGAGTACTCACATGCATTTTTGATATATTTTTCATATATACATATATATATAATATATATAAATATATAAAATATATGAAAAATTGATGTGGGTACTCAAATGAAAGGTCTTGACGAGTGTAACATCAAGATGATCATAAATTCAACAATATTAAATGATCTGGATTTATTTTTTAGAGTTAAATTTTATATTTTAGAGCGTCAAATTTAAATTTTTTTTGTACGCTGAGATGCTTTAAATTTTTTAAATATTTTCATTTAAAATTAATTTGCCATTAGTTAAATCAAAAAATCCCGCCTGTATTGCAATATCTGATAAATCTATTGCTTAATTTAAATAAATAGATTTTTTTTACTTATCCATTTTAATAAAACAAAAAATACTACCGTGGAAAACAAAAATATTTTAACAGACATTTTCTATTCTTCTATTGTTAAAAGTTATTTTAAATCATTTGTCAGAAAAATTTAAACTGATGTTCTTGTCTTTTTAAATTGATGAGTTTTCTCTGGAAAAAATTATGAAAGAAATATCTCTAACGGTTTTCTTTCAGATAAAAAAAGTAAATTTGATAAGATTGTATGAACACATATACAGATAAGTAATATTATTTTATTGATATAAAATTTGATGTCTAAGACTCAAAATTTGAAATTTTTTTATCACTTTATATTTATCAATTAAAAAAAAAAAAATTAGATTTGAAAATCGCGCGTATTTTAATACAACACTACTTTTCCAATTTTCAACGCTGCCAATGTAAAATAAAAAAATTACAACATTTCATAATTATTATTCCGACAAAATAAAAATTTTTACTATTTTTAAAAAATTCAGAAAAGTCCAAAAAAAAAATGTATTATTTTTTCGGACAGCCGTAATTTAGCAAAAAAAATTTTTTTTCCATTTTTTCTTAGTTGGTACGATAGTAGCATTCATATAAATTAATAATCTTTTTTATTTTTTTATTTCAGATCATTAAAAAGCTTGCAATCGTTACAAGATTGTTGCGCAATTTTTTTTGTATCCAAAGAGCAAATTTTCATTTTTTTGTAAAATGGTCTGCCAAAAATCGAATTACATTAAAATAGTATTGTTTTTAATTTTTTTTTTTTTTTTAAATGTAATATTATCTCGTTAAATATATTCTCCAGTGACCCTTTTACTGGCTATTGCTGTTGGGTCTTTATTAAAAAAAAAAAAAAAATTAATTCATTCATTCATTAATATACACCAAAATTATATAAATAAGGACATTAGTGATAATTTTTTAATAAAATTCAACAAAATAAACTAAAAATAAAAATTATTATTAAATTATTTATTTATCTTCATAAAAAAAAAGGCATTCATACTTACAATTATTATTTCATCTCTTTAAATTTCTACATTCCAATAAAATGAATCACTTTAACTTATTATAATTTTATCATAATAAAACTTGTGATAGTAGCTACTTACACTAGTTTATTTTAAATAAACATTCATATTTTCTAAACTGAAATTATATCAAATAATTAAATGTATGTGTAATAAATTGAATTTTTTTTTTCATAAAAAAAAATTTTTTTTGTTACAACAATAAAGGTCATTAAAATAATCAGTTATAGTTAATATAATTATTAATTTAAGCTAGGAGTTATGTTACCATTCCACTGCACTTCAATGCTCGGCCATTTGGTTTGTAATACCGTCAACATTGGATTACTGTCTAAAATACACTTAACTGTACACTCGAGTAACACAGCATCTCCGGTGTGATAAATAATACGGTTGTCTGGATTGCTACGCAATAAACCATTGTAATGCAACAATGGAAAAGTGTCTGGACATGTCTGTATCTCTTCGGGGTAATATTCATCCATAAATGCCGCTAATAAAATTATACCCAGT
Source organism: Cotesia typhae (assembly GCF_013202065.1). NCBI lineage: Eukaryota > Metazoa > Arthropoda > Insecta > Hymenoptera > Braconidae > Cotesia > Cotesia typhae. The sequence continues at coordinate 139,889 of NW_027423744.1, forward strand.
GATTCGCTATCTAATTTTTTCCTTATTATATCAATGCTGAAACAAAAAATAATAAAAATTAAAATTTTATTATTTTATCGATATTAAACAGGTATTCTGGTCAAGAAATTTGAAAAAATTCACTTCTTTTTTTTTATATGGTCAATACTTAAATTATTTTAAAAAATTCAAATTATTTTCGGAGAAATGACACAGTGACTGCAAGGTCAGTATGAAATAAAAAAAATCCGATTCCCAAATTCCTTTATTTTCCCTGTCAAAAAAATTTCCGAAAATCACCTCTTTTTTTTCAATCGTCACATTTGTGAAGTGGTTCCCCGTTAATTAATGATAATGACTAATAGACTTACTACTCTTTGTCACTGCATAATCCCAGCTCGGCAAGCACGTCTCCCAACAAGTTCGAAGGTATGAAATTGTTTCCCTCGGGGTCAAATTTTTTGAATATGCGTCTCGCGTGCTCCGCGGGTGTTTCTGGTGATACTAAGCGCCGATCCGTTGAAAACAAAACTGTTAAGTGTGTTTCTGATCCCAGGACCCACACCGGGTGGGATGGGGACTTTAGAAATGTCCCGACTTCACAGAAACGCAAGTGCTCCAGAAATGCTAAGAATCCTACTGCATTTTGTTTGTCTATTCCACGTAATTCTGAAAATAATTTAAAATAAAAAAATATTTATAAAAAATTGCACTTGTATTTTTTCAAGTTTTTTGTTTACATGTGACAATTTTTTTTTTTTTTTTAATTTTTTAAGTGAAATTTTTTCAGAAAAAAATTTCTAAAAATTTTTTCAAAAAAAAGTTTCTTAAAATTTTTTCCAAAAAAATTTTGATATATTGGCTAACTTTATTTTCATAAAAATTTAAGTAACCCTTTGGGCTGTTAGGTTTATGTAATGGAAAAATAAAATACCTAGTCCTCCAACATTCTGATCATGATCCCAAACATGTCCAACAGCTCGACCAGTGAGCATCAAATTAATCAAGCTTTGACTGCCGTACCCGTAAGTGGAGTCAATAGCGGGCTCAGTGGGATCCGACATTTCGTTGGTCATCCCTTCGAGACCCTTGGTGCATACGACAGTGTAGAGCAACAACAAAACTCCGAACTGCTCCTTGAACATATAGATCCTGGAGGTGAGCCACTTTTCGACATCATCCAGGTTCCGCGTTTCAACTATCCTGAGCCTGGAGTGAAAGTACGCCGAGTCCCGTTCGTGAGGTTCTATCTCCTCCCGCTCTCTGTCAGCATCTCCATCTCCGTCCCCGTCTCCGTCGTTGTCATCCTCGTCCCCGTCATCGCCATGGACAATGTGGACCAGCGAGTAGTACGGCGGGTCGTCTGCTGCTTGTGAAATAATCTCCAAGGCTGCTTTTACCAAGAGCGCGTCCTGCTTATCGATGGTTATGTCCCTCCATGTGTTCGGCGCACCCTGGAGCAGCAGGTCCTTGATAATGAACGCCTGGACCGGAGCGATTACTGCGCACGGGCCGCCTTCTAATTGCACCAGCGCCGTCGGCTCGTCTTCCGAAAAAATGAACCCTGGCATGGAAAAAAAATTTATTTTATTTTATTTTATTAAACAGAAAATTTAATTTTAGGTTATACCTTGGGCCCAGCGATTGAACACCTCCTCCTTGACGCTGTTACCCCAGAGCAAGGTCTTTATCTGGACAATCGCTTCATTCACGCTCGAAGGATCGGCCATAATATTTTATAGTTGATGTTGGTGAATTTTGGTGGTGATTTTTCAATTATTTTATTGTTTAGTTTTTTTATCAATTGTTAATTTATTATTATCGAACAATTGATTGGATATTATGTGCACTGGTGGGTTTATTATTAAGTAATAAGATAGATCATTATTTATTGGTATACGTACTGCGAGGTTCCAAGTTAGAGGTGGGTATTGTCAGCTTAGAGGATTTAGTTACTCGGTAATTGTGGTTTATCACCAGTCTTTGCTGAGAATTGTTTGTTGTTGTTACTTTTACTTGGGTTGTTTTTGTTCTGCTTATGGTTTATTTATTTTTTAATAGACTATATTTTAATATATTAATATATATATTTTAATAAACTATATTAGTGACAATATTTTAACCTATTTATTTATGAGTGTCAGCCATTTTGGAAAGTTACTGTGATGACATCTGTTGGTTACAGAATTTATTTTTTTTTTTTGGCGGAAAATTTGAATTTTTTTTTTTAATTTAAAAAAATTTTGAAATTAAAAAATTTCTTTTAACAAATAAATTATGGCAAAAAAAATTGACATTTAGAAATTAAAAAAAATTTTTAATCCAATTTTTTAAAAATCATTTTTGGGAACTAATTTTTTTTTTAATAAAATTTAAAAGTTCTCTAATGACTGCTAACTTTAATTTTATTTTGAAGGAAATAAATGGGAATTATTTTCACAATTGTTTTAATTTTTTTCAACAAATAAATTATTTAAAAAATGAACTTGTAAAAATTTTAATAAATTAAAAATGCAATTTTTTTAAAATAATTTTTTAGTAAATAATAATAATAAATCTTATTAAATATCCAAAAGTTTATAAGAGAGGTTAAAATTTTTTAATTTTAGTATTAGCGCCATTTTAAACTTCTAACCTAAAAAAAAACACAAACATAAACATAAACAAAGATGCAAGCGAAAGAAATTGACTTACGTTTTTTACTGGCTCTAGATTAATTTATTTACCATCTAATAATTAAAAAAAAAATACTTAATAATGGATGCAAGTAAATCATTCTATTGCGCTGCAGGATTTCGTGATGATGCCACCGAATTTATATCACAATTTGTATTGTCGGAGTCGCACATGTACGACGACTTCGTACTAGTCTGGAAAGAAATGAAATTCTTCCGAGTATTTATGTAAGTATTTTATTAATAAAATAAAATTAAATTAGCCGAAATTTTTGTAATTTATTTTATTGAGAAAAATTATTTTTAAAAAAATTGAAAGAAAAAATTTTACAAGTTAAATTTCAAAATAAAATGTACCTTTTTTCTTTCAATTTTTTTATAATTTTTTCAATAAAAAAAATTACAAAAATGTTTAAATGTCGGCAAACTTTATTTTAATTTTTATTTTATAATTGATCTTTAATTATTAAAAATTTCAGAGGAAGATCAACGCGTTCAGAGTTAATGGAATTTTGCGAGGAAGCTCTGGATATTACAAAAGAGCTGCTGCTGTCCTTTAAAGACTTCATTGAAAAAATCGGCGGGTTGTTTTTACTGTATAGTATTTATTTTTCCATGCCGCTAAGAGGTCCTAAAATTCGGATTATTATGTCCGAGTGGGAGAATTTGATAGCGTTCAAAAAATCTCTCATTGACCAGAAACGATGGGACTGTATTATGGTGTTGAATAAACTTGTTGATGGGAATGCGTTTGCATATTGTCTGTGTGATAATGAGGTAAATTTTTTATTTTTAATTGGAAAAAAATTAAAATTAGCTATCTGACAATTTTTAAGATTTTTTTATTAAAAAAATTTGACAAATTAATTTAGCAAATATTTGATAATTTTAAAAAATTTGGTGACAAATTACAGCAAAAAAATAAAGAGAAAGAAAATTAAAAATTACATTTTTTTTTTAAATAATTTTTCATAACAAATTTATTTGTTACGAAAAACTACTGCTAATTTTTACTCTAATTTAATTTTTAAATTATTTTTTATTTCTAATTTAATTAAAAAAAAATTTTTTTTTTAGCGTGGATTAGAAAATTACTATGTTTTGAAAGATTTCATGAAAGGAAATTCCCGACCAATAGAATCACAGAAAAAAAAAGTTAAATTGCAGTCAATATTCGACAACGTAGTAAAAGAAGCCAGTAATTACTCTAAATTAAAAGACAAACTATCATATAAATTAGGAATTAACGCGAATAAGGTTCCCATGCTATTCACGGATGACGCTTTGAAAGAAATCGCTGAAACCGTCAAGAATCTGGATGAGCTCGTGAAAGAAAAAGCAAACAACAGTGAAAATTCGCGGCGTAGCAAGCGTGCATTTTGTCCACCTGTTTCCAAAAATGGAGATGAAGATAAAAATGAAAGGGAAGATTCTGAACCGGATTACCACCAGGATTCGGATTCTAATGACGATGATCCCGACTACCGGGCTAGGACTCCCGAGTCTTTGGGTGCTTTTGATGCCGATAGAGATGTTAATGTCAATGTTGGTGGAAATGAAAATAAAAATCAAGCGCCAATGGTTAAAATTACCAAGATTGATGAGTCCCAAATGAAAAAATTTTGTGAAGCTAGTGGTTATCAAGATTTTTGTGACAAACAAATTCCCTCGACCTCTAAAAGTGATGGTGTTAATAATGACTTTGATTATTTACCTCATATTAAAATGGAGAAAACTCATTATGATTCAGATTATTCAGATGAGGATTTTCCACTTTTAGATTATTAATTGTAATATTTAATTTTTATTTTAATGTAAATATATTTTTTATATTTTATAACGATTGCATTTTATTATTATTATTAGAATAATATATTATAACTTAATAATGAGATAATTGTTTTAACTAAGTTTTTTTTAAATTTCTTGGATCCGCAATTAGTTGTATAAAGGCACTTTTTATTGAAATTTAATCGCGATATTATAAACCTAATATATATTTAAATTAAAATTATTTTCCAACTATCCCTTCTATTACTAATAAGTAATGATTAATCCATAAATTAGTATCATTTTTCAAAAACTAACTTAGAGAAATAAATAAATGAAAGTAAGATTTATTTCAAACAGAGTAGAAGCCAAGAGATTGACGATATTTTTTGAAGATATAAATAACGACAGTGACATATTTTTAATAAACTTTAAGCTGGTTATTGTCATCAAAGCCAGCACTGTGACCTGCATTGCGAACAATAAAGCTGGTTCCATCATAGTGCATCCGACGTTCTCCACGACGAACAAACAAATGAGATGTCTGGCCCAGGGAAGCGGTGCAGTGCATAAAAGGAGTAGTCAGTGATGCTGTTCCATTGCTAGGAGATGTTCGCATTTGGTATTTGTTACTGTTTCTTGCAATTCTGTTTAAAAATCATCATCAATCATCATAATTTCAAATCTTTATCATTAAGCATTATCATTAATGATCAACATCATGATCAATCACCATTATCATGATAAATCATCATCATTCACCATTATCATGATCAATCATCATCAATCACCATCATCATGATGAATCATTATTATTATCATTATCATCATCACAATCATTATTATCAGTCATCATCATGATCAATAATAATAATAATCATCAATCACCATCATCATCATCATCATCATCATAAATCATTATCATCAATCATGATCAATCATCATCAATATTACAACCTTCCAGCTTACCTAACAAGACCATCAGGAGTCTGTGATACTCTAACATTGTTAATAATCCAATTTTCAACTCCTTCATCAGTCACCCAGTACTGAGCAGCACTGAGAGCAGCTGCTGCTTCTTGGAGACATGCTGGACCGTGTCTTGACTCAGCGTAAAATACACCCAATGAAAAATCCTGAATCATATAAATTTATATTTAACCACCAATTAAATTAATTTATTTAAAAAATCAAAAATATCAATTTTTATTACTTTACCTGGCTCATGTCTGAAAATGAATCAGTCGTAGTTCTTGTTCCTGCTGCGTCAACCAAGTATACCAGAGCGCATTGTTCCGAAGTGAAGCTCACTCCTTTGTACCACATCTTGGCGTACCTTGAAAAAATTAAACAAATTTAATAACTAATCAATTTATTTAATTATTAATAATAAAGAAAAATATAATTACTTATTATTTCCATGGGAGTCATGAGCTAGAATCTCCACACGCGAGCCATACTGATAAATCCGTCCATTGGGGTGAAGAAGAGCAGCAGCTGATCCAGATCCACTTAATGATAGTACAATGTTGTTCTGTAAATAAAATTCAAATTAATAATTTTTTTAAGATTTAAAAATCGCGCCAAATAGAACCAGCCGTTAGTTTTAGATTTTTTTTCAAAATTTATCGCGTTAGAAATTTTTGTAGGTCTCATCTTCAATTTACCTTGAAGTTGATGACTCTAACGGCACGGTCTACGGTCATGTCAACTCTAATGCGATTATGAAGCCGCAGTGAAATGGTTCCATGGGGAGTTGCAATTGTTCCGCTAGGTCCTTCTATATCATGGTCTCGCCAATTTTCTCCGTATGCGGCATTGTCTTCAGAGGGGTAGTAAGGAGTGACCAGAGATTTTGAAGAACTTCTTTGCCGCCAGTTTGAACCAGAAAAATTTGGAGTTCCAGTCCAGTGCTCGTTTGATGGAGAGTCCAGGAACTTTGAAAAATCATTGAAACGCTGAAAAATTTTTGGTTTTAATTAAAGCCAAAATGTTTGCCGCAATTTTTAAAAAAATGTACAGTTAAAAATTTTGCGTTAAAAATTTTTATGTTAAAATTTAATATTTATTGTGTTAAATTAACACAAAAAAGTATTAAATTTTAACATCAAAATTTTTTACTGTATGGTTCAAATTTTTAATATTACGGTGAAAATATTGATCTTGTAAAAAATTTTTTGAATAAGAATTGTTTGAAATTTAATTCTATAAAAAAAATGTTTAAAAAACCAATATTTTCGCTGTAATTCCAAAATTAAGGTCCACAATGAAAAGTTCAAATTTTTGATAATTATAAATCTTATTTTTTTTTAATTACAGCGAAAATATTAGTTTTAAATAAATCACAAAAAACATTTCTTTCATAAAATTAAATTTTGAACTTTTTTTTTTGAAAAAATTTTCTATAGGACCAATACTTTTGCCACAGTATCAAAAATTTGAACTGTTATTTAAAATTTTTGGCATAATACTAAAGTTAGCCGACGTTTTTAATTTTTGGATTTATTTTCATTAATAAAATTAGAACAAAAAAATATTTTTTTAAAATTGCACTAACAGTTTTGAAGTTTTTTAAAAATGAAAAAATTTTTTTTCCTTTTTTTTTTAATAAAAAAAAAAAATTATAAAAATTTTAAATATCAGCTAACTTAATTTGTATATTTTTGGCAAAAATCTTGGCGCTAGTTATAATTGATAAATTGATATTTTTTTTTTTTTTTTAGAACATTCTAATTACCGGAAAATTACTCTCGCTAGAATGATAATTGTAATTGGTGTAAAGAGACCTGGGTCTCAGAGTGGCATGATGATTGTCCCGAGCAGAATAATGGCTTTGGATATGAGGAGCGGAATTGGAAGCAGTCGGGTAATTTTGGTACATGTCATTCCTCTTGTAGTCTTTCTTCCCGTCGGCGGATGACGCGTTCGTTGTCTTGACCTTCATTTTCATTAAACAAACCAAAAGATAGATAAGTGGTTGATCATTTACATTACTGTTTACTTAATTCTTAATTGACGCGGAAATCGTGTGTAATTTAATCGATCATTGCATTGTATACTTATACTTTTATCTAAATTTATTTTAGACTTCTGAGCTGATTATCAAAAGATTACCTTGGTGTTAGATTCATTGGCGCTTCTTGACTTGTGACGACGGGTTTTACGATTCGCCTTGGCACTGGAAGCCAGGGGGTTATCGACGTCACTTAGGTTCTCCACGCTCACTGAGTTTCGATTTATTCGATTTACGCCTTGATTACTTATCATAATCATCGATTAATTATCTTACAATGTGATAAATATTTCGGTAGTAAATATTATTATTTTATTTAACTTTTAGCGTTAAATTACGGATAAATTGTTTAATTATCGTTACCATGAGTCAATATTAGCTTTTATTTTTAAGATGACGATCGCGTTTTTTTTTTTTTTTTTCTTATACATGGAAGGAAAATAAATGAATATTTATTTTTTTTATAAACGATGTAAAAAAATCATTTTTTAACAAAAATTACTTTTTTTTACAAAAATTACTTTTTTATTTTTAATTTTTTTTTTTTATCGATATGGAATTAAGAAAAATTTTTTTATTCAATTTTTTAAAATTAATTTGACGTACTTTTTTTTTTTTAATTTAATTTTAAATTAATTTTACTAATCGTCAATTTTGAATTTTGAATTTTTTGAATAATTTTTTTTTTAATTTTTGAGAAATTTGTTTTTTTTTTTTTTTTATTGTATAAAATTTTGAATTTTTTAAGTAGATAAATTTTGCTATAAGAAAATTGAATTTTATTTTATTTTTTTATTTTTTTTTTTTCAAGAAAATTTAAAATTTTTCATAAATTTTGCTGATTTTTTTTTTTAATTATAAATTTTTTTTCAATTTTATTCTGAAAGAAAATTTTGTATTTTATTTTTTTTTAAATAAAATTTTGAATTTTTTAAATGAACAATTTTCCCTCCAATTAAAAAAAAATAATTAAAATAAAATAGAAAAAAAATTAATGATCAATTATAGATTATCAATAAATTATTCATTAATAAATGAATTAATTAATTACTAATTAATTACTCTAAACAGTTAAATAAAATTAAAAAAAAAAATCAACTACTGTCTCTTTCTTCCTGATAATTAATAATTTCTTAACGATCAGTTTCATTTATATAATTGAAAGATAATTATATAAACAACTTCATTTTTATGCAATTTATTATTCAACCATCTGATATCAATTGCATAATAACAATTTTATCTCCAATAATTTATAACGATGTATTTCTAAATAAAATAAAATTTGATAGGGTTAAAATAAATAATCATATGAACTACTTAAAAGTTTGTTGTGTGTTTGTTTTCATTTATTATCATTGTCTAGTAATTATAAATACAATTAGCGTATTTAAATACGATAAGTTTTTTTTTCTGATAAGATTATAAGTACGACTGTCTGTGGAATACATGGCTATCATTAAATAAATTGAGCTTTTGTGAGTTAGTTTAATTTTATTAGACCTAGTTTTATTTTTAACGCCTAATTTACTATCCTATTATTATTGTTATTTATTCATTAATATAAAAAGAGTATGTACTAATATAAAATGAAAGAAAAAGCTAATAGAATAAATGTGAAGCTCGTTGGTTATGTTCGGCAAACATCTGTAATCACGATATCTCTCTTAGAACTGGACCAATTGACCCGATTATTTTTAGTTCAACTTGGTACTGCTTTCTAGAACGACCCTAGAAAAAATCACTTATAAAATCCTCGTAGTTTATTTACAGTAACTATTTTAATGCGAAAACCGGGGTGTAAAGTATCGGCGCCATTGTTTTTTCTCAATGTGTTGTCGTCGGCTGAGTGGTGGCGCCTGTGTAAAAAAAACCCGATGAATTTGAAATAACTAAAAATTAATCTTCATCAAAAGATTAATTAAGAAAAGAGAAAAGAATCACCCGGCAGCAGCAACGTGAGTAATTATTAAATTAAGATTTAACAAACTCTTTTATCAATCTCCGCCCCATTACACGTTGCTTACATTATAAATCGATTCATTCAAGCTATTATTTTTTACACGATTAATCAATTTACTTTCGACCCTCCGGCTTTTATTTCACATGAATAACATATTTTTAACTCGCTCTCAATATTTTTTATTGTAAGTAAATTTCTTGAGGTTATTTTGTACAAATTTACCGATATATTTTCAAAATTTACACAATCAATTATCAAACTTTCAAAGACACGTATCAATTTTCTCAATTCTTTTATCTACGAAATTAGTAACTCCGTATCTTTTCTGGTGCATTAAAATCAATCTTCCCTTCTCTTCAAATTAAAATCTTTGAATAGAACAAATTGCAATTTCCAATGTACAAAATCAATCACCGGTTTCTCAAAAACTTGTCTGTGAAAAAATGTATATTTCCATAAAGAGTTAAATACAATTACTGAATACGCAATAAATAAAAATAATAAAGTTTATTCCCAAGTCCTTTGAATAACTTAACCTTCAGTTCAATGTTGCAACGAAGTCATTGAAATTGCGTATCTAGCATGATCGTACAGCATAATTATCATTAGTAATAATAATAATGAATAAATTCTGCTTTTAAATCAAGTTTGAGCTTATCGTCTATTCATCACATTCTAATTGCATCATTATCATAATAATAATTCATAATTTTATTTCCAGCAATTATTAAATATCAGTAAAAGATATGAAAATATTGTTTTAATTAAAACTATTTGAAGTAATTAATTATATAATATATAATTATAAAAATTTACTGTATTTGGTTAAAATTATTTTTTAAATTTTAAATTTCGCGCGCTTATTTAAATTTCTGCGCCATCTATGTACGTCATTTCTCGTATTCCCGCCATTAGCATCAAAAGAACCATTTTGTGGTAACGTTAGATTTTCAGCTAACATCGGTTTTAATCGTTAATTTCGTGAAAAAATCAGTTATAATTTAAATAATGAAATTTTTAATTACAAGTACTGAATTCTAAATATTGTAAATTGCTACTTGATTAATTCGGGTGATTAGATTAAAATACTTAAATCCTTGATAAAAATAAGTGTAATGAAGGTCAAAGTAGCTTTATCAATTGCAGATAATTTTGAAAATAAGTAGCTAATTTAAAATACAATAATTAATATAAAAAGTGATTAGTTAATCTAGCACAATAAAAGTGATAAATTAAACTCTCCGTAAAATTTTCGACTTGTAGCTTATAAAATAATATATTTCATCGCTTTTTGTTGTAATCACAGTCAAGTTTTATGAATATTTACATCAATGTATGTACAATATTTATTATTATTCATTTATTATTGTTTATTATCCGTAAACTTGAAATATTTTCCTGTTTAACGAAAATCCAGCGGAGTGGGGACTGCGTTATCTAAGCCGCGAGTCGAACTGAGTGATCAGTGTCTGTAGGATCTCCCGCGAATAAAATTCAAATTACACGTGCTAGTACTAATTAATTTTATCATCATTTTATTTATTAATTAATAATTAATAATTTATTATTTATTAATTATAAATATTTTTGCAAAATGATTAACGTGAGACTGGTGTTTGCAAGCATAGCTTTGCTGGGCGCCGCAGGAGGTATTAATTAATTAATTAATTAATTATAAAAATAAATGTATACATTTCTTTTTATAAAATATCAATTATTAGTTAACGGTAAATATTGTTTCAGCTTTGTCAATTGGTAGAAGCGATGGCGACCAATCGCGGGGTGAAAAGGACCAGAGCACGTTGAGACAAGTCACTATGGTAAGTAAACAAATGATTTTAATTAATGTTTAATTTTATGATATAATATTTACCAGCAGCAATATTCATAGTTTAATGATCTATTTTGTTTTTTTTTTAAATGCTTATGTGCTTGGTCATTTTTCGGTACATTTGCTTGAGCATTATTTTGATAATTACCTCGACCACTATTCTGTACTTCGTTATCGGGTGGATACATGTATGGCAGTAGAATGATTGCTATTTTTAATTAGTTTTTTTTTTTTTTTTTTTTTTTTTTTTTTTTTGATTAGTTAATGCGACACGGACAACGCGCACCGGTTGACACCTACCCGACAGACCCGCATATTAATTCTACGATGGATCCTTACGGATGGGGACAACTCACTGATGTAAGTTTGCTTTTTATTTTATTTTGTTAATGTAATTTTGAAATTTTGAAATTTTTTTTTCTAATTTGAAAAATTACACAAAAAAAATTCACTTGAATCAAAGAATAATTTTTGAACCAAGAAAATAATTTTGAAAAGTTTCATTGTCTTGAAACAAGACAAAAAATTCTTTAATCAAGAAAAATTTCTTATGAAAAATAATTTAGCAGATATTTAATCATTTTTTTAACTAATCAATTTTAGCAAAAGAAAATAAAAAAAATAATTGACGTAGAAATTAAAAAAAATTAAAGTGCAATTTTTTAAAAATAATTTTGTTTGTTAAATAAAATTAAAAAATTGTCAAGTGATTGCTAACTATGTCATAAATTTTTTAGTTTAATAATTTTTTTCAAAATTATTTATCTGATTTAAGCAAATTTTTTTTTTCTGTTTATTAAAATATTTAATTTATAATTTTTAAAATTGAGTTTCTCCAAAAAATTAAATTATTTCAATTTTCCGTGAATTTTGATATATTTAAAAAAAATTCGTAAATTATTTTGAAATATTTGGTAATAATTTTAAAAAAATTTTAAGTTTTTGATAATGATTTTATATTCAAGTAATTTTTGAATTTGAAAATGATTTAATTTCTTCTGAAAATTTTTGAAATAAAAATACAATTACGATATTTTTAACAAAGTCAATTTTTACTTTCATAATTGAAATTTTGAAATAACATGAGTAAAAAATGAAATTTATAAATTTCTATAAATATAAGAACTTTAAAAATTTTTTTGCAAAGTATTTTCATAAAAAAAAAAATTCAATTTTAATCCGAGAATTGATAATTTTAAAATAAAACGTGTGATAAAAGTAAAAATATTCAACTAGGAACTTGATTAGAAAAACGTGATAAATATAAGAACTTTTAAAATTTATTTGCAAGCTATTTTCATTAAAAAAATCACTTTTAATCCAAGAATTGATAATTTTAAAATAAAATTAGAAATAAATTGAATGAAAAATAAAATGAATCAATTTTCTATAAATATAAAAACTCATAATTTTTTTAAAAAGTATCGATAAAAAAAAACTCTTTTTTTTGAATCGTGAAAAAGTTATTTTTTTTTTATCAAATAATTGAAATTTTTAAAAATAGCAAAAAAAATCTATAAAAATATTCGACAAAAAACTTGATTGAAAAAACGTTGGAAGGGGACAGTGGAGAGTAACTGATGAGATTTTTTTCCACAGAAAGGGCGCCTGGTAGCCTACAACGAAGGTTTGTTCCTTCGGGACCGATACGGAGAATTTTTGGGCGACGATTATTCGCCCGACAAGTTCTGGCTGCAAAGTACTTCCGCGGACCGGGCAAAAATGACCGCGATGATACTATCAGCGGCGCTGTGGAAGCCTAACGAGAAGCAGAAGTTCAAATCCGGGATTGACTGGCAACCTGTTGTGCTTCACTACTGGACTAGGCCTGAAGATAAGGTAATTTTAACTATTTCGCTCTATTAATTTATTATTTTTACTTACACCTTGATTTGTTAAAAAATTAGCTTCTGATTATTTGGAACGCGTGTCCAAAATTAACCGTTGAGCGAGTCAAGGTCGATCAAGATCCAGCCTTACGGGAAATTAACATGAAAAATCAAGATATGTATGCTTATGTCGCTGAATATTCTGATTTACCGATTGAAAATCCTGGAGACATTGCTAACGTTTATGGTACTTTAGTTTCTGAAGTAAGTACATAAATTTATTCACCCTTTTTTCTACAAGACACATGGAAAAAAGTAAACTGTAATAAATAATAGTCGATTTATAATGAGTAATGAGCAACTGCTAAAAATTACAATTTCAAACAGAAAAAACGTGATTTTATTCATCACTTTATAATATTTATCATTTAAACGCTACAATTTATTCTTTACATGGAAAAAATACTCTTTTAAACGGGAATGTCGAAAATGTTAAAGTATAATAATTAAGAATTTTGACTTTGATATTTATCATTTCGTACACAGAAAAAAAAGTTCACTTGAGCTAAGAAAATGTTTTTCTTCCTAATTATTTTCTTGAGCGAAAAAAAAATTTTTTTTTGACAAGAAATTTCACTTATTCCAACAAAATTAATTCTTTTGCTTTAAGAAATACGTATCTTGATCCAAGAAAATTTATTTAAGTCGAGAAAATCTTCTTGTTTTGAGAAAATTCAGCCTCTTGCTACAAAAAATTTAGTTCTTGATAGAAGTAAATTTTCTTGTCTTGAGAAAATTTCTCTCTTGCTCCAAAAAATTAAATATCTCGATAGAAGTGAATTTTCATTAATATTTTTATTGACTAACATGTCAAATGGGAAGATCAAATAATATTGAAACATTTTTTTTTCATTCCCTTTCGCCTTGGAAAAATGGGTAAAAATAATGGAACAAAATTCTTGGCTCAAGAAAATTTTCAGTCGCCTGAAAAAAGACCAAAGTTGTATTAACCAAACTAAAAATTGATTAAAAAGTGAACCTTATTTTCTGTTTACTATAGTGATATCTACTAATCATTTATTTTTGATATTAAATTATAAATTGTGGCTTTTACTTTTTCTAAATTAAATTCTGTAATATTTATATTTTTGCCGACCCGATGTCCATTTTATCTGTTTAAAACTATAAAAATGAACCGGAATTTTACAGTTTACTTTTTTCCGTGCGCAAATTAATAATTGATAAAAATATTAATAAAAAAAAAATTCCAGGAAAAAATGGGATTGAAACTTCCTGAGTGGGTGAATAAATACTACCCGAAAAAAATGTCACCACTAATGGTCTTCAGTCTCTCGCAGAACGTGTGGAACGACAAGCTTCGTCGTCTATCCGGCGGGCCATTTGTCACGAAAATGATGAACAAAATGGAGGACCGATCTACCGGAAAACTGACGCCCAAGTCCCGGAAAATGTACGCCTACGTAGCGCATGACAACACGGTAGTTAATATGCTCTCTACAATGGGCGTCTGGGATGAAAAAGAACCCGGGTTCAACGCAATGGTACTGGTGGAACTTCACGAGATCAAGGGCCAGTGGTACGTCCAGTTGTTCTACCGCAACGCCCCTGATTATGAGACGCGACCGCTCACCGTTCCTGGCTGCGAACATCAATGTCCTCTGGAGAAGTTCAAGGAACTAATGGCGCCCATGATCATCGATAACTACGAAGATGAGTGCAAAGTCGATGATCCGAATTACGAAATTCCTCCAGCTCCTCCAGCTTAGAATTTCCCGATTAAAATGACAATAATAACTATTGTCATTAATTACGAAATTTTGTTATAAATTTGGACTTTCAAAATTTATTCTGTTAAATTAATTAAATTATTTATTTATTTATTGTTATTTATGTAAGGATCAGTAATGTAATAATTGATTTATAAAATTAATCCAAATATTTCTTCTAATACGAAGAAAGTATTTGATAATTTCAAATAAAAATTATTAATTTCATTTTATTATTTTTAAAGAATCTATATCTATATATATAAAAATCAATTGCTGTGCGTTAGTCTTGTTAAAACTCAAAAACGGCTGGACCGATTTTCAAAATTTTTTTTTGTTTTGTTCGTTATAGTTCAGGGATGGTTTAGAAAAAAAAAATTCTGGAATTTTGGAATTGAAAAAAATTTCAGCTTAAAAAATAAAAAATTGTTAATTTTGTATCGAAATCGCTATTGTTACGCTTGAGCCTCAAGATTGCAAGAGTATACAAAATTGTCCAATATGCAGGAAGATACGTACAAGTATACTTTGGGTATCTTTATATATATATATATATATATAAAAGCCATATATAATAGCTAAATTTGTCATTAAAGACAAATTTTTGGGAACTGGGGGAAATAAAGGATAAAGGGGGAAGGGGAGGACCTTTACTCAGTAGGAATTTTCGGTAACTGAAAAAGTAATTCGGACAGCCCAGACCGGGAATCGAACCCGGATCGTTTGGTTACGCGCCAAAGGCTCTATAATTTGTTATACATTTATTATATAAATAAAACACATAAAACATATTAAAATGACCAACAAGTTTCATTTAATAACTTAATACCAACTTAACCGTCTACAATACGACCAGTGTTAATTGTTGACAAAAATAAATTAGAGTTTACAGGTTAAAAATCACAAATCAAAATTTGTAAAAAAAAAAATTTTTGTAGGTGATACGAAATTCACCGGGTCAGCTAGTTATTAATAAATAATTGTTTTATTTATTGTTTAAAATCACACTTTTTATTTACATTTTTTTTATTGTATTTGCAGGGTGAAAAGTTTTCAATATTTTAGTTTCTATAAAATTACTATAAATTTTTTATTAAAAAAATTCATCTTGAAAATAATAAATATTTTCATAGCTCCTATAATAAATTTCAATTATAAAATTTATTATTATTTTTATAAACTCATATCTACTCGATTATTAAATTACAATAATCACATTAAACATGTCATATTTTTAAACTGAAGGACAATCCAGCTATCTAACTTCTTCACCACGTATATACATCAAAACTATCGATTAAATCACAAAATATTGTGTTTCAATATTTCAATTTTTATCGACAATTATTTTATTAAAATAAACTGCAATCAATTAATTTTATTAATTTCAACTCAATCTTACACTCAATCGTTAAGAACCGTTTCTTAGCATTACAGATTTAACAATTTTAAACAACTGTAATATTAAATAAATTATTTATAAGTTTTTTAGCAGATTACTTTTATAAAATTCTACTTAATAATATGAAAGATAATTCGATTTCTCTATAAATGCGAATAGAGAAAAAAAAATAGAATCGATTTTCACTCAAAACTTTTCTAAAATTTTGTAACTTCACCCTGCTTATAAATCTAACCATCACTGAAAAAAAAATTAACTTGAATCAAGAGACAAATTTTTTAACTAAGAAAATAATTTTTCTTGCAATTAAATCAATATAAAAAAAATTCTACATGTGAAAATTGAAAAAATTTATGGTAAATATTTACACGCGGGTTCAAACATTTTAATTTTCATTTTTTTAACGAAACTTCGATTCAATTTTATTGATATATATACAGGGTGTCTCTGAAGTGGCGGGAGTAATTGTTGGGGTCGATAGAGAAAAAAATACTGAATCGAAAGTTCCTGAGCCAAAAATTTTTTTGGGCCATAGAATTTGAGTTATGAATTAAAAACGATAGCCAATCAGAAGCGCGCTATTCGAGAAATGAAAATGAGCGGGGAAGTAGAGGAGACGCGAGAGTGAGATGCTGCAATAGCAGCTTACTCGCTCACACAAAGCCGAGCATGAGAGGGGATTGTGACGCTATGAGCCGAGTACGTAAGTGTGAATGAGTGGATGTATGAGGTCGCAAGCGGACGGCTTAATGTATGAGTGTGTGTCCGTGTATCGCAGCATTATTGGAGGCGTTGTAACGCTGAATTAAAGCTAACCGGGTACTCTAAGACAGAGGAAAAAAATTTTTATTTTTATTTTTATTCGAAAAAATTTAATAAAAAAATAAAAAGGCCCAAGATTTAACCAGACCCACAGAAACGGAGAGTAAATTTTTAATTCTCATTTATTTTGCTGGGGATTATTTTCAAATACAAAAAAAAAAAAGGCTAAGATTCAACTGGAATCCAAAAAGAGATGGATGAAAAAATTTTATTTTTTATTTTTAATCAGCAAAATTATTTTTCTTTAAAAAAGAGCCCAATCTCGACTGGAGCAAGAAAAAATGATTGAAAAATTTTATTATTAATTTTCAATCAACAAAATTATTATAAAAAATAAATGGGCCCAAGTCTCAACCGGACCCAAACAAACGGATAAAAATTTTTATTACTTACTTAATTTGCTGGAAATTATCTTTAAAAACGAAAAAATGCCCAAGACTCGATCGGATCCAAAAAAATAACAGTACAAAATTTTTTCCTTATTTTCAATCAGCAAAATTGTTTCTTTTAAAAAAGGCCCAATCTCGACTGGAGCAAAAAAATGATTAAAAAATTTTATTATTAATTTTCAATCAACAAAATTATTTAAAAAAAAATAGTCCGCAGACTCAACCGGACCCAAACAAACAGATAGATAGTTTTAATTACTTATTTATTTTGATGGGAATTATTTTAAAAACGAAGAAAATCGCCCAAGACTCGACCGGACCCAAAAAAAAAAAAAATAAATTGAAAAATTTTGTTTTCATTTTCAATCAGCCAAATTAATTTCTTTTCGAAACAAGGCCCAATCTCAAACAGACTAAGAGAAACTAATTAAAAAATTTTATTTTTATTATTAATCAAATATTATTTAAAAAAGAAAATAAGCCACAGACTTAACCGGACTTAAACAAACGGATAGAAAATTTTTATTACTTACTTAATTTGCTGGAAATTATCTTTAAAAACGAAAAAAATGCCCAAGACTCCATCAGACCGAAAGGGAGATGAATAAAAAATTTTACTATTCATTTTTAATCATCATAATTAACTTTTTTATAATAAAAGGCTCAATTTCGACCGGACCCAGAAAAAATGATCCAAAAATTTTATTTTTTATTGTTGATCATCAAAACTAATTAAAAAAACAAATGAGGCCCTAGACTCAACTGGACCCAAACAAACGGATAAATAATTTTTATTACTTATTTATTTTGCAGGAAATTATTTTTGAAAACGATAAAAATGCCCTAGACTCGACCAGACCCGAAATAAAATAAATTGAAAATCTTTGTTTTTCTATTTTTAATCAGCAAAATTATTTTCCTTTGAAAAAGGGCCTGATCTCGACTGGAGCAAGAAAAATAATTGAAAAGTTTTATAATGAATTTTTAATCAACAAAATTTTTTAAAAAAGAAAATAGGCCCCAGACTTAACTGGACCCAAACAAACGGAAAGAAAACTTTTATTCTTGTTTTTTTGTTGGGAATTATTTTTCGAAACAAAAAAATTGCCCAAGACTCGACCGGACCCGAAAAAGATAAATCGAAAAATTTTATTTCTAAATAATAATTAACTAAATTATTAAGAAAAAAAAATAGACCCAAGACGCAGCAGGACCCAAATAAACGGATAGAAATTTTTATTACTTGATCACCAAGATTAATTTTCCTTGAAAAGAAAGGCCCAATCTCAAACAGACTTCGAATAACTGATTGAAAAATTTTATTATCAATTATTAATTAACAACATTATTCTTAAAAAAAAATTAATAGGCCCCAGACTCAATCGGACCCAAACAAACGGATGGAAAACTTTCATTTCTCATTTATTTTGCTGGGAATTATTCTGTAAAATAATTTTTCAATTAATCGTCAGGTAAAATGTCAAAAAATAAATTAAAACAAACATTGAACTCAAGTCCCAATAATTTTGATATTTTAATTAAAATTATTTTTTAATTAATTGACAGGTAAAATGTCAAATAAGGAATTGAAAAAAAAAATCGCTCTCGAGTCCTGATAATTTTGATATTTGTATTAAAATTATTTATCAGTTAATTAACAGGTAAAATGTCAACTAATAAATTAAAAAAAAAAATTGAACTCAAGTCCGAATAATTTTGATATTTTAATTGAAATTATTTATCAGTTAATTGACAGGTAAAATGTAAAAAAATATACTAAAAAAAAAATCGCTCTCGAGTCCTGATAATTTTGATATTATTATTAAAATTATTAATCACTTAATCAACAAGCGAAATGTCAAATGATAAATTAAAAAAAAAAATTGAACTCAAGTCCGAATAATTTTGATATTTTTAATAGAATTATCTATCAGTGAATTAACAGGTAGAATGTCAAATTATAAATTAAGAAAAAAATTGAACTCAAGTCCGAATAATTTTGATATTTTTATTAGAATTATCTATCGGTGAATTAACAGGTAGAATGTCAAATTATAAATTAAGAAAAAAATTGAACTCAAGTCCGAACAATTTTGATATTTTTATAAAAATTATTTTTTAATTAATTGACAGGTAAATAAATAATAAATTAAAAAAAAAAATTGAACTCAGGTCCTGATAATTTTGATATTTTAATTAAAGTTGTTTATCAATCAATTGACTGTTAAAATCCTGAATAATAAATTAAAAATAAATCGCACTCATGTTCTCATAATTTTGATCTTATAATTGAAATAAATTTCTAATGAATTGACGGGTAAAATCCCAAGTATCAAATTAAGTAGTAATCGCACCCAAGCCCTGATAATTTTGATATTTTAATTTAAATTATTTATCACTTAATTGATAGGTAAAATGTCAAATGATAAATTAACAAAACATTGAATTCAAGTCCTTATAATTTTGATATTTCAATTTAAATATTCTTTTTATTCACTGACAGGTAAAATGTCGAAGAAAATATGAAAAAGAAATGGCATTCACGTTTTAGTAATTTTGATATTTTAGTTTCCCTTTTTCTTAGCAAAGAAATCATTTCAAAAAAATCTACAGGTGTTTCGGCAGTTCAAGGATAACTTTACTTTAATGTTATTAGTTTGCATTCACATCATTACACTTTACTCCTTTTATTAAGCAAACGTGAATGTAAAAATTCGGCGGTCTTAAGGTCGACTATTACTACTTAGTTTCCTCTAGTACTCATTCGATTAATAATTCTGATGACTTTCATGCTTTTTACTACGTGCAAGAGGTTCCATCCTTTCTGTTTGCAACTAATCTTTGGCTTACTACAAATTGCCTGATTCATTTTATCAAAAATAAAATTTTTTTACTAATGTGAATAGTCATATAAAATGCAAACTAGAAAATTTTATTATTTTTCCCTAATTTTATAAACAACAAATTAATTAAAAATATCTTCGAGTATTCTGTCACTGTTTTATACTTATTATTATTATCCTAATTGTTGTCAGAGTTTTTTCTGTCTCTGTTTCTGTCTTTATTCCTCTCATTCAGCGATGTTCGTCTCTTTAAATTTATTTTTTCCGCGGATTTCCCTGATCGCTTTTTTTTTCTCTCTCTTCTCGTTGACGATTTTATTTGTTTTGAGATTTCATTTGTTATTATCTAATTATGGGTTAAATTTTGCGTTCATGTCAGTCTTACAACTCATTTTCTGACAGCATCTCATTACCTCTGCATACTTTTATTGTGTTTTATTAATTCTGCGTTTAATATTAATTACCATTATGGCTTTTTATACAGCCGCTGAGTATACTGAAATGTTGATCATTTACGGTGAGTGTAATCGAAACGCTGAAGCTGCTGTCCGTGAATATCGCGAAAGATTTCCAAATCGCGAACGCTTTCCCAACCGCAGTGTGTTTTTGCGTTTAATTCAACGGGCTCGCGAAAATGGTTGCCTGGTACCCGTTGATAGTGAGCGTGTCGGTCGCCCTCGTCGGATACCTGTTCAGGTAGAGGAACAAGTACTCGATGCCGTCAATGCTGATCCCGGTACCAGCACTCGAAGACTCGAGCGTCGGCTTCCTGTTTCTCGATCTACGATTAACCGTATCACCCGTGCAAATAAGATTCATCCGTACCACAAACGAAAGGTGCAGAAACTTGAAGCTGGTGATTATGCTTTGCGGAGAACGTTTTGCCAATTTATTATCAACAGCCACGCTGCCGATCCGACGTTTCTCGAAAATGTTTTGTGGACGGATGAATCGTTATTTACTCGTGAGGGTTGTTTCAATCCGCACAACGTCCACTGGTATGCGGAGGAGAATCCTCACATGACGGTGAACCGTAATTTTCAGAACAAGTGGAAAATCAACATGTGGGGAGGAATAATCGGCGACACTGTGCTACTATACGAATTACCGGAAACCATGAACGTAAGTTTAATTAAAAATTTACACAATTAAAAAATTTCGCGCTTCAGAAAATTTTCTCCACTCAGTTTACCGTTAAAACTTCAATGTAAAATTCTTCGACACTTTGCAAATATTGAAATTATTCGAATAATATTTTTGTGTTTGAAAATAAGATTTTTATTTTTGTAAATTAATTCTTTATAATACCTAATTTTTCATAAAAATTCTTTGGAAGAGTTTTTCTTTCTTAATTTGTTAAAATAAAGGAAAATTTTCTGGGGTAACTTCTGTTGTTGATGCGAAAATATTTCGAAAAATTCGTTCAAATAATTTTTCATTAAAATTGGAAAAATCCCTACGAGTAAACTTCGTTTTATCTGTTAAAATTTTAGAAAATTATTTTTAAAATTTTTAACAAAATTTCCCTTTGGTTTAAATTAAAGAAATTTTTAACTCCCTGATTTTCTCACTTTCACAGTCGAAATTTTTCGTTATTACAGAGTGCTCAGTATCTCTTGTTTTTGGGAGGAAATTTACCCCAGCTTCTAGCAGGAGTTAATCCTCAACCGACGTGGTTTCAACAGGATGGTGCGCCGTGCCACTCATCTGGGGACATAACCAATTTCTTAAATGCCCAGTATGGCCAACAGTGGCTGGGGAGGTATGGTCCAGTGAGATGGCCACCAAGATCACCAGACTTGACTCCGCTCGATTACTACTTGTAGGGTTTCATGAAGGAAGGGGTATATTTTGATGAACCTGCAGATCAAATGGAAACAATGGCAAGGATCATGGCTGCACGAGAACTAATAACGCCGGAAATCCTGCAGTGTGTTCGGGAAAACCTTTTGGAGCGGTGTCATCGGTGCTTAGAAAGGAATGGAGGCCATTTTGAGAACCTTATGGATTAATGATTTTTTTTTTTTTAATTTACAAATTCTCAATCAATTTTATTATACAGATTTTTGTTATTTTTGTTATTTTATTGTTTTTTTATTTTTGAGAATTTGATAATAAAGTTCATAATTTTAGTACAGAAAAGGAATTTTGTTATTTGAGGTTTTACCTATCAATGAATTAATGAATAATCTTAATCAGAATATGAAAATTATCAGGACTTGAGTGCAATTATTTTTGAATTTTTTTATTTGACAATTAACCTGTCAATTAATTAGAAAATAATTTAAATTAAAGTATCGAAATTATTAGGACTTGAGTTCAATGTTTCTTTTAATTAATTTTTTGAAATTTTACCTGTCAATTAATGGAAAACTAATTTTAATTAAAATATCAAAATTATCACGTCGTGATTGCAATTTCTTTTTATTTTTTTATTTGACATTTTACCTGTCAATTAATTAAAAAATAATTTTAATTTAAATATCAAAACTATCAGGATTTGAGTGCAATTTTTTTAAATTTTTTTACTTGGAATTTTACTTGTCAATTAATTGAAAAATAATTTTAATTAAAATATCAAAATTATCAGCTCGTAATTGCTATTTCTTTTTGATTTTTTTCTTGGAAATTTAACTGTCAATTGAATAGGAAATAATTTTAATTAAAATTCCAGAATTATCAAGACTGAGGACTGATTTTTTCTTTAATTTTTTGATTTGACTTTTTACCAGTTAATTAATTGAAAAATAATATTAATTGAAATTTTAAAATTATCAGGTTTTGAATGGAATTTTTTCAAATTTGTTTACTTGGAATTTTACCTGTTAATCAATAGAAAAATAATTTTAATTAAAATATCAAAATTATCAGGTCGTGATTGCTATTTCTTTTTGATTTTTTTCTTGGAATTTTATCTGTTAATCAATTAAAAAACAATTTTAATCAAAATTTTAAAATTATCAGGTCGTGATTGCAATTTCTTTCTAAATTTTTATTTGACTTTTAACCTGTCAATTAATTGAAAAATAATTTTGATCAAAATATCGAAACTATCAGGTTTTGAGTGCAATTTCTTTTTATTTTTGTATTTGACATTTTACCTGTCAATTAATTGAAAAATAATTTTAATTAAAATTTTCAAATTATCAGGTCGTGATTGCAATTTCTTTTTTATTTTTTTATTTGACATTTTACCTGTCAATTAATTGAAAAATAATTTTAATTAAAATATCAAAATTATCAGGTCGTGATTGCTATTTCTTTTTGATTTTTTCTTGGAAATTTAACTGTCAATTGAATAGGAAATAATTTTAATTGAAATTCCAGAATTATTAAGACTTAGGACTGATTTTTTCTTTAATTTTTTTATTTGACTTTTTACCGGTCAATTAATTGAAAAATAATTTCAACTAAAATTTTAAAATTATCAGGTCGTGATTGCAATTTCTATTTTATTTTTCTATTTGACATTTTACCTGTCAATTAATTGAAAAATAATTTTAATCAAAATATCGAAATTATCAGGTTTTGAGTGCAATTTTTTCAAATTTGTTTACTTGGAATTTTACCTGTTAATCAATCAAAAATAATTTTAATTAAAATATAAAAATTATCAGGTCGTGATTGCAATTTCTTTTTTATTTTTGCATTTGACATTTTACCGGTCAATTACTCGAGTAAATATTTTGATTACAATATCAAGGACTTGAGTGCAAGTTCTTTTCAATTCTTTTATTCAAGATTTTACTAGTCAATTAATCAATCAGTAATTCTAATCAAAATAATCAAATTGTCAGAACTTGAGAACAATTCTATGTTAATTTTTTCATTTGAGATTTTACCTGTCAATTTTTCGACATCTAAATTCGATTACAATAATAAATCCATCAGGACGAATGTAATTTCTGTATTTCAGATTTTACATGTCAATTGATTAATTAATAATTTTAATTTAAATAATTAAATTATCAGTAGTTGAGTACAATTTGTTGTTAATTTTTTGATTTTAGACTGTACTTGTAGATTGATCAATCATTAATTTTAATTGAAATAATAAAAAAATTATCACGTCTTGAGGGCAATTCCTTTTTAATTTGTTATTCGAGATTTTGCTAGTCAATTTATTAATTAATAATTTTAATTTGAATTTTGGTGATTTTCTAATTATTTAAATTTATTGACGCTAACAAAATCAAGAAAAAAATTCTTCAATCCTTTTACTTAGGTCCAGTCGACTCTTGTGCCTTCTTTTAAAAATCATTCTTTATTCGTCAAAAGTAAATAATAAAAGTTTCCAATGTCTTTTCGAGGTCGAGACAAGTCTTGGCCATTCTTTTCGTTCTCCATAATTTCCCTTCCAATTCAAATGAAAAAATAAAAATTTCTTATACGTTCATTCGGCTACGGTTGAGTCTAGGGCCTCATTTGTTTTTTTAATTAGTTTTGATGATCAACAATAAAAAATAAAATTTTTGGATCATTTTTTCTGGGTCCGGTCGAAATTGAGCCTTTTATTATAAAAAAAGTTAATTATGATGATTAAAAATGAATAGTAAAATTTTTTTATTCATCTCCCTTTCGGTCTGATGGAGTCTTGAGCATTTTTTTCGTTTTTAAAGATAATTTCCAGCAAATTAAGTAAGTAATAAAAATTTTCTATCCGTTTGTTTAAGTCCGGTTAAGTCTGTGGCTTATTTTCTTTTTTAAATAATTGATTAATAATAAAAAATAAAATTTTTAATTAGTTTCTCTTAGTCTGTTTGAGATTGGGCCTTGTTTCGAAAAGAAATTAATTTGGCTGATTGAAAATGAAAACAAAATTTTTCAATTTATTTTTTTTTTTTTTGGGTCCGGTCGAGTCTTGGGCGATTTTCTTCGTTTTTAAAATAATTCCCATCAAAATAAATAAGTAATTAAAACTATCTATCTGTTTGTTTGGGTCCGGTTGAGTCTGCGGACTATTTTTTTTTTTAAATAATTTTGTTGATTGAAAATTAATAATAAAATTTTTTAATCATTTTTTTTTGCTCCAGTCGAGATTGGGCCTTTTTTTAAAAGAAACAATTTTGCTGATTGAAAATAAGGAAAAAATTTTTGTACTGTTATTTTTTTGGATCCGATCGAGTCTTGGGCATTTTTTTCGTTTTTAAAGATAATTTCCAGCAAATTAAGTAAGTAATAAAAATTTTTATCCGTTTGTTTGGGTCCGGTTGAGACTTGGGCCCATTTATTTTTATAATAATTTTATTGATTGAAAATTAACAATAAAATTTTTCAATCATTTTTTCTTACTCCAGTCGAGATTGGGCCCTTTTTTAAAGAAAAATAATTCTGCCGATTAAAAATAAAGGAACAAAATTTTTCAATTTATCTTTTTTTGGATTCCAGTTGAATCTTGGACAATTTGTTTCGTTTTTAAAAATAATTCCCAGCGAATTAAATAAGTAATAAAAATTTTTTATCTGTTTGTTTGAGTCCGGTTGAGTCTGGGGCCTTTTTTTTTTTAAATAATTTTTTTGATTCATAATAAAAAATAAAATTTTTCAATTAGTTTCTTTTAGCCCGGATGAGATTGGGCCTTTTATTAAAGAAAAACAATTTTGCTGATTGAAGATAAGAAAAAACATTTTTCAATTTTTTTTTTTTTTTTTCAGGTCCGGTCGAGTCTTGGGCAATTTTTTTCGTTTTTCAAAATAATTCCCATCAAAATTAATAAATAATAAAAATTTTTTATCTGCTTGTTTGGGTCCGGTAGAGTCTGGGGCCTATTTTCTTTTTTCTAATAATTTTGTTGATTAAAAATTAATGATAAAATATTTTAATCATTTTTTCTTGCTCCGGTCGAGATTGGGCCTTTTTTTAAAAAAAAATAATTTTGCTGATTAAAAATAAAAGAACAAAATTTTTCAATTTATCTTTTTTTGGGTCCGGTCGAGTCTTGGGCATTTTTTTCGTTTTTAAAAATAATTTCCAGCAAATGAAGTAAGTAATAAAAATTTTTATCCGTTTGTTTGGGTCCGGTTCATTGGGGCCCTATTTTTTTTTTCAAAATAATTTTCTCGATTAATAATAAAAAATAAAATTTTTCAATCAGTTTCTTCTAGTCCGGTTGAGATTGGGCCTTTTTTTGAAGAAACATGATTTTGGTGATTGAAAATAAGGAAAAATTCTTTTAATTATTTTTTTTTGGGTCCGATCGAGTCTTGGGAATTTTCTTCGTTTTTAAAAATAATTTCCACCAAATTAAGTAAGTAATAAAAATTTTTATCCGTTTGTTTGGGTCCGGTTGAGACTTGGGCCCATTTATTTTTTTATAATAATTTTGTTGATTGCAAAATTGTTTCTTTAAAAAAAAGGCCCAATCTCGACTGGAGCAAAAAAAAAATGATTAAAAAATTTTATTATTAATTTTCAATCAACAAAATTATTTAAAAAAAAAAATAGTCCGCAGACTCAACCGGACCCAAACAAACAGATAGATAGTTTTAATTACTTATTTATTTTGATGGGAATTATTTTAAAAACGAAGAAAATCGCCCAAGACTCGACCGGACCCAAAAAAAAAAAAATAAATTGAAAAATTTTGTTTTCATTTTCAATCAGCCAAATTAATTTCTTTTCGAAACAAGGCCCAATCTCAAACAGACTAAGAGAAACTAATTAAAAAATTTTATTTTTATTATTAATCAATTATTTAAAAAAGAAAATAAGCCACAGACTTAACCGGACTTAAACAAACGGATAGAAAATTTTTATTACTTACTTAATTTGCTGGAAATTATCTTTAAAAACGAAAAAATGCTCAAGACTCCATCAGACCGAAAGGGAGATGAATAAAAAAATTTTACTATTCATTTTTAATCATCATAATTAACTTTTTTTATAATAAAAGGCTCAATTTCGACCGGACCCAGAAAAAATGATCCAAAAATTTTATTTTTTATTGTTGATCATCAAAACTAATTAAAAAAACAAATGAGGCCCTAGACTCAACCGTAGCCGAATGAACGTATAAGAAATTTTTTTTTTTCATTTGAATTGGAAGGGAAATTATGGAGAACGAAAAGAATGGCCAAGACTTGTCTCGACCTCGAAAAGACATTGGAAACTTTTATTATTTACTTTTGACGAATAAAGAATGATTTTTAAAAGAAGGCACAAGAGTCGACTGGACCTAAGTAAAAGGATTGAAGAATTTTTTTCTTGATTTTGTTAGCGTCAATAAATTTAAATAATTAGAAAATCACCAAAATTCAAATTAAAATTATTAATTAATAAATTGACTAGCAAAATCTCGAATAACAAATTAAAAAGGAATTGCCCTCAAGACGTGATAATTTTTTTATTATTTCAATTAAAATTAATGATTGATCAATCTACAAGTACAGTCTAAAATCAAAAAATTAACAACAAATTGTACTCAACTACTGATAATTTAATTATTTAAATTAAAATTATTAATTAATCAATTGACATGTAAAATCTGAAATACAGAAATTACATTCGTCCTGATGGATTTATTATTGTAATCGAATTTAGATGTCGAAAAATTGACAGGTAAAATCTCAAATGAAAAAATTAACATAGAATTGTTCTCAAGTTCTGACAATTTGATTATTTTGATTAGAATTACTGATTGATTAATTGACTAGTAAAATCTTGAATAAAAGAATTGAAAAGAACTTGCACTCAAGTCCTTGATATTGTAATCAAAATATTTACTCGAGTAATTGACCGGTAAAATGTCAAATGCAAAAATAAAAAAGAAATTGCAATCACGACCTGATAATTTTTATATTTTAATTAAAATTATTTTTTGATTGATTAACAGGTAAAATTCCAAGTAAACAAATTTGAAAAAATTGCACTCAAAACCTGATAATTTCGATATTTTGATTAAAATTATTTTTCAATTAATTGACAGGTAAAATGTCAAATAGAAAAATAAAATAGAAATTGCAATCACGACCTGATAATTTTAAAATTTTAGTTGAAATTATTTTTCAATTAATTGACCGGTAAAAAGTCAAATAAAAAAATTAAAGAAAAAATCAGTCCTAAGTCTTAATAATTCTGGAATTTCAATTAAAATTATTTCCTATTCAATTGACAGTTAAATTTCCAAGAAAAAAATCAAAAAGAAATAGCAATCACGACCTGATAATTTTGATATTTTAATTAAAATTATTTTTCAATTAATTGACAGGTAAAATGTCAAATAAAAAATAAAAAAGAAATTGCAATCACGACCTGATAATTTGAAAATTTTAATTAAAATTATTTTTCAATTAATTGACAGGTAAAATGTCAAATACAAAAATAAAAAAGAAATTGCACTCAAAACCTGATAGTTTCGATATTTTGATCAAAATTATTTTTCAATTAATTGACAGGTTAAAAGTCAAATAAAAAATTTAGAAAGAAATTGCAATCACGACCTGATAATTTTAAAATTTTGATTAAAATTGTTTTTTAATTGATTAACAGATAAAATTCCAAGAAAAAAATCAAAAAGAAATAGCAATCACGACCTGATAATTTTGATATTTTAATTAAAATTATTTTTCTATTGATTAACAGGTAAAATTCCAAGTAAACAAATTTGAAAAAATTCCATTCAAAACCTGATAATTTTAAAATTTCAATTAATATTATTTTTCAATTAATTAACTGGTAAAAAGTCAAATCAAAAAATTAAAGAAAAAATCAGTCCTCAGTCTTGATAATTCTGGAATTTTAATTAAAATTATTTCCTATTCAATTGACAGTTAAATTTCCAAGAAAAAAATCAAAAAGAAATAGCAATTACGAGCTGATAATTTTGATATTTTAATTAAAATTATTTTTCAATTAATTGACAAGTAAAATTCCAAGTAAAAAATTTAAAAAAATTGCACTCAAATCCTGATAGTTTTGATATTTAAATTAAAATTATTTTTTAATTAATTGACAGGTAAAATGTCAAATAAAAAAATAAAAAAGAAATTGCAATCACGACGTGATAATTTTGATATTTTAATTAAAATTAGTTTTCCATTAATTGACAGGTAAAATTTCAAAAAATTAATTAAAAGAAACATTGAACTCAAGTCCTAATAATTTCGATACTTTAATTTAAATTATTTTCTAATTAATTGACAGGTTAATTGTCAAATAAAAAAATTCAAAAATAATTGCACTCAAGTCCTGATAATTTTCATATTCTGATTAAGATTATTCATTAATTCATTGATAGGTAAAACCTCAAATAACAAAATTCCTTTTCTGTACTAAAATTATGAACTTTATTATCAAATTCTCAAAAATAAAAAAAAACAATAAAATAACAAAAATAACAAAAATCTGTATAATAAAATTGATTGAGAATTTGTAAATTAAAAAAAAAAAAAAATCATTAATCCATAAGGTTCTCAAAATGGCCTCCATTCCTTTCTAAGCACCGATGACACCGCTCCAAAAGGTTTTCCCGAACACACTGCAGGATTTCCGGCGTTATTAGTTCTCGTGCAGCCATGATCCTTGCCATTGTTTCCATTTGATCTGCAGGTTCATCAAAATATACCCCTTCCTTCATGAAACCCTACAAGTAGTAATCGAGCGGAGTCAAGTCTGGTGATCTTGGTGGCCATCTCACTGGACCATACCTCCCCAGCCACTGTTGGCCATACTGGGCATTTAAGAAATTGGTTATGTCCCCAGATGAGTGGCACGGCGCACCATCCTGTTGAAACCACGTCGGTTGAGGATTAACTCCTGCTAGAAGCTGGGGTAAATTTCCTCCCAAAAACAAGAGATACTGAGCACTCTGTAATAACGAAAAATTTCGACTGTGAAAGTGAGAAAATCAGGGAGTTAAAAATTTCTTTAATTTAAACCAAAGGGAAATTTTGTTAAAAATTTTAAAAATAATTTTCTAAAATTTTAACAGATAAAACGAAGTTTACTCGTAGGGATTTTTCCAATTTTAATGAAAAATTATTTGAACGAATTTTTCGAAATATTTTCGCATCAACAACAGAAGTTACCCCAGAAAATTTTCCTTTATTTTAACAAATTAAGAAAGAAAAACTCTTCCAAAGAATTTTTATGAAAAATTAGGTATTATAAAGAATTAATTTACAAAAATAAAAATCTTATTTTCAAACACAAAAATATTATTCGAATAATTTCAATATTTGCAAAGTGTCGAAGAATTTTACATTGAAGTTTTAACGGTAAACTGAGTGGAGAAAATTTTCTGAAGCGCGAAATTTTTTAATTGTGTAAATTTTTAATTAAACTTACGTTCATGGTTTCCGGTAATTCGTATAGTAGCACAGTGTCGCCGATTATTCCTCCCCACATGTTGATTTTCCACT
The DNA here is from genome assembly GCF_013202065.1 of Cotesia typhae. Classification (NCBI taxonomy): domain Eukaryota; kingdom Metazoa; phylum Arthropoda; class Insecta; order Hymenoptera; family Braconidae; genus Cotesia; species Cotesia typhae. The sequence continues at coordinate 170,550 of NW_027423744.1, forward strand.
TGTTCTGAAAATTACGGTTCACCGTCATGTGAGGATTCTCCTCCGCATACCAGTGGACGTTGTGCGGATTGAAACAACCCTCACGAGTAAATAACGATTCATCCGTCCACAAAACATTTTCGAGAAACGTCGGATCGGCAGCGTGGCTGGCTGTTGATAATAAATTGGCAAAACGTTCTCCGCAAAGCATAATCACCAGCTTCAAGTTTCTGCACCTTTCGTTTGTGGTACGGATGAATCTTATTTGCACGGGTGATACGGTTAATCGTAGATCGAGAAACAGGAAGCCGACGCTCGAGTCTTCGAGTGCTGGTACCGGGATCAGCATTGACGGCATCGAGTACTTGTTCCTCTACCTGAACAGGTATCCGACGAGGGCGACCGACACGCTCACTATCAACGGGTACCAGGCAACCATTTTCGCGAGCCCGTTGAATTAAACGCAAAAACACACTGCGGTTGGGAAAGCGTTCGCGATTTGGAAATCTTTCGCGATATTCACGGACAGCAGCTTCAGCGTTTCGATTACACTCACCGTAAATGATCAACATTTCAGTATACTCAGCGGCTGTATAAAAAGCCATAATGGTAATTAATATTAAACGCAGAATTAATAAAACACAATAAAAGTATGCAGAGTAATGAGATGCTGTCAGAAAATGAGTTGTAAGACTGACATGAACGCAAAATTTAACCCATAATTAGATAATAACAAATGAAATCTCAAAACAAATAAAATCGTCAACGAGAAGAGAGAGAAAAAAAAAGCGATCAGGGAAATCCGCGGAAAAAATAAATTTAAAGAGACGAACATCGCTGAATGAGAGGAATAAAGACAGAAACAGAGACAGAAAAAACTCTGACAACAATTAGGATAATAATAATAAGTATAAAACAGTGACAGAATACTCGAAGATATTTTTAATTAATTTGTTGTTTATAAAATTAGGGAAAAATAATAAAATTTTCTAGTTTGCATTTTATATGACTATTCACATTAGTAAAAAAATTTTATTTTTGATAAAATGAATCAGGCAATTTGTAGTAAGCCAAAGATTAGTTGCAAACAGAAAGGATGGAACCTCTTGCACGTAGTAAAAAGCATGAAAGTCATCAGAATTATTAATCGAATGAGTACTAGAGGAAACTAAGTAGTAATAGTCGACCTTAAGACCGCCGAATTTTTACATTCACGTTTGCTTAATAAAAGGAGTAAAGTGTAATGATGTGAATGCAAACTAATAACATTAAAGTAAAGTTATCCTTGAACTGCCGAAACACCTGTAGATTTTTTTGAAATGATTTCTTTGCTAAGAAAAAGGGAAACTAAAATATCAAAATTACTAAAACGTGAATGCCATTTCTTTTTCATATTTTCTTCGACATTTTACCTGTCAGTGAATAAAAAGAATATTTAAATTGAAATATCAAAATTATAAGGACTTGAATTCAATGTTTTGTTAATTTATCATTTGACATTTTACCTATCAATTAAGTGATAAATAATTTAAATTAAAATATCAAAATTATCAGGGCTTGGGTGCGATTACTACTTAATTTGATACTTGGGATTTTACCCGTCAATTCATTAGAAATTTATTTCAATTATAAGATCAAAATTATGAGAACATGAGTGCGATTTATTTTTAATTTATTATTCAGGATTTTAACAGTCAATTGATTGATAAACAACTTTAATTAAAATATCAAAATTATCAGGACCTGAGTTCAATTTTTTTTTTTAATTTATTATTTATTTACCTGTCAATTAATTAAAAAATAATTTTTATAAAAATATCAAAATTGTTCGGACTTGAGTTCAATTTTTTTCTTAATTTATAATTTGACATTCTACCTGTTAATTCACCGATAGATAATTCTAATAAAAATATCAAAATTATTCGGACTTGAGTTCAATTTTTTCTTAATTTATAATTTGACATTCTACCTGTTAATTCACTGATAGATAATTCTATTAAAAATATCAAAATTATTCGGACTTGAGTTCAATTTTTTTTTAATTTATCATTTGACATTTCGCTTGTTGATTAAGTGATTAATAATTTTAATAATAATATCAAAATTATCAGGACTCGAGAGCGATTTTTTTAGTATATTTTTTTACATTTTACCTGTCAATTAACTGATAAATAATTTCAATTAAAATATCAAAATTATTCGGACTTGAGTTCAATTTTTTTTTTTAATTTATTAGTTGACATTTTACCTGTTAATTAACTGATAAATAATTTTAATAAAAATATCAAAATTATCAGGACTCGAGAGCGATTTTTTTCAATTCCTTATTTGACATTTTACCTGTCAATTAATTAAAAAATAATTTTAATTAAAATATCAAAATTATTGGGACTTGAGTTCAATGTTTGTTTTAATTTATTTTTTGACATTTTACCTGACGATTAATTGAAAAATTATTTTACAGAATAATTCCCAGCAAAATAAATGAGAAATGAAAGTTTTCCATCCGTTTGGTTGGGTCCGGTTGAGTCTTGGGCAATTCCTTCTGTTTTCAAAAATTATTCCGAGCATAAGAAATAAGTAATAAAAATTTTCTATCTGTTCGTTTTGGTCCGGTTGAGTCTGGGGCCTATTTTCTTTTTTGAAATAATTTTGTCAATTAATAATTGATAATAAATTTTTTCAATCAGTTTTTTATCGTCTTGTCAAGATTAGGCTGATTTTTGTTCAATAAATTTTTGTTTGTTATTGAAAAGAGAAAATAAATTTTTTTGCATTCTTCTATTCTTGGCTCTGGTCGAGTCTTGGGCATTTTTTTCGTTTTTAAAAATAATTCCTAGCAAAATGAATGGGAAATAAAAGTTTTCGATCCGTTTGTTTGGGTCCGATTGAGTCTGGGGCCTATTAATTTTTTTTTAAGAATAATGTTGTTAATTAATAATTGATAATAAAATTTTTCAATCAGTTATTCGAAGTCTGTTTGAGATTGGGCCTTTCTTTTCAAGGAAAATTAATCTTGGTGATCAAGTAATAAAAATTTCTATCCGTTTATTTGGGTCCTGCTGCGTCTTGGGTCTATTTTTTTTTTTCTTAATAATTTAGTTAATTAATATTTAGAAATAAAATTTTTCGATTTATCTTTTTCGGGTCCGGTCGAGTCTTGGGCAATTTTTTTGTTTCGAAAAATAATTCCCAACAAAAAAAACAAGAATAAAAGTTTTCTTTCCGTTTGTTTGGGTCCAGTTAAGTCTGGGGCCTATTTTCTTTTTTAAAAAATTTTGTTGATTAAAAATTCATTATAAAACTTTTCAATTATTTTTTCTTGCTCCAGTCGAGATCAGGCCCTTTTTCAAAGGAAAATAATTTTGCTGATTAAAAATAGAAAAACAAAGATTTTCAATTTATTTTATTTCGGGTCTGGTCGAGTCTAGGGCATTTTTATCGTTTTCAAAAATAATTTCCTGCAAAATAAATAAGTAATAAAAATTATTTATCCGTTTGTTTGGGTCCAGTTGAGTCTAGGGCCTCATTTGTTTTTTTAATTAGTTTTGATGATCAACAATAAAAATAAAATTTTTGGATCATTTTTTCTGGGTCCGGTCGAAATTGAGCCTTTTATTATAAAAAAGTTAATTATGATGATTAAAAATGAATAGTAAAATTTTTTTATTCATCTCCCTTTCGGTCTGATGGAGTCTTGAGCATTTTTTCGTTTTTAAAGATAATTTCCAGCAAATTAAGTAAGTAATAAAAATTTTCTATCCGTTTGTTTAAGTCCGGTTAAGTCTGTAGCTTATTTTCTTTTTTAAATAATATTTGATTAATAATAAAAATAAAATTTTTAATTAGTTTCTCTTAGTCTGTTTGAGATTGGGCCTTGTTTCGAAAAGAAATTAATTTGGCTGATTGAAAATGAAAACAAAATTTTTCAATTTATTTTTTTTTTTTTTTGGGTCCGGTCGAGTCTTGGGCGATTTTCTTCGTTTTTTAAAATAATTCCCATCAAAATAAATAAGTAATTAAAACTATCTATCTGTTTGTTTGGGTCCGGTTGAGTCTGCGGACTATTTTTTTTTTTAAATAATTTTGTTGATTGAAAATTAATAATAAAATTTTTTAATCATTTTTTTGCTCCAGTCGAGATTGGGCCTTTTTTAAAAGAAACAATTTTGCTGATTGAAAATAAGGAAAAAATTTTTGTACTGTTATTTTTTTGGATCCGATCGAGTCTTGGGCATTTTTTCGTTTTTAAAGATAATTTCCAGCAAATTAAGTAAGTAATAAAAATTTTTATCCGTTTGTTTGGGTCCGGTTGAGACTTGGGCCCATTTATTTTTTTATAATAATTTTGTTGATTGAAAATTAATAATAAAATTTTTCAATCATTTTTTCTTGCTCCAGTCGAGATTGGGCTCTTTTTTAAAGAAAAATAATTTTGCTGATTAAAAATAAAAAATAAAATTTTTTCATCCATCTCTTTTTGGATTCCAGTTGAATCTTAGCCTTTTTTTTTTTTGTATTTGAAAATAATCCCCAGCAAAATAAATGAGAATTAAAAATTTACTCTCCGTTTCTGTGGGTCTGGTTAAATCTTGGGCCTTTTTATTTTTTTATTAAATTTTTTCGAATAAAAATAAAAATAAAAATTTTTTCCTCTGTCTTAGAGTACCCGGTTAGCTTTAATTCAGCGTTACAACGCCTCCAATAATGCTGCGATACACGGACACACACTCATACATTAAGCCGTCCGCTTGCGACCTCATACATCCACTCATTCACACTTACGTACTCGGCTCATAGCGTCACAATCCCCTCTCATGCTCGGCTTTGTGTGAGCGAGTAAGCTGCTATTGCAGCATCTCACTCTCGCGTCTCCTCTACTTCCCCGCTCATTTTCATTTCTCGAATAGCGCGCTTCTGATTGGCTATCGTTTTTAATTCATAACTCAAATTCTATGGCCCAAAAAAATTTTTGGCTCAGGAACTTTCGATTCAGTATTTTTTTCTCTATCGACCCCAACAATTACTCCCGCCACTTCAGAGACACCCTGTATATATATATATATATATATATATATATATATATATATATATATATATATATATATATATATTTTGAAAAATATAAAAAAAAAGTTGATTATCACAATTTTAACAAATTTTCAAAAAAATTTATAAATTTATAAATTTGTAAAAACAAGCCGAATCTTATAAATAATTACCAAAATTATTAGTGGAAATTTTTTAAAGCATTTTTTTATTGTAATTAATTTGTTATAAAAATTAAAAAAATTTATAGTTGTCAGCTAACTTTAGTATAATTTTTGAAGAGTTTAATTGTCTTAAATCAAGAAAAATTTCTTAGTTAAAAAATTTTTTTCCTCAAATTAAGAAAATCAAGTTTTTAAAAATAATTTACAAGATTAAAGTTAATTTTTTTTTTCTGTCTCTAAACTTTCATTCCAATATATTAAAAAATTCTCCATAAAATAATAATCATTATTTGAATCTTAACCTTCCAAAAAATCCTTCCCAGACGCACTAACATTATAACCTTCAATCTTACTAATATTAGACCCAACAAAATTAACAACCGGGGCCTTTTTGAACAACGACTTGAACAACTGAGACTTCCTTCCCTTCTTAATCCTCAAGAAAGCGTCCAAATCCTCGACATCAACAGGCTTATTTTCCTCTGGAACAACCTGTTCACTTTCCTTGCTCTTTTTTTTCTTTTTCTTAACAACACCTTCCGACTTGGTATCGCTAAAATTTTCTTTGTTACCACTTTCGTCAACATCCATCCTAACTTCTTCGACCTCAACTTTCTCTTTCTCCTTATCCTTATCCTTCCTTTTCTTTTTCTTCTTTTTAGGAGTTTCCAGACTCATATCCCCCAAATTATCGCTAGTATTCTGAACCAAATCGAGACTATTAGCATCAGTTTTTTCCTCAACTTCCTCAATAGTCTCCAAATTAGACCTTCTTTGGCGCTTCCGCTTACCGCGGCTTTTACGCTCATTGGCTTCGTTATCGCAGACTTCTTCATTAACAATCTCGACATCTAGCGCCTCGTTAACAAAACTGCTTTCGCCATTTACCAAAATGCTCTTAGCTTTTTTCTTTTTCTTACACTTATCATCGACGACCTCAAATTTGTCCAATTTAACGCAACTTTTCTTCTTTTTAACCTTATCAGTGTTGTACTCAACAGTGTCATTAAAAGTGACGCGTTTCTTCCCGCTAGCCTCGTCAGTGAGGTCAAGCGCGTCGTTAGCGAGGCCCAAAACTTCTCTCGGAACCTCAAAAGCTTCCGAGTAACTATCAACATCTTTGGCTTCCAAATTAAGGGCATCGTTTACGAACCCAACCTCGCTGTCTTTCTTTTTCTTCTTTTTCTTTGAAGTTTTCTCCATACTCTGACCGACTTCTACAGGACTCTCATCCTGATCCTGAGGGATGCACTCCATAGGCACAAACGGCCTTGGAACCTCCATTTTATTTGAAGGAACAGAAGAGTCTTTAGAGACAAGATCTAACCCCGGATTTTCGAAAGCGAAGCTCTGGAGCTTTCGTTTTTTAGGCGTTTGCTCCTGGACTTCGTCAATAATAGTCACCTCGGGAGTGTTTTCAACGTAAAATTGGCTCTTACGCTTCCGGGGAGTATCTGAATTTGAATTTCCAGAAAAACCAAAACCTACGTACCTTTCGCCCTCGCTCTCAGAGTCTTCTTTTTCTGAACAGAACTTCTTTAACAGATGGGGAGGAAGCTTGCTTTTGAAGTAATCCTCCATTGAACCGCCCTTTGTTGTCAGCACTCCTGCTGTAGTATCTTCCGCACCTACCGGCTCTACTGCAGAGCTCACGGTCGGTGGTTCTACTGTCGGCAACTCCGTTAAATCTTTTTTACCGAATATGTTCGCGAGGTCTTTGGTGCTGTAGCGGTTCACGTCTTTTCCTCGGGTGAACTTTTTGTAGCTGGAAGTATATTGATATTTTTAATTTAAATTTTTATGAAAATTAGTATCGATTTAAGGTAGTTGTTCTGCTACAATATTATCAAAAAGTTATGAATGAAATAAATAATAAGTAATGATCAACTGCTAAAAATTACAATTTCAAACAGTAAAATCGTGATTTTAATGACCACTATGTAATATTTATCATTTATCATTTAAATGTTAAAATTTATTCTTTACATGGAAAAAAAAATTTTTGTACGCCCTTATGACAAATTTTTTTTTCGGGAAATAACGTATTTTTACTTGAAACGCGTAGAAATGACAAAAAAAATTTTTTTCAAATTAAAACTTAGAATTTTGTGACACTTATATTCTCAGCGAACAACTATCTTAAGTAAAATTAATAAGTTACAAACTGGACACGAGCGCGACTCTGCTGGGACTTGAGCTCCAATGATTTACCACTAAGACTTAAGTTTTCGTATTTTTCAGCTGCACTCGGTGAGTCTCCGGCTCGAAGCTGCTGAAGAAGTTGACTGAAATTATGCTGTGTTTCTGTCCACATTTTCTCTTGTTTGTCTTTTGAGAAACCAAGACCTGGAAGTAAGTTTTTAATTATTTTTAATAATTCATTTAAATCAAGATGTTGCATGCGACGTGTCAGTTTTATTCTGACATCATCAGGCACCTATGTGCTTACAAACAAATGAATAATTAACAATTTTCATGTCAAACTAAAAACTCAAATGTTAAAAAAATTAATAAGTACCTTAAAATTTTACAACATAAAAACACATAGTTCTTAATTTACAAAAAAAATTTTTATTTTTATATTTAGAGTCTGTAATAAATAAAATGAACCATATCGAATTAAGTGTATGAAAAACCTCGTCAGCAATATGTTTAAAAATTCATCTATTATTTAAATTAATTATAGAAGAATGTAGATTTGATTAAAACAATAATTATTTTTAATGTTTTTTATTGATGGAAATTTTTTGTATAAAAAAATAGTTACCGGCTTGATCATCTTTATGTTTCACGCGGATGTGTTCAGTGACTCCTTGTTCGTGGGCACCAAGACCTTTTCCGCTCGTCCAACCCATTTTTTCTAACATTCTTTGCCCGAATTTTGTGGAATCTGAAAATTGAAAAAATTCATTAGATTGATGTTGGAGTTTTTTGGTTAAGCTTGAAAAAAAATTATTTTATTAATCAAATTATTGTAAAAAATTTTCTTTATAATTTAATTTTTTACAGGGACATAACTTCCTTCCATTTATATTGGGGAAAAAAAAAAATAAAATAAAATAAAATATAAATTTTGAATAATTTAAAAACTAGAAAGAAAATTGATTAAAAAATGTAATGAAATAAAAATTTTTTTAAATGAAATTATAAAATATCAATTTTTTGCTAAATTCTTTTTTGTTAAAGAATTTTAAATGTTTAAAAAAATTTTTCTTTGAATTATTTTATTTCTGATGAATTTTAAGAAACAAATATAATTATCACAAATTTATGTACTCATTTTATATTGCAAAAATAACCGCGAGCATAATCAAAAAACATAACAATAAAAACTATCAAAAAGTTCGTTACAGCAGGTGTTTATTATTATTGTAATAATGCAAACTAACCGTCACTCCACTGCTTGCCTCGTGGGTTCAGCGTCCATCTTTGTTTTCGTCTGGGCTCTGCGAGCATTGCCATTTTTTTAAATATTTATGTATTTACTACACCAACAGATGATTTAATCACTTTGTTTAATAAGCTAAACAAATTTTTATCAAATATACATTATTATTTATCAATAATAAGAGTTATTAACGCTGACTACTTGTAAAAAAGTACAACGACATGCGACTACCACGTTTTCACCGCGAATTCTCACTGCGGACTGTCTGAACTGACGCTAAGCGCGCCTCTGACGGAATTTACAAATGGCGGGAAAAATCGCGCAATTTTAAAATTTATTTTATTTTTTATTATTTTTATGTTAGCTGATTTTTTTTAATTATCTTATAATATAAATAAAAAAAATATTTTATTTAAAAAAATAATTTAATTTTTAAACAAAAATTAGAAAGAAAATTTTTTTGAGTATTTAAAATACTGACACTGATTTTATTGTATTGTAAACAAATAAATTATAGTAAAAAAAATTTTATTTTTAAAAAACTTAAAAAAATTATACCTATTTAATTGTGCAGTAAAAAAGTTTGAAAGAAAGAAATATTTAAAAAATAGCCGCTAAAAATTTAAAAAGCAACTTTAGCACCATCTGCGCGTAACTACTCAAACTTTAAAGAACAATCGAAAATGAGAACCATAACCTTGTATTTATTAAGAGAATTACAACGTCAATAGTGCGTTTGAGTGTATTTGCAATTATAACTCATAACAATAGACAAATAATATTCAGTAAAAGTGTAAAATCAAGTGTATAGACAATAAATAATAATAACAATAAAAGAAGAAGTAACTGTTAACAAAAACCGAAATCTGTAAGTAAAAAACTTGACATTTAACTCATACTAATTATTTAAATAACTTGTAGGTAAACAAACAAAAATAGCATGGTGGGTCACGAAAGTAAAAAACTCCGTCGAAGTAGATCACGAGAGCGAACACATGACCGGCGGGAACGTCGCCGGTCCAGAAGTCGCTCCAAAGACCGGAAAAAAGACGCGTCTCGCAAAAGATCGCGCTCTAGAGAACGAGATCGTTCTAGAGACCGCGACCGTTCTAGAGAACGCGACCGCGATCGTGAGAGAAATCACGAACGCGGACGTTCGCGAGAGCGCCGAGAAGTGACCAACAAGGACAAGGACAAAGATAAAGACAACAAGAGTCACGATAAGCCGCGAAAGCCGAGTCCAATATTCGTGATCGACGACGAGCCTAAAAAAGATTCCGCGGAGGGTCAGGACAAGGAGGACGATGAGGAGGAGAAAAAGTCTAAGCGGGAGCCGCTGAGTCTCGAAGAATTGCTTGCGAAGAAAAAAGCCGAAGAAGAAGCTCGGGCCAAGCCAAAGTTTCTTACTAAAGAAGAGAGAACTGCCCTAGCGCTGAAGAAGCGCCAGGAGGAAGTCGAGAATTTGAGGAAGCAGCAGCTGGAGGATAGAAAAAACTCCGCTGATGTTGGAAGCTCCAAAGATTCCAGGGACTGGGATGATCGAGATAACTCCAGAAGAAGAGACTCTCAGCGCAGGGAGGAAGAGAATAAAGATAAGGATAAAGAGAAGGAAGTCGAGGCTATCAAGGAACGATATCTCGGGCTTATTAAGAAGAAGCGACGGGTTCGCAGGCTAAATGATAGGAAGTTTGTCTTTGACTGGGATACCTCAGAAGACACTTCTGTGGATTATAATAATATTTATAAAGAGCGACATCAGGTTAGTAAAAAAATTTTGAAAATCCAAAATTCGGGAATTTTTTTGACAGGGAAAATAAAGGAATTTGGGGATCAGATTTTTTTATTTTATTAAGGGTTTATTAAAGATTATTACCCTAAATTTTTATTAAAAAATATTTAATTGTTACAGAGTTATTAACAATCTCGTAGAGCACTAGAAAAATTTTTCCCCTCCATAGTCGGTTCCATTACTCAAAAACGGATCATCTGAAAATAAAAAGCCAAATTGATTTTTAATCAGTAAGGATGTAGTTATCGTCGCACGTAAGGAATTTTGAAAATTTTCATTTAAAAAAAAAAAATGGCGACTGATTGAATTTTCTCACTATTGTTACTGTTTTTTTTTTTTTTTTAAACTGGCTAAAAAAATCTTTAAAATAAAAATTTGTTAATAACTTTGTAATAATTAAATATTTTTTAATAAAAATTTAGTGTAATACTTTAATTAAAAAAATAAAAATTTATTAGTCGAGGAATTTTTTTTCTCAAATCAAAAAAATGTTCTTCAAAATTATTTACTTGATTTTGTATAATTAGTGAGTAGATAAATTTATTCCTGATTTTATTTTGTAAATAATTTATTTTGTACCAGGTGCAATTTTTCGGGCGCGGAAACATCGCAGGAATCGACATAAAAGCCCAGAAGCGAGACCAGAGTAAATTCTACGGAGAGCTCTTGGAAAAAAGGCGTACTGAGGCTGAAAAAGAGCAAGAGAAGATGCGCCTGAAGAAAGTAAAGCGCAAGGAAGAAAAACAGAAGTGGGACGACCGTCACTGGTCCGAGAAGGCCCTCAACGAGATGACGGAGCGTGACTGGCGGATATTCCGCGAAGACTACAATATCACGATCAAGGGAGGAAGAATTCCGGACCCGATCAGGTCCTGGAAGGAGTCTGGATTCCCCAAAGAAATCCTGGATATCATTGACAAGGTGGGCTACAAGGATCTGACCCCGATCCAGCGGCAAGCTATTCCTATTGGGCTCCAAAACAGGGACATTATTGGTGTAGCTGAGACTGGGTCAGGTAAGACTCTGGCTTTCTTGATTCCGCTGCTACTCTGGATCACGAGTCTCCCGAAGATCGAGAGGCTCGAGGAAGCTGACCAGGGACCGTATAGTATCATTTTAGCGCCGACTAGGGAGTTGGCTCAGCAAATTGAGGAAGAGACCAACAAATTTGGACAGCCATTGGGCATCAGGACTGTTGTTGTTGTTGGTGGACTTTCTAGAGAGGAACAAGGGTTCAGGCTGAGAATGGGGTGTGAAATTGTTATTGCCACTCCTGGACGGTTGATTGATGTGCTTGAAAACAGGTAATTATTTTTCTTTTTTTAACAATATTTGTTTTCGTTTTTCTTTTTATAATTTGTACGGTGTTTAATTTTTTTAAAAATAAAATTGCAGTAATTTATTTAAAAAAAAAAAAAAAAAAAAAAAACCATAAAGCCGTCGGGCATGTAACAATTTTATTTTAATATTTTTAAGGGGGTGTTCTGATCTAGAAGTTTGAATTTAAAATAACTTTTAAAGCGTCGTAAAAAAAAAGCAATTAATATTTTTACTATTCATTTTTTTTAGAAAATATTTATTAATATTTCGAGAATACAGAAAAAAAAAATTCAAAATCTAAAAAATTAGCAGCTAATTAAGTGGGGGGGGGGGGGCTGAAAAATAATTCTTTCTAGCAATCTGGGAAAAAAAGATTATTAATTTGGTGTAATGCCGCTACGATGAAAAAAAAAATTAATTTTTTTTAATTTCTAGACCAGGGTACCCCCTTAACTAATTTAATTTAAATTAGTGTTAAATAATACATATTTTTTTTTTCTTTAAAAAATACATAAAAAAATGAACAATTAAAAAAAAAAAGTTCATTATCACAATTTTAACAAATTTTCAAAAAAATTTATAAATTTTTTAGAAAATTGTGATATTCAATTTTTTTTTTAATTGTTCATTTTTTTATGTACTTTAAAAAAAAAAAATATATCAAAAAAAGATAAAATAAAAATTTTATCCAAAAACATGGGAGCCAAAATTTTTTCCAACTTTTGAACGCAAAAAAGCTATCAAAATTTTTATTTTTTTTTTTTTCACGACATTTTTTATCATAAATGCTACGTAAAAACAAGCAGAATAAAAAAAAATTAAAGGATATTAATTTTTCATTTAGATATGGCCAAAAAGAGAGTGGACCCCACTTTAAAATAAATTTCCTAAATAAAAAAACTACTGGAAAATTTACTCTATTTTAAACGAAGAAAATAAATCCATAAAAATATTTAAAATATTTAATTGACACTATTTAAATTTAAAAACAATATTAACATGATGTATTTAAATTTTAACCACAAATTTTATTATTCGTTCAGGTACCTTGTATTGAATCAATGTACGTACATAGTTCTGGACGAAGCAGATCGTATGATAGACATGGGTTTCGAGCCGGACGTACAAAAAATCCTGGAGTACATGCCAGTAACAAATCTGAAACCTGACAACGAGGACGCGGAGAATGAAGAGAAATTGTTGGCTAACTACAACACCAAGAAGAAGTACAGGCAAACTGTGATGTTCACTGCGACGATGCCTCCAGCAGTGGAGAGGCTGGCAAGGACGTACCTCAGGAGACCAGCGGTGGTCTATATTGGCAGTGTCGGCAAGCCCACCGAGAGGACTGAACAAATCGTTCATATCATGGGAGAAGCTGACAAGCGAAGGAAGCTCATGGAGATTCTTCACAGAGGCGTCGAGCCCCCGGTTATTATCTTCGTTAACCAGAAGAAGGGCGCGGATGTCCTCGCTCGTGGATTGGAGAAAATTGGGGTATGTTTTTTTTTTTTTTTTTTTTTTTTAATTGAAAGTTATAAATATTTTTTTGTTTATTTTTAGTTTAATGCTTGTACCCTCCATGGAGGTAAAGGACAAGAGCAAAGAGAGTACGCTCTTGCGTCGCTCAAAGGCGGGAGCAAGGACATTTTGGTCGCGACTGATGTCGCTGGACGTGGTATTGACATCAAAGATGTTTCTATGGTCATTAATTATGACATGGCTAAAACTATTGAAGGTATGTTGTGTTTTATTTTTATATTTATTGATGGTTTTTTTTTCTTTTTAGAAAAAAAAAACATTTCTAGTTTATTTATTCGATAATTATTTTTCTGATTTTACATAAATTATTTTGTAATTTTCAAAAAATTACTAAATATTTAAAAAATTTTGTTTATACAAATTCAATCAATTTTCATAATTTTTTTTTTTTTTTATTATAAATTTTTATAGTTGAAATCACTCAATAAAAATTTATCAATAATTTCAAAGTTTTAAGATATTTTGTTAAAAAAAAAATTTTTTTTAACATTTATTTTACTTATGTGAAAAAAAAATCACTAAAACGTTGATGCTAAAAATTTTAAATGTAAAAAAAAAAGTATTTTAGATATTGAAAAAATTTTAATAATTTATTAATTGATATTGTATAAATTTGATTTTAAATTAACATTATGTATAATTTCAGATTACACGCATCGTATTGGTAGAACAGGTCGTGCCGGTAAAGCCGGTCTTGCAATATCTTTCTGTACCAAGGACGATAGTCATCTGTTCTACGACCTGAAGCAGACAATCCTGGGTAGCCCGATATCAACTTGCCCACCGGAGCTCCTGAATCACCCGGAAGCTCAACACAAACCCGGTACCGTCGTTACGAAGAAGCGTCGTGAGGAGAAAATATTCGCGTAAATTTTATAAATCAGTTATTACTTTATTGTTCCTTACACAAGTATCAATAAATGAATAAATTAATGAATTAATTAATTTACGAGTAACCTTGCAGTAACTATATGACTGCCGTGACTTTTTTAAAAATAATTACTTTTATTAAACTGCACTGTAATTTCTTAATTATTGACGTTTTCAAAGATACAAACTCATCCCGATGTTACACTCATCAAGAGCTTTCATTTGAGTATCCACATGCATTTTGATAATTTTTCATATCGCAGTAAAAAATTAAATCGCAATAAAAAAGTGTAATTAAAAAGTATAATTTTTAACAATAAATAAAACAATAATTATTTATTAAAAATAATTACATAAAATTATCAATTTTTATTTTCAACTACTTTTTCCTCAGGCAATTGAATATTATGATCAATAGAAACAATTTCGTCAACAGCTCCAAGTTTTTCCATCAACAAATCTACTCGCTTCAAATCGTCCTCCGATAATTCAATAGTATTTTTTGGCACCATTTCGTCATCGGCCGTCAGTACAGAGTATTCCCGGGCCTCTAGTTGGTTCTTTACTTTAGGCAGTACAGACGGATCACAAACAAACTGCAACATGAACATAAACAATAATTAATTACATAATCTTAATAGTTTAATGTTTCAGATATAACAAAGCTAAAAAATAAAAAAACTTGCTCGATAAAATTTCCCATCTGCCTCAAACTCTTCAACGTCGTCCGCTCCGACGGCGATCGCATCCTCGGTAGCAGAGTCTAAAGTGTCTTTGTGTTCGGTAATTATGCACCCCAAGTGTTCGAACAAAGTTCCTTTAGATTTTCCTTCTATAGACTTGCACTTCATCTTTTTGAACAAGGTGTTCAGCATCATTTTTGCGCCGACTACATTGTGGGACAGAATTTTTACAATGAAATATGCCCCCCCAGGCCCGCGAAAGTCCACGAACTCAGTTTGGCTCTTGGTCTTGCTTTTTTCTAGCTTTTCTAACACACCATGTAGTGTTGCAATGGGTATATTTTTTTTCTTTGCTTCGTCGAGTATACTAGATAGTCTTGGGTTTTCATTTGGTTTGGTATTATTGTTACCCTCTAAAAAAAAAAAAAAACTTTAAGTTCTCTGAAACTAAAATGTAATTAATTATGACTTTTTTTTTTTTTTTTTTTTTTCAAATCTGAAAAAAAAAATCATGAAGGTACACGGAAAAAACAAAATGACACTGGATATCATCTCAGATTATACTCAGTGATATCTATGATAAAAAAAAATTTCAATAGCTAAAAAAATTCCAGATTATACTCATTATAATCTGGATTATAATCATTGTAATCTGGATTATACTCATTATAATCTAGATTATAACCATTATAATCTAAATTATAACCATTATAATCTGGATTATACTCATTATAATCTGGATTATACTCATTATAATCTTAAATTATAATATTAATCATTAAATTAATCCAGTCAGCCGTTTTTTTCTTTTACTCGATCGAATTTTTGAAAAAATTAAAGTATCACGTTTTTTGTTCTGAAAAGTTCATAATTTTTAAAAATGAGAAAAAAAAATTTTTTCCACATTTTTGGTCCAAAAAGTGTTTAAATTTTCAAAAATAAATTTTTTTGAACAATTTTAGAAAATTCAAGAAACTATCGTCATGCAACTTGAAAAATATACTTACTAAGATTTGAAACTTACCGGCAACAGCAACTTTGATGCGCCTAGAAAAAGCCAAAGTCAACGCTGATTTCTCAGCATCTTTCAACGCCTTGGTATGCGCGATATTTTGCCACTTGGCGTGGCCCTTTAACCTCTTGTCTTGTCTTATCAATCCGCAAGCTACCCTTTGGACACATAATCTCGTAAAGCTGTACATTATTCTTCCGGAATCATCAAAGGGGTTTTGCTGTTAAAAAAATTTTATATTAATCAATTCTTTAACTGTTTAATCTAAAAATTAAAAAATTAATTCCTTAATCGCTCTTCTAGATTATTGGTAAAATTTGATAAAATTCTTACCTTAATTTCCCACTGACTTGTAGGAATGATAGTTACTGATTGACTTTGCAAGTCAATCCTGATGTAAACAAAACCTATTTTTCTAATTCGTGTTCTAATCGAAACTTTATAAGTCCATGTGACTGCTCAGTTGGTAAATAAGAAGATATTTTCAGTTCGAAATGTGACTTACCGACTGACAGAAACTCAAAGTCGCTAAAGTCGAATTCTTGGTGTCTAAAGATCAGTCAGCAAAGTTGAAATAATTACTTTCAATTGCAGATAAGTTTACAGATTTATTTTTAACGCCTAATTTATTATCATATTATTATTGTTATTTATTCATTAATATAAAAAGAGTGTGTATTAACATAAAATGAAAGAAAAATCTAATAGAACAAATGTGAAGCTCGTTGGTTATGTTCGGCGAATATCTGTAATCACGATATTTCTCTTAAAACTGGACCAATTGACCCGATTATTTTTAGTTTAACTTGGTACTGCTTTCTAGAACGACCCTAGAAAAAATCACTGATAAAATCCTCGT
Organism: Cotesia typhae; assembly: GCF_013202065.1. Lineage (NCBI taxonomy): Eukaryota > Metazoa > Arthropoda > Insecta > Hymenoptera > Braconidae > Cotesia > Cotesia typhae. Next base: position 187,205 of record NW_027423744.1, read on the forward strand.
AGTTTATTTACAGTAACTATTTTAATGCGAAAACCGGGGTGTAAAGTATCGGCGCCATTGTTTTTTCTCAAAGTGTTGTCGTCGGCTGAGTGGTGGCGCCTGTGTAAAAAAACCCGATGAATTTGAAATAATTAAAAATTAATCTTCATCAGAAATTTCTAAGACCAAAATGTTGATTGATTATTAATAATATATAATTTATCCTTTTGATTAGAGAAAAAAATCACCCGTCAGCAGCAACGTGAGTAATTATTAAATTAAGATTTAACAAACTCTTTTATCAATCTCCGCCCCATTACACGTTGCTTACATTATAAATTGATTCATTCAAGCTATTATTTTTTACACGATTAATCAATTTACTTTCGACCCTCCGGCTTTTATTTCACATGAATAACATCTTTTTAACTCGCTTTCAATATTTTTTATTGTAAGTAAATTTCTTGAGGCTATTTTGTACAAATTTACCGATATATTTTCAAAATTTACATAATCAATTATCAAACTTTCAAAGACACGTATCAATTTTCTTAATTCTTTTATCTACAAAATTAGTAACTCTGTATCTTTTCCGGTGCATTAAAATCAATCTTCCCTTCTCTTCAAATTAAAATCTTTGAATAGAACAAATTGCAATTTTCAACGTACAAATTTTAAAAAGAAATAAAATTAACTACCCTCTAATTTAATTTCTCCAAATCAAAGGGATCTAAGATCTGACCCGAGATAAGAAGAAAGCTCTGGGATTTGTGTGGCGAAAGATTGCGACAAAGTAGTTGGAACCTTATTTTTTTTTTTATTCCGTTCTATCTCACAGCCCAGTGGTACGACAAAAAAGTGTTAAATTTATAGATGAATTCACATGAGAAAAAATATTGAAGATAAAAAATTCAATGATTTTTATTATTTTTTTAGTGTACCAAATTCCACCAAAAAAAAAAAAATCATAGAAGTAGAAAAATTTTTAAATTGAATGTAATTTTCTCATTTACTATACCTTGAAATTATTTAACAACAATGCGACATCTATTTAATATTCTCAAAAAAGGAACTTTACAGAAAATAAAAATATCCAACCAGCTTCAGATATTATAGTAGTAAAAGTAAATAGCACGTGCGCAATACAGATGTCGATAAAAAGATTATTGACCGTGACACCTGAAATGAGCGATTTAATTCACTAGAATTGATCAGTTGGAGTTGAAACGAGACCAAATTTAAGAAAATTTAATTAATCATAATAACTAAATTAAAAAAAATTAAATTAATTATTAATTAAATCGTTGAAAAATTGGATTTTTAATTATGTAAATCCCATCTCAAGAAAATAATTAGGAAGAAAAATATTTTCTTGGTTCAAGTGAGCTTTTTTTTCTGTGTATGTATTAAGGTTCAATGTAATAAATAATTTTAGGTACACGGTAAAAACAAGATTACACTGGATATCATCCTAGATTATACTGAGTGAAAAAATTTTTCAAATAGTAGCTAGTATAATCCAGATTATAATGAGTATAATCCAGATAATAATGAGTATAATCCAGATTATAATGAGTATAATCCAGATATCACGCAGTATAATCTGGATTTTTTTAGCTACGATCTGAAATTTTTTTCACCACAGATATCACTGAGTATAATCTGGGATGATATCCAGTGTGATCTTGTTCTTTCTCTCTATAAGAATTCAATTAAATAATGGTGATGCTATTTAACTAGATTTTTCTATAGTTCATAGAACCAGATTTTTCTTTTTTATTTTTTTTTGAAAAGTAAATCTTATTGTTTCTCTCAAAATACAAAAAAGAAATTTAATAGGTATAAAAATTACTTAAAAATACTTTAACATAATAATACTTAGTGTAATTTGTACTAACTGACTACGAGCTGTAGATCTCGTTAGTTATAAATATTAAATAAGATAATTTTATTATGACATAGCGTTAAATTAACATTTTAGATTTTTAAGATGTAAAAAAATTATGGTATAAAAAAATACATCTGACTTATTTTTAGGAAGCAGATTTTTCTCTCAGTGTCTTAACCTCTACTGAATGTCCGTGTCTTGATGTAAGACATAAATATCCGTCGATAGATATAGACCCACCTACAATATGTGCGAATTTGGTGAAAAGCTAAATCAATTTGGAGTGGGACGGAAAACAGAGTGAGAAAACAGGGATCTGCATGATACGTTGATACGTAGAGCTGTTGCCGACTGGAACTGTGGCGAGGTATGTCTACCATCATGCACCTAATACATATATGATACTCCAGAATAGAGTGGTACAGAGTAACCCAGACTGCAATGCTCTTGACTCTTTAACCAAAACCTATAGAATAGCAACAGTTGCACACAGTAATGGCGGTCTGTTGAAACATAAATTATCCTCTCGTCTCTCTTGTCCTCACCACCCCTACCTTCTCCTTTACATATATAAATATATATCATATATGTAGCCGGGGATGTGTGGGTGCAAGTTCGGTATAGAGGACCAAATTCATCAGTATCCTCTTTGGAAAGAGACCTGCACTGGTATTTTCTATCCCATATCCGTTAGCACCCCGCCCGGCCCGGCACCATCATTTCCATGGAGAATTCGAAAAAGCAGATAGATTACAAACTCTTGTGTATGCTCTGGATTAAAACTATCGATTTCGGATGTTGGATGGATGTCGTCCTGGTTTCCCGCATGCCTTTCCGGTGTTTATGTGCGTGTATTTGCTACTCTGGGTTGCAATGTTAAAAGTTCGAAAGGTTCATCGATATCTGATTATTGTTACGAACATGTTATCTCGTAGATAAGTTAGTTCTCAGGAATTGTGTTCTTGTTCTGAAGGATTCTGTTCTCCGATAAATTTACTGATTAGTCGATGAATTATAACTCTGGAAAAGTAAGAAATAAGTTTGGAAAATCCATAAGTGCACGGGTCATAACGCTTCTTTAATTTTTAAGGAAAAAATAAATTCTATTGAAAAAAAGGAGTTTCTTTAGAAATCTAACTATTGCATTTGATCTTACAGAGAGTAACGGAGAAGTTACCGAAACTTTTGTTGTTATATGTTTCCGGGGGTCAAGTAAGTTCAGGAAATAGAGTTCGTATAAAAGTTTAAATATGTATGAATACATATATATCTATACAATAGCATCTGAAATCCTTTAGGGATCTTTATGATACTCGTTACACTTATTCTTTTGGGTAAATACCTTGACCGACTTTCAAAATAAGCAAAATCGGCCGATTAGTGAAAAAATGGCGCCCATTTATTTTTAAAAATAATGATAATCACAATTTCTATAATTCTTTATATATAAAATTATTACATCAAAGTTGATAAGATGTTGTTTAATTTGAAGTACTAAACTCATTCTTCGTGATTACTTTTAATGATTTTATGATAAAATAGTCATAGAAATTATATATATATATATATATATATATATATATATATATATATATATATATATATATATATATATATATATATATATATATATAAACGATATTGCACGCCTCATAAGCGATTAAAAATAATTTAATACATTTTTTAAAGCCGATGGTATACTTTAATATTTACTTCCTCCTAAAAACTGGTTTATAATACTTTTAGATTTTTCATTTCATTAGCTATCCAGTCTAATACAATTTTTAATTTTTCTTAACATTTTTAGCTTGTATTTTCCTCCAGGCGTAATTAATTCAGCCACAATTTATATCTAAATTTGTTATTAAAGAATTTGACTGAAAAAATAATTCGCACGACCCAAACCAGGACTCGAACCCGGATCTTTTGGCTACGCGCCAAAGGCTCTACCTGTTAAGCTATCCGAAACACAGTCCGTAACTACTATTCAGTCATCTATTAAATATTTACATTTTTTTATAGTATTTTTTTGCTTATCTTAGAATTATGGCGCCACTAAACCATAGCAGAGTTTCCTATTTTTTATTATTTTTTTTTCGTATTTTATTGTGAAAAATAAGATTATGAGGCGTGCACTTTTGGATTTTCCGAACTTTGTTTTCATTAATAAAACAGGAAATTCTACAGTTTTTGTCAATCTGCATGCAGATTGCACGTAAAAGGAGTGCAAAACAGAAAGACGTCATTTTGCTATCAAGTAGTTATTATGGTAGATGTATGGTTTCATTTAATTACTTTAAAATAAATTTATCGACCATTTACTTCACAAATTATTGACGGAAAGAAATCATGCAAGATAAAATCCAAGAAAATGTTGAACTTCTCCCAAATTTTCCAAACCGTCCATCAAAGTTCTCTATAGTTAAAAAATTTCTCCAATACCCGAAATTCTTTCGAAAGTTGGCATTACTTCTAAACTATCCAAAACTAATCTGAACTATTTCCATACAATTTAGACTATCTATCCTGCGGAATAATTTCATTCAACATCATCCATAATTCACCATCAAAATTATCGACAATATAAACACAATAAATAAAATACCGTTATTAAACCAAAAAGAAAATAGTTTTTAAGCTAACCTCAAAATTCCTCAGGTCGGAATAAAGAGTCGTATAACTATAGCGCAGTCTATAGTATGGTCTTAACTTATTCTTCCACCTCAGCATATTAAACTCGTCTACTATAAATCTATATCTATATACATGTGTACATTATATGTATATATATTACATTCGCATGCTCGCGTTCACGCCGCGTTCAATTTTACGAGGGCAAACGTATACGAGGAGTAGACGGGACGTTTAATAAAGGCGTGGGTCTCTCTTTTTCTGCTACAGTCTCTCTCACTCTGACTACTATTACACTAGTGTAATAATAATAACATACATATAGGTTATGTGAGTGTAGATGTGTATAAATGCGAATGGGAATGTGGACGTGGCATTAAGGTTGCTAGTTAGCGCAACGTCGGGCGCCGTCGACGAGGCCGCCGTCTGGACGCCTATCGTCCTGCTTTTCTGCTCTATGTACTCGTCAATGTACACACTCTTGTTTATATGAAGCTCACTCTCTCCCTCTCTTCCAACTCATGTACTCAAATGTCTCGTCTACGTCACTTTTATCTAAACAACCGGCGAATCAAAATAGACTTTACTCTTTACTTTATACTTTCTTTACGTTCAATAGCTGGAGAAAAATTACGGTTTGTTGTCGTTTCTGTTTCGCTTTGTTTCGATAAGAATAAGAGCGCTGGGTATAGGTCTGGGTTATTTTATTATTTAAAGAGAAGAGTGGTTAATTGACTGATTGATGCAGTCGTTAAATAATGCTAATTGACCTCCAGGAGATGTTGGAGAAGTTTGCCAGGCTCAAAAGTTGGAAAGTTTATGTTTGATCGCTTAGCGGTTCGATTGTAACTCTTTTGATTTTGACATTTTGGACTGTAACTCAGTAATTTAACTTTCAATTAAATTGACACTGAAGGACATCAAAGTCCTTTATAAAAGATGTTATTTAAGCCCTAGTTCGTTTAAATTGGCTCAAATGGACCAGTGTTCCAAAGACTTGAAATTTTTCAATATTGGTGTAATTCTAACTCCTATGATTTTGAAAATTTTGGTTAGAACTTAAAAACCAAATTTCCAATCGAAGTGATATTGAAGAGGATTAAAGTACTTTTGAATAAAAGATATTTAAGTTCTTGTTCGTTTAAATCGGGTAAAGTGGACCTAAATTCCATAGATTAAACGTTATCAGTCATCCAATTCTAACTCGTGTGATTTCGATATTTTGGCCTATAACTCAGTAATTTAATTTTCAATTAAATCGATACTGAAGGAGATCAAAGTCCTTTATAAAATATATAATTTAAGCCCTTGTTTGCTCAAGTCGGGTAAAATGGACCAGAGTTTCATGTATTAAACATTATTTAATAGCTATCCAATTCTAACTCTTGTGATTTCAATATTTGGACTTTAAGTTAGTAATCTAAATTCCGATTAAATTGTTACTGAAGGGGGTTAAAGTCTTCTACAAAAAGAGATATTTAAGTCCTCTTTCGTAAAGATCGGGTGAAATGGGCCAATATTTTTGAAACAAAAATGAGTCAATAAAAGGATTTAACATCTTTTTAAGCAACTATGATAAGTTATAATCACAACCAACGACGTAAGAATTATAAGAATTATATCCAACCCCTTTTTTTCTCGAAAAAGAATTTTCCGAACAATATTTTACCACTCGTAAAATCAGTTCTTGTTGAAGCGAACAAAAGCCATGCATATATATATATTAAATAAATAATTGTCTAGCAGAAATTTTTATTTTTCTCTAGGTAGCCTTGCTAGTATATTCGTCTATATTTTAAAAATATTTATGATATAACTATTTACATAGACCCCGTCCAGTGATAAATGCACACTTTAGCTATAACACGGTTCTCTGTTTTCTGTTTATTTAAATACTCATACCCTGAAACACATAAAGATCCCAAGGGTGCCGCTATTGAGCGTTGCAAAAAAAGGAATATAGAAAATAAATAGCCTGGGATGTTATAACTTGGTTATGCTTTTTCAAATGCGTTCAATCGTACAATGTAAACCTGTAAAGAGACGTACATAAAATACCCGCGTTATACTTCTTTGTACATGATATTTTTATTCGTATATACGTGTACATGCTTCAATAGTCTGGGTTTCAATTGAATTTTGTAGAAATCAAATTTTTCATGAGTAAAACGATAGTGGCGCCGCAATTGTACCAGCTATATACTGTTATGTTATCAATTCTATTGACGTATAATAAATTTTTACCTCTTTCTGAATTTTAGTGTTTACTCAGAGAAAGTAATATTTTTTTTTCAGCATTATCGGTATTTTGTTTTGTCTGGGAAAGGTATTACACGCAGTTGTTTGCTTATAATATTATAAAAATATTTAGATATTAACTTAAGGCAACAAATGAATTAATGAAATTGAGATAAATATTTATTGGCAGTAATTTACGAAAAAATAGAGTATTAAATAACTCGGAAATTGAAAGTTGAGTTATTGCCCTCCAGGATTAGGGTGGAAACTTTTTAAAAGTAGACCGGGAGAAAAGTTTTATAAAGTTTTAATTGACGAGAATATCAAGTTTGATATACTTAATGTGTGCGGAGTAGATATATATAAGCTTTAAATGACAAGATTTTGTAATAAATATATTATGTATTGAGTTTTTGTGAAAAAAGGATAGTTAGACTGGCGATTGATTAAGGGGATTATAGAACATAGTTTGAGAATTTGTTGAATATTTAATAAATTAAAATCATTGTTCTAATTTTTATCAACATCGTATAAAGTATTGTTGCTCAATTTAAGTGATGATTGATCTCTAATACCAATTTTATCAAGTATAGCATAACTATTTCCAGTACGTATAACCCGCAGGCCTTATTACCCTACCGTAGTACAATAAGGCCTATTCGCAAGCTTTTTGGAAAAATTTAATTTTGTGTTTGTTTATAGTGAAAATTACCATTACTCCATTGTATTTTATGGCTAATGCATTAATTTAAAAATTAATGATACATTGCAATTATTAAATGCAATATTGTCGGTTTTTTTCAAAATTTCCCTTAGTTAGGCCTCATTACCCGCCGGTACCTTATATAACATGTAGTAAGGAGTATCGCGACCATAGCAACATAGACGTACAATGTCTGGATCTATGTAGATGATGATTATCGCGATATATTTTTCTTCTTGTACATTGATAAAAAAAATTCCTTTCGTAAAAAATAGGCATTGTTATGGTACGAAGTTAATTTGTTGAAAATTTTTCACAATTTCATTTCTAAGATGAAGAAATCAAAATTTTTCTGTCAGTAACTTGTTGAAAAAGAAATTTTTGATTGCCAATTTGCGAATTTTCATAAAAAATTGTTTTTTCCCAAATCTAGAAGACTTTTTTTCCAACAAGAAAATTAATGTAAGAAAAATTTTTATTTTTTCAGCTAAGAAATAAAATTTTAAAAAAATTAATTCAGTATTACAATGTTGTTTTTATTTTTTTAAAATAAATTTCTTCGCTTAGTTTGGGTTCCAAGAATTTTAACTTTTTCAGAACTTTCCCCAATCCATGATGGCACAGTCATATGAGAATGTGATATTTTTCTCTCCGTGTCTATTTTACCCCTTCTTTGCTATTTTCCATCCACAATTATTGTGAACTATCGACACGAATTTTAATAATATGCGCAGAAGACTTCCTAAAAATCGATTTGAGTAAATGGTAAACATTTTCTATAATTTTATACTTAATAATTTAAAATCATTGTTTTAATTTTTATCAATAAAGCTTATGTATTAATTTAAAAATTAATGATAAATTGCGATAATTAAATGCAATATTTTAAGTAAAAAAAAATTGTACCACCCAATGAAATAGTCTTTTCTGAATAATACATATTTTTTGCAAAGACATAAACTGAAATTTTTTAATAATTTTCCTTTTATGTTTGATAGCTATTATTCCCCTTTCGTTGTTAAACTTTTCGTTTAAACAAGTCCTTGAAAATAACCGCAATTAACGGCGCTTAATTGTTCTCACGTTGATGAGTAATGGAGTTGAATTTGAAGGGCATGTAAAGAGAGCTTACGAATATTGAGAGAAAGAGGGGTTTGAAAAAGGATCGTCAAATCCTCGTCAGCGACCGATAAACAGATATATTCATTTCAACCATCGATGTGTTGATTTATTTCGTATTTCTTATTTTTCTTTTGCTAATTACATTTATTCATTCATTGAATTTATGTTATTCAGGGCGAGGGGATCCTTTATTTTATTTGAAATTTTATTATTCATTTGTCATTTTGGATGCCGGCTAGATGTTGTATATAAATAAAATAATGAATACTACGCGGTTTTCTCTGTTGTATTCATCAGATTGTTACAATAACAATTCGCGGTGTTTAATATTTATCGAATCATTTCATAACCAATTTCACCGCAACATGGAATTTTTTTTAATTTTTATGAATAATAATTATAATAGTTATTATTTTTGTAATTGCACGACTCATGATGCAAAGTATTGGAGTAAAAATTCTTTTCACCCGCTTTTTGATTATTTTTATTGTTATATTTTACTTAGCTTTAATTGTAATCAATATAATTCGTGTATCATTCAATATATAACTAAATTGAGATAAATTCTGCAATTTATTTAATACAAAAAAAAAAAAAATTTAGAAGTCGTTAAAACACAAAAATATTTACGATATAAATTGTAAAAATTGTAAAAAATCGATAAAAATTGTAAAAATAAATAAATGAAGTAAATTTTTGAAGAAATACAAAATTAATCGTATCAAAAATAAACCCAAATGAACGCAATAGAAAATTTCATTAGAGATATGGGAAATTTTTATTTTAGAAATGTTAATTGAAGTTTATTTTACCGGCTTTGACATGAAATTTACAGAAATTGAAAAAAAAATATTGTTCAAAAGTTATTTGGAGGAAAAGCGGTAAAAGTGAAAAATTTTGAATTTTCTAAAATTTCAAGCTGCTGGCATTTTTTAACTAATCAATCGATTTCACTGAAACTTTTTTATCATTTTCTATCCTACCAAAGACATTTTTCTGAATTTTTTCAAATTTTTTTACCCAACTCAAAAAAAGTTACGAATTTTTTAAAATAACCGCTCTTTTTTTTTTTTTAAATTGCAATAACTTTTTCACAAATTAAACTTTCGGCTCAATCTACTATTGTAAATTTTATCCAACAAACAAGACCAGCGAGAGACTCAAAAAGTCCAATACTGTAGAGCAAATTATGCAATATGTGTTTATAAACTTTACAATTCAACTATTGTAAAAATTGATAGTTGGTTTTTTTAAAAGAATTTAGGGAGAGAGAGAGAGAGAGAGAGAGAGAGAGAGAGAGAGAGAGAGAGAGAGAGAGAGAGAGAGAGAGAGAGAGAGAGAGAGAGAGAGAGATAGGATGTTGGACTAATTGCTACTTTTACAGTAACCGAAAAAAAAATTTGAAATTTTTCGTCCTATCGAGGAATCGAACCCAGAACTTTTAGGTAGCAGCTAGGGAATGTCCCTCTATGCTATCCGAAGTAAACTACTACTAAAGTCCTTCAAAATTTAAATAAACTCGGAGTCTAGCGCTGTGCACGGCCATCGTTCACACTAATAGAAAATTCACATTCACATTCCAATCTCTCACTTTTTCTAATCGTAAGTTGTAAAATTTCATGAATAAATATTAAATTTTCTTCTAAAATATTTGACAATTAATACTAATGAAAATATAGTCCAGCTTTACAATAGTTGTATCGTAAATTTTTCCAGAACTTTTTTTCCGTGTACTAAGAAATAGATTTATTTGGGCTACATCATTAAATGAAAATGTAAAAGTCGGGTGAGGGTTTAAACTTACTCTAGCTGTGGCTCTCAGATAGCGATCAATAAAGATTGATCAAAAGTTGATAAAAACAGACACGATAAAAATAATTTTTCTTGAAATGTTTGTTAGAAGCACAGTATTTCTTAACTAATGGTAATGAAAAAGCAAAAGAATAAATTAACCAACTATTTGAATTAAAGTAAAACCTTCATTGATGATGAATACTATTAATTAGTTTCTTGCCTCCGAGGCGGGGATTCAACTTGAAGAGAAATTTTCTTTCAGCTCATGCTTCAGTCTTGTAATCTTGGTTCATCTGCAGTATTATAACCGAGGAACGAAAGAAAGACGGTGAATGAGTGGGAGTGAGAGATGGAGGGGAAAAAAAAATTATAAAGACGCGAATAACCATCAAAGAAGATAATTGATGATGATGAAAAATAACGCAAGGGATTAAACAGACGTTTTTTTATTTGTTTGTGTTAGGCAGAGTATGTATGAATGTCTTGAGTTCAAACATACAAAAAATTTATTGGCCATATACTTTATTTTCTCCTACACTCAATTCCATTCGGGAGATAATTAATAGACAGGTTAGTTTGCAGTGCGATAGTTGCTGCTCGGAGTTTGAGGAAAAACGTTAATTTAATTCCGGACATAGATTTATTTTGTTTAGAGTTTTAGTTTTATCCGGAAAAAGGAATCGAGAGGAATCAAAATAAAAAAATCTATTGAGAGGAAATAAATATATATTGGGTTAAATGTGATCTAGGTTGTTGTTGAGTGTCGTGGGAATGAAAGCACTCAAAAACTCAGCGTGCGACCATTTGGAAAAAAGGCGAAACAGACCGTAGGGTGCATTATCCTGCACCCCGTTGATCTTTTTTAACTTTCTGCTATGAAAATCAATGATTTTTGAAAATTGGTTTCATGAAACAATTTCTGCTCCATAGAATTTTTATTTTTTTTTCCACGCCTCATAACGCGAAGCAGTTGAGGCAGTGCTCTACTCTGGCTTTATCAAATTCAAGCAACTTTTTGAAGTAAAAATGTCTCTATTTTATTTACATTATATTTATAGAATTATATGAATATCATGTGACCTCGGTTGTTTTAATTAGTGTATTAGGAGGTTATTGTTATTTTTATTAGTCACTTAAAATTGACGACTATTTATTAATTTTCATTGTTGTATTATTTAGTTAATATTATTATATTATTGTTACTGAAAGTTTCATTAAATTAGAATTTTGAAGAGTGTGGGAAATTATTTTGAAGCCGATCGAGTTTAGCGAGCAAAAGAAAATAATTGTAAGAGAAATTAAAAGAATGGGAAAATATTCTAAGTACCAAGCCGTTTTAGTATGGAAAAGAAATAATTTTGGATGAAATTATGTTAAAGAATAAATCCTTAGAATTTAGGTGACGGAATGGATAGATAATGAAAGAATGACGATTAAAATAGAAAATAGTTATGAGCCTTTCGACTAAATTATTTTATTGAAAATAAAAACTTAGAAATTTTTGACGATTGCCCCGACAGAGGGCTAGGGGATAGGTCAAAAATACGTTATGGTTCATAGAATTTTTTATAGGGGCTTTTTTGGGCACTACTGGCCAAAATTTGAAATTTCAGCGGAAATTCCTAAACAAAGCTTCTGTTAAAAAATTCTATCTAAATTAAATAAATCCCTTTCTCCAAAAATATCTCAGAAAATGCCCAAATACAGCTCCTGAACTGAAAATTCTAATTTTAAACGGTTCCTCACGGAAATTTAATTTTGGCACACCGTAATCTGTATATATATATATATATATATATATATATATATATATATATATATATATATATATATATCGAAGTAAAGACTAGCCTTAAACAACGCATGGGTGTTTTTTTTTATCTGAGATGAAAAAAGGGCGAAATATTTGAATCTATAATGAAAGCACAATTTGTTGAATATTCATTTAATATGAATAAGTCAGTAAAACAACTTATTTTTTTATTAAAATTTAAATGAGCACTATGAGGCGTGAAGTTTTGAATTTTTCAAACGTTTTTTTTTTTTTTTTTTTTTAATAACTGTCTTCAAAAATAAGTCAATTATCAATTTAGATTTTTTTTCTAACGAAGCTACCAAGTGTTTTCAAAGAAAAGACTTAGAATTTTTTTTGCGTTACCCAGTTAGCACGAATTGACAATCAACTTGTTGATGTTCAATGGCTTATGTCAACTTTACATGAACTACGCGTCATCTTTTCCATTGCAAAAGTTTTACAGAAGTTGAATTTAACTTACTAATCAAGTTGACGCAAATCTACTACCGGAATTGACCGAAAGGTTCACTAAAGTTAACACGAAGTTTACGAAAAGATGACGTTAACTTCCCGTAAACTAGTTATAAGTCACAACTGTGTTTTGCTGTTTCCGTAACCTTGACGTCTTATTCCAGGCGTAAGTTTACGTCAACTTGATATTATTTGTGCTCATTGGGTTACCTTGTTTTATTTCGACAGTCGGTAATGTCTTGACGCGACGTTACCGACTTATTCCAACCACCTTGCTACTTATAAATGACTCAGAAACTTCCATTTAGACCGTTTTAGGTACAATAAAATAAATCAAACACTTGTAGAGTAGTTTGCGCAATACTACTTGGCATGAATTCAAGAATTTAATACTCTTACTGAAAATAGCTGTCATTGATAAAACCTCTAATTAGAGTAATAATCTGATACTTTTATCACGAAATTTTCATTGAACAATAATAATCTTTCAAAGAGAAAATAAAAATAATAATTATTAATAGAACGAATATTAATAAATGTTAATTCGACCCCGGTAGCGGTAATAACTGAATTCAGATGGAATATTAAGCTCGACTAGTTCAAGTGGGTCAGTCTGGCAATTCCTAGCCACTTGAATTCCCAATTATTGCTCTGTTCAAATATATATAATAAAATCCAATGACGGAAATTGATTAAATGCTATTACATGTTTTTTACCTTCATTTTTACGATCAATAATAATATAAATAATATTATAGAACGAGAGTTTCAACAAACAGTTAAATATATTCGTCGTTTATCGATAAAAAGTAACTTTTTTTTTTTTTTTTTAATTATAATTAAGGTTTATGAAATACAAAAATTAATTTTCACCGTAATTCTGTATTATTACTCAAGAGTAATTAAATAATTACGTTTTTTTTTTTATTTTTAGAGCCCAGAGGAGAATATAAATAATTTAGGAGAATAAAAACAGAACAGAAAGTACTTTATATTTTGCTCAAGTAAATTCTCCTTTGAGGTTTAACTTGGTAATTAGTGACTTACAAGAAAAGTAAAGCCTCCTGCCGAGCACCGTGCTATTTCACTCATCTGTACGGATGCACTCGACTTTGTAATATACCAAGTTGTATATCTTATTCTATACATATATTATGTAATGATAACTTCTTGTCGTCTACAACTTAATCCGCCAAACAATTCTGCAATATTAATTGCCACAATAAAAAAAAAAAAAAAAACGCCATTTCAACCAAACCGATACTATTTTTATTTTTTTCTTAATACTTTGTGCAGTAAATTTTTCAAGTAAATATTTTGTAGGTCTAATTAAAGGTAATTTTATAAGCTTCAATGTTTAACTTTGAGGAATTAGTTATTTTTTTCTTAATCAAAAGATATTTGATGAAAGAATAAGATGACACTGGATATCATCCCAGATTATATTGAGGGGAAAAAAATTCAGATAGTAGCTAGTATAATCCAGATTACAATGAGTATAATCTAGATTATAATGAGTATAGTCCAGATTATAATGAGTATAATCTAGATTATAATGAATATAATATAGATTATAATGAGTATAATCCAGATATCACACAATATAATCTGGATTTTTCTAGCTATAATCTGAAATTTTTTTTCACCACAGATATCACTGAATATAATCTAGGATGATATCCAGTGTCATTTTAATTTTCCCGTGTAGAGATAAAAATTTTTTTTTCTGCGTATAATATATAAAAAACATACTCCTGATTAATAAAATTTTTTAATGAAAAACATTGTTAAAATAATTTAACGAAAAGTTCCAAGTCTATAAATTCGAATTATCTTAGGTGAAATAAAATTAAACATAGCGGCGTAAAAAAGGCAGGCAATTTATCCGGTTAAATTTAAATCAAAATGTCGACTCGTGTGTGCAAACTTGCCCAGTAAAAAAAGCTCCTAAATAAACTTAAAAAGCTAATTTCTTAGCACGGTGCGAGGAAAAGACGTTGGAAGGAGGAGTTGGAAAATTATTTCTGGAAATTCAATAGCGCAGTTGATCATTGTCCGCCTCGTATCTACTTTCTCCAGCAACTCACGGAATAGTTTAGCACCCCCGGTTGTTATAACAGGCAGGAGCATCCGCGGGTAGAACTTCTGAGAGGGAAGAAATGATGGGGAAGAAGCTCAGGAAAGAAGAGCAAGAGGAAGAAAAAGAAGGCCGTTACGGGAAGCGTTGCCCGAAGACATAACCTCTTTTCAGCAGCCTCATACTTTCACGGCCCGTATCTCATCCTGGCACCACCCTTAACTAGTTTTCGCTCCTGAAAACCGAGGAGGCGAGCCAAGAGCTCGATAGATCCTGCGCCCACTGCTCCAGCCACTATTTTCACGCGGATCTTCATCTTTCTCAAGAGAGCAGGCTTTTTACGGAGAATCTCCAAGTTTTGGTTTAACCTTGTCTGGCTTTAAGAAGACTAGAGGCAGTCAAGAATTTGTGGCTTCTGATTCGTTCATGATTGTGATTAATCAATTTCCTGGGTCGAATTCAAGATGTTGACTGAGTGTCAACTATTGCACGAAGGAACAAAAAAACGCTGGTAGCTACCTAGTGGATCGTGCAACAAGAAAGTTACTGTGAGAAAAATTTTCATTTTTCCAGTTAAGAAATGAAAATTTTAAATCAATTAATTCAGTGTTGTTAAATTGTTTTTTTTTTAACTTCTCGCTAAGAAAATTGAAAATTTTCAAAAATCTGGAAGTTATTTTTTTTACCCCGTTTTCTGAAAATCGAGTTTTCATCAGATCTTACATGTATGTATGTATGTATGTATGTAAATCTCTTATAACTTTTGAACGGGTTGGCCGATTTGATCGCGGTTGATGCCATTTGAAAGAACTTCACCAAACTTAGATTTTGAATATAATTTGGACCGATTCCGACCGCTAGATTTTGAGGAATCATAAAAAAACTACGAAAAAAAATTTTTTCAAATCAAGTTTTTTTTTAATAACTTTTAAACGGCTCGATCGATCAATTCCAAAAACTAATCAGTTCTTAACATCGAAAAACCACGTCGATCGCCTCCAAGCTGGTCAAAATTGGTTGATTCGTTCGTGAGTTATAGTTGACGAAAGAAATCGAATAAAAGCATTTTTTTCGAATTATACCGAAACTTTTGGTTTTATCAATTTATGTTTAAAAATGTATCATAGAATTTGAAAAACTGCGTCGAATGCCGCCAACCGCGTGAAAATCGGTTCATTTATTCAAAAGTTATTGCGGTTTGAAAATTAAAAAAATAGTGTTTTATTAAACTTCTGTCAGACTTTAGAGCTCGGAGAGCTTAAAACTACATCAAAATTATATTTTTGAGCTCTTCGAGTTAGTAGCGAGAAGTTGCAGGGATGGCCTTCAGGTTCAACCGTTTTCCAAATTTTTTTTAAGAAATTTTTTCTTTTAGTGTGGGTTTCAAGAATTGCGACTTTTTTTGAACTATCCACAACCCTTGATCCATACGAACGAATTATCCTAGCTCGGAAATGTGTGGAAGCAATTATCCTCTCGGCAAATTTACCAAAACTGTCAGTATCTTGGCAATGACACCAACAACTCATAGCCAATAACAAGATCAAACCTTGTAATGTTCGGCAGGAATAAATCTTGGTTAAATCGTGGTGGATAACGTTCAGCCACCCTCCAGCACTCGGAATTCAAACACTACCCCCCAAGAATTATTATTCGCTCGCTAACAAGTTCCATGTCACTAAATCTCCTTCTCCTCTCTTTCTGTGTTCGGATTTGGTCTTTCGGGAGTTGATGAAAGCACACCAGGGATCCAGAAGTTACTTCACCGTACACCGTAGCATAGCACACAGACATCAGTAAGAGTTACCCTCTCTACCCCCCGAGTACTACCCTTGCCTGGTTAGTTGCCGTGAGTGAATTTAATTGACAGAGACAAAATGGCGATTTCCATGTCAAAGTCGATCGTCGGAATGAAATGCCCAGCAAGAGACGATTAAATGAACCTGCATTATCTGTCGAATAAGGGACTTATCGCTTATACATACACAGATCCTGATAAAGAGCGAGCAAGATATATTTCTCAAACGGTTCCAATGAAGGCTATCGATCCTCCTGTGTCCTCCATTCTCTATCCACCTTCCATCCTCGCTCCGTCTCAATTACCCTCTCGTTAATCCTTCGTTAAGTCGTCGGATTACTTCACTACACTAACGTACTCGCCTGTCTTCTTTTTTAAATACACGTCCTCAGTATTATGCCTCGCTAATGAAAAATATTCGCTACCGACTAAGCCCAATAATTGGCTCACTATTATCCGATTACAAAAGATTTATCAGTTTACATTTCTGTGACCCCGTGGAATTCTTTAAATCGCCAAAGATCCGATTTGTCACATTTTGTCCATCAGCATTAAACGTCACACTTCTCCGCATATTATTAAAATTCGTGTCGATAGTTCACAATAATTGTGAATGGAAAATAGCAAAGAAAGGGTAAAATAGACACGGAGAGAAAAATATCACATTCTCATATGACTATGCTATCATGGATTGGGGAAAGTTCCGAAAAAGTTGAATCTCTTGGAACCCAAACTAAGAGAAGAAATTTATTTAAAAAAAATAAAAACAACATTGTAATACTGAATTAATTTTTTTTTTAATTTTATTTCTTAGCTAAAAAAATAAAAATATTTCTCACAGTAATTTTTTTATTGGAAAAAAAGTCTTCTAGATTTGGGAAAAAACAATTTTTTATGAAAATTCGCAAATTGGTAATCAAAAATTTCTTTTTCAACAAGTTACTGACCGAAAAATTTCGATTTCTTCATCTTAGAAATGAAATTGTGAAAAATTTTCAACAAATTAACTTTGTACCATAACAATGCCTATTTTTTACGAAAGGAATTATTTTTATCAATGTACAAGAAGAAAAATATATCGCGATCGTCATCATCTACATAGATCCAGACATTGTACGTCTATGTTGCTATAGTCGCGATACTCCTTACTACATGTTACATAAGGTACCGGCGGGTAATGAGGCCTAGTTAAGGGAGATTTTGAAAAAAACCGAAAATATTGCATTTAATAATTGCAATGTATCATTAATTTTTAAATTAATGCATTAGCCATAAAATACAATGGAGTAATGGTAATTTTCACTATAAACAAACACAAAATTAAATTTTTTCTAAAACCTTGCGAATAAGCCTTATTTTACTACGGTAGGGTAATAAGGCCTGCAGGTTATACGTACTGGAAATAGTTATACTATACTTGATAAAATTGGTATTGGAGATCAATCATCACTTAAATTGAGCAACAATACTTTTAAGATGTTGATAAAAA
Organism: Cotesia typhae; assembly: GCF_013202065.1. Taxonomy (NCBI): domain Eukaryota; kingdom Metazoa; phylum Arthropoda; class Insecta; order Hymenoptera; family Braconidae; genus Cotesia; species Cotesia typhae. The sequence goes on from NW_027423744.1 coordinate 205,190, forward strand.
TTAGAACAATGATTTTAAATTATTAAATATAAAATTATAAAAAATGTTTATCATTTACTCAAATCGTTTTTTAGTAAATCTTCTGCGCTACTTTAGCATATTACGAATGATGAAATATAGAAGACAAGTCTTTAGTGGAAGCAGTTATCTTAATTAGCATTTCTATCATCTAGGCCTTATTTCAAAATTACATGTCTCTTGATTCCACAAAAAAATTAATTCCATATTTGTAATTAATGTGGGTAAATATTGTGCCTTTTAAATTGTAACTATTGATATTATTATACTGTAAATATAATTAAAAATAATAAATAAATATTGTTTCATAGATTTTGTCACAAAAAACATTAACAAGCAACATAAGAACTTGGTTATGAGTGATGGCGCTGCAGACAAGGATTGCAATAATTACGATACGTTTCGCCGCAGCAGGGAAAGAATTTCCTTAGGGTTAACTATACGTATTGACAAATTAACAATACACTTAAATTAAGACTTGAAGGTTTGTGAAAACGTTCACAATCCACTAGATAGCTATTTTCCGTGCAGAGTTAGAAGCTACAATACAAAAAGAGAGTTTTGATGTAGCAGGAACGTAATCGAAAAAGCAAAACAGGGTAATATAGCATCGTGGGAAGCCCAGGGTTTTATAGAGTCGCAAATTTATCGTAAAATTGACGATGCGAAACTCGCCCAGGAGTGGATACATAAATATCATACAGAATACATGGATGGAGCGTAGCTAGGAATAGTCACCCAATATGCCAACGACATCCCTAGCTTCTAGTCCCCGGTCCCTGGCCTCTGGTTGGTGTCAATATAGGCATAGGACTGGAAACCGGAGCTGGAGCAGGAGTTAGGGATACTCGGGGGGGATACTGGAAGGCTAACCTCAACAACGTGAACTGGAACTGGAACTGGTGGTATTGATTGCAGTCTTGCGCATTAAGTCCTGGACTACAACTCCCGGTTCGGTTGATTCACTTGTTAAAAAGTTCCGACTATGGTACACGATGTGCGAAATTAAAATGGTGTTCTGGCCTAAAAACCTACTAAAGAAAATTGGGAGGAGGATTCTGGAGCAGCGACACCTAGGTCGCCTTTCGATGACGATTGATTGTTTGAGCTCCGGATTCCGGACGGGAATGTGTAACGAATCGCCAGAAAAATAGAACAAAGTGCGTTGCGCTGGGCTGGGGAATCGAGAGTGGGGTTCAAAATGAGGGTTGCAAGTGTTACTGACCTACTTCACGTACTCGAATAAGCTTCCCCTATGCTCTTTATTTCCCTTTTTGAACCCCACGCTCACTCGATCCCTTTCATGCTGTGGAACGTTTTTCCTTTACCGTTTCTCAGATCTTTCGTCAGAGGTCAAAGTGTTTTTCAGCCTTTCTTAAAGGGTAAAAACGTTTTATTCTGTCACATTATTTGTTCTGTAACTATACGTGATAATATTTTTTGCGCGAATCAGGAATTCACTTTTTTTTTAGCTTACAAAACTGATTGCTGTTATGTAGAACAGTTTCTACTCAAGATAACTTTTATGGTTTTTAGTGGAACTTGCCAGAATTATTTTTAGAATGTAAAATGAATTACATCGATGTGATCGTTCAAAATTTACAATTACAAGATTTTCTGTTATTTAGAGCCTATTCTTTTTTTCCAAAAACGGTACTCACAATTACTCTAATGAATTTCATTGAATATTTTAGAAGCTAAGTAACTTTGTTGCTACTAAAGTATCCCAGGGTATGGTAAAAAATGAGGTAAATTGATCCATTAGTTCCAAATTGACAAGCTTTGTAACTATTTTCGTTCAAAGCTTGTTCACTAATTTGAAAATCGACTTGATAAAAATGATCATTTTTTTGGATCCTCATGAAAGTTCGTAACTTTGTTGATCCTAAAATCTTCTAAGGCGTTATAAAAAATTGAGTGAATCGGTACGAGAATTTTAACAATTGTGAGGCTTTTAGAGCTCATTCACATTTCCATAAAGTGCACTCACAATAACTCTCACGATTTTCGTCGGATTGTAATGAAACTCCATAACCTTGTTTCTTGACAGGTATCTTGTATCGTGATAGAAAATGGGGTAAGTTGACTCATTAACTTTCAACCCATAAGCATTTGAACGATTTGGGGTCGTTTAGAGCCCATTAACTATTTTCAAAAAATAAAACTATGCAACCTTGCTTAGGGCATGATAAAAAGTGGGATAAATTGGTCGATAAATAAACAATCCCATTTTGTGTGATTTTCTCTCAATAAACCTCGTTACTAGGCTTTATCCTTGATAATTGTCGAATATTTTATCACCATTCTCATTTCGCCAGAAATAAGTTTCTACCAAAGGTTGTAAAGATTTAACGCCCCCGTAACTGACACCTATAAACCTAACTTATAAATTCAAAAAGTTATAACCCCGATATAAAAGCAGACATCGAAGTATGCACTTACTACGGCGTATTGATTTCTTCTCAACCAGTACAGAATACCTCTAAGCATTTATAATGGTAATGAGAAAGGGTAATATTAGCGAGAATAATTGGGTGAAATTGAGCAACGGGGAAGTGGTTCCCGGTAGAGACGACGAAGGAATAATAATCGGAAGTTTATTCAGCCGATTGAGAAGGTGGTCTGAATAAGACGGGAGAGAGTTATGGGGTGGAAAAGGTTCTTAGAGTTGAATACCAAGGGATGAGTTAAAGAAGGACGAAGGACTGTTGCCCCAGTGGATTCGCTCGACCAGCGACCCACAGAGGAAACGGTACAGGGTAACCTCCGAATACGAGTCTTGCCCCGGATTCGAGGCAATGCCCGGAGGCATCTGTTGCTCCCTCTATCATCCCTCAGCATTACATCATCAGTGTTGGAAGGCCAACAAGTGGCGTTTTGGATTTGGCTTACCAGGATTTTACATTTTTTAGAAATTTAATGCTTCGATGGAGATTACTGCTTCATTTTTATCATTATGGGATACCTGCGTTTCCTCAAGAAAATTACGGTCTTTCATTTGCTTTCTTCTGGTAATTGTTGACTATGATCATGTTTCACGAATTTTATGATTGTTATCTGTAAAACTTTTTTGGAAATAATTTTAAGCACACATTTATTGGTTGATGATGGTCTTTACGTCATTGTGAAACCTACAAGACGTACAATTTTATGTTTTATACAATTTAAAAGGTTAGGAGTAGTTAAAGGTATGAAAATTAAGTATTAATTGAATTTATTTGATGAAATTAATTATATCGAATTATTATATAAAGTCTTCAATTTGACTTGACGAAAATTTCAAATAAAATGTTAATGGTAAACAAAGTTATCACCGTCTTTGATGGAGTCTATTTTCTAAGCAGTGCTTCAAGGTGACCATTATAACTCTTGATAAGTTTATTCAAAATCAATCAAACAAAAAATTATTATTAGTTTAATAAAAAATCTAATGCGAAGATCGAAGCTTTTTTTTATTTTGAAAATTAAGAAATTGAAAGCATCTAACTGTTTACTCGCGAATTTTGTAGCAAAGAAGCGGGAGTTGATTATTAAGAAAAAATTAATTTTTGGATCAAACTTTTGATACTTTAAATGAGCTGTAAAAAATTTAATTAAAATACTAGGAGTAGTTTTTTGATGAAACTGGTCACCAAGTTTGAAAATATAGTTTTGAGAGTAACAATTTTTAAATTTTAGTCTAGGCAAAGGTATTACCTTTTTTGATAATTTTTATAACTTATGAATTCGAGTTAAATTTTGTAAATATATAATTTTCATTTTAAAATTACCTAAGTCAGTAAAAAAATAAATTTTTCGCCAGGAAACATTTTTTCAAATAATTTTTTTGCTCGAGTTTTGAAGAGTACTTATTTTTACTCAAGTCAGATATCAAGAAAAATATTAATTAAATTAATTTTAAATTGTTAGTAAATATTTTTGAAATATCATACTTAAGAAAAATGCAAAAAATAAATTTTTAAAAAACACTGCCAGCACCTGACCATTAAAAATAATGTTCTACATTGTAAATTTAAAGAATTCTAAGTGCAATTATATAAAAATTGATACAATAAAGCTGAAAATTTGCAACCCCAAAATTATCCATCAAGCAACGGATTATAAATTTTAGTTCCTCCCCTCTGTGATTAAAATAAAACCGTCTGGATAAAAACGAAGCACGATACGAGAAAAATGAAAATAATAACGGAACAATAATGCAAGTAAATTGAAAGCAGGAACGGGCTGGTGGAGTGTAGAGAGGTGGGAGGAGGAGTGGAGAGCATAAAAGCTCGGTATGCCGGTGTAGGTACAAGTGAGTAGCGAAATATGTGGGTGAGACATTACGGAAAACGGAAAGAGGTTGGCTGGTGCGCAGGCGCCATTTTATGACTCGCGGCCGGCCATCTTGTCTCCGGAAGATCCGAGAGTGGGGACAGGATATAACCGTTCCTGAGTATCGAACTCCAGTTCAGTGCGTTGGCAGAATGGGGTAGATACGTCTTCAAGTGTTTTAGATTTTTTTCCTTTTATTGCATTTCATCTTATTACTCTTAGTACTCTTGCTCTTATTTTCATTTTCATTTCCATTTTATTTCTGTTCCTCGCCCGTTTCTGCTTCTGCGTTCTCTCTCTCTCTCTCTCTCTCTGGTCGCTTAGTTTGCTCTCGGATTTATCGATCGATGATAAGCTAAAGCTAAAAATGTCATATCTACTGAAATAAAACGAAAAATGTTAGATTTTATGGCGATGGAACGACGAACCAAAAAATTAACTACTAAAACAAACAAAACAGAACTGTAATATTAACTAGAGCACACATTCGTGTAAATTTGACGAGACATAAACGACTACCTGTTGCCAGTTAATTTTTCCCTTAGCGGAGATCCAGAATATCGGTTTTATGTTGGTTATTAAAGTTCCAATCTATTTCTTTGAGTTTTTAATTACAATATGAATACCTATTTAGTTATTATTTTAAAATTATTGAATTAGGTTATAAAAATACAAGACCTGGTGCTTGACGAAACTAAATAAAAGTCAAACTTAAAACTTTCTGATTTCCCGGAAATGAGAGATTTTTATTGAAGTAGTTTACGCTGGATTGATTGAGACTTGTTGCGCCGTTTTTCGCGAGTGCTCAATCTAATAAAAAACAAAACTTATTCAATTATCAAGCAATAAAAGACGATTGTATGGCACGAGCCAACATTTTTTTCCGGCTTCAATTTTTATACTTTTTGTTCACAAATTTTGTTCAAATCAATTATTAATTTACAACAAGGTGGGACATTTATTGTCTGGATTTGGAAAAAACTATTAAAAAAGATTTTAAGTAAAAGCATTCAAAAAAGAGAATCTAGACTATCATAATTTTTGAAATTTCGCGCGTATTAACTTAGCGTCACATTGGGCGCCATTTTATCATAAATTTACATATGACCATTTTGATGATTTTTATTTAATATATCTTCCATTTTATGTGTTCAATTTTGATACGTGAAAGCAATTTTCCAACAATAATGTAATTTTACGTGGTATGAATTAATATACACAGCCTCAGGGAATATAAAGAGCAATTAGCTCCCGAGTGACGTTGAGTAAATTTTCGTAAAGTTAAACTTCTCGGGTTTTCGCCCTCTTCTAACCTACAAATTCAAATTAGCTATGTTAAACTCGTTTTGTTGTCATCACATATATATATTATACAGTAAGGCCAAGAGAATAAGTACCGTAAAGTCAAAGTGTTGGGATCACAGACGTTGGACACCTGTTGCGCGTTAATTTGATGATAAAAAAAATCTATGGGTGGTCCTTTGTTTTCGTCATTTGAGAAGTTCTCCAGTCATTTTATCCATCATAGACGTTAACATACGTCATACGTAATGAATATTTTGCAGTGTCCATTGTAAACGCGTTAACAAGATAACTTGTTGCTTTCTAACACCGTTAACTATTCAACGACTAATTAGACCTCGCCTTACGTTAAATTGGACCACATGTGCTTATAATTATCACGAACCACGTATCATTATCATCCTCGGCGGGAACAATGACAGCAGTGTCTAAAGTCGTGAGACTTGTGGACTAGAATGTGGAAACGGGACTTTAAATTTAAGTGTGGAAACGCTGGCACAACGTATGGAGACCTGGAAACTTTTGGTGAGTTAGCATTTATGAAAGTATAAATATATATATATATATATATATATATATATATATATATATATATATATATATATATATGGATACGGTTTTGCTAAAGATGTTACCAAAGAAGAGTTTCTTGGCAACAGATATGCAAACGGAGAGACTCCTTGACTTTTATAAAGTCTTGACAATTTACTCGAGGGTATCAAGCGAATCTCTTGAACCATTTTATTTGATCTCCTATTTATGTTTGGATTTAAACATTTTTATAGAGTGAGACTCTGATTTACCGGTATTTATGGATCTTCAAAGAGTCTAGTCATGCATTTCAAACGGGGATAGTTGTTTGAGTAACGGTTGTTTATTAGGTATATTTTCTTATTTTATTTTAGCTGCAGTTTAGAAATCGAATGGCCAATTAAAATGATACTGAAGGGAGCTCAAGTCCTTCACAAAAGATAAAATTTTAGCCTTTGTTGATTGAAATTGGATAAAATGGACCGGAGTTTCCAGCGCATGCAATTTTTAAGTAGCCAACCATTTCTGACTTTTGTAATTTTGATATTCTGGGATGTAACTTAGCAACCAAATGGCCGATCAAAATGAGATTGAAGAGGGTCAAAGTCCTTAACAAAATACGCCATTTGAGTTGTCATTGATTAAAATCGGGTAAAATGGACCAGAGTTCCAAAGACTTGAAATTTTCAACTAGTCACTCAATTCTAAATTTGATGATTTCATTATTTTTGTCTGTAACTTGGCAACCAAATTTTTAATTAAAATGATACTGAAGAGGGTTGAAGTCCTTCTTAAGAGATGATATTTCAGCCCTTTTTGGTTATAATCGGGTGAAATAGGCCCGAGTTCCAGGAACATGCAATTTTTTAGTCAACCAATTCTAACTTTTGTAATTTCGATATTTTGGACTGTAACTTAGCAATCAAATGGCCGATTAAAATGACATTGAAGGGGATCAAAGTCTTTTACAAAAGAAGATTTTCAAGCCTTTGCTTTTTTAAATCGGTTAAAATAGAGCAAAGTTACATCACTATCGGAAAGTTGACAAAGATTCTTTCCACTTTGGGTAAAGTGAGTCAATTTTAAACTCTAACTTAAATTTCCATTGCAAAATTAACAACCTCTTGTTAAGTCACTCACCTCACCAGTGATAAAACAACGAAAAAAAAAGAATGTTGGAACTTTAAAAAGCGTATCGAAATTCCAAACGACAAATTATTGGTTTGACGTTTATCCATCGAACAAAACTCCTGTCATCCGACAGTAATTTAACGGATTTTATATTTTAGTGGGGTATAAAATCGGTGTAAGGAGAAGCATAAAGCACACGAGTAGTTTACGATCTATGCGGAGCGGACTATACATACTTAGTCGCGTAAAAAGTCTGATCTTAACTTAACTTTGGATCCTGATGCGGCTCTTTTCAACTCCTCGGCTCTCTATCAACCCTCTGTGCTTTTGGACATTTATGTGACTTTTGTGCAAAGTTCCGGCCAAGAGGATGAAAATCCCTTGCCTCTATCGATCTTAAATTCGTTGTCCCAGACGAGAGCCGCTGGAGCAAGGAGAAAGGAGCAACAAGGAAAAACGCGCTACACGTCCGACTACCTAAAGATTATTCTACTTCACATATGTTCCGAAGATTTCAGCTCAGTATTATATGTAAGCCATGGAAAATAAATAGGTTGCCAAAAAAATTTTCTATTAAACTTAGGAATTCATATTACGCCGGACCATTGAAATATTGGAACAACCATTTTGTACAATATCGGAGATCAATAAGCTACTACGAATATATTACGTCTGATAAAAATGGTTTTTTTAGTATTGTGGAACGTTTATAAATCTACGCGCAGCATCGACTCCAAAAATTTTATTTTTTTTTTTCCCCGTAAATATCTATCTATGTAAATAAAAAGCAAGCGCTGTATGTTAGTACGTGCAAAAATTTTTCCCATAAAAAAATATTGAAAAAAATTTTTCAATTTTTTTTTCCATGCATGAACTTAATAGACACTTCGGATAATTTAATTTTAGTCTGAAAACAATTTAACCAGTGACCTCGACTCAATTAAATAAATTGATTATTTACGATTATTACCATATATAAGTTTATTAAAAGAAAATATTATTTACCGGGAGAACATCAGTGTGCGTTAACTTCATTAAGATATTGTTTAATTAATTTAATTGAAGAGTGAGTCATTTAATTCCCCAACGCATTTTACTCGGTAATAAAATCCGTAATAAGCTTTTATGTTGACCCTCCTTTGCCCTCACACCCGCGTCGGCAGATACTCGCCTTATTTTCTAACTCCAATCCCTTCATTGCACGATATAATAATAAAACGGTAAATAGGGTATTAAATTACCGTATTAATACACGCGAGAAAAGTGCATTAGAGGTTCATTTTTACGTTTTGTTTTTACAGTATTTTCCTTCATTATGAAAAAGCGCAAACCGAAAAAAAAAAATTTCCCTCGGGTAATTATTATTTTGTACGTAGAAGATCAATAAAAATTATAATTGCAATGTTAGTCCTTCCTTTTATTTTTTTTTTTTTTGGTAATTTTTTTTTTTGGTGTTTTTTGCACATAAAAGCGTGTTTGGGTAATGTGTAACTGACGGTGACTAAGAAAAAAGTTATTTCGGGAATAACAAAACAAAAGTTTAGCGACACGACGGTCCTTATGTGCGAGTTTTTCGTTTTGTTCTTAATTCGAAAGATTTTCCCCCTGTTATCTCCCAACTATTACGAAACACGCTAGCTAGACACTCGAAAAGTTTCACCGTTAGTTTTCCCACTCCGGGACCCGAGCCTGTTCTTCTCCATCCTTTGCCCCTCCTTCGCTAGATCTCTGTACACTCTTTACTCACACTCCGGAGAGGAAATTAGATTACTAGAGACAAAGGAAAATAGTGAGCTAACTTCCTGATAGATATACTGTTATGTTGTTTATAAGAAACATTTTTTAGACTATTTTTGCGGATTAGATTGATATTTAGCGATTATTTATATGTTTCACTGATTTGTTTTGAAGGAAAATAATTCCTCGTCATCTATGGGGGTGTTTCAACAGGAAAAGTAGTTTGGACTGGTTACATTTTCTGTTTTCTTGAAATATTAATAAATATCATATAAAAAAAATGAATAGAAAAAATGTTAACTGCCTTTTTTTACGACACTTCAAAAATGACTCTAAATTCAAAGTTCGAGTGCACGCCTCATAACGCTCATTCAATTTAAAAAAAAAAAAATAAGTTACATTACTGAATTATTCGTATTAAATTACCTATTCAACAAAGTATGTTTTAATTATACTTGATAGAAGGATTTAGTACAGAGTACTAAACTGATTTAAAAACAAAATTTTTAGTGATTTATTTTGGAGAAAAAAATTTTTATTTTTTATCCATCAATAATATTTGTTACAGTTTGATAAATCATTTTTTTACTCTAAATAAATTATATTAATATAAACTAAGCCTTATAAAAAGTAGTTTAAGATAGTTTGGAGAAAGAAAGTAGATTTGGAGTTCTTATAAATTTATTTTTTGAATTTTATTATTTAGGGTTACAAATTTTCAGCTTTATTGTATCAATTTTTATATAATTGCACTTAGAATTTTTTAAATTTATAATGTAGAACATTATTTTTAATGGTCAGATGCAGGCAGTGTTTTTCAAAAATGTATTTTTTGCATTTTTCTTAAGTAAGATATTTCAAAAATATTTACTAACAATTTAAAATTAATTTAATTAATATTTTTCTTGATATCTGACGATGACTTGAGTAAAAATAAGTACTCTTCGAAACTCGAGCAAAAAAATTGTTTGAAAAAATGTTTCCTGGCGAAAAATTTATTTTTTTACTAACTTAGGTAATTTTAAAATGAAAATTATATATTTACAAAATTTAACTCGAATTCATAAGTTATAAAAATTATCAAAAAAGGTAATACCTTTGCCTAGACTAAAATTTAAAAATTGTTACTCTCAAAACTATATTTTCAAACTTAGTGACCAGTTTCATCAAAAAACTACTCCTAGAATTTTAATTAAATTTTTTACAGCTCATTTAAAGTATCAAAAGTTTGATCCAAAAATTAATTTTTTCTTAACAATCAACTCCCGCTTCTTTGCTACAAAATTCGCGAGTAAACAGTTAGATGCTTTCAATTTCTTAATTTTCAAAATAAAAAAAAGCTTCGATCTTCGCACTAGATTTTTTATTAAACTAATAATAATTTTTTGTTTGATTGATTTTGAATAAACTTATCATGAGTTATAATGGTCACCTTGAAGCACTGCTTAGAAAATAGACTCCGTCAAAGACGGTGATAACTTTGTTTACCATTAACATTTTATTTGAAATTTTCGTCAAGTCAAATTGAAGACTTTATATAATAATTCGATATAATTAATTTCATCAAATAAATTCAATTAATACTTAATTTTCATACCTTTAACTACTCCTAACCTTTTAAATTGTATAAAACATAAAATTGTATGTCTTGTAGGTTTCACAATGACGTAAAGACCATCATCAACCAAAAAGTGTGTGTTTTAAATAATTTCTAAAAAGATTTTCCAGATGCCAATCATAAAATTCGTGAAACTTGATCATATTCAATTAATTAATTGAAAAAATGATCTTTTCTTTCAAAATATTTTTTCAAAATATTCTTTCAAAATATTCAAAAAAGTCAAAAATCTGTCTATAATTGGTACCACTCAGTACCCTGTAATTGGAACAAGTGAAGTTTTTTGGGTTATTTTGGTTGATTAAGTATCTTTAGATCTAAAAGTCGGTAGTAATCTTCAAAACGAGTGATTATTGGTGAAATTATTGGAGAGGAGGATAAAAAATTAGGACAGCCGATTGGGCGACGGATTGAATCGACGGAAAAAAAATGATTGCTACCGCAGAAGAAAATATTTCGTTGGAGCTGTTGACTTTGGCATGACACCAGGATAGTCGTGAAAGGATTTTTCGATCTCAGATATTGAGACGAGGAAAAATAGGGGCAGATAGGGTGAGGGGCTGAGGGAGCTCTAGAGTATACATTTATGGGGGTGAGTAAAGTATGCCAAGGGATACGATGTATATTTTCCTTTACTCTGGCGTCGAATTTCACGTAACGGGAGAAGCCAATGCTAAAAAATAAAATAGAATAAAAAATAAAATAAGGTGAAAAGTAAGGAGAAAAATGTGGCTTTTAGTGAACCGAATATTGTCCGGAGATTCTTTATGAGTCACCGGGATTTTATTGGTATCCAGTGTTGTGATTATCAAGTCTGTGATTTGAAGATAAAAAAATTACTTGAATCAAATAAATAATTTTTAAGAATTTCATCTTCTTGGTTTGTTAAAAATTCTTAAACTAAGAAATTTCACTTGATTTAAGTACATTTTATTTGATTTAAGAATTTTTGTCTTGATTCACGACAATGAGTTTCTTCAAAATAATTTTCTTGGTTCAAAAATTTGACTCTTGATTCAAGTGAATTTTTTTTCAGCGTACCCCTTGAAGAAACTGTCCAATTGTAAACAATCTGAAGTTCCGTAAACCCTTTCCCCAATATCGGAATATTTCCAGGTATCTCTAAGCAATAGTGGTCAATACTCGTTATTAGTTGTATGAAGTGTTCCCGGCTTTCACTAACCACTCTAATAAGTTAATAATAGCGATCGTTGTTTATTATTTGATAATTAACTTAATTAGATTTCGTTAGTGACCGAGTTATTTCAACACTATTGTTTGTATTTGCTTAATGATTAATTAGGGAATCTAAACTCGGATTATATTATACATAATAATTTAGGTCCAATCAGGAATAGTAGATCCCAATTATAATTTTCATTAGCATATTTAACCGAAATTTTTCCAGCCTTATATTCATATTTACACCAAAGAAAACGTTTTACCCATCATTACCGAAAGTTCCTTCCTCTTTATTAATAAAACGGTAAATATCTGAAATAATAATCACTAAAGGAGCGAAATTAATTAAGGAATATTCTTTATTAAATATCTCTTGGATATTAAAAACAAAACATAGTTTTTAATTACTTAAAATTTAATAACGGCGTCTTTTTACTTTTAATTATCCGTCATTTACATTCAGGTATTCAGATAATTTTCGCCGCAGTTTCGCTTACCTTCAATACATTTTCTTACACTTTTCCTCCTAGTAATAGTAGTAGTAGTAGTAGTAGTAGTAGTAGTAGTAGTAGTAGTAGTAGTAGTTATATCTACTGCTTGCTACTCGTTCCAGAAATGAGGCGTATTTTAAATTTCAACCAACACCCGTCGTTAGTCTCATCTTTACCTAGATAAACGAACCACTGGAATAAAGAGACGACCCAATTTTATATATATATATATATATATATATATATATATATATATATATATATATATATATATATATATATATATATATATATATATATATAAATTGTTTTCGTTGGAACCTCAGTTGAAATTTAAGATACAGAATTTCTAGATAGTAGTCGTCTAGGTTTTACCATACTTGTAGTTGCTACTGTCGCTAGTATACCCTCAAGCCATGTATATATGTATATATTCAAAGATATAAAACGTTATACAAGAAGTGTAGTTAGAGTAGTTTCTCTTTAATTTGAGACATCGTGTACTCGTCTTTGAAGTAGTCTCGTTTATGTACTCTAAACACATTTACATCTAAGTGTGTATTGGAGTGACGGTGTGGCTACCCAAGATGGCTCGTTACTATCTTACTGTTGCCTAAAGACCTCCAAGTCTCTAAGATTTCAAAGCACCCCTCAACGTTAGATTTAACCTTTGAAGGTTGTTCGAAAAAGGAAAATTCGGTTGTTCCAAATTTAACTATGGGAGTAAAGTTTACAGGCTTCTGTACTACAAAAAAAAAATTCTAATGCAACTTACTAGAACTAATATTGAAGATATTGTTGTCATTAGTATTTTATTTTTGTTTTTATCTGTTTTATATTTTTAAAAAATAATTTTAGTTTGATAAAATTAAATTACTGACTTATTTCTACTAAATGACCTATTCAACAAAGTATGCTTTAATTATACTCTGATAGAAGGATTTAGTACAGAGTACTAAACTGATTTAGTAACAAAATTTTTAGTCATTTATTTTGGAAAAAAAAATATTTTTTATCCATCAATAATATTTCTTACAGTTTGATAAATCATTTTTTTACTCTAAATAAATTATATTAATATAAACTAAGCCTTAGAAAAAGTAGTTTAAGATAGTTTGGACAGGTTAATTTTTCTGTTTTCTTGAAATATTAATAAATATCATATAAAAAAATGAATTGAAAAAATATTAACTGCCTTTTTTTACGGTACTTCAAAAATGACTCTAAATTCAAGGTTCTAGACTAGAATACCCCCTTAAATTATTGGAATTAAGAAGTTGATCGCTTGGGGGCTTGATTTTAGTTCTTTTGATACTGATGGAGATCGAAAATCTTCATAAAAAAAGGTATTTAAGGCCCTGTTTATTAAAATCAGGTAAAACGGAGCAGAAGCCTTGAAATTTTTCAAATTCTAATTTTGGTGATTTTGATATTTTTGGCTGTAACATAGCAACTGAGTATTGGAATAAAATGACACTGAAGGAGGTTGAAGTCTTTTACAAAAGGAAAAATTTAAACCCTTGCTTGTTCAAATCGGATAAAATGGACCAGAGTTTCACGGACTTGAAATTTTTTTCAATATTGGTGCGATTCTAACTTTAGTGATTTCATCATTTTTGGCTGTAACTCAGCAATGAAACTTTCGATTAAATTGATACTGAAGGGAGTTGAAGTCCTTTATAAAAGGTGAAATTTAAGCCCTTGTTTGTAAAAATCGGGTAAAACGGACCAGAGTTCCAAAGCCTTGAAATTTTTCAATAGTATTCAATTCAATTTTTGTGAATTCGATAATTTTGATTGTAACTCAATAACTAATAGTCAGATTAAAATGATACTGAAGGTGGTCAAAGCCCGAATGACAACGAATCATCGACAAAAGAACTTCTGCGATCAAGAATATCAAAAGCAAGGAAAAAATTCTTGTAAACTTTAAATAAAAAATGAAAATACGAACTATATGGTCTATAGTCTAGTCTACGAAAAACCACATTATATTATACATAAAAGCCTTGAGGAGTAGGATGTAAGTTGAATGAATAATTCTGGAGTTTTAAGTTTAATTTAAAACATGATCGCGGATAGGAGTGCTTGAGAAGTAGAGTAGTCTGGTTGATGGCGTACCGGCAGCAAAACCTTTAGTACTTAGAGCTGTGTTGACTATGTGTTACGGCGAAAGGGCCGGGAAGGAGGATGAGGATGAGGTAGGTGAGGGTGAGGTGAAGGTTGTATCCAGTACTTGGCGAATGAAGGCGAGGGAGACACCCAGGTTGGGAATTGGGAGATAGGAGATAGGAGATGGGAGACAAAGATAGAAGGGGTGGGTAGTTGGGGAGTGAGTGAGTGGGTACGCTACTTGTCTGACACAACTCGGGTCTCTGCTACTTGTACGGCTACACTTGAGCATGTCAAGAAGACAAGTTGCATCATTTGTCCTACGGAGTATGTCGAACCAATTACCTTACTAGACTTTGTAAATTCAAACATTTATTTATTTACTTTAATTGCGTCTGCGATTTCGACAGAATTTAGCTCTGTTAAACACCGCATTGTTATTTATTACAATTACTAATTGTAATTACCTTGCATATTACGGAGTAATTTGTGAGAAATTGTAGGTAGTTATTGTCTAAGTTCATCGCTTAGGTGATAACTTTGAAAAATTTCTTTATCAAGCCATATCTGACGATATTGCACGCCTTATAACGCAAAGTGGTTTTATTATTAATTTATCAATTATAATTAAATTAAGAAAAATCAAATTGATTATATTTAAATTTAAGAACATTTTATTGATAATAATTCAATTGAAAAAAAAATTTAATTTATTATTAATTACTCCGTTGAAGGATGAAACGTATATTGGATATAAAAAAAACTTGGATAAAAATATTTTGTACTTTGGGTGGAAAAAAATTTTTTTTTTTATTTTTAATTAAAAATTATTTGATAAAATAATAATTATCATGGGCCCATAACCTAAGGTACTTGATTTTTTTCATATTTAAATGATGTTTTTTTTTCAATTGCACGGAATCTGCCCGGATGTCTGTATGTGCGGATTTAGCAATATTAAGCCCGTGAAACTTAACATATCGATTCAATTTTTTTTTATTAGCTTCAGAATTACAGAGCGCAGTTTCTTATTAAAAATGGCTGTGTAATTCAGTGTCGTTTAATTATAATAAATCTGAGATGAAAAATTAAATGAGCATTATGAGGCGTGCACTTTGGGATTTTCCCAGCTTTCTAAAAAAATCTGTAGATGGATGAGAAAATCTTTCATTGGCATGAGCAACGAAGGAAAAAGTGAAAAATAAACAAAAGGAGTAATGATAATGATAATTGAAGCTGTCCTGGTTGAACAAGGAATAAAATTATACGAGACTACGTGGTGCAGAGGACAACTAATGCTATAGTAACCGAAAAGTGGAATATAGAATGGAGAATGGAAAATGAACAAGAACTCGGTCGAGAAAAAAGGGAACAAGGTGATGAGAATGAGGTACACGCGTTATCGGTTGTACACCACAGCAGCATGGCCAAATTTATCGACGAAGCGATTAAATCTGTGGTCCAGCAAGATCAATGCTACATCAATGTTGTGGTTGTACAACCATTGCGTTCTCTGTATAACGGTAAGCGGTGTACAGACGCTTATCAGCTGACCAAGAGCTTGATATCATTCACCAATTTGATGTCAGTGAAATAATATACGAGGTGGTTTGAGAACTGGCTGATTGATTCTGAAGACATTTATCTGAAAATTAAGCTCCTTTTTCGCTGAGATTATTAATGCTCAAAGAATATTTCTTCCAACGAGAGCTTTTAAATGACTGATATTAAAGAATAATTCAAAGTAATTTAAAACATACATGCCGTTTAATTCGTCTGAGAAATAAAATTTTAAAATTCAACAATATTACACATTCAGAGGATGAAATTTCTCATATTACCGCGGCAACCAGCGAGGAAGAGGGCATTTTCTCTTATGCTGCCGGCAGTAACATTCCAGGGATGCGGTTTCAAGCAATGAAGCGAGGGAATGGAAGGAAAGAGACCGACTGCTCATTCTGAGAAAGGGACCGAAAGAGTGAGGAAGGAAAAGCAGCTTGGACGGTATTCACATCGCATGCTGTAATTTGAATTCCGAATGAATTGAGTTCTAGGCTTGTTTGAAAGTCGCTCGAATCTGGCCTACCTCTCTAGCTCTTTCTGGCCCCCGGAGAACGAGAACGGACCAAACTCACCGTTAACGCGAATAGACTACTTAATTATAATTTTCCTTAGTCGCCTTTATCTTCTAGTGACTTTGTTTCTCTTCTATTCGGTCTCCAAAGGGATAAATTGCCGTGGCTAGGAAGTTTTTGGTAGTTTCAAGGAAAAATAAATAATGTTGGTTTATTTAAAAAAGCTTTGGAGAATTTCAAGATAACTTCATTGAAATTGGCGCAGAATTCGAAAATTTTCGAGTCAAAAAACTCTGGTTCATTCTATCCGATTTTTATTAACTGATGCTTAGATATCATCTTTTATTGAAGATTTTGACTCCCTTCAGTATAATTTTAATCTGAATAGTAGTTACTGAGTTATAGTGAAAAATATCAAAATCAAAAGCAATATTGAAAAATTTCAAGTTCGTAGATCTCTGGCCCGTTTTACCCGATTTCAACAAACAAGAGCTTGAATATCTTCTTTTGTTAAGAGCTTCAATCCTCTTCAGTATTATTTTAATCAGAGGTTAGATTGTTAAGTTCTGAGCACTTATATCGAATTCAATAGAGTTAAAATTAGGTGACTATTGAAAAAATTCAAGTCCTTGGAACTCTGGTCCATTTGACCCAATTTCAACAAACTAAGGTTTAAATGACATCTTTTATAAATGTCTTTGAACTCTTTCAGTATCAATTAAATGTAAAATTCAATTAATGAGTTACACTAAAAAATATCAAAGACATAGAAAGCAGAATTGAATTGCAGAAGTGAAATGTACTAGCCAGTTTTTTAGGAAAAGTCACTGATAATTCCGGAACTCTCTAACGAGTAAATAGTCAATTTGTCGTAAAGCAAAGGTCGTTCGAAAATAATGAAGTTGAAAAACGAGTAAACTTCCAGCTGGAAGCCGTTTGATATAAACTTCATTGAAGTAAATCTGTCTCTGTTAAATATTGATGAACATGTTAAGCATTGGGGGGTAAAAGAGCAGGTAGAACAGAAGTTAGAGGATTTAGAGTATCGAACGAGAGCGCTAATGGGCAATATATCGCAGTCATTAATTCAACCGAATAATTACTCGACTCGCAGTGGTGATACGTAACAACGAAATAACAAAGCCAAACTCAACTCGGATAGTTACATAGCCAACTTGTTATTCACGACGTGAATTATACCTGCGTAATTGCCTATATACAGATATATTGTCCCTTTACCTCTATATTTTCATTAGTAATCAACAGCTACGCAATACACACCATACAATACACAATATACAATATTCAAATAAATTAATTATTAATTAATATTAATTAACTCGTTTGTGTATTATAGTCGTTATTCAACTTTATTAATCTATTCTTCGTAAAGTAAATCCTCGTATGTTAGCATTTACCAATCATTAATCAATCATGATGGTAACAATTGCTATTCAACCATCACAATTAACCAAAGACTTTCCTACAGTGTTTACCTTGATGCTTTTGTCGGGTGTGTTCGTTGATTTAGACTTCAATCGTTGCTGGGTGAGATACCTGCTGGAAAATTTCATGTGCTTATTTGGAAAAAATCAGAGCGCGATGCTCTAGAGTTACCGCACGAGTATTACCTTACAATTAAGGGTCGTGGCTCTCTTGCTCCCTTGCGTGGTATAATTCAAGGAATATCAACTTTCCACTCTTTCGTATCGAGTTTAATAGCTGGCGCTCGGATCTCAGGTAGCTGCAATCGCGAGTTTATTTAATATAATAATCCTGATTTTGAGGTGAGTAAAAATCCCTATTTTTAATAATCATATAGTTAGAATTGTAATTATCTTTGCTGGTTTTTAATTAAGAATCTACAATTATACATTAGTGAAAAGTATTTAAAAATTATTTTGAAAAAAAAAAAATTCCTGTAAAGGCCATTCCTGCAACTTCCCGCTACTTTCGTAATTAAGGGCTCAAAATTGCACTTATTACGTTTTTGAACTCGAAGAGCTCAAAAATATAATTTTGAGCTCTCCGAGCTCAAAAGTGTGATAGAAGTTTAATAAAACACTATTTTTTTAATTTTCAAACCGCAATAACTTTTGAATGAATGAACCGATTTTCACGCGGTTGGCAGCATTCGACGCGGTTTTTCAAACTCTATGATAGATTTTTAAACACAAATTGATAAGACCAAAAGTTTCGGTGTAATTCGAAAAAAACGTTTTTATTCGATTTCTTTCGTCAACGATAACTCACGAATGAATCAACCGATTTTGACCGGCTTGGTGGCGATCGACGTGGTTTTTCGATGTTAAGAGCTGATTAGTTTTTGGAATTGATCGATCGAGCCGTTTAAAAGTTATTAAAAAAAAACTTGATTTGAAAAAATTTTTTTTCTTAGTTTTTTTAAGATTCCTCAAAATCTAGCGGTTGGAATCGGTCCAAATTGTATTCAAAATCTAAGTTTGGTCAAGCCCTTTCGAATGACATAAACCGCGATCAAATCGGCCAAGCCGTTCAAAAGTTATAAGAGATTTACATACATACATACACACATGTAAGATCTGATGAAAACTCGATTTTTGGAAAACGGGGTAAAAACAATAACTTCCCGATTTTTGAAAATTTTTAATTTCCTTAGCGGGAAGTTAAAAAATTCAAAAATTCAAAGAAATAAATTTTTTTTTAAAGATTATAAAATATTATTCTTTAACCAAAACTTTTCTTTCAGCATATCAACACACACTCGCTATAAATTAAAAATATGAATAACAAAATCGAGTTATTTAATGCTCGTGTAATTTAAACTCCAACAAAATACTTAAAAACCCGTCCGCGAATATAAGTACCAGCGTTATTACACCCACGCAATAGATCATGTTAATTGTCGAGTTTCTTAAGGCACGTTGCTCGTAACTTATGCACGCAACCTTTCTCAAAAGGAATGAGGATCAAGGGGATGAAGTAGCTTCCAGAATGAGAATAAAAGGGGGGGGGGGACAAGAAAAGCTCAACACCCTACGCGAGTTCGATGCTTGTCTTAGGCATTGGGTTTTCCTTTTCCTTTAGCTTATACTTTGTTCGCCATTCGTTGTTTACTGCCTTTCTTAATGATAATGATAATATATATACTTATTTTTATCTGGATAAATTATCTCGCATAAATTTATCACAAAACTATTTTTAGAGTTTTTCGTAATAAAAAAAAAAATTATGTTCCTTTTGATAAATTGAATTTTCCGGAGTTTAAAGGGACGAAATTTAGTGCAAACATCAAAGAAATTTATGATTTTTGTGCATGATTGAAATACTAAAAGTGTTTAATAACAAATATCACCTTTTTACGATCAATATTTTATTTCATTTCATCTGTTTGATTTTGTTTTATAAAATCAGCAAATATTTATAAAAAAGCATCGTCATTTGAACACAAACAGATGATTGATGTGTTTACACTTTTTTTAAGCTCGGGTGAGCGGGTAAACATACGAAATTAATACATCAATGAGTAAACCTCAGTGGTTGGATGAATACGGCAGTTATTGAATCGGAATGAACTTAGTCATTGCTTGAATTATGGAAGAGAAAAAATTTTTGTAAAAATTACTTTGTAATTATTTAGTAATACAAAAAAAAATTTAGAAAAGTACCATTAATTGCAACTGTATTAGTAAAAAAAAAAAAAAAAAAAAAAAAAAATTAATAACATGAATAATGCCGAGAATCGAACTCGGATCTTTCTGAATACTTGCCCGGATCTCTATCAGTTAAGCTACCAGACCTCTATCCGACATTGTTTAGGTAATTTAAAAAATTTTTTTAACTACGTATCTTTATGTGTGACCAATAAAAATTATCTATTTCAAAATACAAAAAAATCTCTATCCAATTAATCAGGTGAAGAAAAATTAATTTAAAAAATTAAAAAAAATTATGAGGTAATTAATATTTATTAATTGTTAATTGAAATTAATCCTAAAAAACGGATTTCATGATTTTTATCTAGTGAAACAACTGCTCGCGTCTGATGGGCTTGAACCCGGTACCTC
Source organism: Cotesia typhae (assembly GCF_013202065.1). NCBI lineage: Eukaryota > Metazoa > Arthropoda > Insecta > Hymenoptera > Braconidae > Cotesia > Cotesia typhae. The sequence goes on from NW_027423744.1 coordinate 225,747, forward strand.
ATGGTTGACAGTCTAGTACGCTACTCACTGGTCTGTCACATTCATACGTTTCCCATGTAAACTCATGTAGATTTTATGAAATTTAATTTAGCAGATGTTTAATAATTTTTTTATCAACTAAATGATGGCAAAAAAAAAATTGACATGTAGAAATTTAAAAAAATGAAAAATACAAACTTTTTTAAATAATTTTTTGGCATAAATTTTTTTGGTAAATAAAATTAAAAAATTGTCAAGTGACTGCTAATTTTAATGACATGTGGATTTTTTGAAAGGGTATGTACTCAAAAATAATCCAGAAAGAGTTTAAGTAATTTTTTTTTTTTTTTTTGTATTTTTAATAACAGAATTTTTTGAAATCAAGAATATGAAATTCGAATAAACTAAAAAAATTTTTAGACAAAGAATTTTTTGATCAAGACAATCAGTTTCCATCAAAATAATTTTTTTATTGTATTTTGGTCATTAATCAAGTAATAAAATTGATTTATGATAAATATGTAACTTTTTTTCTTTGCTAATAAATTAAATCTAATCAGAAATTTGTTGCTTAACTAGAATTAAATTCCGACCAATTATTAACAACGTTGTCAAATGTTAGATTAAGTCAATGCTAATTTAATAGACGTAATTCAATTGAAGTATAAATTGACTTTATTCATAACATAAAAAAAGGATCACTTTCAATTCATATGATCTGTTCCCTAAACATCGATCGCCCCCTCCCTGGCAACAGGTCGCGATCCATTGAGTTATTTATTCCATTTGAAAACTCTCGACTCAAAATGACTCCAAGAAAACTGGAAGCCAAGGGTCAGCCGATACTCATGAGGGTAGTGAATTGAGATTGGAATTCTTCTAAGAAGTCGACGCTCATAAGCCTGGACCATGGTCCAAGAAGTGGTGTCTGCACTGAGAGTGGATTCTCGTCTTAAATTCACTCCGGAGCCGCAACAGGCGTCAACTGACGTCAAAGGATAAGGTAAGCTTGGGCAAGATCTGAATAGCTAAGAACCCGGATAAAAGAATGAGAAGGATGAAAAGAGAGCTTGAGGAATGCAGTCTCCGATGACTCAGGAACAGCGCTGTGTTCTTCTTTTGTCTTCCATCCCAAAAAGCCAGAGCAAGACCGATTTTAAATGAAGAAAGGAATGAACGCAATCCCGATAAAAGTTTCTTGGAGAAATGCGGAAAATTCCCGGCGTCTCTCTTCGCGCCATTCTAAAATTCATCTCACTCTTTGTTTTATTCATCCTGGTTTTATTATGGCCCTCTGTTCTGTTTGCGGCATCAAAGTTCATAGTTTGCTGTCCTTTTTAGTGCTCGAGGAATTGAAAACAGTCATATAAATTAAGAACTGCCCTTACTTTTTATCTTTTGTCGGAGTCTTTGGTTTTGGAAACTGCTGGGACATAAATTGACAAACTTTTTACTGCTGAGAAATGAAGGTTTTGACCATTTCGTTTCTAATTACCATAACAGGCATCTCTCAACATTTTTGCCTCCATAAAACCTTTAAATCTGTTGGTTTTTCTCATCCTTCGTGAAATATAAACAGCAAATACCATTTGTCGAACCTTTTAAAAAATAATTCTGTTCAACCTTTATATCAAAGCAATTCATCAAAAAATCTGTCAATCTCATCAGACATAAGCTCGTTCGCAAAAAATGTGTTTCCCGCAAAAAAGTACCATCGAGAGTTGATGAATATTCAGAAGCAGAGATATAGAAAAAACTCCAATGAATAAAAGGATCGGTGTGAACGATATGATAAACAAAACTGAACCAAGGCTAAAAATTAGCTAAAGTTTTGAAGATAAAAATGTCTCAGTACCAACTCGAATATTGGAGTTCCTTTTAGTCCCTCGACATATGCCTTTTTAGGCCTCCGGGTTCTGATAACTATGTGTATGTATTTTTTGCTGAGGATTACGAAAAACTAGGTTACGTTGCTCGCCGATGATTTGGGAACAAGTTTTTGTTCTTCCAACTTCGTTGTCTACTTTTAATACTTTCATTTTTCTTATACTCGCGACCCTTCTACTTCACTTCCCAGATTCTACTGTCGGCGAAGTAGACCCCTTCATTACCGGCTACAACTGCGTCTTTGGAATGCTTAACAGCAGACTCTGGTGAGGGTGGATCTGGATCCAGAGTAGTTAAAGGGGTGGAGTATTCTACTCTCATCTTCTTGCGTACGATTGTGCTCAAACTACGCTAGCATTTACGATCGTCTTTTGCAGTTTGTGATGAATCCACATTTTAATTTAAATCAAACTTTAAGCTGTTATATACCAGCATTAGTATGAGGGGAAGAAAAGGAATGAGAGAGAAGAAGATGAAGAACGGGTTAGGGAGGGACGTGATAACAAATAAAGTTATGATGAATTGTTGTCTATATCCCAATTACAAAGTAATCTCATAAAACTATAAAGTAGCAACGGTGAAACTTGAAGATATTAATGTGATGTTTATTTTTATACCGAGTTTTTCTATTCTTTTCAGGAGAGTTATTAATAGACGGAACTTTTTATGGAGTTGAGAATTAATATTATGAGTTGGTTCAACACTAGAATTTTAAACTATTTTTTATTTTTTGGGAATACTAACAAAAGTTTCCAATAAATCTAAATAAATATTCAAAGAATACTTAAAAACATTTCAAAAAATTTTTAAGACTTTTGATTATCAATTTCGTTTTCTAACGTTACACACGATTGTTCATAGCATACTCTCCACTCTCTGTATCATAATTCATCTTCTACTCACTTGGTTATTTATCTTCGAGACAAAGGTACCGTGAGGAATAAAAAGAGAAGAGTAAATAAATAAAATAGGATGAAAATTGTTGGAATTAGATCAGCTTTACTTTTTCCAGAAATTCCCGTCCAGCGTCGACCAAGAGAAAGAAAGAAAGAAAGAAAGAGAGAGAGAGAGAGAGAGAGAGAGAGAGAGAGAGAGAGAGAGAGAGAGAGAACTGATATATAGATAGAGTTCATATCGACATTCACCAGTTGGTTCCCATGGTCACCTGTGACGCAAGCGGATTATAGATTAAACGATGGCGAGACAATTTTCTCCGGGAGCTCCTTGCTATGAGGATATTCACTTCCTTTGACTCCCACCCTTTTATCCTGGTGTTCATCAGCTTCTTTCTATATTGCTCTTCATTTAATAACAAGTATGCAATAAGTAATAACAATAAACGACTATGTCCTGCGTCACATTTCGTCCAACTGGCTATGAACGACACAATCATCTGAGGAAAATAATATTGATCAGATAGTGAGTTCTTAATCGTGTTCTTTATCCCTGTAACTGATAATGATAGTGAGTGACGTTATACAGAGAATGTGACAATGTGACGACGAGAACGTCTCCAATGATTACGACACGCTGTGATGTTAATTGATTACTCACCGCTAATTAAATTCCATTCAACATACAATTACTATTTAGCAGGCCTTATTGTTAACAGGGTATTCGTATTCAAGTGTCTTAAGGATAAATCACTCTTGTCCCGACTCGTCACCAGACGTTGACTAAGCGCCAACCATTGAGTCCCGAGCATTAAGACTCTTGGAACTATCAGCAAACAAACTGCAGAACTAAGTCGAGTCAAATCATCACTCTGAGAAAAAATTATCAGTGGCAGGGAAATATTTCCTTACGATCGTTAGACGTATTGATAAATTCACAATACAGTTGAGTCATGTTACTACGGATTGAAAATTTTGTGAAAATAGTAAAAATGTTTTGTACTCATCACGATCCAATGACTAGAGAATTTTCATTTATACTTCAACATATCGAATTCTTTGACCCGGGAGCTAGTTTCAGGTTATTAGCACCACTCTTTGAGAGTGAGGAGGCACTATCGGCATCGCATGATGTACCGTCTGATGTATCTGGGTTATCCAAAACAACTAGCTTGGAACAGACCAGGGGGTACGTGACGTACAAACGGGAAACTAACTGCTCGGCACAGCAACTAAGGGAAGAGAAGATACTACAATAGTTGTTAGTTGTTGTAGTTACACTCGAGTGCAGCGCATACATTTACAATAATAACACCAGTAGCTGTCACTATTATCATTATTGTTGTGTAGTGTGTAGCCGAGATGAGTTCCCAGCTAAGTTAACTGAAGCAAGTAAACTGTAAAGCGAGATAGACTCGTCTTCAAGCCCGATGAATAACAGCTACATGTGTATCATTCATCATGCATTATGGATTGTGTATCCCCTATACATATTTATACACCAACTTTTCAGATGTACCTGTCTCAGGGATGTATTGTTCCGTCTGCATGTGGGATCAGCCTTAACATAGCCTCTACTGATGAGATAATAGATGAATCAGTTGCGATTAGTAACGCAAGCTTCAAACTCTATGATACTTCAGAGACGCTTACCAGGCATGATCACCATTTTATCATTTTTACGCTGTCATCTTCATCTTGTTGCCTTGCTACGAAGTATGTTGGTGGATCATACCGTGATATGATGATCGTTGATGTACGATGCAAACAAATTCATTCGCTAACCTCTTCTGGAGTGATGTGACGTATGTCAGTGCTCTTGTAGCTGAGCTGGCGCCCATCTGACCTGTTTAACGTGCTCTACATACATTTTTATTTGCCTTTACTGATTGGTGATGAATACTTTGACCCAGATCACTTTTTTTGAACAAATGCAAAGCTTACTCAGATCAGCATCGCGTCAAACGCAGAAAAACCGTATCTTGAAAGTCCAAAGCTTGAAAAAATCAATTACAGGGAGCTTTGTCTAGAGTCTACAGTGGTTACTCTCGAAAACGCTAATTGAAGTAGAAGTTAATAATTACTTGACTCTGAAAAAGTAGCAACAAGAAAGGCAACGGAGCTTGAGTTTTGCTCGATTTTTAACGCTCGAGCAAAAGGAGGTGTAAAAAGAAGAAACGTAACGATTGCGCGAGCTGTTAAAAGAGAATGCGGAGGATACCGGAAAGCAGTAGCTTTCCAGCAAAATCGCTCCTTTCTTGGTCTACTTGGTCTTCCTTGGCAACATCATCGTACTATTGTACTACTGCGTTGGAGAAGCCAGGCTACAGTATAACGTTAATGGTACTTCTATTCGTAAATGTATCGTTAGTGAGTGTTAAGATAAGCAACTCTCACTGAACACTGTAATATGTAGCCTCTGGTTCTGGCCCGTGATCAGAATTACCTATACTAAGCGAGCAGTACCATCAAGCCCAGTTATATACTAATTACTAAAGTACACTCGTTTCAAGCAAGAACGATCTTTCAAGATATTTTAATTTTAGTAATTCGTTATTTGCTTATGCTTTTCGCGTAAAAGTTGTAAGGAATTAAGAGACAATTATGATAATTGAATATTTGTCTTCTTTAGGAGTGCTAATTTTAACTCTGTTTCTAACAATAATAAGAAAACATTCTTTCAAAGAATTCTTAGAATTTTAAATCAAGATTTTTCATCATTTTATTGTATCTTTAAAAGTGTGGTCAAAATTCAAGCTCAAAGTTTTAAAAATATTTTTCTTTGGTTCCTAAATCAAAAATTCGTGGCAGCTATCGATTTATCATTTATCATTTTTATCGTATCTCAAATGTTAAATCCAAATTTTTAGATTGAATCTTTTATCAAAAATACGGAATTTATTATCATTAGTGATGATCAAGAATTAGGAATAAGAAAATAAATAAAGAAACATAAAGGTTAAAAATAATTTTATTCAAAAATTAGTTATTATATTCATATCTTTCGACAATAAATAAATAAATAAATAAATATATATATATATATATATATATATATATATATATATATATATATATATATATATATATTAAAATCTAACATAAAATAAAGTAGAGCGTCGTTGAAGTAAAAAGTTGGCTGCGAGTAAGACCAAGAGCAAGTGGTACCTAATTATTTGGCACTTGTCGAGCAGTTAAAGGACCCTCGCTCCTCGATTCAGCGTCTAAGATCGATAATTCGGTGGCAGATAAAAATGAGGTCGCCTTAATTGTCTCCGAGCAAACAGTAGAGAAGCAGACAATAGATAACAGACAACAGACCGTCGACCATAGACCATAGCCTTGCATGCCTCGCGATCGGTGGTTTGACAGGAACGAAATGAGCCGACCGTTAGAGGGTGTGAGTGGAAAAATAAATTGCGAGGAGCGGCACAACAAAAAATGAAAATAAAAACAAGAAAGAAAACAAAGAAAGAGATAAGGATAAGAAAAGTATGAAGCCTAGTGCAGCTCAGCGGTGTCAATTTCTCTGTGGCTTAATAACGCGAGATGCCGGCGGTGGCAATTTAGTGAACCCAGCATTATCGAAAACTGGAAGCAGATCCCGGACCCGTTGCCCGGCGCCCAACGAAGCTAATTCCAGCCATCTGTCATTTGAACAGCTATGATGAGTTAACAATCAAAACATGCTTTAAAAGTCATTGCAATTATCAATACCTTAATTATTTATTCACTGCAGACCCACCTGTTGTTTTTATACTTGGCCAAATTGGCGCTTATCGGATGAGGAGTCTCTGTTGGGAAGAAGGTTGCTCCGTAGAAGTCGAGGCCGCGGCTCAATAGCATTGATGTTTCTTCAACACTTGCCAGGGTCACGCGGATTACTGGTGGTCCTGTATAGATTGTTGGTGGTTCGTTACTGTTTTCGCTCTTCAACTTGTCGTTGATTGCTTTCACTGTTAAAAGCAACAAACGAGAGTTTACTATCAGCAAAGACGAAAAAAAGAATTGGTGATTGTTGCGAGCCCTTGTGATTCAATAATTGAACCAACCATTTTCTATTTCGATAAAAATCGAACCCAAGATTGTAGATATAAATATAAAATAACACATCGAACTTACAAACAGTCGCTGTGTTGAGTGGTAACCTCGTGACCTCAACAATAGACCGATATTTATAGAGCGCATGTCTTATATCATCCTCCGGCAGCTCCTCAGGGACGTCAAGAACATAGACAGTGAATATTTTAGCAGGCCTGCAGGGGATTGCCACCTTTTTATAGAATCTCGCGCCAGTCACTTTATGAAATCCTTTTTTGTAAACCGCCTGAAAGTCGTCGATGTTGCTGAACTTGAACAGGATCCCAGTGGCTGTCTTTGTCAGCGAAAAGGCCCCTCTGTAATCAGTTAACGATAATGATGACAACTTTCATAAGTTCCCAAGATGACCCCATTACTTAAGCTTAAAACTTGGGATTGTTAAAGCCAGAGAGGGTTAAAGTGGAGCAGCTTGATGTCCTATCAGCACGAATGAGTGAGTAATCCTTATCAGACTTAAAGAGCCGTTGAGAACATGCATTTATTAGTGAATAACCCGGAGGGTTGCTGAGAGCAACCAGGACTAGTGTTCTGAACTTGGGATGGGAGATAGAGGATAGAGAAAGATCTATAGTACCGAGGGGCTTGAGTTGGAGCGACTGGAAAGTGGATTGTCGACGGGGTAGAAAAGTGGCTACCGAGAACAGGATTCTACACCGGGAATAAGATACTGGTACGTGAAATCGTTAGGGGTTCACGACAACCGCTATTCCAGTTCAAGTTGAATGAGCCGGAGAAACCGCGAGGGGAATTCCAAGAGCTTCTGACTCGCCGGAAGTTCATTTTCTTCGGAATGGTCTTCGTACTTATCGTGCTCAGACTCTGGTCTTCGCTCTCTCTCTTTTCACTATTCGATGAATAAACGTTACTGGTATGCAGAGTTAGTAATGGTACGGACATCACCTTACAAGAGCAACACAAGCGCGAGATAGGAAACTAACAGTCACCAAGATTTCACCCTTCAAAATCAGGTCAATCAGCGAAAATTCAGAATTACAGTGAGTTACGGATGCTGAATTAGGAGTAAAGTGATGGTGTTGGTTAAGATTTTTATTAGCAAAATTTCTTACCGAAAGTTCATCTTGTCGCAAATAGTAGCAGCCTTTTCGACTGTCAGCTCATGACTGGGTGTAAGAAGAAAGGCACCTTTGGTGAGGAAGTCGTGTTCACTGATTTCCGAATCGGTGTCATGATCCATCCAATCGCGCTCCTGACCAACAGCACCCTCTTGGTTTAATCTGAGAGTTGAGCTATTCTTCGAAGTCGACATATCCTTGTCGTAAATCCCACTGGTAGATTGTTCCGATTGCGACATCTTTTTATAGTTTATCAACAATGCTGCTGGAGGGGCTCAAGGACCGCTATGTAGATTAAACCGCCTTATTCTTATTAATAAGATGCGTTATGTTACGTCTGATCGAGGACAATACAGTTTGTATTGAAACACTATCGTCTTGGTAGACTGACCGCGTATCGCTGAGACTCGCCTTTTATACTGTTGATGATCGAATCAAGGGATCTAGTGCTGTTATTAGATTAGTGATGTCTCGATGATGCATGAAGGCAAAAACGTTTGCGATCAAATATGGCCTTTTGCTGGTTATTTGCCGTTATTTAACTATTTGGAGCGTTCCAACCAGCGTCGATTCAATAGCAGGTGATACAGAATAAGAATAAGAGTAACTAAGACTTTCAAGATGATGTTGGTATTGATCAGTAGGAAGTGAATTCAAATGTAGGTGGCTAATCAACCGTTAAGTTTTTGCCTCCGGACAATAAGAAAATGCGTAGGATCGCTAATTTGATGATTTTATGAACCGATATCCAGTTAATTGCATCAGGGCCAATGTCTATTTTAGGTGACACGGTTTGTCGATTATTTTTAAACTCCATTGTCTGACTGAGGCGATGTTAATCAGCGGCTGTTGAGTTGAGTGGTTCGTCACTGACTGCCCATAAATCACCAGATCTTTAAGTAATGATTGTGATTAATGAAATTCTGGGTAAATTGGAGAGGGAAAAGAGGAGAGTGAAGTGAAGTGGTGTAACGTACTAGTGTTGGTGCGATAATAATTTTTGAATATGCTGAAAATTAATTACCAATGTAGAAGAGGAACTATAAATCTTGTGTAGATGCATCTTATAACTACGGGTAAGTTAGTGCTAAGGTTTGTGCACGTTGTTGTAGCTCTGTTGCTAGGCGCGAGAACGCGATAGGGTGAATCGGAACCGCAGCGCAACAGCAAGCACGTGACTTAGATCGATCCAACGTTAAGGTAGCATCCAAATATAACGTTGGATTCAGCGCGTAGAAAATGGGCCATGAGCCGTGATTTTTCACAAGTGTCCTAGCCACAAACCCATTAGAGCATTGGTAGTATTAAACCCCTCAGGACACCTACTGGCGTCTCTGGCTTCTACCCCTTGTTTCCCGGTCTAAAAACCTCATTTAGTTTTCGCTCTCTGTCGGATTACCTTTTCATACGTATCATTGAACAACAATAGCGCATTTTGATAAAACAGTAATCTGGATCAGCACAACATATCCAATTCCTAAATTTAACACCACTGAATTCAATTCATTTGCATTCTCTGTCCCTATTAGGTTGCCCCTATCTCTCCTTTCTTTTGGGTCTAGATCCGTTTGCAAAAGATATTGAGATAGAAAACGATAATTATATGGCGTATAACTATCGAGAAGGTTTAAAATCCAATTGCCGGAATTAGCGGGCGAAGGAAGATGGGCTGTAGCTGTAGAATTGGTAGCGGCTCGTGCCGAACCGACCGACTAATTACTTAACAAAGCAATTACGAGTGCCTTCGTCCAATTATACTCGCCACACCCTCGAGGCTTCTGCTAAAACCAGAATGAGCTTTTCTGGAAGTAACCTCTGCTGCTTCTACCTCCGGTGGTGCTTCTTAAGGTCCCTTGGCAGATGTACCCAATGTTGGTACACACTTGCTTCATCACTCCTCACCGGAGAGGAATTTCGTATTGGGGCGATGGGTAATCACCCTGATGCGTTTGTTTATTAACTATTTATCTGATGTGACGTTGCCTAATCACATCAACATTCTCATCATTATCATCAAGTAAACCGAAATTATACGACAGTTACTGATGTTTGTCTGGAAGTTTGAACCTCATTGGGATTGGCGGCAACGAAATGAAATCCAATAAAATTCAATAGATCGAATGAATGAATTGAAGGACGATGACTAGATATTTCGACTAGCCAGAAATGGACAACTGTCTGCAAAGGCATGAATCGTAATTGCCCGGAAATGGAATTCGGATGGTGCCGCTTCTGTTGAACAGAGCAACAGCAATACAAAGTGAGAACCAAGAGCTGTAGGGTTGGTGGGATGGGGTGGGATGGGATGGACAGGGGTTCAAGAGACGTCTTCACAAATATGTCGAGATACAGGCTCAATATGTGCAGACGGTCTACGTTGGCATGACCGTAGATCCGTCGGGAGTAAGGAGTGAAGGAGCAAGGGAGTGGGTAGCAGCCAGCCAGTGTTAGGGTGTCATCAAAAGGGAACCGGAAGAGAGAGAAGGAGAGAGAGAGAGAGAGAGAGAGAGAGAGGATTGACGCCGGTGGCCTGTAACTCTATGCCTCGATCAATAGAGACGGTACAACATTGAGCGGCACGCAGCTGACTAAATCCCCCGGGTTGACTTTGAAGCTACGCTATATCTAACCATTTTCCCATTTACCGTCGTTCAAATCAACATCTATTCCCTATTTATTTTAATCTTCCCTTGCTAATCTGAAAACTATGGACACTTGCAATAACAGGAATATGATAATCGATGCAAGGAGCAGGACACTACAACATCAACACCTCTACCTTGTTTGATAGATTAAACGCATGTTAATTGGATTAGTGTTTTTATGGAAATATATGTATGTTTATGAGAACCGGAGAGACACTGATAAAGCTTTAGTTGATCGTAAATACATAATCAATCAATTTTTATGCATGAGTATTTTGAGAGACTCATGAGTTATGCATAGACCGATAGACCGGAAAAGTTTTGGCAGGAGCTGATGCAACCTCGTTGTGATTTCATCAATGGATGAAGGGATAAATTACACCGTGTTACCTACTGGTAAAGTTACTACAAGACAACAAAGGGTTATTGGCAGACAAGCAGATCAACCAGGTAAAGCAAGTTAAAGATAAGATTTTTTTTTATTTTTTAGCCTATGGTTACAGTTGATAGTCAATGAAACAGGTTATATGAATGCTGAATGGGAATAAAGTCTTAAACAGTTATCATAGAGTCTCACATCGAGGACCGAGTTAATCCTTTCAGTCTAGTTTGATTTTGTCATGTGCAATGTCACGGGTACGCAACTAGCCAGCCGTAGTCTGACGGCAATCTCTATGGTAATCACCCTACCGGTTTTGGGCGGGCTCCACGATGTTCTCTTGGGATTATAGTAGCTCTGGAATCTCCAGCCATTTCAAATGTCTCCTGTCTCTTCGGCTCGACGTAACCATGCGCTGGTATTGCCACTGTTACAGCTACGGCTACTGCCAGTATTTGTTTCGAGAATAACGAGGGAAATGCCGGTTGTTTAATTTAGTATCCGTGAATCCATGAAATATAATGCTTGGGATAATCAGAGGATCATCAATCATTTCCAACGGCACTTGTCCTTCTCCTTGTTCCTTCTCGGTTATATTTTTTTGTAGCTGTACTTGATGAAAACAGGAAGTTTTTCGTAGATCTAAGATCTCTCTAAGAAGCGCGAACAACCGTCGGACATGAGACATGAGACAAGAAGTGTTCCTGTGTAAGGCTACGGAAAAAAAGCATTAGTCGGGACAATTATCCTGGGAGAACGAGACTCTGAAGTTACAGTGTCTAATGGCAGTGCGCTTCCTGGCCGCACCCTCTACAACACACTGAAACCACATCGACATCACTAGTTGAGAGAATTGTGTCCCCAAGGGGAACCAGCCACTTCCTCTCACACATAAACATTCACACGCACACTGTCAGTTAGAATCACCTAGTTTTTTTTTACACAACTCGATCACCCCTATATTTATATTTATATTTGTACTTGCTTTCGTTATTTATTTTCCATTACCAGACATATGCAAATTGATTTCCCTGAATTTCACTGATCAGCCTTCGAACTCACTTTCTACCGTGCTATCGGTTACTATTTGCCTAAATATTGGATACTAAAATATGTTAAGATGATAAAAAAAGATAACCAGCTAAAGTAATTTTAAAATTTTCCCATAGAAAAAAAGTTTTCTTTGTTAGATAAATTCAAGGTCACCTGGCAATGCAACAATCAGCTGCAAATGGCATTATAATGAGTATTCAAACTATTAAAACTTGTACAAAACTTATTGCCAGCAATAAAAGGGGTCAGGTAATTTGAGTTCGCGAGAAAATAGTCTCGCAGGTGACTATTAATATAATAAACCATAATATAATATAATATTATAAAATGTGTAAGACGCCATGAAAAAATCCGTAATAAGAAAGATAGTCGTCTAGAATATAAATCGCGTTTATAATCCTATAATACTCTGGCGCTTGAGGAAGAATCCGTGCGAGGAAGCGAATAGAGAATAGAAGGACAGAAAATATAAGGGTGATGACGGTACGGGATATGTAAGAGAATTCTTCTAACGATCTGTCTTTGTTCGTTCGGCTGGTAGGTTACGGTGAAATAGCAGTACCACTGGCAAGCAACCTCCGGTTTGGTCCTGCCGCTACTAGGCTATGTATAGGCTAGGATACATAGGTAACTGGCATATACTGTATAGCCTGGCATAGTACCGAGATAAAACGATGGTTATAGGAAGGAAGAAAACGTTTTCTACAGTTTTTTCTTCGTTAGTTTCCGCTCCAGGAGCCGCAACGTCACTCATTCATCTCTTTCATCATTTTACACTTTAACTTATCCTTTTTTGCCCTTCTATTCCCTTTCTTCAGTACTTTTATTCCCCCTACACTTGTTCCATCATTATTTGCGGGAATCTTTCCATTCAAATGGAACACAAAAGGCCGTACACTGACGTATTGCGACTGGTGTCGCCCTTCAAATCAACTCATTAATTGTTTTTCTCTCATGAGAAAAAATATTTTTAATGATTTCCACTTGGTTTTGCAAAGAGCAGTTGATAATCGAAATAAATTCAGGTTAATTACACCCGCTAAGAGACAAAAATACGATAGGGTGGCATTCGCTGGATTGCCAATCACTGAAGAGGGATACGACGAGGTGCTAACACTCCCCTAGCGTATACATCAGGAGACCAAGCCGCTATCATCCTACTAATAAGCTCATTAACATGATAAACTGAACACATATCCGCGTGTAAACTGCCAATGAGGGATGTCCATAACCGGATTATTCAGTCCACCCGTGACGTCCTTGCGTCCAATTCCTAAAAATTTCATTAAGCTCTGGTTAATTAGCGGGATGTCTAACTACTTTGAGGATCAAAGAGTGCATTCAAATTCCTCCATTACGTTGATGATGCTAATCTTCATGATACAGCTGATGGATCATGCCAGCAAAAACTAGCAACCTACATTGATTCCCTTCAACTGGTTTTGGGCCAACCTCACTTCAATAGAGACCAATGGAAATAGGTTTAAAGGGTAGAATTGATGCTTCAGGGGTTGAATTAAGTGGAGCAGCCGTTACGAATGTGACATTCTCCAGTTCTGTTTTGGATACGGAAACTGGAGCTGATATTGGTAGAACCAGAACTAGTAACGCTACGGCTAACGGTTGCTGGGATTTAATCCAAATCCAAACACAGCCAGTGCAGAGTCGTATTAGAGTGAGAACAAAGAGACGCAGGTGCATTGAATCCATGGTATCAGCAAACTGCGATGCGTCGGTTTATACAACACGTGCACACTCCAGACCGCTAATAATTAATCGATCAATTCTATTGGTGCAGTTCGTGAATTTAACATTGTTTTTGTTCTATAGTTTTATGCTTCTATTAAACATGGCATTGTACATCATCAACTAAGACAAAAAATTAATGATTTTTTTTGGTATCACCTAGTCAATTCATCATCTCATAGACTTCTATCAATTCCTACAATGAAATGAAAGATCAATTAAAACCGTAGAGCAATTAGCAATAAAGTTATCAACGATGACTCACATACTTATCTAAATAGGCATATAAGCATCAAGGACTATTGAAGCACACACCCACAGGCCCGGTTAAAGTAAACTCATCATTTAGAGTCCGGTGGTTTCTGGGAGGCAAGAAGTAGACAAACGTCGAGGGGAAGTATCACGTCCGCAAACTAACCAGATATGGCAATAAACAATTACTTAAGGCTCTGTTACATGTGGCACACCCACGCATTAGTCGGAGTAGCGTGGCGCACCCATTTCTGCGTCCAACATTGTCTTCGGTGGGTTGGGCCGCCATGACATTATATTACGGTAACAATACTCGCCAGACTAAATCCTCCTCGATATTATTAACCTAGCGCATCAGCATCAACGCACGCCTCATTATTATTATCATTAACATCGATCATTGTTGTTGCGGTTGAGCATCCCCAAGACAGAAAGGGATGCTTTCTTCGCATACCAGGTAAGCAAATATTTTAGGTTTCAGTTTCAGTTCCTGTTGTTCCTGTCTTTCCAACCAAACAATTGCACAGTAATTAACATCCGACAATCAAACCAAGTACATAAAGGTTCACCAGTAGTTCGCTCGCTGGTTATTCAACGCACTCGTTAACAATGCTGCTACTCTATCACAAATAGCGCCCAATGGACGTGTTAGTGGATGGGTCAGCTGTGTTAAACCTCATTACCGATTGAACCTACATGACTAGACCATACGTTACCTGCCAAATGCTGCCATTCTTTGAGGCTTGATTTATGGCTGGTGCTTCCAGTGTTTCGAAATTGGACTCGACTGCCATCATCAGACGAGCTGTAATCATAGCTGGATCAAAAACTGAGGTCGTGGGTTCGAATCCTCGACAGGTCAATTTTTATTTTTCTACTTTAATGGCAGTCGGTAAATCAGAGAAAGGCAACTAGTCCATCAATTCAAGCAATTAAACTCTATTTCGTTGCTCAAATCAGTTAGAAAAGATAAGCCACAACGTGAGTGCTAAGGCCGGAAGCTAGCGCGGAAATATAATCCAAGAATGACACGCGAGATAGCGTGACATGACTGTAACTAAATAAAATCCAAAGCTATTGGCTAATCGTAATTCTCTTATCGTTTTCTCATTTTAGGACGTACAATGTTGAAGCAAAATTTCGCTGGTGATTCACTTAAATCTGGCTGATAACTGCCCCTGGGTTGGGCTGCAGCTCCAGTTCGAGAGATTTGCTAGGAGTTAGGATGTTGCTCGTCCCCTGTTTAGCGAATAGGAGACGGATTGCTATCTTGATGCTTAGCCTGAACCCACTCTACGGCGCCACTAAGTTTGCCCTTTAATGAAGATTGACTTTGGGGATGATTGGGCGCCTTGGGGTTACTACTCCTCGAAAGCACACTACACAGAGGTAAGAGCACTCCTTAATGCACCCGATTGATCGATCTATTAAACCATCATTCCTGACAGTGTTCCTTCATTAGTTTTTATTGTTCAGGTTTTTTTTTTTTTTTTTTTTCAACTGGCTTGAAGTTTTGATTGTGAGGTGGCGCTACGGCTACTGAAGGATGCTGGAATTTTGGAGAACGATTCTGGATTTTGAGATGAAATTTGTAAAAAAAAATTTGACTGTTGAAATTTTTTAAGAAAAAGTCGAACTATTTTTCCCAGCTATTGAATATTGAATAAACGATGTTTTATTGTTATTGTTTTTTTTTTTGCGGCCGATCATAGGCGGCTGGCGAAGATTGAATATGATATTGAATTTTTTCTCGAGTCTAGGGTGAGCAAGGTTGAGGAAAAATTCTTCGGGCACTTAACGACAGTTTAATTCGCCTTCTGGGTCCCGGTATTAACCGCTTAAAAAGGATAAAGAATGAAGAAAATAAAAATAATAGTTATGATAATCATAATAATCTAGGTACAGAGCTAATAGTGGAGTCGAAAGCAATTTTAAAATAGAAACTTTGACGTAGCGGTTTTTTATTCGGGGATTAATATTCGATGGAAAAAATTTTTAATAATAAATTTTTTGACAGACGGCGATTTCATTCCCGGAAACTTTAAAAACTATTAATTGGAATATTTTGATTTGTTTTTGGAGTTGAGGAAAGGGGAGACGCCGTCAGCTCTGAGGAAAATTAAAGGAGTCTTAATTCGCGGTTAATTAGTCGGGAATCTTTGATTCAAACTGAGCAGTTCTGTGTTAGTTTTTTTTTCTTCTGAAATTCGGTAAACACCGATAAAGTTTTTTTAAATGTTTCGAATTTTATGTATAATCAGAAATATTTTGAATTATCTAATGAATTTCATTTTAAAAAATTTTTACACTTAAAAATTGTCTAATCAATTTTTAGCAAAAAAATGAAATTGTTTATTTAGAAAAATTACTTGAACGACGACCTTAGATTATGGAATCCCGAGTAAAATGAACCCTCACAACCCCCATTAACCACTAATCCTTTATGGAATTAACAACGTTAATATTTTATTAATCGATTAATCAAAAATTAACCTATGACAGATCAAGTCGTGCTACGGCTTATTTCACGCAGAATTTTAAAAGCTTTCTCGGTAGCTTCCGTTTTTTATTATTAATAAATTACTTTTCAACGTATCCTACCTTAATTCTGATTACAATACATAAAACAAATTATAATTCACTTTCAAGTTTATTTCGCAACAAAAATGTCATTAAAGCAAAGTAATGATTGCAAAAAGCATTTGTTGACGGGTGACAAACGACAAATCTACTTAACATATTAAATTTCCCACAAATTGACGCGACTCTCAACAATTGAGTTTTTAATTAAATTCGTTCACGCTCCCATTTATCCAATCAGCCGCGTACATTTGTCCAATTGTTATCTTACTCGCGCACACATATTCTATTCCGTCGGTGTGTATTTTTATCGATCCTCATCGGGTCTAACGAACTATGGACACAATCTATTGAACCATCAGTTGGTCATGCGGGCAGATGGTTATCCGTTGAATATATCAACTTTTTGTCCAGCTTTTTTTTGTAAACCTCTTTTTTTTTTTTTTTTTTTTGGTTAACCATTTCGCCTTTTTGTTGGTTAACAATCTGAATGATCATTTTGCTGTCACAATACCATAAAATGTTTCAACAGATAAAATTGATATTGTGCAGAAATTATAAACGTCCTGCCCACGGAAGCAAAAATATATTTTCAATCATAAGCCATCGGGTAATTGTAAAATCAATACGCATTTTTTTTTTTTTTTTTTTTTTTTTTTTTTTTTTTTTCAGTATATAGGAAGTAATTGATTGATAAATTGATAATGCTAAAAATTATTCTTGAAAAATATAACCGATCTTTCAAATTATTATTTACTAACTTCAAATTTGTTAATAAAAAAGCCCACTAAGAATAACTGTTTTAATAATTCAAGTTTAATCGCAAGCATTGAAATAATTCAAAAACAGGTGACTGATACTCGAGCCACCATCTTACTTTGCAGCGTCGGTTTTTTGGCAGTGGCGCTTTCCAGCGAGATTTGTTGTCACTTTTATTGGCTTGAAGGGTTGGTAAGAAAAAAATCCATTTGTTAAAAATTTTGCGGGCGATTATGAAATAAGCTCGTAAAAAAAAATTTTTAACTTTCCGCTGTGAAAAATTAAAAATTTTTTAAAATTTGGGAAATTATTGGTTTTACCCCGTTTCCCTAGTTAAAACCTCTTATAACTTTTAAATGGCTTGACCAATTAGATCAATATAAGTGACGATCCGAAGAAAATTATTGCCATTAAATTTCGTGAAAATTTGAATCGATTCGGTTTGCTAGATTTTGAGAAATCTCAAAAATAAAATTTTCAAAAAATGGTTTTTTTTGAATAACTTCTAAACGACTCTACCGATCAATTCCAAAAACTCATAAGCTCTTAAACTTGAAAAACCTCGTCGATTGCCACCAGTTCCGTCAGAATCGGTTGATATGTATGAGAGTTATCGAAAACAAAAAATTTTGAAAAAACAGTTTTTTTTTTACATAACTTCGATATTTTTTCTGAATCGTTTTTAATGAATGGAATAATTATTAGAGCTTAAAAACCACGTCGATCGCCGTCAAAAACGTTAAAATCGGTTGATTGGATCGTGAGTTATCGTTGTCGTAAAAATTTGGAAAAAGTGCATTTTTCAAATTTCTCTAAAATATTTTGTTTGATCAGTTTGTGTTCTAAAGTATATAATAGAATTTGAAAATCTGCGTGAAATGCTGCTAACTGAATGAAAATCGATTAATTCATTTAGAAGTTATTGCGGTTTGAAAATTCCAAAAATAGTGTTTTATTAAACTTTCAACAGACTTTTGAGCTCTAAGAGTTCAAAAAAGTCATAAGTGCAATTTTAAGCGCTTAGATATGACATTGGCGGGAAGTTGCAGGGATAGTCTTCAGGTTCAACCGTTTTCCAAATTTTTTTGATCTTATTTAAGGACAAGAACAAGGAAGAAGGTCTTTAGCAAATCAGACACAAAAGAAAGACCGATTAAAAATTAATCGACGGGCAATAACGTAATGCCGGTTATTACGGAATGACTTTTACAAAATCATAAATGGTTAATACGAGTGAAGAAAATGAAGACAGTCACGCGAGAATCGAGTAACCGTGTATAAAACGCACGCGAGCAATTTTGACATGCATGTGGATGGGATAGAAGATGATAAGTACATAGCAAATACATATAGAGCGATAGAATATTCAGTAGCCAACCTAGATTTTAACGAGAATTGTGTGTAACCTGTGCACTGACACTTTGTTTGCGAATCCGCTCTCGTTTTCATTTCCCCCTTTTTAGCTTCACTGTACACTGCAAACAGTGTGCATTCAAAATATCTCTTATTCACTTCTTTCTACCTTTCTCTGCTCCCTCTTTTTACTGTTACACCCCAAAGAGTTTTAAATCCACTCCACACTATCCAGCTATGCATATACCCGACTATCTAACTCAAATGTTTCATTTCCCTACTTTTGTTTTTAATTAAAACCTTTACTAGTGTCCTCTCGACCTCATTTTACTCTTGCATACAGATATACGTACGTATAAATACATTTGGGGTGACGTTCAACAAATTTACTTATTTTTACTGTATCATCAGAGCCAAACTTTTTTCAAAAAATTATTTAAATATTGAAACTTTAAATTAATAAAAACAATATTACACAGAAAGAAAAAATTGTTGACTCAAGAGTAAATTTTCGAGAGTCAAGAAAATTAATTTTGGTATTTTTTTTAATTTTCTTGATGCAAGATTTTTTTTTTTTGTAGTTTGACAATCCAAAAAATGTAATTGTAAATAATCATTTTTAAAAAAAATTATTTCAGCGATTTTGCTGAAATTTTCAGGCCAGATTGTTTTTTTACTGAGTATGTATACCACAAAAATTTATTTTTTCAAATTTTAACCGCGTACCCTTGAATAATTCTACATTCTTGGCTAGGGTATGATTTTCTTCGTTAAAAGAAATTATTAAAAAAAAATATCAAATATTTTGTGTAAAAATTTTGTGCTTGAAAAATTCTTTATATTAAATTATAAATGAATGGAAAATAATTAAAATCCTTGAAAAGACAGGAAAGCTTCGAAATCAATAAAAACACAAAGTTTCGTCGGACGTTGGCCGCTGAGTCTCTTAATATATTAAAGTCAATCGTAGCACACATGGCAAGTGAAATTATTTACAGGTCCAGTAATTGCATTCAATTAATGCACACGGAAATTTCATTTAATCAAGTAAGCTTGATGCAATGTTTAAACAAGATTGGTATCGCTCTCATTTGTAATGTTATTTACTTACGACGATAAAATTTTAATAATTCATAGCAACAACGCAGATACTAAGGTAAATAATTATTTTTTTAGTGCTCTCATTTTCTACGGCTTTTTGATGTTAATTTATCAGATATCCCTTGAGAATTGGAGAGAATAGTTATCTTAGTAATCCAAAAAAAAACAAAAAAAAAAAAGAAACCTAGAAAATTCGTAGGTAAATTTGAATTCCGTACACCCCACAGCTCTAGAAGCCTTAATAATTAAATTTAAGCGGTAAGAATTTAATAAAGCTTATGGCTTCTTGCTTCTAGACACCAAAGAAATTTTAAATATAAATTTTACTGTTCTACTTTTGAGTCGAAAATAGTTTTAGGAAATTTTGAGGCTGCCTTTTTTATTGACTCAAGATTTTATTAACAAGTAACTTGCTTCTGTAAATTTCGATTGAAATTAAAAAAAAAAAATGATTTTTAATCGAAAGTCATTAACTTCAAAAATTTTTTGGAAAAAAATGAATACCACTCGTATTTGTTATTTTTAATAAAAAATACTTGTAATATCTTCAATTAATGATTCTCAGTTTTTTAAAACAATCTTAAGAAAAATACAATTGATATTTAATAAAACGTCGATTAGCATAAGGTTTGTATGTAAAATATATAAATTTTAAATGCTAACTAGAATTCAAATTTGCGCGCCTTGACTATAGACTTTGCATATATTTTCATGCTTATGATATATTTGACCAATCACGTTACGAATAGTTTGCAACACATATTTTTCATATTAATTTTATTATAGGATACTTCAAAATTTAATGCCGGACTATTTAAAAAAAGTCCCTGCCTACACGGAAAGAACAAGATGACACTGAATATCATCCTAGATTATATTGAGTGAAAAAAAAATTTCAGATAGTAGCTAATATAATCCAGATGACAATGAGTATAATCTAGATATCACTGAGTATAATCCAGATATCACCCAATATAATCTGGATTATACTAGCTACTACCTAAAAATTTTTTTCATCACAGATATCACTGAGTATAATCTGGCATGATATCCAGTGTCATCTTGTTCTTTCCGTGTATAGAGGATAATTATGAGTACGCAGAAAAAAAAATTAACTTGAATTAAGAAAAGAATTCTTGGATCAAGAAAATAATTTTGAAAAGTTTTGTTGTATTGAATCAAGACAAAAAATTTTTGAATCAAAATTTACTCAAGCCAAGAAAAATTTCTTAATTTTTAAGACTTAACTCAGTCCAATCCGAAATGGGACTCAGTTCAACGAAGATTGTTCCCACTACAATCTAAATAGAAGTAGTTACTATCTGTAAATTTTTTCACTATAGATGAAACTAGGTTCTATCCGTCATGGAAACCAGTTAAATCTCGTTTTTTTGCGTGTAGTTAATTTGTTCTTAAATAGAATTAAGAAAATGTATTTTTTCAGTCCAGAAATAAATTTATTTTTGAAAAATTACTTTTTTTTCGGGCTTTTAAGTTCATATAATCCTTTAAAGAAAAACGAAATTATTTACTCGTTATCCAACGATCTAGATCGTCATCCATCTAGGACTCGATAATCTTTTGATCAGCCATTTTAGACCAAATAATCAACTATGTTTTTAACGTGTTCATATACATTGAGTCAGAACAATACTTGTCCAACACACGATGTTCTATTACTCATCACTGTCCACAAAGATTCATGTTCGCATGGTGTTTAATATATATAATAAATAAATAAATAAATAAATACATAATAATAATAATAATAATAATAATAATAATAATAATAATAATAATAATAATAATAATAATAATAATAATAATAATATGTAAATGCGCGTTGTAGTGTGTACTTACTCAGTATAATATTATTATTTGATCAACACATACATTCATGACGGTAAAACCTTTACGTGTTATATGGACAACAACATATAGCACTGGAAATATCTATATATATACGTATATGTATATATGGGCACGTGCCTATAAATTGTAAGCATATATATTTTCATGTATAGTCGTTAAAAAAAGAGCGGTGCAGTCTGGAAAAATGTGTGTGGGTGAATAAGGGGCAAAGGGGGAATGTAGGGAGAAAGTAAGTACGACGCGATGTGAAATGGGGGCGGGGGTGCCGGTGGAATAAAGGTTCTCCAAGCAACAGCTGTCGAGTCACCTGTTCAAACAGCCATTTTGTTCCCGATATCAATTTACGTTGTCGTGTTGCCAAGCCTTGGACATTTCCTCTAATATATATTTATATATATATATATATGGTGCTAGGACATTACATACAATAGAGTTTTATTTATTTTTTAGTTATATTAACTTTCTTGCCTTGTCTTCCACAGAAAGAGGTTATAAGCCCATCTTTCTTGTCCCCGGACTTCCTTAAACTTACTGTTACTATTCTTGTTGCTATTACTATTACTCTTGACTTTTTAGCTCTAGCACTTATATTTTACTTTTGTGTGTGTAGTTTTTACGAGTGACCAATCCCTGCATTCTAGTAACGAGTAGTTTCTTTTATTTTATACTGAATTTACAGATATATAATATACTTATGTTAATACAAACCGTTTTTTTTTTTTTTTAAAGAATTTGATTTCCTTGAAAAATATTTCTTAGGATTTTTTCGTCTGATTGTCTCTCAAAGTTGGAAAAATAAAGATAAAAAATTACAAACACATAAAAAAAATTTTTTTTCGTCTTGATCCAAAATTTTCAAAATTATTTTCTTGGTTTAAGAATTTTTTTCTTGATTCAAATTAATTTTTTTTTCTGTGTAGGCCTCTTGATTTTAAAATTAAGGACTTAAATTTTTACAATATTTTTTTCTTATTACTACAAATAATTTTTTTAGTTGTCTTTGAAAAAAAAAAAAAAAAAAAAATGTCTTTTTAGCTCAGTCCAAAATTAAGATGTATCAGAGAATTTTTTTTAAATCTTATAAATTTCGTTTAAACACGAAGAAAATAAATTTTTTTTTTTTTACTTTAGAATTTTCTACTTTGTCTTACAAGCAACTGACCAGTTGGTGTTTAAAATTTTTTTTTGTGAAAAATTTAACGCTCTAAAAAAAAGGTCTCTTAATAAAAATTTAACGATTCAAGTGAAACTTTGTTTTTTTTTCTTCAATCAAAGGTAGTAAATATTTCAAAACAAAACTAAAATTTATAAAAAAAAAAAACTATATTCTTCAACCAAGATATTTTTTACTTTCTTTTATCTCTGTTGCTCTCTTTTGTGATAATAAAAAATTAATCTAGGTGCGAAATAAATTGATGAAATTACTTATTGCGGGTTTTGTGAGTAGATAATATTTCTCCAGCGATATTTTATTACAGGGTTTATTGTTATCAAAATATGCTGGTGAAGAATTATTATTTTATTATTATTCATGGCCCGGTGCGCCGGTACTTGCCGAGTAATTAATTCCTGGGACTTTTAAGCGGCAAATGCTCATGATTTCTACCCGAAAGAATTATGGCTTTCAAGAATATTTTTATAAGAGCTATTGTTATTTTCATAAATATTCATTCATTTATTTATTCACTTATTGAAAGTGAATTTTTACTACAAAATTTTTTTTTATTTTGACAAAACGTTCAATTCATCTATTACACTGAAAAAAAAAAAAAAAATAACTTAAATTTTTACTTAAAAATTCTTAAATTGAATAAAATTCACTTAAACCAAGAAAAATTTTTTAGTTTAAGAATTTTCCTACTTAAATTAAGAAGATAAAATTCTTCAAAATTATTTACTTGATTCAAGTAAATTTTTTTCTTCTGTGTAGACAAAAAAAATGTGTGTTAATATAATTTTTTTTTTTTAATTAGTAGCCCTTTGAAATTTTATTTTTTCGAGGGTAAAAAGTACCAATCATTCATTATAAAAGCCACCATTAAAACTCCCTAATAATGCCAGCACTAGCCGCAATCACTCCGTAAAAAATCTAGTATGCTGGTTGAAGTCATGTTACATATTATGCACAGAAACTTTCCACCACCTTGATCGATTCGTCGACAGAATAGATCGAAACCAGTAAATTATAAATTATAAATAAAGCAGTGCGTGAGCACGAAAGCTGCAGGAAGTGGTTATACACGATTTTTATTTAGACCTGGATCTTTTTAGGTTGCTAAGCACGTGCGGCAGACATGACACATGTGAACGTTATAAACAACAAAGACTAGTATATTCAGTGTGTTTTATCTTCATACGGGCTCAAATTTTCAACGGAAGACTGGAACATTATTTGTAATAGATTGTGAGGATAATAATAATTATTAACAAGGATTAAGTAGCTATAAACCGTAGAAAATTTAAGGATTAGATGATTTTCAATTGATTTTATTAATCCGGAAAAAATTCTTTATCATTTAGTTATTGAAAAATCCTTAAAGTAATAATAATAATTTTTTATTTCAATTTTTAACTTTGAGATTTCTTTTATCAAAAAACAAACATTTCCGATAAAATACTGAAGAATGACAAAGTAGCGAAGAATTGTCGAGGATTTAAAAAATTTACCGGAATAAGATAAATGTGCTCTGGGTGGCTATATCTGTATCCATATATCAGCCGGGTGAAAATTCATCGGCAGAACGTGTAAGTGGAGTAGAGTTGAAGGCGTACAGCGTATTATACAGCAGTATACAGAAGTGACGGTAGCACCAGCGGTAGCACAGGCACCACCAGTAGCAACTGTACTGTTACTGCCTGAAGCTGCGGGTGCCATAAATAAACGTTAACACCGGAAACCCGAATGAGCGGGCCAGAGCACGATAAATATACTCAGCGCCGATAATGGTTTTCGTGGTTTGTTAGAACTCTCTGAAACCAAAATTCCCTCCACTCCTCAAAGTCTTTCTCGTTCTTTGTTTATTGTAAACATATCACACGAAATAATACACATACTGTAAAAAACCGGGAGTGGAGATAGAATTTTACAGGTGCAGATTACAGCTACTTACAATAACCACTTTTATAGAGCATTATAATCCTAAGTGAATCAAATGATGGTAAAATTAGATAGCATAAAATGTTTAGGTATACGGAATAAATAAGATGACACTGGATATCATCCTAGATTATACTGAGTGAAAAAAATTTTTATACAGTAGCTAGTATAATCCAGATAACAATGAGTATCATCCAGATTACAATGAGTATAATCCAAATTACAATGAGTATAATCCAGATTATAATGAGTATAATCTAGATTATAATGAGTATAATCTAGATTATAATGAGTATAATCTGGCATTTCTTTTAGCTACTGAAATTTTTTGTGTTCATCACAGATATCACTGAGTACAATCTGGGATGATATTCAGTGTCATCTTGTTCTTTCCGAGTATATAGCACAGAAAAAAATTTACTTGAAATAAGAAAATAATTTTGAACAGCTTCACTGTCTTAATTTAAGTACACTGATAAAAAAAATGACTGAATATAGTCTTGAACCAAGTAAAAATGTTATTAAATCTCTCACTCTTAAAGTAAGATAACTAGTTCTCTTCAAAATGATTTTCTTCGTTCAAGAATTTTTTCTTGATCTAAATTAATTTTTTTGTATGTGTATTTTAAATGGAGAAATTTTCCACGCGCTGGGAAATTATTTAACGTTAATATTAAAAGCTCGAATTTCCATAAAATTTTTTTATTACTTATCTAAAAAAATTTTGATTTAGTACAAAAAGAAAGCACCTTAGTGAAACTATATTGTCATATCAGGACATCAAAAATATATATACGAAAATAAATTTTCTTTAAAATTTTTTCATAGGCTCTTCCTCTTCTATGGTCTTGTCAAAGAAACTCAAACAAGCTTATAATTGAAATGAACATAACCAGTTGATCTGAAATTTAGCTGTCAATTACCGAGAGTAGTAGCAACAAAGTTAAACAAACTACCATTTATTGGGCGCCATAATTCAGGATCTTCAATAAGGTGCCTCAGATAGAAATTTACCCGGTTAAAACAATACACGGTGGCAGGTTTGGCATCGCAGCAACCGCATTAGAAGCAAACGCCACTCCGGCTCGAAAGCCTGTCAATACGTCCTGCCTAACATGAGTAATATACCTCCCTTCCTCTCTCTCCTTCTACCCTTAGTTTAGTTCTTACCGTATATATGTTCCGCGTAGGTAGCGTCAGCAGTTCCCTCTATAAAATTCCCCAGATCCTGGATCCAAAGTAATTTGGCTCGGTCGAGCCACTACACAGTTTATCCTTTTTCTTCTTCTTCATCTTCTTCCCAAGCCACCATAAATTTGTATTAACCCGCTTTGAATGTCAACCACCGTTATTTATTCGCTTTAATTTACCCGAGACAATTTATTTATCAGCCGAGGCTTTACTTGTTTAGACAACTCATTTCAACAATGACTCCTGGCGAGTTTACTTAATTTAACAACTACTATGTCCTAAAACAAAAATTTTTTGACCCTTTTGGCCATTCGTTAAACTTTTCAGGATTTTTTAGCTTCAAATTTTGACAAAATATCCCAGAACTTTTGAACACTTACCAAATTTTCAATATTTCTAGGCAAGAAGTTAAAAAATGAAGATGAACCATCAAATCCACAGAATTGCTTAACCTTGACAAGTTTTGTATTATGAGGTGTGCAAAAGTGAACTACAGTCCTAACTTTTCCATTAGCAATTCACTACTTCTTGAGTTAGAAACTACCATTGTGATCTAATCTTTCTAAATGTACTTACCCAGCTCGGAACTGATCGCAGATCAATCTGGATTAGGTTTCAAGATACTTAAATATTTAATTGTAAAGTTGAGATTCACTGTTGGTCGGCATCAAGTATGTGGATAACCACGCTAGCCGTCCTGGATTGCGGAAAGCTTTTCTTGAAAAGCATGGTGTTTTATGCTGTACTTCCAAATAATTGAAAGATCTTTTATACACAAAAAGAAATTTTCTTTCAATATTTATTTACAAATTATTGAAACTACTACAAAATTTCACGGTAAAAATTCTTCAGAAAAATTAATCTAAGTTTTGGTATTATCCACCGACTTCAAAGCAGCGCTGCGATCGCTCTGGACTTGAATGAAAAATGAATAAAAAATTACACATTTTCGTGATCATTTTCGTGATCACATAAGCTTTGAATTAAAACTTTAGTATATGCTCATATTATTGTACATGTAACACTATAGACTCGATAGCCCAGGCATAAATTCCCCTGACTGTACTCAATGTGTATTCCGATTACGGAATAATTATCAGCCAGAGTCACGTTTTGCAAGATGTACGCTTGAATTATCAACAATCAATGATGCACGTTGCGAAGTAATCCGCTTTTGAGAAGTATTACTCAACGCGGGCCATAAACAGGAGTCACGAGCACCCTCACGTGACGGCGTCATTACCTAATTTAAGGACCGCCAAAACTTAAATATGTATTGATAATAGAGCAGTCGAGATTTCTTTATCAAATGAAATCCGTCTGATTGCAGTGTTGGTCTGAATTATTTGGTGAACCTTTACGGTGCCTCGGAAACATTAATGCTTCTGCCAGTTAAGAGGACAGAGGGCGCTTTAAAGTTTTACGAGGGAGTTTTAAGTGGATGGAGAGTGGCCCGAGGTCAGAAATCTAGAATCCGAATTGCAGCGTATACTATCCATGAGCATTATTGTCCTGTCTCACGAGACAATAAGTACGGTAGTATATGTCGTCTATAAGGTCACGTGACATTTAAGAAGTTGACATTAAAGTAAATCCCGGTGGGAGCACGGAAGTATTACGAGAACTGGAGGAAAAGTACAGTCTATGAGTACACGGATCATGTTATTCACCAACGGTAGTTCGGTATTTCGTTAATGTCATCGCGTCCCTAATGCTGGCTCTTCCGTACTTGAGAACGCTACTCCTAGGATATTCTTCATATTATCGCATGAAAATACCGCTTTGGAGTGAATATCAAAAGCTCTTTGTCATCCATAACAGTTTTGTCGTAGCGAGCTAAGCTAGAGTATAAAGTAAGATAAAGCATAAAGGTACAAGTATAAACTTGTGACACCGATCTTACATTTTGAAATACCGATTTAGTATCGCAAGTCGTTGATATACATTCGAAAAGGTTTTGCATAAAAATCCGGTTAACTATGCGTGACTGAGGGATATGATCGTGTATGCACTCACGGAATATTCCCCGAGACCCCGGGTTAACTGAGCGTAAAGAGCGGTTTTCACCAGAACCCCAGTATCTTGTATCTCCCTGGGTGGAGAATTTGAACCCATTAGTCATTTAGAGTCACTCGTAAAAAGCACCCGCGATGTCAAGTTGGCTAATCAAAAGTGTATATAATTGATTTAAATAAAAATGGATTATTTGGAGCATGGTGCATGATGCGGTAGAAAGAGCCAGTGCCTTGGGATTAGTCGGGCTCGAAGAGCTCACGATATCCATCACTCACGGATTCTCGCATACCAGAGCTTCACCTGTCAATTTATCGACATAAGCTCTACGAATATGTGTCATCGAGCAGAGAAATTTAATCCTCTGCAAGTATTTCGGTGCTGTTCGCATCGATTTTCAGGTTCAAGACACAATAAATTCGGATTTTACCCTCCAAAAGTTAGGAAAAATGATACTTATATGATTTATGAAAAAACATAGAAGGTATATCTAAACATTTCGTGATACAAAGTTTATTTGCTCATCATTTACATCCCAAATCTGATGATATCGATATGTGTGATCATATAACAAGTGTATTTAAATATTTATGATTTACTTCGTTTTTGATGTAGTTTCATGTCATATGATCATATACGGTATATTTGACGATATAGATTACAAATATGATCATGTCTGTTTTATATGTGATTATAAAGTAAATGATCAGTGTATTTTATGTTTGGTTATATATGGTTTATATATAACCACTGATCACATATAATTTAAATCGAACCATAAAAAGTGTATTTGGTGAACCTATGTATGATCTATCAGATAATATGACATATACATTTGAATATAATCATCCACTTGATCTTACAAAGTTCATATGATCACATATTTTATGTCTGATCATATCTATCAATTTGATTACATAAAAAACATATTTCACGTTGTATCTGATCAGCTACATTTATTTTAATACTACTACTAGATGTTTTACCAAAAACCCCATAAATTCTTATTGAAGACGATCTTCATGAATGACTATTTATATATACGACTTATATGAAAAAAATTTCTCCACTTGGTGAATACCCAAATCGTCTTAGTCTTTATCACCAGCTCAAAAACAACCAACGGGTGACTCACACCCGGTACCAAAAAGCAAACTTTTATTATCATTTAAACCCAGAGTGTCAATTTCCTTTCCCAAGTACTCTGCGGATAGTGTCAGGTAGAATCGCGTGATGAATAGTGGTGGGCGATAAATTCCGAAGCGTTTACAGAAGAGAGATTTATCCGGTGGAGCGTGAGGCTATCTCTTGGCTGCCACCAGAGAGGGATGAAAAGGGAAATGGTTACCTTGTACTCAGTCCCAACTCGTATGTGTTTAAGTCCGTGTATAAGTGTGTGTGTGTGTGTGTGTGTGTGTGTGTGTGTGTGTGTGTGTGTGTGTGTGTGTGTGTGTGTGTGTGTGTGTGTGTGTGTGTGTGTGTGTGTGTGTGTGTGTGTGTGCATTATTGTAGGGTAAATCTCGCTGAAGGTTGATGCCACCCAGTAAATTCCCTTAATGAAAGTCTGGTATGTGTCCTACGATCGTATTAAACCCGAGCTCATATCATGAAAGGACAACCAGTGACATCAAGAGTTGATACATATAATAACTCCCGTTTGTTTATCTGTTTTTTTTTCTTCTTTTGCCATCACCGCGGAGTTATTAAAGTGTTATTAAACTGCAGAGCTAGAAGGGTTGAAATTTTAAAGCTAGGTTCTACGGGCAACTGGCTGAACACTAACCCAACCAGGGGACTGGGCGCCATTTAAAGACTCGGTTTAAAGACAAATGACTCGCGAATAATGCTTGAGGACAAAAACTGCTAAATATATATCGCGGGCCGTGGGATTGTAACTTTTTGGACCGTTTACCACGACCAATCGATGTCCTTATATCCGTTATCTCAATATTAACGTCCTTTGCTCCCACGGCGTTCTCTTAAGGATTTATCTTTTACTCTTACACGAGGTCTCCGGGTTTAATCGGCGGTGCGGTGGGTAGAAGTGGTGGGTGGCCTGGAGTGGTGAGGATCGACGGACGGTTACCGGGTAAACAGACTTATTCGAGCCTGCAAAATATTATTACGCGCACGAACGAATTCGATCGAGCTCTCCGGGTCGGTCTCTTGCCAGGTTGCGTAACCCGTCAACCACAGAGACACGATAGGGCTTGGTTTGTTCTATGGAAAACGGAAGATACCATGCCCATTAACTTGCTAGTACATGATGCAATAATCTGCTAAGGATGGAAATTGTTGTTATTAGGATTGTATTAGCTAATTTTCTGGTTTCAAACTTTAAATCTATTTTTTTTAGTAGTTAATATACGAAAAAAATTGTGCGTATACAGAAAAAAAAAATAAACTTAATTTAAAAATATGTTTTGGCTTGGTTCAAAAGTTCTTTAAATTTTTTACTCATTATAATCTGATTTACAAATAATTATTAGTATAATGAGTAAATAAATACAATTTATATTCGAACAAAATTCAATGAATTTTCCCTCAACTGAAACTAGTGTCGAAAACATCTAACAGATGATGTATGATCGCTAAATCGTTTTCATACAAGAATTAAGTCTGAATTTTTTTTTTTTTTTCCAAAAACTTATCTGTCATATTAGCTCTCAATTTAAGCACCTATACAATCAGATCAACAAATGTTAGGCTTAAGTTGATATAAAAATTTTTTCAATTATTAATCAGACCATAGAAAATTTTCCACGGATATTTATAAAAGCAAGATTATGAAATATCGATGATTAAAATGCAGCAGTGTAAAACGGAATGGGTGAAAAAGCTGTTGAGTATTTATAACCCCGTGCTTAGAATTGTGTAACCAAACAACCGCCATCTGTTAATAATAAACTCTTTTTTCCAGTTAGCTCTCACTGCAGACATCGGAATGCGTGTTTACTTCATTGCACATGTCGGTTCAGTCCCTCGTACGGTCCTTACCCGGTTCGGTACGGACATCATCCAACTGCGGCGTTGTTTCTCAAAAGATTGCTCAAAGACGTAATCATGGAATATTAATTGAGATATGGTGCCGGAATTCGGGTGCATTACAGCCCGGAATCCGAGGTAGCCGCACCTGCTTGAATAGACATTAATTAATTCGGGTGTTTCATAGTTATAGCCATAGTTGTGGTAATCCACACGAGACCAACTCGAGAGCTCACGAAAGACCGGGTTTACGTGCAGCTGAACGTTTGCTTTAGCTTTTGCTTATGTTAACCTATTTCAGCTTGATCCCGGAATAGCTCTTGTAAACATTCGCCGTGTAGGGCCATGAATAAAAATGCAACACCCTCCCCTCCCCCCTCTTCTTTCTCTTCTGCCGCTTCTTGATACTTGGATACTTGGGTAAAAATTTACGGCTTTGCCGGAAGTGCATTAGCTTTCAGTCCAATCGCAAAAGTGCGATAAACGTCTCATTGAGGAAATGGTTACGCCGATATCTGGATCAGACCTAATGCCTTTTGGTATTATGGCGGAGGAATAAGAATAACTGGTGATGATTATCTGAAATAACTTTTGTGAGCATGATTTCACCGTTAAAGATTCGTCTTGTTATATTGTCAAGGTTTTAGTGCCAATTACAGAATTTAAATGTTGAATTATCTGTGGAATTGATTGATGATCATTTTTGTAATTATTGGAATTTTTTATAATCAATGAGCTTCTTTTATTTAATGCTGAGCTTTGGTGTAAAGTAAAATTTTAATTTAAAAAAAAATTTTTTTTGGTTAATGGAATTTTTAATGGATAATAGAATTCCATTATTTGGAAAAAAATTCAATGACTGATGAAATAGAAAATCAATGACGATTCTAATGTTTAGTGGAATTTTAATGGATAATAGAATTCCATTTAATGGAAATCATTAATAATAAATCATGTTTTCAATAGTTAATAGAATTTAATGGAACACTTCAATGGATAATGGAGATTTTGTAGTTTTTGGAAATCGATCGCCATTTTTGATAATCAATGAAATTTTCAACTCATAAAATTCCATTCTACCAAAAAAATAGATAATTAATGGAGTTTTTAATATTGAATGGAATATTAATAGATAATAGAATCCAATAGAAAATTTTAATGGATAATGGAGTTTTCCATTATTTATAAAAATGAAGAGTTCAACAAAATATTAATAGACAATAGAATTCCGTTTAGTAAAAAAATAATTGAAGGCAATTTTAATAAGTGAAAAAATGGTTTATCAATTGAACTAATGGCTAGTAGGATTTTTAAGTAATAGTAGAGTTCCATTTACTGTAAAAAAATCTTTTTGAACAAAATTAATCTAATTTTCTCTTCACCTGAAAATTTAATCATAAAATTTCTAATTACCAAAAAAATACAAATTGATAACACCAAAAAAAAAAAAAAAAAAAAAAAAAAAACTTCTAAAGCATGATTGTGGAGCGGAGTTATATACTACACTACAGAAACGAGTACGGGTTTCAGATCTCGTATATCATTAAAATAACGAGGGACGAAGAGCGCGAATAAGAATAAAAGGGAGAGCTTGTCAGAATTGATTATGAGAAGTGTTGGAGGGGCAGTTTCGAAACTATGCTGGTGCGCATGCTTAAAGACTTAGATTCAGAACCGGCGAAACAAAAGCCAGTTTCATGAATAATTTCCACTTAGTGTTTTGGCATAATAATATAAACCTTTTATATTTATAGCTTGATAACAATTAGTAGTAAACTTTCTGGCAGTAAAAGATACCGGTTGTAAGATCGTAAAAACGTTGAATGTTGCTAATAATTCCCTGTACTCTTTCGCTACCGCTGTAAGGTAAGGAAAGGTACTATACAAGGTGGAAAGTAGAAGCTGTAACTCAAGCTAAGACGAACACTTATTCGCAAAAGAGTCCAAATATATATGAGAAATTTTACCTTTTGCGTCTTATATTATTCGGTAAAGTTTTAAAAAATAAAATACCGGGTGGGAGTAAGAGCAGACTATTATTGGACGCCATTATCCTACTTTTTACGCGATATTACATCCAATACTGTATGCAATGGTGTTTCAGTTTCTCTTCACCCCTTTCTGCCAGGAGTTGTTCCTTTCATGGAACTGGGAGCTGGGAGCTCAGTTTGCTCTCCTTTGACCGGTGGAGGTTAACGACCATCTATAACCACAGGATGTGAGAGCGAGAGGGTGGATAGATCTAGACCCAGACCTAGAACTCAGAACCAAGAACCCAAAAGCTAAAGTAACTCTTTGGAGAGGAAGCTGCACCGGAGCTATTAGGAATGAGGTGCTGGAGACCTGATGGGAGTGCGATGCCGGATCGCTCCGGGGATTGCAAATTGCGTAATAATTTACCGGAAAACGGCTGATTAAATTCCCCAGACTGAAAGTTCATCGCTACATATATATATATATATATATATATATATATATATATATATATATATATATATATATATATATATATATATATATATATATAAATATATATGTATGAATGTATAGATATGTATAATGGTGAAGGGGTGGGCGCCAATCGGTATTGGGAAACCCCATCTTAGACGGCGGTCGCGAGTTATCGAGGCGTCGATTTTGCGGCTTTAGTTAAAGCGTTATAAGCAGATCCCGTGGCATATAATATAATTGCGCTTAAAACTAAACCTTGCTTCGCGAAAGACGGCTATTTGTTCGATTGATGAAGTGGGTGGAAGGAATAAAGATAGATTCATGATGATCGATATGATCTAACATCTAGTCATCCAAAACTGGATGATCAACCTTTAAGCAGCAAAATCATTGAAGCTAGTCAGTACAAACGCGATGATTAACCTTAATGTAAGTCATTAAAGCTAGTCATCTCAAAAGGGAAGATCAACCTTGATGTTATGCACATTATCAAAGCTAGCCAACCAAAATTCGATAATCAATGTTAATACAAAATTATCAAAGCTAGTCACCCAAAATTCGAAGATTAACTTTTAAATCATGAAAGTTAATATTTTCCAAGAAACTGAACTTCATTAAAGCTTCATTGAACTCATTGGTAACTTCTGCTCGATTACTTGTAAAAATAATGGACTCCATTAAATGTTCTGCACTATTTTTCAAGTGCGAATGTGCATGAGTAGACTGTTCATAAAGAGCTTGGGTGTTTTATCGCTCATACCTGGATTGCACTTAACGTCGGTTAATGTGTATGCAACGCATAAACGTGCGTAGCAATATTTCTGTACCGGGTTGTTGTTACCACTCCTGTGCTCGCTGTTAACCTAGGGCGTTGGACTTTTAACGGACTACCGTGGAGGTTCAAAATTAACGATGACGTGCATTGCTACTAGCTAGTCACTGCCGGGTAATGTCTTTTTTACAACTACCGGAATATAGACCATCGAAATAGGCAATGTTTCAATGAAACCAATGATTTTATTAACTCATAAATGTAAAATGTCTAATTTCCCAAACGATAACTTTTAACTCTTGGCGATCATCATTTATTGCTATGCATACTCTCACAAAACACACATAATATCGACACTGAAATAACAACCGACAGGATTATGAAAATTCACTGGCTATAAATACTCCCGACAAATTTATGGATCTATTAACTGGACAGTAAAAAATAGCGAAACGGATCATTTGTTTGGCAAAAACGAATTTAGAGACTGAAATTCCATCTATTTTATTTTTCCGAGCCACCTATATCCTAACAGTCAAGTTAAATCATATCGATTACGTAAATAAATAGTGATATGATTTAACCAAAACGTGAGCTGGTCAATAATACCAACAATCAATATCACTTTGGATCCTACCCCAATCCCAGCTCAGTCACAGCTCAACAACAATGAGTACGTGAGAAGTTGGTAATATGAGTTGCCAGAAAGGCTCCAATTGTATCGCGGTAACAAGATTAATCACTATAAAATACTACCCTAGTAGAACAAACTCACTGCGGACTGTAGCTTTTGAGCCGAGGAAATCTCTGGTCAGTTTGGCTCACATTTTCCGCTTCTACATCAACATCTACATCCACATCAACGTAAGCCACATGTATCTGTCTCTAATATCTTTCTACGTACGCCTTTGGAATTCAGTGTGTACAGAATTGCTCAGTGCAGCGTGTTGGGTTCTAGGGAAAACACACTGGTAGCATCAACAATGCCAATGAGAGTATGTAGAGCAAAAGGGGTAGCCGTTGGATTAAAGCGGACATACGAGGCCAGGAAGCATCATTCCGCTGGTAGACTTTTGGGATTCGCACTGATTACCGAGTTGCTTGCCACTCCTCTTGAACCAACCACGAGATAAATTGCGAAACTCATACCCTTTTCCGCATCCCCGTTCCACTTCCTCCTTCCTCTCTCTTAGTTCTCTTGGCCATTTCACCCAGGCATGCGATACTACCATCATCCACTAAACCCAGAAGTAAACGAAACCGTTTTGGATACTGGAACATTTGACGTCCCATGGTTGTCTTTGTCCTAGACCCCTTTCTCCCTTAGCAGCAGATCGACTGAACGGGAAAACTTTATCGTCGACGAGTTTCTCGGTTTTCTCTCGCTTGGAAGCTGTCTCCAGTGACACTCTTGTAGTTTCCACGACAAATATCTGAATATCTGTATCTGTATCTGTCTTTTTGTAGCCTATATCTGTATCTATATTCAGCTCTAGCTAACTCCTGATTCTGAGATTCTGATGCAGTTGATACCAAAACTGGGAGCTTGGGTGGTTCGTAGGCGTCCCTTCAGGCGGCGCTTCCATGTCCCATGAGCGCTGCTATCGAATGAATTCAAAACAAACTTTCACAGAAGTTACCAATTCGGGAGAATTTCATGCGCCTTAAGCTATCGCTGGATAGAATTTTAAAATATTTGATGTGTGTGTTTTACTTTCGCATAATTTAAACTTTATTCAGCATCGGCATTACCAGAGTTATTACTTTAAACTTTAAACATAAACTTTTATTCGGGTATTCTTTGAATTTACATTCTGAGATGGTGTTTTTCTCAGTGTGAGAGAAGAAGATTAGATCTGGTCAGATCTTCGAACTCTGTCTCACAAGACATATTAGATCTAACGAACAGTTGAAAGTTTTCAAGGAAGCTTCATTCTATTTGAAAACTAAGACAATTGTCAAGTCATGAAATTATATAAGTTAGATTAGACAGAGCGATTGGAGAGTGGAATTTGACAAGTTAGATTATAAAAAATGATTGGAGCTGCGACATTTTGGCGGCGTGATCAAGATAATTCAGTTATTAAAAGAAATGAAGAAATGAAGTTTTTTTTTTGGAGGATTGATCAAGTTTTAAGTTCTAGTGAAGATGAAGCAATATTGATGAAGTGAATCGGATTCCGATTGCTGGAGTGAATGGAAATCTCTATTCGAGATGGTGATGAGGAAAATTTATGGTTTTTTAGGGGGTAAATTGATTAGTAGTACGACTTTATTTGGATTTTATTACGGCGCTTTAAAATGCATGAAAATTTTCGAAACAATTTAAAGCCAAATTGAATTTAACTGTAAAATGTAATAGAAGAATTTGCTCGTGACAGACTAGCTCTCGCTCTTACTCATTGAGGAGAGCCGACCAGTGGAGGACAGAGATATTTCGGACAAGATAGAATCGCGAGGGTGCAGCGAATTTCCTCGAAAACTAAGTTAGGTGCAGCCGTGCGACAAAATAAAAGGAAAAGGAAAAAGAGTTGCCGAGACGTATGAAAGAAAAAGTCGATAGAGGTGCCGAGTAAGGTAAGAGAGTAGTGAATAAAGTGTGAGTGATGACTGAGAGGTGAATAGGGTCGGATGCTAAGGATCCGTGAATCTAAAATCTACTTTTGAGACAAGAAGAAAATGCGTCCTGAATCGAACTAATTTGGGTATCACATTTTCTCACCCCAGTTTCCGCTGTCTCGCTTTAACTCTGTCAGTTCATCTTCCTTCCTTCGTCTGATTCTCCGCTACCGTGCTCACCCCAGTCGACCCCGATCCACCCGAGCTCTCTGCTCCTGTTATATAACAAAGGGCCCGCGTCGACTCTTGAGTGCATTAAAATAAATTAATTTTCATGAGGTTTTTCGAAACACCGTCGACATGTTGCCAGATTTCAAATAATAAATTCACCCGTACCGGTGACGGGAGGGATCTGATCCACCAAGACCCGGACACATACATCCCCCACTTTGTCATTTGCATTTTTAGTGGTGAGAGAGAATAATATTACAGATGTGGTTAAAAGTTGAATTATTTTACCGCCAAGTTAAATTTGTTAAAAATCACCCGATTGAGCTAGGTGGTGACAGGGCTAGGTATTGTTACAACCGTGCAATCAGAAAGTATGTTTCCAATCCTTGATGCACTTTTACATCTATTGGGGAACCAGAGATCTCGGATCAAAAAGCAGTTAGTCGAAATCCGAAGGTTAGAATTGCGAAAAAAAAAGGGAATTATGAAAGGACTGAAGGAGTGTTGGACCCCAAAGTAAAAGGAGTTTGATTCCCTGGAGCATCGAAAACGGGAAAGCTGTAGGTAAAAGGTATCCACCGACTTATATGGAAACTTTACGGGCACGATAATGGACAGATTTATGAGACGGCTTATCGATTCTCGGGTAAATCCAATTTTCGAGCTCGACACCCGGAAGGAGGATCCCGCCGTAGGTGAACACACCGAGCATGAGTGGCTCTTGTGGTGGTATGGGTGAAGATTCAGGAGAACCACGTCTACAGAAAGAAGACCAAAGAACGGAGAAGCACAGTGATAGTGATAGTGATAGTGGTGGTTATAGTGATACTGATAGTGATACTGTTGGTGACGCGGGACAGGAGGTCGGAGGCGTCACTCTTGTCAGTAGGCTAGGCCAATGAGGTATCAGCAAGCCGGCGGGAAATTTAAATCGATAGGATGCGCCCCCAGGAAGAAGAAGAAGGCGAGCGGTTAAATTGATCTGAGCCAATTGGACCCGATCCATCGTCGACGGGTTAGAGTTATCTATTGCTCCCTCATCTGTGTGTATCGCAGTCAATCGCCGAAATAAAACTCGTTTCAAGTTTTGTGGGAAAAATTTTAAATCCTTTTTCCTCTCTTCTCTGTGTTCTTCCTTCGAATATTTTCACGCCGACCTACTTTTCCCATATTTCAGGAGCTGACAAATATTGATAGCTCAGGCTACTTTTGCCAAGTTTACAACGTGAGTCAGCTTTCTAGTGTTTTAAGACTAGTATGATTTAAGTTTTATGCAGACTGCTTTAGATCTGTTTTGATTTAGGTAAAAATTTTTATGGTCTGATCATTAGTTCTTGAAGACTGAAGGTGGAGCAACTTAGTTAAAAGCTGCTTAGAGACATCTCAAGTCAATGCCAATAAATTAATCCATCATGTTGTTGAAAAGTACGGACTAAACACCAAGAGCTATCTGATGAATCTTGATGGAATTTCAACCAGTGCAGATGAAAGAGTCTTGATGTGTTGAAGAGTCTTATTCCAATAAGACTCTACCAACCGTCCAGTCAGGAAACTAAGTAAGAGTGTTAAACGCAAAAGTTGGTAATCCATGATAGGTGAATTGTTAAAAATTGATCAACTAAAGTCGTCTTTTCTCTTTCTCTTGATCAAGAAGATTGTTATCTTGATTGAAGCTGTTAGAACCTCCTCAAACTAATGAATGCTCCAATAGTGAAAAAACAGGTGCATTGAAATGGAATTCAGTCGACAAGAACATGTGAACCCGAGAACACCATCACACTCGAAACATAAATAATGTATATCGTGATACCTTCAAACAGGAATCCTTCACATTATCGATTTAGTCCATTAACACGTCCCGGATTCAAGGCGTATAATTTCCAGATGCTTCTCGACGACAAGGCTCGCGTGCCACAGGCTTGTCTCAACTTCCAAAGAAAATAAAAAGCTGAGTTACATAATAACAATAACAGTAACAAGTAAAGATAAGACACTTGGAGCATAATAAGAAGAGAAGAATGCGACTCATCTTTATTCCCTCTCGCGTCCTCGTTTGATCCGATGAAGACAGAGCGAATTGTGAAAAAGAATAAGAACTACTGAGTAGTTCGTGCTAGTCCGGCTCCAGTAGTGAGGGGTTCTGGAACTGGAACCGAATATCGAGCGTTGTACCGAGTAACTTTTAGCTCGAAAATAGTCCACACAAACAGTGTTTTTTCCACTTTACAATCCTGTCTGCTTTTAAATTCAATCTTATCAGCCATGTTTTCCTGAATTTAACTTTTTTCCCTATTCTTCGTGCTCTTAACGTCTGTTCAGTGGGAAAGAGAGGGGGACAAATCACTCGTAAGAGAAAGGAAGAGAAAGAAAAGAAGAAAAGTAGGAGGAGGAGGAGGAGGGGGAAGGAAGGGAAAGGGTGAATGTTTTTTAACTTTTATTTATCCGCCGGCTTTGTTTCTTCCCGTTCCGATTAGTCCGATTGATTAATGCGGGCTACTGTATATTTGCTACGTGTCTCTGTTAACGGTCACGTGGCACACAATGTCGTCTCATGGCACTCCACTATTGTTTTGTGTACCGGGTATTCTTATTTTAATCATGACCGCAATAAACAAACGATAAAAAGCTATTAAGTTACGGAATTATTATGGCATGTTTTTTTTTTTTTTTTTTTTTTTGTTTGCTTGCTTTTCAAATTTATTAAGAACATTTTTGGAAGGAGAAATTCTGTTTGTTAATCTTTAATAATATTTTAGTATGTGTGATTTCTATTTACAAATTTTAAAAGTCTTTCGTATATTTTTTTAAATTTTGACACTCAGAAATATTAAGAATAAAAACAGTAAAATTTGATCGATTGTTCTCAGAGAAAACCAACAATGGTTCACAATAACCTTTACTTCTATACGGTTCATTGTTATAATATATTTTAAATTCGAGGTTATTGTGTGTTCACCCTCAAGTAACTTTTTCAAAGCCTAACACCTGTCGTTAGAATTTATTTCCCCTAAATTAAGGTCCTCTATAGTCAACAGGTAAAAGTATATGTGTACAGTGATGACGCACGAAAGTAGAAAAATTAATGATAGAAAAAAAAATCTATTTTTGTTATGTACATATATACTTAAGTATGTATACAGAAAATTAAATTTTAATCGGACACTTAAATGGTGGTGAGACGGAAAAACTTTAAAAGCCTTTTTTTAAAAATGTGTTTGCAAAGTCGGCGAGCAAAATTTATCATAAAAGGCTAAATTCCGTCTCTAATTGTCGTACACTTCAAGTGATACGAGGATTAACTAAATCAATACATATTTTGTATTTTTATAAAAAATTTAAAGCT
The DNA here is from genome assembly GCF_013202065.1 of Cotesia typhae. Lineage (NCBI taxonomy): Eukaryota > Metazoa > Arthropoda > Insecta > Hymenoptera > Braconidae > Cotesia > Cotesia typhae. Next base: position 266,062 of record NW_027423744.1, read on the forward strand.
AAAAACTTGATTATTTTTTCTTTATAAAGCCATTATTTTGTTAAGAATAGATATTTTCATAATCTTGATGATTAATCACTAGATAATATCTAATATCAACATTTTTTTAGAATTTTTAAATTTTGGTCATTTTAATTAACTTCCCGGAAATTATTTACAAAAACTGGAAAAATTATTATTTGTTAAAAAAAAAAAGGAACTTATTAATAAAGCTGAAAGTCACTACAGACAAGAAAAGTAATTCCGGAGTGAATATGAACTTTAATCCGAAAAACATTCAAACGTATGTTCGAGTTTCTAAATAATAATTATATATTTTAAAAAAATTTGACTGAATAAAATTATCATTTTATTTTAAATCTTGTTGATAAATTTTCTCGTAAAAAGTAAAAATAATAAATTATTTACATTATTATGTTTAATTAAATAAAATTAATTATTTCAATATTACTAAGTTTTTTTTTATTTATTATGGAGAGTTGATAAAAAAACATTCTACTTGTAAAATATTCAAATAATTTTTTAAAACATTAAAATTTATTTGTGAAAAAATCATATTAATATTAAAAATTCATAAATTTGTAATTTTTAAACAAAGAACAACTATTTTTTTATTCTTATCAAAAATTCAATCCGTGAATTTTTTTTTAAATTAATAATATAATTAAAATCTTTCTTAAAGTGAACTTCAATTAAAAATAATTAATTTTTCTACCGTGTATCAATTTATCGGTAATGAATAATTTATTGAAGTTTTTTTTGAATTTTCTGTAACTGCCATCAAAACTTCTCTTCATAGCAAATTACCGAAGCCTTCTACCCTCTACCCCAAAGAAACCTCGTTAATTTCTCCTGAAAGTGGGTCAATAAACCGGGAAAAAGTAGGTTGGAAACAAAGGAACTTTTTTCATTCTGTCACGATGTGTATATATACACTCTATAACGCGAACATCCGAACGTCGGATTACAGAGCCGTGACATAAGACAGCCCCATCCGCATCCAGATATTTGAGCGCCACATGACCGTTTTCTGTCACGTGCCTCCTGGATCTCCCCTCCTTGCCCTCCAGACTCCCCTCCAGCTAACTGCGTTACGATCCGCCAACGCAGCCACTGTCCTCCACCACTTTTTTACATTTAAAAATCCCCCGCCACCCACATCCTGGAGCGTCCCCCCTCCCTGAGCACTAGCGCCACCGGTACTGGTACCAGCGACTACGCGATAGGACTATAATACAACACAACTATACCGAATATCCATACTTACACTTTTTCCACAGCATATCGATAGAGACCCGAGGACTCACGAAGGTTGCCGAACCGCTCCGAGCGGAGGCCTCGCTCTCCGATCTAAAACTTCGGGCAGCAGTTCCATTTAATCTCTCGCGTCGCGTGGTTCATGCGCCGCTTCTTCAACCGAACAAATCTTGGCAAGCATTTTTAAAGTTTAATTTTTTCAGTGAAGTGGGGATTTTATTTTATTAGTCTTGAATAATTTCGAAATTTTATAAAATACCGAATTTTAAAGAAAATGAGAAAGAATTTTTAGTGTGTTCAATTTTTTAAAACTTCTTAAGTGAAATTATCAAACAAGTGCTCGCATCTTTTGAGGATTCAAATTTCGGCGCTTCAGTCCTTGACTCTCTATCTCTGTATCTCTCCTCAGTGACTCCAGATTTTTTTTTTTTTTTTTTTTTAACAACCGCTGACTTTGTCTTTGTAATTGCAAGTCAGAGTCCAAAAATTGAATTTTATTTAAAGTCAGAAATTGAATTTAGCGCTTGCGTGCTTATGCTCAAGTAATATAAGCCTTTGAGATTTTTCTTTAGTTTTAAATCCCAGTTGAGACTTCGATCCGAGGCCGAGAGAGGTCTGCGTGGGAGACCTGTCGCTCCTTTCTCTCTTCCACGCTCGAAAATCTTTCTCATTTTCTGTATTGGCCACTCACTCACTCACTCACTCACTCGTTTACTCGGTTGTCCGCTTAATCACTTTTTTTTGCCCTTTCTCTGTACTCTGTAGTATACTTTACTTTTGTTACTCCTCTCAATCTTATTATTATTTTTATTTTTATTATCATTGTTGTTGTTATTATTGTTGTACAATCTGGTGCAGGAGAGCCAAACGATGCCGACTTCTTCCGCTTCCGAGGTGAGTCACTCTTTAAATTACCGAATAAAACTTTCTTTGTGTGTGTTTCAATATCCTATCAAAGATTTTTTTTTTTTTTCGTACAGAAAAATGAAAAATTGTGAAAATCTTTCAAGTGCTAGTGTAAAAAAATTTTTAAATCAAATAAAAATTTTTTTATAAAACTAACATTCAAAAAAAAAAAATGGAAAATTTTTAAAATATCAAAAAAGATTTTCATTGTTTACGAAAAATTTTTGGACAAAATTTGGAATCTCCAAAAATCAAAAAGTTACAAAAAAAAAATTTGAATTTTATAAAATTGTAAATATTTGAAAAATTTGAAATTTTTGAAAAATCTATCAAAAATTTAAAAATCATCAATATACGTAAGAAAAAAAAACCAATTTATTTTTTTGATGGAACTAAAGACATCTGGCAAGTGAAATCCCTAGATTTCTAGAAACAAATAATACTTCTCCTTAGTATAAATCAAGTTATTTATTTTGAAAACTCGCTACACAGATCGTCGAACGAAGAATTTATTTTTTCAAATATAACGGGCTTTGTAGTATTATCATCCTAAAAAATTCATTTAAAAATAGAATTCGAGTACCGAAATGACAAAAAAAAAATCCTCTGTGATTTTTCGCTGAAAAGGCTATTGAAAAAAATCCTATCAATGTTTTGTTACGAAAAAGTTTTCATTACCCACGACCAATTAGAGGGATTGTAGTCACATGGAAATTAAAACCTTTGTTTAAACTTTGACATTTCTGTGACGACAACTATGTTTCTTAAAACTTTTTTCAATTCAGAATGAATGTATGTGTGTATGAAACTACAAATTTAACATGAAAAACATATATTACGATTCAGGTACATGCGACAGCTGATTAAAATTAACTTAAAATACCATGTTTCGTTTTTGAAAAAATTCTTGCGTAGATAATTTACTTTTTAATGATTCCCAAAATACGAAGGTATTTAAATTTATAAATTGAGTGTACCGCGACCTAGATTGTAGAATCCCGAGTAAAATGAACCCCAACAACCCATATTAATCATAAGTCTGTCATAGAATTAACGGCATTAATATTTTATTAACCAATTAATCAAAAATCGACCTGCGGCAAATTAAGACGAGCAAAGGCTTATTTTACGGGGAAATTTAATAGCTTCTCAAGTACTTCTCTTATTTTATTCAAAAATAATTTCTTGAATAAAATTTCCTTAAAAATTTAGATTTCAACTTTTTTATCATAATTTTGAGCTATAAAAAATGGTTGACTTACGGTATAGCTATCTTTCTCGGGCAGATGTTACTTTTTCTTCATCTAATTGAATGATGTTGCTTATTCGATTACATGATCAAAGCACACGCCCAAGAGAGTCTACAAAACAAGATTTCGTTCGAAAACGATTGTCATCCTCGAGAAAAGCATAAATCTATAAACTTTCAACAGACGTTATTTTTCTTGGCTAATTAGAACACATGGCAAAATTTGGGAAAAGTTACGCCTTGAAACCTCTGACAAAGAGCTAAATTTCAATGAAAACCGAAAAATTCAAAACTTTCTATCGTTGAAAACTTTTCAGATGCTCTCGGCTTTTGTGTTAATTTAATGGAATTGAACATCGATTTTATCAGCTAAATAAATATAATTCTGGTATAATCAATACAGTTTAAAAATTATCACTTGATTTAGTATTGTATTGGAGGAACATAATTCAGATAGATGCAATTTTTCTATATAAAGGTCGGGTAATTACAAAAGCGATTTTTTAACAGAACGATATCAATCATCATTTGAAAACTGAACAGCTGAAAAATTTCATTTAAACTGGATTTAAAAAAGCTATCTCGAGATAAATGTGTACAATACACATCGATATCTGTACTGGGTAGCATTTATGCTCCGATGAGTCCTGAAAGCTTTAATGCAGACTAAATCGAAAACTAACTTTTTTGTGTTTTATCACATTTTACGAGTGATTCCATCCAATTGCAGACTGTTTTATTGTAATACTAAAGTAATCTTGCACTTTGTCATTATTTATTACCCATTTTTTATCATCATCAAGATCAACATTTTGATAATTGTAATGATTGATTGTGATTTGTTGTAAGCATTTTATATTTGACTTATTTTATGAATATTAATAAAATTCCAAATTAGTGTAACTTTTTTTAAAAGATTAGATACATTTAGAATTTTTAAAAAAATTAGTTTTTTTTACATTTTATTGAAATAAATCTCGAAACTATTGATTGAAAATTTTAACTAATTTTTTAGGAATAAATTTATTTTTTAATTTTTTTATTAATTCCGAAAATTTTTAGCCAAAAATTATTCTTATACTATGTAACTAATTTTAAAATTATAAATTCAGTAAAATAATCAATAAAGGTAACGTTTGCCCAGATTAAAATTGAAAACTTGTTGTAATCAAAACTATATTTCAAACTCGGTGACCACTCTCATTAAATAACCACTCCTGGGATCTAAATTAAATTTTCAAAGCTCATTTAAAGTATAAAAAGCTGTTACTTAATCCAAGAATTTTTTTATTTTTTAAAATTTCGATTTTTTTTTTTTTTTCAATTTTACTTTTGCCCTTTTGTACACAATTTGTGAGTAAACTTTTCAGACTCTTTAAATTATAAAAAAAAAGCTTTGATTTTTGTACTAGATTTTCTATTAAATCAACGATTATTACGTTTTCGATTGATTTTGTAAGAACTAATTAATTTAACGTTTTTAAATCGTATAAAAATATCAATAGCGAGGCTAATCTTCTGAATTTAAAACATGTGAATATTCGAAGGTGTCAATAATTGACGAGAACGATGCTATTCATCAACCAACTTCCGATTGCGATGGAGCATCTCGAATCTTTTTCTGTCCACACTGAACCTGTTCCGTAAGAGACTCCTTTTACCTTTCTCCCCTTCCCCTCCCGTGACCTCTCGAGAGGAAGACTTCCTCCCACTTGATATCGAGGCTCTCTTTTATTTTTCCCAGAAAGTCTTCTAGTCTTTCTGAGCAGGGAAAGGGAGAAGAAGGGAGGAGGACTCCTACTTGCTACCTACATTTGAAAGTTTTATCGATCGATCAGGTTTTTATTTTTATTCCCAAGCGTTTTAGCAATTTGTTAGCTACTATTCCTCAGTGGTCTGCACTCGCCGAACTACATAAAAGCAACGCTTTTTCTTCGTTTACTATTTTGTCTTTATCTCGTTTTAGTGTTCGAGTAATGCGAGTGGAGATAGTGACATGAAGAAAAAAATAAGAATGAAAAAAAGAGAAATTATTTGATATTTTAGGTTTTTTTTTTTTTTTTTTAAACTGATAGACGAATGATCTCAACTCTATTTTCTTATTCTTGGCATACTGAGTTTATGAAAGACTCGAGTGTTCTTTTGATGGAGACTCCAACTATCTAGTCTATCTCTATCTGGAAAATGGAGAATGAATCGACTGTTTTTAAAATATTACGCTGCTAGTTTCTTGCACTTGGGTACGTGCCATATTTTTTTTTTTTTTTTTTTAAATGTAAAAGCGATTTTTTTTCGGTACTAGCAAATGGTTTTAAAGAGGTCATCAAATGGAGTGTGATTTGTAAAATTTTATGACATTTTTTTACGTCAACTTTATCGAAAATAAAAAAAAGATAATATATCTAAAATCGATTTTTATAAAAAAAAAAAAAAAATTTGTATTTTTTGAAAATATGATGCATTGCGACCTAGATCATAAGATCCCGAGTAAAACGAACCCTCACAACCCGTATTAATCACCAACCTTTCATCCAATTAACGACATTGATATTTTATTAATCAATTAATCAAAAATCGACCTGCGACAGATTAAGACGAGCGACAGCTTATTTTGTGCGGAACTTTAATAGCTTTTCAGCTTCTTAATTATTATTATTTAAAAATTCTTTTTTTCGTAAAATTATGCAAAATAACTTTAAATATTTGTAATAATTAATGTTAATTACAATCTAATAATTAAATTACCATTTTACTTAATGCGAATGTTAAAAGATGTATCTAAGAGATAGATTTAATACCAGAATGTCAGAACTGAATGAAATAAGTGGTAAAAATAAGATTGTTCGTTGCAATCTCTGGCAAGTAAGGCTGAGGATCAGTAGATTGGTAATTTTCTTGAAATTAAGTGAGTTTAATAGAATTATGTGGAGCAACGTAGCTGACGTCAGCTTGTAAATGGCTGGATTGAGGAGCAATGTTTTTCTACAAAGAAGCCTCCAGTCGGCCCTTAATCCCCGTCAGCTCTGCTTTTATTTTATCTTGGTTATTTTTCTCGTGACGTAGTAGCCGCTGATGACTCTAATTTCTTAGTTACTAGCCAGACAATGTCTCACAATGTAAGAAAAAGGAAATGCAACAAAAGCTATCTCTTCCACTAAATCAGCAACTCACTGGTTAACCATTTGTCATACGGCTCGGGTTGGAGTTTGGGATGGGAGATCGATTCTGACCTTTGTGTTTTACGGAACGTCTTGAGGTATGAATTATTCATTGGTGGATCAACATTTAATCATTGAAAAGAGTGTAGACATTGTTTGTGCATTGTTCCAGAGTTTGAGGCTTTTTTTCTCTATGTTCCATTTTCAGAGAATCGTTTCTTGAAAAGTTGTTTGATTAGTACTTTATTAGGGTGTATTTTGAAGAGCAAACCATAAATTGAGATATTTTTGCTACTGAGACTCAATTCCCAGAAATCGTAAAGTTTTAATTGAATCTTTCAAGAATTAAAATCACATCTTGAACATCCAAGCTGATAACAACGTTAACTACCATCGATTCTCAGAAAATCTTAAAAATTTATCAGACACCTGCCAAACTTAAAACTCTCATCATATAAAACTCCCGATAAAATTCCTTGAAACTATCAAACACAAGATTCAAATATCCAATGCTCAAAAACTTTTCTATAAAAGTTTTCTACCGAAAATATAAAATCCATAAAACAAATAATGCTCCGCGAAAAACAAGTTCAAACTTTACCATAGATTGCGTCCTAGCGTATCTATGTTCGACATTTATATGCTTGCATAAAGACATCCGATCAGGGGGATATAGAGTTTGATAAAAACCTTCGACTGGTGACGTATCCATGTACCATCCATAAATGCAGATAATTAATAAGCCAACTCACTGGTATATTAATCTGCAAAAAACCTTGGAAATGTATCACATCTATGGGCTAGCCAGAAGCAATCGAATCAATGCATCATGCATAATCACTTAAACGAATGCACAATTGAAGGCGATCTATGAATTAGCATTTCTATTACCATTAAACATACCCACGCACGGCGACTAGGTTTGCATAAATACGTAAATAGCTAATCTATGTAATAAATACTTTAATACGAACACACATGCAGAAAGCAATTGCTAACGTATCCGTGACCATCCAAATGCAGTGCATCAATAATGACTTTATAAAGTAATAGGATAGGTTTTAGAAGCATGCAACTATCTATCCGCAGATAGATAGTTTTACAACTAACTGGGATGATATCGGATAGAGCTCACCGAATTAGAAAAGGACATTTTGCTTATGGTTAGCTGCAACTGCCGAGATAACGTTTTATTGCTCTGGGCAAGCCAGAAACGGTGTAGTTGAAGATTGTCTCAGACAAAGTGGATATATAAAGTCTAAATAACACCCTGAAGGCACACCAATTCTGTCAAAGCTTCAGGACACCATTGGACCCACGTTTGACCATACCGACTACTTTCCAGGGAATAATTTCTGGAGCAGACATTGAAAGCTGTTTAGATCCTCTTTGCTTCAAGCAGTATCTAGTTCTTTTCAGCAAATCCGGTGCTTACTCGCTCACTTGTGTTCCAAACTGTTTTCAGATACTTCAAGAGCTTTCAACGTCCAAATCTACTTCTTACAAGTCTCGGGTTTATTGAGCACAAGTGCCTTGTTTCACATTATTACGACAGTTATTGCCAAAGATTCAAGTAGGACGGTACTATCCTCATCCAGAGTTACTGCAGGTATCTAATATGGCATAAAAATCAAGGTATCAGACGTGCGCATTCAGTCATGGAGCACGGAGCATCAATAACCATCTTAGTGTGCTCATATAATGCAGCAGTATGATACTGCTGTAAGGAACCGAGGAGGAGTAACAGGAAGAGGATGTTTGCTCAATGCAAAGCATCAAACATCAAAGCTAAAGAGCTCTCGGCAAAGACGGTGCTTTGAATAAGCAGAAGTGATAAGCCATCCTAAGCGTGGTTTGCCTCTCTAGATGTAGCCTTTCCCTCGATATGGAAACTTGGAAGACAGCCCATTGCGTTTTGTATATTACATCCTCGTTTGTCGCCATATAACAATGTACCAACCAGTGTGTGCCTTCTTATCTCTATAATCATCAAAGAGTTTCCATGTCACCGCGCCTTGACGACTCTCTCCTTGCTTTGACTCAAAGAAACGTCCCATCACACATTTACATTCTAACATACATCCACTGAGTACTGATGTCATCATATCACTGAGAATGATGCATCCAATGATTTAACACATCAATGTAGGTGTCTATCAGTTAACTCTTGACATCTTGATTGGCATAGTTGAAGACCATAATAATAATAATTATTATTATTATGATGATAACCATTACTGGTATATTACTCATTACTGTTATTACCGCAAATAAGAAGAGAAAGGCGTGTCAGGTTTATTTATCGCTTAATATGTACCTTATTAAGTTTAACATAAGATTAAGTGTTGTGTTCTTTCCCGGCGTCCCTTTGCTCATTGTCGATAATATACTGCCTTGCTCTCGAGGAATATATTTCAGGTTGTTTTTACTCGTAAATAGAGCACATTCCATTGTGAAAGAATGAAGCGTCGGGGGAATCCTGCACGAGAAGTATGTGTCAATCCACAGTTGGAAATACACCGACGGATGAATAAATGAGAGTGTTGTTGGGGAGGGGGACTACCAGCAGTGTTCGAAGAGTGATGGAATTAAAAACAAAAAAAAAAGAAAAAAAAAGTGGTAAATGGAATAGAAAGTATCCGAGTGGATGGTATTGATCAAATTGGGAGTGACGCAAGCCCCAATTGATCAATAAAAAAAGGTGTTATCAAACAGATTCTCAAGAAGATATATATGCCTTGGAAGAATTTCGGCTAATTGACCGGTTAATTGCCCACCTGACATTCGACTAGTAATAATATATCCGATCATTAGTTTCCCTCCATATCTGGCGTATTGTCAGGGCAACTAGGATGTAGGTTGCTGACAATGGTCGCCGAGTTCCAAAGCAAGCGGAGAGAAGAAGGTCATTCTGTAGCTGTGACACGAATGGGTTCATCTGAATAGTCCAATTGGGTATTCCCTTTTGAGACATAAAGGAGCATCTTGGAGCTTATTGGACGACAAATACCAGTGACATATTTATAAACGTGTATGGTATAGTTGAAGGAACCTCTCTATCTCTATACCTATCTATTGTTATCACCTTTACAATGGGAGCTTTTACATTGGCGTACGGATAAAAAGTTTTATCGAAATAGATCGAGATATCCAGCTCATTTTAGATTCACCAATCTCGATTCATGGCCAGAAGTTAAAACAGGGTTTATTGCCGGTGTATATTGGAATTTAAAAATAGTTATTATGAGTTGATGAAAAATCAATACTTGAGCGTCTGAGACTTCTAACTTAAATGCCGTACGACAAACTTTTGGTAATACTGAGATGGAAAACTAACGACATTAAAAGTTTTTTTAATACTTTAATTAAAAGTGTTTTTTAATACTTATTATTATTATAACTATAATGTTTAAAAAAGTTTTTCTAATCATAAGTCTGCGTCAGAACTTTACTTAGACTAACAACGCTTTTCCGATGATCGATTTCCTGATCCGCCCATCACGAGTTTGACACGCTTTGTTAATCCTCGACGAGACGCCTGTGAGGGACGGCAAGTAACGCCGGAAAAGAGTGAAGGGAAGTATTATAAAGTTTAAAAATAAAAATAAATAAACTATATAGTGAGTGACGAGACGTGTGAATGCTAGTCATACCAAGGCTTTCATTATAAGCACACACACACACACACACACACACACACACACACACACACACACACACACACACACACACACACACACACACACACACACACACACACACACACACACACACACACACACACACACACACACACACACACACACACACACACACACACACACACACACACACACACACACACACGAGGGAAGGGGAGGATTACTTTAACCGGTATAGCACAGCAATTCATAATATGAATCATGACATAGACAGTGTTAGTGCGTATCCCCTGACAGTAGCCGTTAACGCCCAGTAAAAGCACTCAAGCATTAAGACCATCAAGGTACACCTTGTCAATGACTGTCATAACATCTAGTCATGGAATTACGGGTACTCTTATTTTATGCTAAGTGTAGATGCTTCTTTATAACCGGAAGCTTTTAACTCTGGATGTTGATGTTGATGGCTGTGATGGACTTGCTCTTTTTGGCTCCCTAGAGGTCATCATGCTTCGCGCTACCAGGGTGTGCCCCGCAATCAGCAGCAAAGCGCCCAATCCAAAATCCAATTAATCTTATTGTGAAGTCTCGAGTGATTGGACCGAATCGTTACAATGAATGGTGATGACTCGAGGACAATTTTTCACTGAGATATTTTTCAAAGTGATGAAGTCGTCAAGATTTTCATTTAAGCTTCTTCTCATCTCGATGGTGGGTGTGTTGAAGACTGTTCGAAGCGACTGGTGGATATTGAGCCGAGAAATATCCTTGTCATTCATGCCTCATGAAAAAATCACCCTCCGGAAAAAGTGAGCTAGGCGAAGTAAGTCTTGAACTCATCCCACGATTGTAAAAAAAAGGAGGGTGTCATGATGAAGGTTTTGCCACCCTCGGTTCACACAATTTTCGTGTATATCTGGATCCAAGTATCTAAACGATGTCAGCAGATGAATCCGAGTTATGTTGCTGATATTGATGTTAATGTTAAAGTTGATGTTGATTCTAAATCCAAACATAGTCTGAGTTTTCTGGGCTTTAGCTTAATACAATTAACAATTGTGTTTTATTAAGCTTCAGCAAATGAATTCCCGAGTGCATAAATGAATATATTGTTGTGTTAATTATAAATATTAGAGTGTGGAATAAAAATTATTGGTGAAGTTATAAGGTATGAACTGTACTGTGTGTTGAGCATGTGGAAGCTTAAACATTTGCATTAAAAGCATTGAATCTTAAGCTTCCGACAATCAGGACAATGTGGAATACGCAGAGAGCAAACAACCCACTGTACAAACAGGCTGTTAATGCACCTCGTAGTTCGCAGATGACCTGAGTAAATCCTCAGTTAACTTGAGCTTGTACCGGTTTGTTCTATCGGTAGTAATTTAAATGGTTAAGCTACTGCAGTAAAATAAGACCTGGATTGTTTAGGTGGAAAGTAACAGGAAGATTGAGACGAGGCCGTAACCAATGGCAACCAGTAAAAGCATTTATGTTTCTCGTAACGTGGTTAGGGAGGTCATCAGCGCCAACTTCCTAGCTCCCAGTCAAGATAACGTTCCCGGCTCTTGAAACTCAAGACATTGACTGAAGCTATGAATTGCTCTCTGGGTTTTCGGTGCCAGCTCAGGAAAAACAAGTCCCTGGAAAAAATGCCACCAGTAAGAGAAGATAGTGATTGTGCTGGAGCAACCCAACCATTGCGATAAACGACCGAAGGCAGGAAACTTGACCCGAGCAAAATCTTAAATCTCGAATCTCAAATCTTCAGTCCAGGTTGAAAGCTCCCCTCAGGCTTCAGCGCCATCCAGAATCATACTTTCAATTAACCTTTCGGCGCTTCACCCGGTCGCATCACCGCCGCTAAACTCGATTACTTTTATTTAGCATATAGCGATGGGATGAAAAAGTTATATAACAGAAAACTTTGAATATTAAGCTTTGAATATTAAGCTTAGTTATTACTCGTAATAATAATCTGATTTGTCTGGAAGTTAAGTTATAAACACTGTTAATTCATTCAATTAACCCTCTTGTGATGATGCCAACAACCGAGTGGATGGAGGAGCTTAAAACTCTTGGCTTATTTATTTTAATTAAATCCATTTTTTAAATTCTAACTCCAACGTTCACCGTTCTCTACTCCGGGTTTTTATGAGGAAGTATTTTGTCACGGAGTAGTCTGTTTCATTGTCTTGGCTCGTGCACCATGATGCTGATAAAAATCTGCCCGCGTAACGTCTTCCTTTGTGTGTGTGTTTCTGTGTAAGGTGATATATTAGAGCCAGTATTTTAGAGTATAAAACCCCAAGAAAAACATGTGAACCATTGTTGTACCAGGTTTTAATCCTGGCACAACATTCCACCTTGTTATCGGTCCTTGCGAGCTCACAAAGCACAGGCCACTTGTTCGTTCCCCAACAAACGGTGTTATAGTTCATGTGGATGTGAAGATAGAAGTAAATAAGTATGAAATGTAGAGGCTTGCACATCCACGGTTCAAAGTCCCTAGGCCCTCGTCAAGACTTCCTCATGACCCTGCGGTTATAGAGAATATAGCTCTAGGTTGGTATGACCGGCTGCTGAAGGTATCTTTCATCTCAAATCTCCAAAGGATTGCCATTAGGCTGAATAGCCTCACCTTTAAAATGATTGTTACAACTTACTGAAGTCACATAATAACTTTTTAGTCAAATTAATGTCACTGGGACGCTCATTTGTGAAATGGCGCTATAGATATTCCTGACGTTGCCTAATTAAGCGGGGTTGTTAGAAGAAGATTACGTTGCCAATCCGCGTTACGTCGTTAACATAATGGGTGATGATGCCACCACCTATATTGATTGGTTCACTTTATAATTAGTCATCCGTTGATTGTCATTGACGATCATGATTAGTCACTGAATCACGGAAGATGCTGGTTGATATAGGAACAAAGTAACAGAAGTTAATGGTACTTGCGGTACAGTATTTCCTGGTTAGATCAGCTCTCTCTCAGGTGATCCAGGTTGATTCGCGAAAACGAATAGCGTCGTTAGAAAGAATAGCTTCTAAGAAAGGTTTCGTTGAAAGAATAAGTGGTGGGACAATGAGCTGTTTGGATGGTTGAGCGAGAAGGAAATGTAGAGAGAAGGAAATTCGACGATGGAAAAGGAATGTAGAAAGCAAGATAATGCTAGTGGATGGAGAAAGAATGGAGAAGAGAGACGGTGTGGCCTCTTGACGTCTCACGGATCGATCCCAGACACCCGGTGGTGGTGATAAAACAAAGGAACGTGCCGGTTGAATTATGAATGGTGTCTCGATTTGAATCCGGGCGGAAGATCTTTCTATTCTTTTAGCATCGTGATCATGAGCTTCGGATGAATTTAGGGTGACATTGATTTCACTAGATTATTAAAAATAGTTTTATGCTTCTTTCTTCTCTTCTTCTGTAGAGATGGAAGCATTATATGCTAATTTATGGCTTAAATAATACTGAATCAGGTAATGCATTCATGGTATCGTTCTTATTCTTGATATTTTATTCAGTGAAACACCAAAATGGATTTGAATGTGTCAGAATAATGATGTTATCCGAATTATGTGCAATCCAATGATATTGATTATCACATGATGACATTATCTGCTCATAGCAGTTACTTTCTCAGGCAATATACAGCAAGATGTAGTCATCAAGCATAATCAGTAAAGTTTATAACACGCCCGTCTACCTTGGTAGACAGTAAATCATGCACAAAGGGAAATTGGGAAGGCTAGTAGGCTATTAGCAATCATGTCTTGCCAGGAGTTTTACCCGTCTTTCATCATAAGCCTTTTCTAACTTTTTAATATGGTAAAACTTGGTTGGTTTTATTATAAGGCGACACCTATACACAATTACTAACACCTATACCTTGTAGCCCTTCCGTCACCCGAACAACCAAAAATAAAACCAGGAAGTTCGCTCCACGAACTTCCATAATGCCCAGCAAGGAGCGGAACGTGTTGGGATACGTTCGTCATCATTCTGCTAACTTCACTAGGGAAGGGGTACGATGACATCAAGAGTAGGACAAGCCTCGTTGCGGGTCGTTGCACGCTTGGAAGATTGCCACCAGGAATTTTTTAATGGCACACTGTGCTTAATCACCACCTGGAACAAAAAGCTATAATCTTTTTTTCCCGGCACCCCTCAATTTAAAGCTAGATAGCTCTAAATTCTTTTTAAAATTCATTTCCGACGAGTTTTATGCGTTCCACTGGAACTAATATTAGCTATCCTAAGTGAGGTTTCATTGTCGCTGAAGTAGTTAATAGTTTTTTTTTTTCTTCCAGGTCGTTCCAGGTCTAGGACATGGAGAACTACCAACACCTTAGACACTTTTGGTGAGTTTGCTTACTGTTAACTGTATATGTCTCCAAATAGTCGCCAATAACTTTACAATTAGCAGACCCTCATTATCCTGTGAAAACGTCTGAGGTAATAATCTCCGAAAATATTTTCGATTTTCCACATCATACTCAGTGAAATGTATATAACAAATGACAAACGGGCCAGATGTAATCGTCTACGATAATTGTGTCGTCGCTTTAGAAATTCCGGTCGTGGCAGCGTCAGCTGTACCGGATGGTTGAGTCCTCGACAATCGTTTCTGTTTCTATCTCTATCTACACACTACATCTCTACATTTACATCCACATCTACATCTACCTCGCCGACAAACGACAAACTACGACAATCAACAGTAACAACCATACTACCGACACTACACTTTGGCTAGTAGCTACTATTTTACAGGCTTCACTATACTTCCTCTCGGCTGTTACCATACAGCAACTGCTCACTACACCTCCACTACCCTTCGCCCCCCCCCAACCCCCTACTCACAGCTCACACTTTGTACTCAATTTAGACAAGTTGCCATTGCCAGAACTGAGCAAACTGTTTCTCGGTCATTCCCTCCACTCGATTACCGCTACTACGATTCCTACTATTGCTTCACCTCCGGTTCTTAGTCCTAATGGATACAGATGAGACAATATTTTCGAGCTCGGGTGGAGACTCCAGCTCAACCCGTGCCAAGATAAGACATTTTGTTGACAACTCCTGTCCACATATTGTCGACCCGTTTCGACTCATCCATTACACCCTTGCTTTTGGGTTATTATTGTCGTTTCGATGACCCTAAAGTCAGTCTCCGAAACTATAATGATTGTAATGGTTAGCTTTTATCTTTGTTGTGATCAGTCTGCTGATAAAAATTGAGTTGTCTCATTATTTCAAACGATCAAAGTGACTCAAACGTCTCCTTAATAAGAGTAGAAATGATAATAAATTTCTCGGTGCTCGGTAAATTGACATTGAATAAGACATTGAAAACAAACATCTATTATTGACCCGCTGTTGAGATGACTGAAAAATGACAGGAAATTGATAGGCGTGTACTAATGATTTGTCTTGGTACTCAAATAGATATTCTCTGCGCCTTAAATAATCAGATTATGACAAGACAACTTCCATTACTGTGAATTGCTTTACTTCAGGTATCATCATTATCTTGGGTTAATCAAAAAAAATTTTTTACTGAAGTAAGAGGTGTGCAACCAACGGAAAAAAAAAATTATAAAATGAATTTATGATATTTTTGTTATCTTAAACCTTTAAAGAGTATAAGAAAATGTTTTTTGGTGAAGATGCGATAATTAGAAGCATAGTTCCGGCGACTTTATGCTAGCCAGGTTTTCTCTGGCTATTAAAAAGTAAATTTCAGTTGCTTTAAAGGGAAAAAAGTAAGTTTTAATTATCATAAATAAATAAAAATTCATAAGAAAATAGAGAGGCAGATACAGTGAATAAAAATTCAGATTGAATTTCCCTCAGTCTCTGGAGGATTTTTATTTTTTTCATTTTTCCTGTCGTTTTATTTAGTCACAAGTAAACTAGACTCGTCTGTTGGAAAAAAATATGTCACTTTTATTCATAAAGTACGTATACCAACCGTTTCACGCCGGAAATCTATTTCAGGAGGGTGAATTCTCAAATAAATTTATACATTTACACATTGATTAAAAATTAACAGTCAAGTTTGATTTTTAATCAACGAAATAAAGATTACGTGAAAAATCAAAATTTTTTCTCGTCACGTCTCTTCTCGAGGTAGCTTCTTTACAACTCGATCAATCCTCTGATTATTATTTCTTCAGCGCCACAGGCTCCACCAAAGAAGAGAAACGTAGAAAATCACCGTTCAGATATTTTTTTTCTTTCTGCAGTTACTACTTCATTGTTTTTATCAGAAACGTGTATAAAGCCGTTAAATTTAGAAAATCTCTCTAGCCTTTAAATGATTTGAAGGAAAAAAAAAAAAAAATGGTAACAACAGAGGCTGTACGTGATAAAGGACAAATTTGTGTAGCATTGTAGAACAACTGAATTCTCTCGATATTCTGAGTGTGTTCTTTGAACATAATATTCCAATGGAGAGGTGGAGGTTCTGTTTGTTTCGAATCTCTTTATCTGTAACACTGAAACTGGCATTTCCTAATTTCTGGCGGTCGGTATCGAGCGATCCGATCTACTGGATTCTCACATTGAGGCACTATTACTGCAACTGTAACAGCTTTAGATTTTGTTTACAGTATCGAGACTATCTCGCCTTTGTGTGTTCAGAGAAATAACTAACAAAAACTAACGATCGCCGTGACTAAAACTTGACAGCCATCGATGACATCCAATTTCTTTCAGCAAACTCCGGATATAAAAATACTCGCTCGCTAAGCCCCGAACACTAACCAGGCTTCGTTATTTTTATTCTTAATCCTTTATCTTCACAAGGAGTTCTACTACTTCTGAGTATTGTTATAAGTTTCTTGTTTCGAGGAATACCGAGGCAATCAAAGGTATTCTTGTAATAACCTACATTTCGAGGACTAATTTTATCATTGTATCCATCGTTCAAGCTTAAATAACTTTATTCACTAGGAAATAGACGTTTCATCCAATAATTTAATTAATAGTTTATATTTTTTGTTGATATTCAATAGTTGAGTTTTTTCACTTCCGATAAATCTTGTAATTTTTTATCAATCTTCATGAAACTTGGTCGACTTATTTTTAAGAGAATTATTAAGAATTTAATCAAAAATCGAGTATATCGATCCATTTACAGCTTTATTACCAATTTGCACGCCTCATAAGCGAAGCGTTGAGGTTGTGCTCTACTCTCGAAACTGAAATCGATTTTTTGTTATTTATATTGCACTTACAGGTTAATATGAGTACACTTATATGAAGTCAAATAATTTTTCAGGCACATAAAATATATTTCAACAACAATTTTTTTGTTTAACATAGTTAATTATAACATTAAACTTTTTTTTTATTATCTAAAGTGACATACGACTTAATTTCTTAGTTAATATGAGCGTCCAAGTGATTGTTGATAAATTATTATTTTTAAAAAACTAATATATGACTGTAGTTTTTTTTGTATATTTTATTATAGTATTTTTTTTCCTCACCTTAGAGTTATGGCGCCACTAAACCATGGCAGAGTTTTCTGTTTTTTATTATTTTACTTTCAACATTTTATTTTAATTAATTTTTTTTGTGAAAAATGAGATTATGAGGCGTGCACTATTGAATTTTCCAACCTTTTTAAAAACTGCACTCACGATAACTTTGATTATTTTCTTCGGATCGTATGATAGCTGAAAACATGATAAGATATCTTTTTAACAGTAAATCAAATTTCCTTTAAAAAAATTCCTTATCATTTTTCCTATATCTTCCATTCTATTTAACTAGAATAAGAGTTTTAATTTTCAGGAAATAATTTTTGATAAATGAATATTTAAATTTAGCAAAGAAAGATCCTTTTAATAAATTAACGCCTAGGAAATATCACGATTACTGTTGTTATTATCACTCCTAATGACAGTTTGTTATAATAACGTGATCATGACTATGGTATAAAAGTGTTAAAAGAGGTTGACAAGTGATTAATGAGCTCTGTGGACAGACATAACGAGTAACATGGCGAATAAAAATATTACTCTGGTGGATGCTCTGGTGGTTGTCGGTGTAGCTGGTGATGACGGTGGTTGTAGAAAACTATAACCAGAACAGACTGTCGTTATATTTCTTTCTGTACAAATGAAAACCATGATTCAAAGCAACATATTATACTGATATATGACACAACTACCTACTTGTGTGTTAATGTTATGTGGGAGCTTGTGTTTATGTGTGGATAAAAAGTATGTTGTGGGTGTAAATGTGGGTACGGAATGAGCCGAGAGTATTGAGTGTGTATGAGATGAGCGAACCGCCAAGTAAAGACCTTACCAGAGATAACGCCGTTGCCCAACCGCCTAGCTCTCTTCAAGACTACTTCTCATCAAGCCCTCATTATTTTCAAATTATTCTGCTCGGCATTCTCCCACTATGCACCGGGTTGTATTAAGTACTCAACGCAGACATACAATCGGCTACGTAGTCACTCGGCTTACTCCTTCCAGCTTCATGTTGATTTTACGAAATCGACCGTTTTCATCCCGCATCAATTATATCTGCCAGAGAACTTGCGGAATATAAATTTCACTCTTTTCCTTACTTAATTAGTCCATTTTTTATGTCGTTTCAAACTTTTTTTAAAGAGTGTTTCTGCTGATTTTCAATTTGCTTATCGAACGAAAATCAAAGTTAAAAGTAAAAAGAAAATTAAACAAGTATGCAGTGAAAATAGACCAATTTACCCCATTCTTTATCACGCCTTAGTAAACTTCTGATGAAATATAGTTATCAAATTTAAGTGAAATCTAACAAAAATTATTAGAGTTATCGTAAGTGCAGTTTTTAAAAAAGTTTGGAAAATTCAAAATAAAATACAAATACTTTCAAATTTTTCCCGCCATTGTCCGCTCAGAAAATAAAGGTACTGCACGTTAGGGTGTTCCAAAATTCAACTTCCGTGATGGACCTCTTAAAATTGCAATTTTGAGATCTACTTTTAACAAGAGTTTTAACTCTTGTTAAAAGTTTTTTTGCTCTAAACAAAACTCCTTAAAATTCCAATTTTAAGAGGTTCATCAGGGAAGTTAAATTTTGGAACACCCTACTGCACATGTGTTGTAGACAAACCTTATTTAAATAGTTATAGATATACAAACGATAAGTGGATTTTAGTTTATTGCTAATTATTATTAAACTAAATTGAATTAGACCGTGATCTTCAAAAGGGCTTAATTTTGGATAATAATAGAGCGTATAAAAAAAAGTAGACTTGATCAGTTAAGTTTTTCGGCAGTTATCGAGATCACACCAGTTTCCATACATACATCAGACACGCGGACGTCCATGAAATAATTTTTTTTATCTATTTAAAAAGCGAAATATCTTTTAAAAATGTTACAAGTGTTGAAACTAGTGTTTTTCCATCACATTCATGGATAAATATTATTCTACGAGAGCGATAGAAAATAAATAGAGACAATTATAGTTAAAAAAAAATCGCTTGATTTTTGTAGGCGTACAAAATAGTAAATGAGCTCTAAACGGTTAAAAATCGATCAAAAGCTTATAAATTTCAAACTAACAAACCGACTTGTCCTATTTTCACCACGCTCTGCAAACTTTTACGAAAAATAAGGATATTAAGTTTTACAGAAGTCCGACAAAAATAATCAGTTATTTAAAATAGCAAATGACCTCTAAACGGTTGGAAATTGTTTCAAAGGCTTGTAAATACCGAACCGCTGGATCGATTTGCTCCAGTTTTTACAACGTTTCAGGAGACATTGCAAGAAACGAAGTCACTTTATTTCATTTAAATCCGACGATAATTATCCGAGTTTTCTAGAGTACAGTTTTTAAAAATAGTAAATAAGCTCTAAACGGGTAAAATAGTTTAAATGCTTGTAATTTCCAAACTAATGAACCAATTTAACTGATTAATCATCACGCCCTTTGAATTTGGATCAGGAATAAATGTTCAGAGCGCAATCAATACCTATCAATAATTAAGATAGTTATTGTGAGTGCAGTTCTCTCTGAACAATTAAACTTAATCCCCGCGGTATTTTTGAAACATATATCTCTACGATTCAGCCACACTCATAAAAAGTTTTATCTAAAAATTGAATCCCGGAGTATTAATACCCATGGTCTCAGTGCGACGTCTTGAGATTAAAGATTCAAGTGATAACTCGAATTAATTAATTTAAAATGTCTAATTATGTCTCATCATGGAATACTTGATCTCTATTTTTATCTCAGCTCAACTTGTACTTAAATTATTTTTACTACTTGGGTTCTGTTACTATTACCAAGATCTAAGATCCCTGATTAACATCGCAATTATATTTTTAATAAGGATTAAATTACTTTAAGGATAAAATATATATTTTTATTATTATTTTTTTATAGTTTGTTGGGTTGATACGAGAGACGGTGAAAGTTGTATGAGACGAGATAAAACTAGATATGCTGGAAGGTAATTTGCGGGATAGTATTGTGCTGCACGTGGGTGAGAGCACTTGGATCTCTGCGGGCTAGACGTAATTTTATCTGGCTGCTCAAGGATAAAAGTCGATATTATAAATTTATATAGACTTTTTTTGTTGCTTCATTTTGCTCTACAATATACTGTGCACCAGCGACAATCAAATTTCATTTTTTTTTTCTTCATTTTGTACAATATTCAGAGATATGCCAACCTAAATTCAAGTATTTGAAATTCTGGAAAAGCAATCTGGAGTATTGATATTCACTGTAGGAATTTTATGGTTATTTACAAAATTTAAATTAATTTCAATGCTGTAATTAAAAATAAAAATATCAGAAATCGGTAATAATTTTATCAATCAATCCTCGAGATTTAATTATTAAATAAAATATTAAATCTACGATTTATTAAACAACTAACAATATCTAAGTCTTATAATGTTGGATGTAAGGTAATACATACAAATATTAAAAATATAACGTTAAGACAACGAGCTAGCTCAAAGACACATTAAGGAGGTTCATCGGAAAATCACTTTTCTTATAATATATTTCAATTTTTTAATGCACATACATTTAAGTGTCCTTTATAGATAGGAATTTTTGTTATTGTTCTTACACTGATAGAAAAACAATCTTGATTCAAGAAACTTTTTTTCTTCAAAATTTTTCATGGTTTCTAAAAGTTAGTAAAATTAAAAAATGCAACAGCAAAATTTGATCAAAAATAAGAGAATTTTTTATCTTATAAAAAAATTGTGAAAATTAAATTTCTATACAATTTGTTAAAAATCATCAAAATTAAAAAAATTTCCGAATTTAAAAAAATTTTCAATTTTTCTTGACGGGAAATTTAAAAAAAGCTTATTCAAATTCAGTGATTTGATTTTGAATAATCTATTAATTTCTAAATAAATATCGGATATATTCATGTGAAAAAAGGGCAAAGTATAGTTTAATAATGAGATTCTACACTGATAAAAAAACAATCTTGATTCAAGAAACTTTTTTCTTCAAAATTTGAACTCTTGAAACTAGATATAGATATATTTCTTTCAAGAATTTTTGTCTCTTGGTTCAAGATAGGCGATAACATTGATTCAAGATGTTCCCGACTTGTGTTAAGAATGGCTTTTTTGAGTCATTAATTTACTTATTTCAAGAAATAATTTTTTTCGGTGTAACAATTAAAGACTATTTAGTTTTTGAAATATACTTTGATGAATTATTTTAAGTTTTTTAAACGATAATGTGTTATTTTGGTTGAAAAACTAAATGTATCGATTGAAGATAATATAGCTCTTAAGCCAAGAAAATCTAAATCAAGACAAGAAATTCTTAAAGCAAAATAATCATTTGTCTTCCAAAATAAATTCTTAGATCAAAAAAATATCTCTTGAGTCAAAATAAATTTTCTATCAGTGTAGAAAAATTTTTAGAATTTTTTAAAAAGTAAATTACTATCGAAAGAATTTATTAAAAAATGCTACTTGGAAAAAATTCAAAAAAACATTAATAAAATTATTTTTATAATAAATTTTATCTATTAAAAATTATTTTAAGTGGGACACGATGGTGATCTCGGATTTGAATATGAAAAATCTAATTAAGTATTTCTAACAAAATAAAAATTATCTTCGACATAAAATATCAAATCGTTCATTAAAAAGGAAAAAAAAATTGAAAAGGAAGAAATAGGAAATTTATTTTTAATGCCACTTAAAAAGTTAAGTGTGACCAAAAATTTTTTAAAAATTCTTGTTTTTTTTTTTTTTTTGTCATTTTCTTAAAGCACGATAATTTAAAAAAATCTCTAGAAAATTAAAACTCAATTTAAAGAAATTATTTAGAAATAAATTAATTAATTTTTTGACCTGTAGAGTTTTGAATAAAAAAATATTTCTGACTCCGACAAAGATAACGAAAGTCTTTTTTATTATTAATATTTTTTTAATTTTGGTTAAGTTAGAAGAATAATATTATTAATTTTATAAAAATGTTTTGACCCCGAATAATATTTAAAGTGTTGTTAATCGGAAAAAAAATTGAATCCACCCTTAATTTCAATTGTAAATTAATATAAATAAATTAATATACAACACATGAGAAGATATGCTTAGACGAACACTAGTAAGGGTATAATGATTAATCTTGACTAATGCCTCGCAATAAATTACGTAATTGCGATGCCAAGACAACAACCAGAGCCATGGAATTGAGTTGTGATAGTAATAGAGAACAGACACATATGTTTCACTTTGATATATGTTTGGTCATGCGTACATCGTGTACATATACAATATAGTTGCAGGCGATGCCTATGCTTAGAAAATGACTACTTCTGTCCCTCCGTTGATCGATCCAATCCCATAAATACTAAATTACATAATAAATATATAATATACAAATATAATAATAATCGAATCAATAAATATAATATCAATCTATTTATGGTATTACATCGTTATGATTAAATTCATGTTATTATTTCGTCTTGTTATAATGTATGTATTATGTCGGAGAATTTTCAGACTAAAGTAAATTTTTTTTAATTATTGTAATTATTAAAATAATTTAAACAATTAATGTCAAATTTAAGGTTGTAAATATATCAAATATATTTTTCCAAAAAATTTGACTTTTGAAAAAAGATTATTTAATTAATCATAAATTATCAAAATTACTCAGTTTAATTAACTAAAATATTAATTACTGAAATTAACTAATATAAAAAAATTTTTGAGATTTATTAGAAACAAATAATTGTAAAATTGATTAAAATAAAATAGAAAAAACAGAAAACTCTGCTATGGTTTAGTGACGCCATAATTCTAACGTGAGGAAAAAAAAATACTATAAAAAAATTTATCTATAGATTTACGAATACCCAGTCATATCTTGGTTTTTTATAAATAATAATTAAAAGACAGTGAATTGAACGGTCATATCAATCAAGGAAGTCCTTAGTGTGTTACTTTAGAAGATAAAAAAAAAATAATTCCGGTACGATTATTTTTTCGATCAATTTCTCTGCCACATAGACGGATCCATAAACATCAGGGACACGGCCGTCCAGGAAAAATTATTATTAATGTTATTATTTACCATGTGAAGCAAAATAATTGTTATTGAAGTATATTTTATGTGCCTGAAAAGTTATTTGACTTGATATAAGTGCATTCATATTATCCTATAAATGCGATGTACGTAAAAAAAAATTAGTTTCAGTTTTGAGAAAACTGTTTTTTGACATGTCGAGAATAGAGCACTACCGCTGCACTTAGCTTATGAGGGGTGCAAAAATGCTACTTAAAGAAATTTAAAAAAATATTTATGCAATTTTTTTCTTTACCTAATTAATTTTTTTGTCTAATAAATTAAAATTTAAATTTAAAAATTAAAATTTTTGTCTAATAAAACATTTCCAATAAAAGTATAATATTTTTATCCACATAAAAATATATTTTTTTTTTTAAATCTATTTTTAATATAATTTTTTTCACAGAGGAAATATATTCACATTGTTGATCGCGTCTCAATTGATGACATGAATCATCGTACCATTTAAGTCATAATTTAAGCCGCATACTACGAGATACTTCCTGTTACTGAATCAACATTCGTGCCTCGCCCATGATAATAATGCGTTTGAATAAAACTATAAATACGTATGAGCATTGGTGTGTTATTTGCCCTTGTGCCCACATGTTACAATTAAAATCCAATGATTATAATTACAATTATTATTGAGTTTTACTCATGGAACTTTAGCAGCTCTTGTATCCAATATGACTGTATAAAACTCACTATTGCTGATAATTTTATAAATAGAAATGTTTTATTAATTCAATTAGCACATTAAAAATAATTACGTCGCTTTGTGCTCATCACGAGTCAAATTATCCATTAATTTGTTGTTGCCATTACAATAACAATTGTTATATTATTGTAACTATTACTGTGTTGTAGCATAACTAATGTAACTGCTGCGAGTTGTTTGGGTTAATCGACATCGTCATACTTGAGTAATTATGGAAAACATACAACAGTTATTTAAAAAATATGGAAATATTTTAATTGCTATAAAATAAGTTGCAATTAATAAATTTTTTTAGAAATAAAAAAATTTTTTTTTTTCCTCACTTTTATCACACTTGTCAACACCAAATGTTGAAACAATACGGATAAAAAAAAGAAAAAAATATAAATTATTCAATAATCAACCATAATATACATATATATGATGTATATTTCAATGAAGCTTTCACGGTACAGCTTGTTCACATTTACCGCTGATTGAATTTCATCGGCAATTGCTTTTACGGAAGGTACAATCAAATTGAATTATTTTCTATTGAAGCCACATGAAATACCTTTATATATATTATAGAAACATGTCACAAGAAAATAAATTTGTAGAAATTAATGTTTAATGTATTACTGTGCATCATGTAACACTAATAAATGATAAAGAAATGTACAAATTCACTGCACACGTTTCATCGAGCTTCAATATTGAAATGCATTCTTTTTAATTTCATCAAAAAAAAATTGATTGAAAACTTTTCATAACACTTTTTGTTTTCAAAATTCTGAATGGTGGTCAAAAGGTTCATTCATCAAACTTCACAATTTCCGCTTGGCCTCTTAGTCCCTTTAACGCTCGTGAACCTAGACAAGTAATTTCCATTAACTAAACTTGGCACCATTAATGAAATTCTCTTGGACAATACTCTGTTTCGAAAGTAATTACAGTAAATCTATCCACGAAATTTTATGGAAAACTGTTAAAAATTTCTTGAGATATTTTAATTGATTTAATTCTTCAGAAGTGAAATTCATAAAATTTCAAAAATCTTTTGTAGCCTCAAGTCTCTTTGAAAAACCTTTCAAAATTGGAATTTTGAGTTCCGCTTTTAACAGGAGCTGTAATTGGAAATTTCCTGAGATATGTTGGGTTGAGACGATTTATTTGATTTTCATAGAATTTTTAACAGCAGCTTTGTTTAGACATTTCCGCTGAAATTTCCGCATTTGGGCCGGCACCCACTTAAAAAATTTTTAATAAATAAAATTTATTATAAAAATAATTTTATTGATGATTTTTTGAATTTTTTCCAAGTAGCATTTTTTAATAAATTCTTTCGATAGTAATTTACTTTTTAAAAAATTCTAAAAATTTTCTTACACTGATAGAAAATTTATTTTGACTCAAGAGATATTTTCTTGATCTAAGAATTTATTTTGGAAGACAAATGATTATTTTGCTTTAAGAATTTCTTGTCTTGATTTAGATTTTCTTGGCTTAAGAGCTATATTATCTTCAATCGATACATTTAGTTTTTCAACCAAAATAACATTATCGTTTAAAAAACTTAAAATAATTCATCAAAGTATATTTCAAAAACTAAATAGTCTTTGATTGTTTTACCGAAAAAAAAAATTATTTCCTGAAAATAAATAAATTAATGACTCAAAAAAAAAGTCATTGTTAACACAAGTCGGTAACATTTTGAATCAATATTATCGCCTATCTTGAACCAAGAGACAAAAATTATTGAAAGAAATATATCTATATCTAGTTTCAAGAGTTTAAATTTTGAAGAAAAAAAGTATCTTGAATCAAGATTGTTCTTCTATCAGTGTATATAAGTTAATTTCACTAGAATCAAAGTAATTAATTATCAACAAGATTTAAAATTAAAATAATCCGACGTAAAATTTTTTTGAAAAATATAATAAATCTCAAACGCTATTCCAAGTAACAAGAGTGAAAATTCATTTTTCACAGTGCTATAGTACAAAAGAGAACAGAAGAATGAAAGCAGACAAGTAAATAAAACTGTTAGGCATTTAGCGGCAGTGATAATTGCGCAGAGATTAGCTTTGTTTAAGAAGTCGTAGCAGAAGTCAAAGACAGAGAGAAGGAGTTTTATTTTTGATGAATGTGAGCAGAAAAGCGGGATTATCACAACTAATGAAATTAGTGGGTGCTTTTTAAACACAAGTACATATAACTTCCGATGGACTTACGTACAAAAGAAAATACATCAAAGCATAATGATAATCCAACCACCTCGAGCTCGAGTGTTCCCCGACCTGCTTATTCTGGTTTTACTCGGTTCTTTCTATAAGCCAGAATCATAAAAGAATACCGAGAAATAAGAGAAGAAGAACATAAGCATTTGGTTATCTTGAACCGAAGCAGATCCAAGATGCTCCACCTCCTCTACACGAAACACGTGCCATCCCGGCACTCAGCATCCATCGAATTATAATAAACAACATATGGGAAGATGAGCACTTCCTTTACAAAAATAGACTCTACGAATATGATCTGGAAATGGCTTTCATCAAGTAAGAGCCGAGTACATCCGCGCTATGAGTCGTGTAAAAGAGAATTTTAATAAATAATTATGATTTTGAAGACCAGAAGATCTAAAGGGATTCATTTAATCTAAAAAACGAAAAAATAAAATGAATTTCGAGGTAACAACCAACAGATTAGATTAAAGTCGCGGTTTACCGGTCTCCGGAAGTTCCGGATGATAATGACCGTACAAAACTAGCACACTTTCGGTTCCTTGCGCATTTAAAAGTCATTTTTTCCTGGTTACGGGAGAGAGAACTACTACAGTTCTTTGCCACACAGTATATTTTCTCATTCACGATAACACGCGGATAATGGATATTTATACGTAGATACACACCAGCACATAAAAAACAGTTATTTTCGTGGAAAAGCATTATTCCGTAAAAAAAAAAAGTCTATAAATATGTAACATAACTCTAGATTTTTTATATTACTTTTAGTTTCTTTTCTGCAACAACTCAAACGCTTTTGCTCACCATTTATGCTATATATTATACATAACATAACTCTATACTCTTATCTGCTTACTATCGCACTCTGGTAGTTATTCTCAAGTTTATGTGACTTTCGTGCTATGAATCCTTTACCAATTTTACTCCTATGAAGACAACCTCGTAATTTTAGTCACTCTTATGGATTATTTCATTTCCACTCGAAACTATGGAATTTTGATATCGTTAAACTGTTCGATTCTGTTGTAAATTTTTATCAATTCATGTTCGATAAAAATAGTAGTGGTTGAAAATTTTTATCTGATTTTAGTTTATAATTGAAAAACATACATCGTTTTTTAAGATTAAATCATAAAAAATGGTATTTCGCTATTTTGTAAAACTTTACATTGATTAAAAAACAATTTCGATTCAAGAAACTTTTTTCTTCAAAATTTGAACTCTTGAAACTAGATATAGATATATTTCTTTCAAGAATTTTTGTCTCTTGATTCAAGATAGGCGATAACATTGATTCAAGATGTTCCCGACTTGTGTTAAGAATGGCTTTTTTTTGAGTCATTAATTTACTTATTTCCAAGAAATAATTTTTTTTCGGTACAACAATTAAAGACTATTTAGTTTTTGAAATATACTTTGATGAATTATTTTAAGTTTTTTAAACGATAATGTTATTTTGGTTGAAAAACTAAATGTATCGATTGAAGATAATATAGCTCTTAAGCCAAGAAAATCTAAATCAAGACAAGAAATTCTTGAAGCAAAATAATCATTTGTCTTCTAAAATAAATTCTTAGATCAAGAAAATATCTCTTGAGTCAACATAAATTTTCTATCAGTGTACTAACGATATATCTGATCATTTTTGATTAATCGTTATAAAATTTCGTAACTCTGCTCCTTGTAAAGTTTTCTAGAGCGTGATAGAAAATGGGGTAAATTGGTCCATTAGTTTAAAATTAATAAGCATTCGAATTCCATGACAACATTTGAAAGTTATTATAGGATTTTTCTTTATATGTATACATTTATCATGATTCAAATCTATAAATTTATTCGTATTCGAAATCTATTAGCAATTATTGTCGTATATTTGGAATGACGTATCGCTCTAGGAATGATCGATTAAGGCCACTACTTTTAATTGGAAATGTAATTAATGTTATTAAATCCCGATAATGAAATAACGCTGGAAATTGATAACGCGAAGTAGGTAATTAAATAAAACCATTAATATATTTCGCATGTAATATTCAGGTCACGGATATTATTTTCAAAGTATTGATCCTATGGTTGCTGACTTTCAAATTATTTAGTTGCTAAGACAACTTTTTCGCGTTAATACAACTTTCAAAAGTTTTAACATCAATGTGTTCAATATTTTGATGTTTTGACAGCTCAAAAATATCCAAGTGTAAGTTGCCAAGGGATGACAATTTTCATGATAGGGTGCAGGACATAAAAGGATTCACATTACAATTCCGTGAACAAAGTGGTGTCGCATGCGAGATGCTGGATTAGCAGGACAAGCTGGCATTATTTATACCACCGTGAATCAGGATCTATCGATTAGCCGTCAGTGTCGACACAACCTACGTTTGTATTCTCTAACGCCCCCGAAGAGCTATAGAGAGAGAGAGAGAGAGAGAGAGAGAGAGAGAGAGAGAGAGAGAGAGAGAATTTCATGGTATGTAATGCTAGAATATCGTTGTGTGCTTGCACAAGACAGCAATCGTTTCTACTCATATGTCACACCAAGGACATTCAAATTTCACGCTTCGTTGTACTGTTTTTTTTCATCAACAAAGTACATTACAGTTTGTGGTCTGCATAAATTATTTTAGTACGTAATATTTTTCCCGGTCTATTTTTGAAGGATGGATTTTCCGTTTTTTAATGATTAAGCTACAGTTTTCGATTATGAAATTACTTGTAACTGATCAAAGTCTTTGAACTTGTTAAGTAATTAAATTATACCCATTTTATACCATGTCCTTGTATACGTTGAGGAAAAAAAATTTATTAAGTATGATTAAAATTCGACGAAAATTAATAGAATTCTCTTGAGTGTAGTTTTCTTCAGTGAGTAAGCTCTACACTGATAGAAAAACAATCTTGATTCAAGAAACTTTTTTTCTTCAAAATTTGAACTCTTGAAACTAGATATAGATATATTTCTTTCAAGAATTTTTGTCTCTTGGTTCAAGATAGGCGATAACATTGATTCAAGATTAGGGTGGGTCAAAAAAATCGAATAATTTATTTTTGATTTTATACTCTGAAAAATAGGTTCGTAGACACCTAAAAAGAATTCTCTCCAAGTATAAGCTCTTAATTATAACGGGAAGGTCCTCCGCTTTGCGGGTTTCTATTTTTTTCGAATAATCAGATAAAAAAATTTATATCTCGCTTCCAACTGCCTGGAAAAATATTCCGTGGCATAGATTTTGTGAGAAATTGAATGCTTTACAAAAAGGTCTCTTATGACTTTTTCAAAAACTCAACCGATTAAAAGATATTCATAGTTGAATTTTGGCTATTTTAAGGAAAATATTCGTTTTTATTATGAATTTTATAAGTCGATGAAAAAAATTATTTCGGATTGCGGAACTCATGATTTTGTAGGAAATTTACTGCTCTACAAAAATGGTCTCTTATGATTTTTTGATTAAGTGAAGCCGTTACGAGATATTCATCGTCAAACATTAACGAATATCAATATTTCCAGTTTTTGATCAATAATTCGATAAATTTTAATTTAAACTATGAGTTTCAGGAAAATTTACATAAATTTGAGTTTCGATCGATAAAGAAATGTTATAATAAGTTAGATAAAGAATTATTGGAATTATCATTGATTTTCCTTGGAGAAATGCCTCAAGAAAAGATTTCTTTCAAACGTCCTGGTGCTGTTCATCATGCTAGATGGATGGCTAAGGCCATTTATAGTTTGAAAATGTATCTATTCAGAGATGAATTCAAACTCTCTCAGAAAGAATTGCATGGTCTTCGTCATTTCTGTATTTTTATAGTCACATTGTATTTAAAAGCTTGGTTTTCATCAACTTCTGCAACAACTGCTGCTTATCATGACTTGCAGTTTATGAAAAATTTATTGGAGTACAAACATATCAATCCTTTGATTTCTTCAGCTACGTGTGAAAAAATGATTTCGCACTTATGGTATTTGAGCGATGAACTTGCCATTTTATCACTGTTTGACGATGGCGTTCCATTAGAAGTAAAAAAAGTATTGTTGAAGCTGTTAATACTCGTGAAGGTACAGATTCTAAAGCTAAAAGATTTGTAATTGCTAAAAAGATTTGAATTCATTGGCGCAGAGAACTCTGAGTGACTTTGTGTCTAAAAAGTCATTAAATCTTTTCAAAATCTTCGATCTACCGTATGACTTTCTTGATGTCGATGTTGAATTATGGCCTACTAATGAGAGTTATCTCGAAAATAAAGAATACTTTCAACAACTAAAAGTTGTCAATGATTCAGCAGAGCGAGCTGTTGCATTAGTCAGTGAATATAATCAATGCTTGACAAAAATGAAGAACAATTCCAGTACTTATTGCAAGTTGTCAAAGAACATCAAAAACATTCCCAAATTGTAATAAAAGAAATTATTTATAGTAATAGCGTACTGTTATGTTAAAAATATAGACAATTATATTGCAATTGATAATTCAATAAAAAATTTATCTATAAAAAAGTTAAATACTGGTTGTTTCTTACTTGATTCAATACTTTTCATATTAAATTTGACAAAGAAATATGTCATTCACTTCAAATTAAACTAATCATTGGCTATATGTCGAAAAAAATGCTCTAATTTCTTGTTTTAATGCAATCAAACAAGCTCAAGACTGAAAACAATATTAAAAAAATTGTTTATAACATTTCTTTATCGATCGAAACTCAAATTTATGTAAATTTTCCTGAAACTCATAGTTTAAATTAAAATTTATCGAATTATTGATCAAAAACTGGAAATATTGATATTCGTTAATGTTTGACGATGAATATCTCGTAACGGCTTCACTTAATCAAAAATCATAAGAGACCATTTTTGTAGAGCAGTAAATTTCCTACAAAATCATGAGTTCCGCAATCCGAAATAATTTTTTTCATCGACTTATAAAATTCATAATAAAAACGAATATTTTCCTTAAAATAGCCAAAATTCAACTATGAATATCTTTTAATCGGTTGAGTTTTTGAAAAAGTCATAAGAGACCTTTTTTGTAAAGCATTCAATTTCTCACAAAATCTATGCCACGGAATATTTTTCCAAGCAGTTGGAAGCGAGATATAAATTTTTTTATCTGATTATTCGAAAAAATAGAAACCCGCAAAGCGGAGGACCTTCCCGTTATAATTAAGAGCTTATACTTGGAGAGAATTCTTTTTAGGTGTCTACGAACCTATTTTTCAGAGTATAAAGTCAAAAATAAATTATTCGATTTTTTTGACCCACCCTATTCAAGATGTTACCGACTTGTGTTAAGAATGGCTTTTTTTTGAGTCATTAATTTACTTATTTCCATGAAATAATTTTTTTTCGGTATAACAATTAAAGACTATTTAGTTTTTGAAATATACTTTGATGAATTATTTTAAGTTTTTTAAACGATAATGTTATTTTGGTTGAAAAACTAAATGTATCGATTGAAGATAATATAGCTCTTAAGCCAAGAAAATCTAAATCAAGACAAGAAATTCTTAAAGCAAAATAATCATTTGTCTTCCAAAATAAATTCTTAGATCAAAAAAATATCTCTTGAGTCAAAATAAATTTTCTATCAGTGTAGAAAAATTTTTAGAATTTTTAAAAAGTAAATTACTATCGAAAGAATTTATTAAAAAATGCTACTTGGAAAAATTCAAAAAAACATTAATAAAATTATTTTTATAATAAATTTTATTTATTAAAAATTATTTTAAGTGGGTGCCGGCCCAAATACGGAAATTTCAGCGGAAATGTCTAAATAAAGCTGCTGTTAAAAATTCTATGAAAATCAAATAAATCGTCTCAACCCAAAATATCTCAGGAAATGCCCAATTACAGCTCCTGTTAAAATCGGAACTCAAAATTCCAATTTTAAAAGGTTTTTTAAAGAGACTTGAGGCTACAAAAGATTTTTTGAAATTTTATGAATTTTATGAAACAGCTTGTCAATTCTAAGCCACCATTTTCTATCACCCCTTAAGACACCTTACAAGAAATAAAGTTATCAAACTTCATTAAAGTCTTGAAAAAATTATCAGAGTTTCTAAAATAATGAATCAGCTCTAAATAGCTAAAATTATTTAAATTCTTGTAAATTCGAAACTAATAGATCGATTTATACAATTTTCAATCGCAACCTTAAAAATTGGTTAAGGAGCGAGTGTACTAAGTTTAATCTGTATCTATTGGATATTAAATCGTATTAAGTATTTTACTAAATTCAGATCGATTTCTGAGATATTAATTATAAGGAATATTAAAATTTAAGCTTTAATGAGATATATAATGGTATCTGAAAATCAGTAACATTTGAATGTCCGTATAAATAAAAAAGGCACTAAACGTCAGTGAGTACAGAAACGAAAATGAATAGAATATAGCGGCACGTGGCAGCGAAATTAGATAAATTTTGGGACCGAACGGTATCACCTGTTACCGACAGGTGCTTTGATAATTTAAAAGACACGGATCGTTGGTTTGATACTCTCAGCGAGAAAAAAACAGGAAGGAGCGAACTGAGACGGAAGGTTGCGACCACGAAACTCGGCCAAGGCAGCCGGCGAATGCAGGACTGTCAGCTCTAAAGACTAAAGGACTAACAGAGAACAGAAAGCTGCTAGTTATAAAACGAAAAAGGACCGCCGGCAAAATAGATTTAAAAAAATAATAAATGAGGGTGAGAGAGAACCGAGAAAAGTAAATCCTAGCACAGGTGGTCAGCCTGCGGTTTGA
Source organism: Cotesia typhae (assembly GCF_013202065.1). Classification (NCBI taxonomy): domain Eukaryota; kingdom Metazoa; phylum Arthropoda; class Insecta; order Hymenoptera; family Braconidae; genus Cotesia; species Cotesia typhae. Next base: position 299,552 of record NW_027423744.1, read on the forward strand.
TGTCCGTTGGCTGTCGTCATTTTTAACTCTAGCTCTTTTTGTCTTTTTAAAAACTACTATAATGAAAAAAAAAAAAAAAAAAAAAAAAAACGTGAAACTAACTCATCCAGCTTTCAACTAACTTTCATCGAGTGAACTCAAATAAATGTACTTTGTTGCTGAGTATAACACACGGAACAAAGCTGGGGCGGAAACTAGTGCAGAAACTTGCACGGGTTCTAGGACCGCGGGACTCTTTGCCGTTCCTCTAAAACTTTGTACTCTTACCGTGATAAAAGTGGATTAAGTGTCTCATGTTATAAATGGCAAGATATGATGTACACGTAACGTAAATCTTATAAAAGAAGTTACTTGCTGGTAAAAATTAGGAATTTCGTATATAAAAAATAAATTTATATATTGTGGTAACTCGAGCTTTTTCACGTTAACTTCATTTGGCTTTTATCGATGACGCTTTAGTATTATTTAACAGTATTGCGCGCTTTAGATTCCTTTAGATAAGGGTCAGATTTAGGTAGAGGAGAAGACTACACTCACAATCACTCAGATAACTGTTGTTAGATTTGAGTTGGAATAAAAACTAGACCAAAAATTCTCGAACACAAAATTTAAACTAAAAAATACTTTTATTCTCAAGCATTAGCTTTTCCTCCATTAAAAAAGTTACCACATATTCAAACTAGTGGAATACTGTGTAGAAGATTCTAACCATCAATTTAAATCGTTAATTGAACCACAGTTCACATAAAAGTACCCAATAGCGATGAAACGAAAACCTTGACTCATATTAAACTGAGAATTTTGATGTGCAATTTCAGATTATCGGTGATTCATTTATCGTATAAATTTATCCCAGCATTTTTGGGCGCCACCAATGACGACACGACGCTTCTCGATTGGTTATTAACGCGTCTATGATGTCATCCCTTCTAAATTGAACCTATCACTTCTGGCATGGTATTAAACACCCACACATTGACACTTGCACACTTTGACACTTTACACAGTTATTCAGGGTAGATCCCGGAGGCAGAGCAGTCCTCGCCAAATTCTAACTATTAGTTAAATATATGTATATGTGTAAATATATGAATGCATACATGGTGAATGCAGATAGACAGTAGAATCCGAAACGTAACATCCAACATCCATGCTTGTTCCACAACTCTGATTGGTCAAGTTTACCATGCATATGCATTGAGAGTATGCAAATCCGTTTTACCGAGACTGGCTTCATCGAATACAAACCACCACCTGCTGCAAATGATGCTGTACTCTACTACTAAGCTCTCGCTTTATTCTCCTACACACCCACAATACTACATCGCTAACAACAATTGTTGGGTCAAAGGAAATTTGAGGATTCCTGTATTCCTTTGTTTTCATAAATCATTCATTTTCTCCTCCCTATCCACTGTTTAGCTTGCTTCTGTTTGTTCCGTATCAGTTGTTACCATCACAATACACATTTATTGCCAAATAGATTCATATTCCTCTGTTTACAGTGCCAATTACATGTTTATCTGAACAAAGGCGGAGTATTAAATCGAAAATAGTTATAAAAATTTAGTCTTGATTTTTATATGTAACACAGTGTTGTCATTCCAACTTGGATCGACAGTCGGTAAAGTCACGTCCAGACGATACCGTCTTTTATCAACCACGCCGCTTTAAAACGATGTCGCTACACAAAGAATATCAAAACCAAGAGTAAAATAATGACACTTTGTAATTCTTTTTTTTTTTTTTTCGTGGATTAAATTAAATTCTAACCAAGCAATATTAAGGGCTTTAAAAACCGACGTACGTTTATTAAATTTGTCGGGTAATTTACCAGATAAATGGGATGTAAAGATAGACAATGGATGTAATACTCATAAATTTATGCGCATAAAGTTGATAAAAATTTAGATAAATTAAACCTGAATCTAATAAAAAAAAAAAAAAAAAACTCATGCGGAACAAACATGAAAAAAAAAAAAAAAAAAAAAAAAAAAAAAAAAAAAGAGTTGTCGGTATTTATTCAAATAATGTGGAAATAAAAATATAAATATTCATCTCAGTGAGAGAGCGTGTGTCACTTTTATATACATTTTGATTACGGAGAGAATAAAGTGCTTATATAACATGTTGCGCTGGCATATATTCATAAAAATGAAACTAAATATTTATATTAATATTTATATATTTATATATTTGTCACTTTTAACTTCTATCAAATGTGAGGTAATTTTTAATCCAAAATAATAATTTGTATGTTTCGTTTTTCAGGATATGCTTCAATGTGCCACGTCAATTGATGGTGAGTTAATAAATTTTATATTGTAAATTTATTTATTTACTTTTCACTCAATCAGGGCTAATGGAGACTCGTTAAATAAAATATTTATTTTAATCAAAAAATTTATTTGAATATAAATCAAAATTACGAAACAAGCAAATAATTAATAAGCATAGCGAGTAGATTTAATCCGTTAGACTTCGACTGCGCAGACTTGGCGCGCAGCTTCGTATGTCGGTAAAGAAGATCCGCAGTATAGTTATTAATATTTCAAGGGTGATCAAGAAATTTTTGTTTTTGTTTTTCAATAGACAATAAAGCGCTTTTTTTATTAAAGTAATTTATTTATATAAATTAAACATATAATAATATTTTTTATTAAAGAGTCGGTTCAGTAAACCGATACCCGAGGGTCCAGCGCTTGACCCTCTATAATATTTCTCCTCATATTCACCATCAACCCAATAATTCTCTTCTCATGTGTTTTACGTGCGTTAGACACACAATATACGGGTACTTTGTGCGAAAATTATTATTCCCACACAACGTTATTCATCATCATCGCATCAACGGTAACAAGATATTCAATCACTCACCATTTCAAAAATAAAATTATTACCCTCACTGTAATTAACGATACGTCCATTTATTGAAATGACAAAAAGTTTTTTAAATAATTGAAAAATTTTCACCACTCAATTTTTTAGTTCGCGTTATATGATTATTCTTATTGATATTAATAATATTGGTATGGTTATTGTTATCATAACTTTTTTTATTTCATCGTTATCAGAACATTATGATCCTCTTGCACGATTTTATTATATTTATATCCAACGCGGCCATTTGTAGCTTTTGTTAGCTATCCATTTTATCCAGTATCCACTCCCAGGAAATAATTTCCGCGCTTTTCTGTTTTAATATTCCGTGATACAGGTATATTTGTTTTAAATAAAATGAGATCCTAAAATTAACACAATAAAATGATGCATTGTGTTGTTCCATTATCAGCTTTTGTTCAAAATAAATATCACGAGAAATCTGAGCTTTTGTTACTTTCATCATATATTAAATGTAACATTAGTATTAAATAATGTTAACTTTGTTTTTCATGCAGAGAAAATTGACCCCAAAGCTTAATTTTTCTTTTTTCACTTCGTAACCTAATAAGTAGAGTTTGTAATTTTTATGGTGCTTTATTTTCCGCCAACAGGAAAAGTGACAAAGAAAAAAATGTTATTTTATGAAAATTCTTCTGAAAAAAATTGTTTTATTACAAAATCAATTGCATTGTTGAAAAGCTTTTTAAATTATGCGTGATATAAGCCGTCGCCCGTTTTGATTCGCCATAAGTCGATTTTTGATTAATTGATTAATAAAATATTAATGCCGTTAATGCTATGAAGAAGTGATTTTTGATAAGGGTTGTAGGGGTTCATTTTACTCGGAATTTCATTATCTTGATCGCAGCATATATAAGTTTTGGCAATGAACATTTTTTTTTTTTTTTTTTTTTTTTTTTTTTTTTATTAAGACAATTTTAATGGTGAGAAACTTTTTTTGTAAATTAGTTTATCGGATAAGTTAAATCAATCTTTAAATTCAATTATGTGTACGTAAATTGATTGAATTTAATCAAATGTGATCTAAAAAATAGTCGCGACATCTAACATAAAAAAGTAATAAAATCCAATGAGATTCTATCAATTAACTAAATAGTCACCGCGATATACTATGTACATGAATTTAATGAAAATTTATTGAAATTAATAAATAGTACGCATTTAAGATAAATAATATTCCCGGATATGCGCGATGGGATTATATATTAATAGTATAATCCTGAATCATACCAAGCGCTTGCGACACTACGAATTTGCGTATTCACTAGAGGATTCTCATTTATATATCTGGCAGCGTACATAGGTATACATAGCACACGGCGTAAATGCGTAACATGTATGAACCGTTCGTTTCCGTTTTATAAATGTATATTTCAGCATGTCCCGTGCGACATTGCCTACAGATATTCTGTCGCATTTCACAATTTCCCTTCCCCTTTCCTTCTATACTTCAATTCTTTTGTGTATTATACATATATATACAAATCCACCCGCCCACTACCGGTGGCGTCCCCGAACCTCTGATAATTTTATTCAAAGGCATTAGTTTTTTCTTCTATTTCTATTTATCTTTTGTTTTTTCCGGAATTATTTTTATTTATTTTCAGCTTTTTTTTTTTTTTATATTTTCAAAGAGGTCCCGATAAGAAAAATATGAAGCCGTTTTGAGGCAGCTACTGTATCACGGTCTCTTTGTGCAAAATAGACGTCTCGGCAAAGTGCGAAGACGGGAGTGGGAAAGAGAGAACTGCTAGAGGCTCAGGACAAAGGATTGTCAGAAACTGTGTGAGATACGCTTCAGGACAAAGAGATCATTGAAAGTACACGCATTTTCCCAGGAAAATTTTTACTATTTTCTGTTTCCAGTCGTTGTTTATGACAGTACTTACGATTATATTCGCTCCTTTTTTCTTGAGTGTCTTGAGTGACGAGCTATAAAAATTCATTCTTTCAGAAATAGTAGTTCAAAAGCTTAGTTCAAAAGCTTAGCAAATACTTAAATATCTCTACTTTCCAAAAGTGAAATAACAATAAACAATATGTAATTATTAACCAAATATAGCAAAAAGTACGCCTCAAAAATCCTCTTATCTTTCAGTAAAATAATTTAGCGAGAAAATCTTTACAAGTTTTAAAAAATAAAAACCGGGAATTCATAGCTGAGAATATTTTAATTGAATTTAAAGCCGGATCTACTTTCCATTGGGAATAAAATCTCCTGTCTTTCACGTGCCTCGTCCCTTGTAATTTTTTTGCTTTGCTCTTTCCCGATTTTGCCATTCCCGATCTTTTTCCTCTTTTAATTCGCCCGTCAGCAGCGATTCGCTTTTTTTTCTCCTCCATTCATTTTTCTTCCTCTTCTCGAGATTTGGTTCCCCTTCTTGCCGCGGACGGCGCCCGCTCATTATTCACGTATGCCTTAATGTTCACAAGGACAAAGAGCGACTGAGAAATAGATTTAAAAAAGCACTCTATAACATGATGCATTATGGAAGCAATAAAAGTCACGTCATACTGTAATACAACTAATGTATTTTATGTACAGCAATAATAATAATAATAATTGTACGTAACTCGGTACGCTCCGACGATTGTATTGGTATGGACGTGATCTCTTAAGATAAATATGCGTGTGCTATATACTAGTTGCGTGGGTGCATGTATTTAAATTGACCGAGATCTCACACAACAAACAACAGTATATACACACACGTACACACATAACCGGGCAATAAATATTTTATGGCATAGGCTGCCAAGAGTTGCGCAACCTCCGGGCGAATAAGAGCTTACAATTCCTACCAGAGCGTCTGGAAGTTTTAACTCTTGATAATATTTTTGTTAGCACAATCATGCTTTTGTTAATTTAATAAACCCCCAAAGTGATATAATTAATAACCAAGCTGTCAAAAATCACTCGAAAAATCTAAAACTAGCATCCGCTGTGTTTACCCCGCATATCAAACTCCTTGGGTACAATCCATCTCTAATGACCCAACGATAATAAAGGGGAAGCCTGGGTAACGGGTTTTCTGAAGACTCTTTAGCTAAAACTCGAGAAAGTACAATCTCAGTCTTACACTAATGATAATGATGATAATAATAATTATCATGATTCCGAGGCTGATAATACCTGAAGCTAAAGTTATAAGTAATAACTAAAGAAGTTGTAATGCAGAGCTTTGTCATCAAACTGTCATTAGATTATTATTGCACTGTAAGTCTTCATCTTCAGACGAGAGATTACTTTAATACCTTAGAGTCATCACTTTCGCTCACTTGCTCTTGCAGTCCGACGGCAAAACTGTATTTTAACCTTCATAAAAAGTGACTTTATATATAAATATCTGTGATATATACATACGATGAGGTTTATTGGCATTCGTAAAGCGCAGAAGGTGTGTTTAATGGTGCGTCATATGTTTTAGGTATGAAATCTTTCATTCAATTCCCCTTGTGTCTTTTTAGTCAATCCACAGTTTGCTGCTTCAAGAATCTTCGTTTTATTTTTTATTTCGTTTCGTTTTATTTTATTTCATCTTTCTCTTCTTTGTTTTACGACTACTTCCTTCCTTTAAGGTTTTGTCTTCGCTCAATAAACATTCGCGAAGAAATATACAATTTTTAATGATAGAACTGCCATAAAAGTGAACTGTGTATCTAAAAACAAAATTGAAGATTTTATGGCTTTTTTTATTGGCTCTAATCCTTTTGCGGATATTGATTGGAAATTGAACTACTAGGATCAAGAAATTTTACCACCTTTTGGACTACTCTTGATATTTGAATTTTATGTGATCAAAAATTAATTATTCCAATCTATAAATGATCATTTTCAAGACAAAAATTTATCTTCAATACTTTACATTTAAACTCGACAAAAATTTAATTAAACAAATCGAAGGTATCGAACGGAAACCGTGAACGCTCGAAATAATTTAATCAAAGGAATAAATCCAGCGTTGATCAAAGAAACTATAATCAAAAATTCCTGGAAGTCAGTCCACCCTTGCTTGCAATTTTAAAGAAAAAGTATCTACTCGAGATCGGTAGGTAGAATCTATGAAAAATGGCGCAAACGGAAAGATTTAAGAGTAAGAAACAAGAGGCATGTCTAGCAGTAACAAAACGAGATTGGAAGCAGAGGAAGGATAAAGACCGGCATAGTGTTATGTCGATGTTGGCTCCTTGGTACTGTTCCCTTGATCTTCTTCACAGCACAGCAGCATCACATCCAACCAACCATCAACAATCTAGCCCTATAAAGAGGCTCACACACATCCATAGACTACTACACAGAGAGAGAGAGAGAGAGAGAGAGAGAGAGAGAGAGAGAGAGAGAGTAAAGCGTCCGCTGGGATTACCAGCCACTCGAGACTCTTTTCTCTTTCTCATTCATCTATTCTTCAGCCAGCGTAGGTACTTCTGCTCGATCTCTCTCATTTGATTCCCAACACCCAGAACAAGACCAAAACCGACAAAAAAGTAAATAACTCCCTTGGTCTTTGTATCGAGTGCTGGGTTAACAAGAACCCCGTTTAACGTACATCTATTAATCCTCTTCTTCGGTCCTACGCAAAAAAAGTTGTTTGAATTTGTTAAGTAGCTCACACATAGCCTAGAGTTATACTTCAGGCACAATGCAACTCTTTCTTCATTTTCAAACTCTAAACAAAAGACTACTCTGCTGTTGCTCACTGCTTCGGCTCTGGCTCTGGCTCTTGCGGCTACTTAACTAAACGGTTGGCAAACAACCGGGGTTTCCTCTGCAGTGTGCTTCAACCAGAATTAGAAGAATCTATCAACAAGAAGAGTTGTAATGCTTGTTTAAGTAATGCCAATAGCTAGCTACCCCAACGCCACTCAGCTATACACCTTGTCTAACCCAGTAAACTCCCGAGTTGATGAACTTACCAAGAGAACCAGAAAACAGGGGATTATTTTTAGCCGCTTACGGTTTCTCGAGTTTGCTATTTACAGTATTAACGAGTAGTTTCATCAGCAAATGCGAGGATGTTCCGTCAGGACCAACAGTCCATTTTAGTGATGGCTTCAACAACACTTTCTCAGGCAAACACAAACACTGGAACTACCTGAGTGTATTCGAAGCAAGCCAAGAGAAACTTGGTGACGATCCTCTGAACTAATAATTGAATCAAGTTTCGCGAATTGACTCCAACACTGAAGCAGCAGAGTGTTTGATCTCCGGGAGCTATTAATAAAAGAGCTGCTGATGATGCGAAAAAAGTGGATGCTAATATGCTATTGGACTACGTAGAGAGCACTTGAAAAAAGCACCTGGAGCTATATGTGACCTAAATAGGGTGAGTATTAAAGGGCTGCAGTGCATTTAAATTAACGTCGCATCTACGAAAATTGATTTAATGGCGATCAAATATTTTGTGAGTGGCTGCGCTTTACCGAAGAACTTTCGCCATGCATTTCTATTAAACGATGTGCACTTACTTTTAGTCACTAAAAGTTTTGTTTTTGGATCGAAAGGAACAAACAAATGGGGGATAACTTACTTAAAGATGGACCACCCCGATTAATGATTTCGAAGGAGAATAAATCGTTATACCAATGGAGCTACAACTCTTGCTTATCTGACGGGGATGAAAAGTACAGTGAAAAGTTCCCGGAGGGTGAGAAGTAGGTAAGGACCAAGTTTGAGAAGTAGACGCTTCGGAGGGTTTGAATTTCTAGCGGGTGAGATAAACGAATATGATATAAGTTTCTGGTGAGGGGAGTGTTAGAAAAAAGGAAATTGTGTAGCAATCGTTATTTGTTGCGTGGTATTTTTAGCGTCTACCAAAATTATCAGTCAAAATAGTAATTTTATCGATGATTGATGATAACTCTGACGGACATGAATAACTCCGCATGAATGGAAGCAAAAAAGGGCAGTCGGTTTAAATACCCAGGACGATCAATCATCTGTCTGGGGAAAAAGGACACCGAGTGTGAAAGCTTCCGTCGATTCAGTGGAAGCCAAGGTAGAACTAACATCCGGTTCTAATGTACTTCCGGGTCCTGAAAGCCAATGAAAGGATACCCATCAAATCTCCAGGGTATTCTCCCAATGTCCAGTCTGGAGTCTGATGATGTCAACGCTAACAGCAATAAACCGAGAGTTGACAAAGCAACAACCAGACCCGGTCTAAGGTCTAGTTCAGTGAGTGGCGATACCGCAAGCTTTCCGGTGGGACATGTCATTCTTTTCTTGAAAACCATTTTCGGACTGTGAAACTCGTCTCTCGGGGCAAATTCAAACTATGGCTTCCATTCTTTTCTCACCGACCTGGAATCAGGAGCTTTTCGGACAACGATCAGTAGAGAGAGAGAGAGAGAGAGAGAGAGAGAGAGAGAGAGAGAGAGAGATGATCAAAATATACAAGTTCACAGAGTGAAATCCAATGGACACTTAGATTTGTTGGTGAAGGATGTTTCAGTGATGCAGAAAACTGTCTGGTCTCCTCCTTGTTTCCTATTATTCCTCGTCTTGTGGAATTGGTGGGTCTTGTTGATAAAAAATAAACCAACTGAAGTAAAAACAATCCAGACAACAGATTTCCGTGTCCAGAGAAGAGTTTTCTTACAACAAAACGAGATACTTCTCAAGCAGTAACTGTTCCAGCCAGCGGACACATCCCAAACGTGTCCCTCAGAAGTTTCGGTAGTTTTTTTATCCGGCAACGTCGCTTCCAGAAACTAATACCAGGCTGGAGTGAGATTCTGTCGAGGGGTTGTAAAGTAAAGGGACGAGGACACGACCCGAGGCCAGAGAGCTACAATGAGTGGGTGACTGGATGTATACTATATACACATCTATAGACTACTTACACTGATAAAAGTCCGAAGCAGTGTAAAGCTCTGCTCAGTCATGCTTTACGTGTCTCCCCAAGCCACCCCTTCAGGCCTGCCTGGTCTTCGTGACCGATAAAAAGCCTCGATTCCCACGAGCCCCGGAGCTTCCCAGTGCTCTTATTTTCTTCTACTCAGCCTCTGTTTCTGTTTCAACATCTACCTATCCGATGAAAAGCTCTTGTAACTGTGAGAAAAACCACCTTAAAAATTAGGACACTGGAGATTTTTCATGACGCTCTCTTTCTCGACTCCACACTTTTCATGCACTTCTACTTATACCCCTCATTCTCTTCAGTTATTTTGCTGGACAACCTTTCTCTCTTCCTTCATTATCTTTTTTTAATTTCGAGGCTGGTTGGTTTTGTGCCAGATGTGAGCCCACTTTTATTATAATTTCAGGAATCCGCTTGTTTCTCCCTCCTCGTTATTCGGATATTCCCTTTTAGATCATGACACTCCTGTCATTATTTCTATTTCCCTTTATTTTTTATTTTTTTTTTTCCATGCCACATACTTTTGAACAAACAACAAAAACACAACACATTTTTTATATATTTTTCTACATCTGTATTTTATACATATGACCAATTAATTTTTCACTTGTCAAAGTAACCGCTGACGCAAAATGTTTTCCTTTTTGCAGTATAATTTTTCAACCTCTGTACATTTCAAAAATAAAAACAAAAAAAGGATCGAGTGAAATAAAAAAAAAAAAATAAATAAATAAAAAAAAAAAACGTCCAGAATCGTTTTTCCCCATTCGAGTGAACACGTCAGCTCTTCTGTGTATGCATACATACATTTACATACCTCACACCCTTACGAAGACCAACATTCACATTCACATTCAGCTCCATGTTATATTTTCCCTGTTGCTATTTTTATTCCGTTTTTACTTTACACCCACCTACACGAATTACTCCAACTGTCCGTGTCGATATACACCACGATTTCTGCGTGTGAGTGTTCCTAGATAGATTCCCACGGGCTCCGCGTGTACGTCGATACTTGGAACTGGCACAAAATCGCACCAGGGAATTTGTCCGGTGGAATCCAACACGACCTCTTCTCTCTTTAGCTTTTTTATTTCATTTCACCCCAAACAATTACATCGAGTTCACCTTCTCGCCTCGCGGGTAGTCAACCAGATGACGTTTTTTTTTTTACATACCACCGCTGGCTCCAAAGAACCTATTTTAAATCCTGATCAGCTGACTCCACAAACACGAACAACTGCTAGTAGTTGGTGACCAACAGTAGTTATATCAACATAAACATCAATAAAACAAGCCGTTGGACAAATTAGTTGCTAAATAGTTGGACATGAAATCTCGTGGACAGTGGCTGTGAGTTAGTGGTGATGCAAAGCCGTCTGTGATTAACGAGTTAGCCGTATTTTGTATTTTCAGCACCAGTTACCAGGATTGGTTTATAGCTACCTCAAAACTCCCGTTTACGTACGGTGAATTGCGGAAGTTTGGCTGGACGTGAGAATCGATCCACTTGGCATCTTCCCATCACACACTCGCTCACCAATGACAAACAAGGACATCCACCAGACGAGCTGAATCATCAGACGCAGTAACTGCTAGAATCCAGACTCTAGTCCTCAGATAAACGTCCTCGTCTTGGAACCACCAGGAGCGCTAGGGTAAACTATCCTCATCATTTTACGAGACTCGTTGGCACGATGGGTTACGATCCTGATCGTATTAAAACCCAGTCTTCAGTCTCCGAGGAATAGACACTCGCCTTTAGCAGTCTGCCGCCCACAAACACGCCAATCCAATGCATTATGCGTCCTCCAAATGGTATACCCTATTTCACCGGTGATATCCCAGAAAACTACCCACTTTATGGGTGTCTTATGACCCACTTTAAGTTTCCCTATCTGCCAAGCTATGAATCATTCTTGACTAATCTTATTATCATGCTACCCTTTGCATGAAAAAGCAAAATTGGAGAACCTTTCTAATCAATTTGTGTTAACAATTCCCGGAATGAACTCTTGGCATTTCTTTTCTGGTTACTTTTATTGTAACAGAAATAAAAATGGTGTTTTTAATATCCAGATGAAAGACTCGGAGTAAAGATGATAAGAAAGCAACCGTGGTCGGAATAATCGGCGCATGAAGACGGAAAGTACGTAAACCCTAGCTCAGGCTTATACCTCTCAACATCGCCGTTTGATGCTGCAGTCATATCACGTGCACACTCTAGGAGTAGAAGGAGTGCTCATACTTATACACTGGCGCCCAATCCCCGATCCTCTGCATTTCGACGTACTTATAATATACATAAATGTGTTTTGCCTCGTTTATGTTTGCTATCTCAGCTCACAGACATATAGGAAGTATCAACCAGAGATACTAACGTGAGAAAATCCAGACTTCAAGAGTGAGTGTTAGTTGGCCTACTCTATTTGGTTCCATCAGAACTGGTTGCTTTGGGTTTCGCTTTCTCTTAAAACTTCTTCCTCTCCATCTTCTTGATCTTCTTCGTCTTCCGCTTGCTCTTTACTATCACTGTTATTGCGCAGTTATACTGTAAAATATACGCTTGCTCGGATGTTAGATTTGGTGGAGGACAAAGAACCCAGAGCAGACTCGAACTGGTATACATAAAAAAAAAAAAAAAAAAGCTCTGGCATCGTAAAACCTTTATTTCTTAAGCTAAGGTTATCTCGGATCTAGACACCGTTGGCCTAAAAATTCAGATAGTTTGGCCCGATCCTAGATTCCAACAACTCCAACGTGAGCAAGATCATCATGATGATCACAGCCTGGTTTTATTATTTATCTTTTATCTGTATTGCTCAGCGTCACTGCTCGGATAATTCTCTTTTTCGTCACATTGTCTCATTCTCATGCTTGAAAAGTTTTGTCGTTTGTCGACGAGTGCTTTTAGAGGACACGAAATAAAGAAATTCTGAAATGGCACGGGTGGGTCAGCCCTCGAGGGATCACTGGACTCATGCTATAGTCTGCAATTAAAATAATTTCGTTGCCTCAACGAATTTCGCTCTCCAGTCTGCAGAGTCTGCTCTGGTATCTGTAACTCTTTTCTGGGCTAACTACGGCTGGATCCCTAGATCTCCATGCCGGTTTAACTTCCACTCGCGGTTTCTCTTTTTCCGCTGTTTTAAACAGCAATCAACAATTTTATGCGACGAGTCAACCCTTGAAGAGTATTTCTCAGTCGCATTGCTGTTTTAATAATTGTGATCATCATTATCATCATCATCATCATCATCATCATCATCATTATCATTATCATCATCATCTCATAGAAAATCAATAAGAATCTTTTGAGCAATCAAAAGCAAAGTCTTTTCACACATAATTCGAAGGCGTTAGTTAAAGTAGTACGAATTTTAATCAGAGGCATTCATTTGAACAATAGACTAATCAACTCAAAATTATGAAGCAGTAGATGAATAGAAGTACCGAATAGTCGATCGCTATCAATTACTTCCAGCTTGTCATTTTTATTTAGCGTGTATCATAATACCGGTTATCAAGTTTAATCAATGTGGCTTTATTATAGTCAAGAAGAATCCTTTTAGAACGGAGCTACAAAATGAAATAAATCCAATCCAAATCTATTGAATATTTTTGAACGTTATTCTCCACCTCCAATTCCATCGGTATTTCATTTAAAACATTTTTTGTCTCTGGATGCTCAATCTTGAATGCACCAGCCACCAATCGGGTAAAACCACTCCCACCTTTATTTCTCGACAATTTCAATTCGTGCTACACCATTGCCTACTTCCTCTCAATGACAAAGCCATCCAAAAGCTCCTGATCAAAACGGAAACACCCGAAATAAAACGTATACTTCGCTAAAATATAAATCCATAGTAACAATCGCACAACACTATTATATTTTCAGTCAATACCCAGATACAGACTATTGACAAGATGACACAGAAAGACAAATGTTTAGCATAAATTCCACGATTTTATCTAACAAAGGACTCTATTTCATTGTTATTGTCGATGGTGGTACTATTTTTATTATTATAATGTTTTTTATCATTTTTCCACTGGGCTGGGATGCTATCGATACTCTAACCTTTGATGACCCCAAGCGGATAAATTCCCAAAAGCCTAGACGCTCGCGGCGGTTAAATATCTCACGGTCCTTTGAGTTCCATCAAAAGAACACGGGCCAGCTTTGGCTAGTCTATAGGATCGCTAGTAGCTAGTGTTGCTTTATATCTACCCGATGAGCATTAAGGCATTAAAGCACAACCTGGACTGATGGAAATTGCTTTAAGCTTGACTTTTATATATTACAAAGAACATACTTTGCATCATTTTGGAGATTTACCTTTGGAACCTTTACTGAAATTCGTGTTGGTTTTGTGATTTCAGATTTAGATTCTTTTTCATTGAGATTTTTATATTAATTCAATGCAATTCACTGTTTCATCATTTTGTTCCTTAAAATTTCATTAATATCATCAAAAGTCATCGTTTTCTTAAAAATACATGAATTTCCTTCTTCTAATTTGTTAGAATGCATATTATCACTTTTTATAGGTGTCGTATTTTCTCAATTCCAAAAATTCAACTCATAAGACCAGTAGAGCTTCATTGATTTCTATTATCAAGCTTTAAAAATCTAATGAATTAGCATTCTTCGAATTCCAGTCTGCATACAGTTCCATGCAGAAAAGCCCCGACATTTCATAGCTTCCAATCTTATCTTAATTTGATCTTCCCTCGAAATTCTTCGAACTAACTCAATCCGTCTAATCTCCATCATCACTTCTAATGTTCTATAATTATTTCAACAAATCTTCAGCTCATCAATATTCAACATCCTCACAATCAGTATCAGTATCACAATTTTGATACACATTACACATGACACTATTCCTGGATCACCAGAACCGAGCATTGAGCACACTCTGTTAAACATAAACTTCAACGCAATATACAACAAATTAACCAGTGACTTTGGCAGAATAGAATCGCAAACGCTAACAAGCGTGGAAGCAAAACAGTTTAACCGTGCGGACGTCACGTGCGTGTGTTTACACAAGACCGGTCTTTGTGAGGATTGAAGGACTTGCCGGCTTCGAGTTGGAGGAGGGGCAGGAGTCCCAGTAGGGGATCCTGATGGGGAGATCGGGGGTGTAGCGGGTACACAAGGCACACCGACCAATGACTAACGACAATTGACAATCGACAAATGAGTGAGTACGAGCGTGAAATCAGTGATATCGCCACAATCATAAGCATCACTGATTATTCCTAGTTTCAGATTCTCCGGTCAAGCTTGCTACTAAATTAAAAACAACAAACAGTGAATAGTGAATGTGTAAATATAGTTTATGAATAAATCAGCAGTTAAACGTCAAGCGTATTCAAAGAAAAGCAAAACCTCACTTTTTTTTTTTTTTTTTTTTTTTTAAATCAACCCGATGACACTAGATACCACCAATGACATCCGTGACACTAGAGACGTCAATCCTGGTGTTGAGTAGTGCACAATTTATATTTAGCTCCATGCTACTCACTACTCTGTAATCTATTACTTTGTCTGCGTCTATGTCTTTATGTCTGTGACTCAGTGACTTCACCAACATTATACCGATATAGTGTAGATAGCATCTCTAAACATGAGAGAATCACTAGGGACTATTGATTCCCGTGCTCGCTGACACGCGTGGGGACTGACAAAGGACGTGCCTTGGACGCGTGTCGCTTTGTTCCACTTTAACCCTCGAACGCGCCCAAAGTACATTCAACCTGACTCGGCAACCGAATATATATGTATGGAGGTAGTCATCGTACAGTATTATTTCCTAACCACAAAAACCCGAGCTCTGACACATCCGCTTGTTTGTTAAATTAAAAAGAGGTAAAATAAATAAATACATATATGTTTATATAATAAAATAAATACAGGCTGAAGTCTGTCGGAAACGTATAATATATCATGACAAACCACACCTTGATTTTTGAATTTGGAAAAATAAATTTGTGGTAGATTTCATGAAAATTGAAAATGTCGGGTGTGATAAATTTGTTGGTTTAGAGAAAAATTTGCTTCGACAGGTTATGGGCCCAGTCTTAAAATTAAATTTTAGATAATTTATAGATTTAATTGGTGAAAAATCAGTAGCAAATCTTAGAACTTTTTTTATTGATAATATCAATCCTTCTTGGAGTGTATTTCACTCTGGAATGATTAAATCGATTTAAAAATATCTAATCCCCGAATTTTTTGTCATGTAATTGGTAAAAGATGTCATGTAATGAAGAAAGATATCGAAGAAGAATATGGTAAGAAAGATGCGAGGCACGCGAACGACCGGTTTCCGGCAACGCCTCCTACGGGTATAATGATTTAATTAACGAGTTATTTTACTTCTTAAACGTTTTTTACTATAATAAAACGCGATATTTTAATGATTATGGTGGATTAATATTAAGCGATCAAATGAATGAAAGCTGGTCGTATAAATATAAAATATAGTTGGCAAGTTATCTAATAAATATGAGTATCGCTTTAAAAAAAAGTAACTTTTTTTAATATCGTCTTTGTGTACATTGAATACTTTATTTCAAAATGACGCAATAGAACCGTTACTTCAAAGAACCCTACTATACAGTGTATTTGAGTTTCTTTGTTCCGACTACATATAACACTGGACTCATGTTTGAAACTTTTTTTTTTTTTCGTTTTATTAGTTTCTTTTTACACGTGTCATTTATAATGGAAATTGATTGTCTAACTTATAGCTAAACACTTTACTTTTCTGTTTCAAATAAATTATTCTACGGTGATTTGACTTTCATTTTATTGGTGTTAACTTTGGACGTTGATTTAGTACATTTTTTTTTTTTAATATTCAGTGGTGGTATGATTTACTTGTTGCTGTAAGATGGACTTTGTAGAGTAACGACTGACAAAAAGTTTATAAAAGTTTTTTGGCCTTGAAATATGTATGATTTAAAGAAAAAACTAATCAACTGATTGAAAATTGTCGTAAGATGAAATGTTGAGGGTGAAGTTTAAATTTTTACTTCATACTATCTTTTAGAAAGAAATAATTAATCGCGTTATTTATAAGATTGTCGCAAAATCGCTGTAAAATCTATAAAAAGCATAATATTTAAAAATATTATAAAAACGTTAAGCTATTATCATGTAATAGACCATAGTGAAGGAACTTTCTTGAAGTTAGACAAAGGAAGATATGTACATACGTTGAAACAGGGGTTAGAGATCAACTGGAACCAATTTCAGCAATGCCGAGCATTTAAATTGAGTCTGACGTAACCTCAAACGCTCGAGGGCGCTCTCCACCCAATCTTTTAAATAAATTACATAGTCTCGTCTCCCAGTTTAGCATTTTTTCATTTCTAATTTTTATTCAAGCAAGAAATTTTATTATTTAAAAAGCTTCTGCTTTTAATAATTCAGAAATTAATGGTTTTGCTTTCGATCTTTAGCCTAGATTAATTTTTGTACGATACTTTTTTTGTAGAGAATTTAATTTCTTAAAGACCAAGACCTTGATTTTTTTGACATTTTGATTTGTGACCATGCTTTAAATTTAATGCTTTAAATTTTGTCTTTAATAATTGACCTAGGATAACTCTGGAACAGACCAAGTTATCAATTAGTCATAAGACACCTTTCTTGTTGGGGATTAAATTATCTAAAAGTAAAGTCCTTGATATCTATGATATCTTAATTCGTTAACGAGTTCTCGATAAAAAACAACCATCTATAAATCATAAATTCAAACGCTATCAAATGAAAATCGCTAATCCATAATTCCTGTTGTTATTTCAGATCAGCTGGATATGGTGGAGCTAACTCGATACTACGGAACAAATAGTAAACTGCAAACTAGAGAACGAGGACGAAAAGAAAGACAAAGACATAGAGGAAGAGGAAGAAGAATAGGAAGAAATTGAGGTTGGGAAGATGAAACTTAATATGAAGAAAGAGAAGCAACTCAACGTAATATTAGTGTTAGTGTTGGCACTGTAGTAGTTCTACAGTGGGTCTTGGTATAACAGCACCAAGCCAGTGGTACAATGATCCCGGGGTCACGCTCCGGTCACTGACATCCGCGTTGGCCACCACTCTCTCTTCTCTTCTCTTTTCTAAGAGTTACAGCCATGGTAACTTTGCCCTAAGACACCAACAATACCACCCCAGCCAGTTCAGAGTACAGCCCGAGCTAACTCTTCGGAGAGCCCCAGTCTCTAACCTAACCTGCTTTGCCCTTTCGACCGCGCTTAGTTCTTAGATACTAGGTACCAGGCCCGCAATCAGGAAACTGCCCGCCATAAATATCGTCTAAGTTGTAAATGTCCAGTTCTTCATACATTTCATTTCATTTTTCTGTCTAAGGTATCAAAGGGCTTTGTTTATCGTACTGATATGATTTTGCCAACTTGCTAATAGATTTACTTTCACGGCTAGCTACTTTTTTTTTTGTTCAATACAAACTAAAATAGATGAAAATAATTTTTTTTTCCTTTAATCAAAAATATAAACAATTTATTCAAAATTGTTGGATTTTTCTTTTTCAATTTTTTTTTTCTCAAGTTCTCAAGTCTTTTGCACAAACTCAAAAATTTTTACGACGTTTTTTGAAATAAAATTTTTTTTTTTTCGATCAATAAAAAAATTACTCTTCAAAAGTAAAAAATTAAAAAATAATGTTTAAGTTTTTTATGAAAATAAACAAGAATTCAAAATTTCATAAAAATTATGCTAAGTGAATTTTTTAAAATTTTATAGATATTTAGAAAAAAAATTTTTTAATGAATGAGACAAAATTAATTAAGTTTATTTTTCGTCAATTTAAAAAAAAAAAAAATGATCTACTACATACTAAATTTTTTTAAATACAAAATTGATTGTTAATTTTTGAGATTAGTTTTTTTTACGCCAAACTTAATTGTATCGCAGGAAAACTATTTATAATTGATAATAACAATTGTTTACTTGCTGTCTAGCTCAGTTCCACCTTTTACTTCAATGAAACATTACAAGTTTACAAATAAGTCTGTAAATCCAATATTTGGTTACATATTAAGTTTCAATTTAACTGAATTACATGTCAATTAGAACCGGAACTAAGTTTGTTGTTGCTAGTTGTACTTAGATCTTAATTGGCTCCTTACTAATGTAATTTCAAACTATTTTAATTTATATTAACAGCCGCAACCTTATTAATACATGAAACAATTTCAGAGATAAATATATATTCTTGTTACCGACGAAAATACAAATTACACAAGTTAAGTCATCAGAATTTTTGTGCTGGCCTTTAGATGTACGCTTGTAAGCAGGACAAAGCAAAACTAGTGGTAGTATGTTGAAATTTGCATGGCAAAAATTTTTTCTTGCAGAAAACAAGCTAATGCATTAAGTATAAAAATAAAAATGAATGCAGAGTACAGAGCACGTACATAGAGAATAATACGTATAAAAAGTATGAAAAATAAAAAAGTACCTTGAGAAGATCCGCTTCTCAAGATTTTCTCACCGTTTGTCTAAAGTCAAGACGCGGGATAATCCACGTTGGCGTAACGACTTTACTGTTGAATTGAGAGCAAAAGCTAGCTTTAAAAATAAAAATTACAATGATGATGATGATGGTGATGATTGTTGTCGTTATCGCGATAGTAGCGGAAGAATTTAAGATTTTTGCTACGAGAAATTGGCAACCTACTGCTGAATTTTTTATTCCAATCGATAATTCATATTTTATTTAATAAAAAAAAAAAAAGTTATAAACTCGATTTTAAAATTTTATTTTTACCGAATAGAACTGATGGAAACGAATGAAAGCAGCAATCAAATTAAAATCGGATTGACTTTTTAATATTTGTGGAGTTGACAACAAATGTCAACCAGATGATTAAATTCTAAATTTATTTATCGGTTTTATTCTATTCGTGAAAATCCGCTGCATGACTTATAGTTATTAGTTATAACCCAAAATAAACAAGATAAAAATCGATTACTTCCAAAATCGGGTGTTAATTTATTCATCTGTTGATTGATTAAACCGAAATAGATCAAGTTTATCTCCCATTTAACCACATTTGAACCTAGAGTTATTCAATTTGACTTTTAAAAACTTCCTCGGGTCTAAAATCGCCTCGTTGACTATTAACGAAAATTAAAATGGTTTATTTGTAGAAATGATGTGGGCTGCGGCCTAGATTATAAAATTCTGAAAAAAAAGAACCCCCACAACCCCTATTTATCATCAGTTTTTCATACAATTAACGACATTAATATTTTATTAATCGATTAATCAAAAAATTGACCTGCGACCGATCAAATCGCGCGACAGCTTATTTTGTTCGGGATTTTAAAAGCTTTTTAATCGGCCAACTTATTTTATTCAAAAATGATTTTTTGACGGAATAAATTAATTAAATTGGAATATACCTTTTCATTTTGTTTACTTTCTATTAAAATATTAATTTTAATTGGGATTTCTTCACAGAAAACTATCAAGTGACTGAGAAGTAAATAATAAGTATTTCGTACGTGCCTGACTCGTTGCTCTGCCCTGGATTTAACAGTGGGTGAGCAAAGTTTCAGGTGTGTCCGCGGTGCTTTATTACGTCAGAAGAAAGAAACGACTTGAAGAATAAAAGAAGTCGGTTCCAGTCTGAGTCTACAGAGGTATGGAGAGAAAAAAGTAAGTAGGATGTCGAAAAAGGAAAAAAGTATAAAATGAAGTTAAAAAGTAAAAAAAGTTAATGTGAATGAAGAAGTAGTATAGAAGAAGATCAATGATAAATGATCGTTGAATTTTATAAAGTGTAATATAAGAAGTTACAATGAAGAATAAAAATAAGTCTTCCAATATCATCGCCGCTTTAAACAATCCCACTAATGGACACCGATCCGCTCGAGCAGCATAAGACAATTGACTCTATTGACTAAAAACCTTTTCTTTATATTATCGAGATCTGAGTGGTATGGAAGCATTCACTGTTATTTTAACTGTTCATTTATTTTCAAAAGACTCTTCTATATTTTTTGCTCAGATTGTAGTAATGGTATATGTATAGCTGACTTTAGTCGAAGTTTTTACTCCAGTGATGCAGAAGAATAACAAAGCGACCAAACCTCAATCGTACTCTGACGCCTGAAATTTGCTTTTTACCTGGCCAATGTGCAGCCTCAAATGAGGAGTTTATTTAAATATTTATTATTTAACAAAAGGTGAGCAAAGTTTCAGGTGTGTGAGTGTATTGGGGTGTCTTCAGATTCAACTATAGAAGAAAAATTCATTCGACTAAAAAATTATGTAAATATTAGATTTTAAGTATAATAAATGTGATTAAAGTCAAAACTGTTGAAAAATATTGATTTTTTAATAAAATATGTTGGGTAGTTGAAAGGTGCTTAAAATTTTACGTAAAATAAGCCTCGCGCGACTTGATTCGTCGCAGGTCAATTTTTGATTAATTGATTAATAAAATATTAATGCCGTTAATTCTATGAAAAACTGATAATTGATATGGGTTGTGTAGGTTCATTTTACTCGGGATTTCATGATCTAGGTCGGAGTACAGTTCATGAACAAAAATACACAAAGTAATTTTTTGTTAATCACTATAATTATGCGATTTAAGAAGCTATAAATTTTTCTAAAGGCCAATTAAATAAAATTATTTATGAAATTTTTCTCAATAAAAAATTTGAAAATTCTTTATTATAATAAACACGAATCTACGAGCTCAATTTATCTTTCAGAACATGTTCAATGCATTAAAAAATGAGTAATAGTATAACATCGATTATCTAATAAAAACCGCGGTCACCTAATACCCGTGAAAGGACACGTAATGCAATAAGGAAAATTCTTTAAGCAAAAAACATTAAAAATACTTGCGGTTTTAAAAGGCGCGGTCGGTGTTATAAAGTAAGGTCGAGATGCAATGAGTAATATTGTAGGTGACTGCATAACATATTATTTATACATAATAATAACTATCATAATTATAAGTATAATATAAGGTAAATAATAAAAGTATAAGTACAAGGTACTTATACCAATGTAACCCAAGTATCTTAGCTGCTTTGACCTATTTATAGGTATCGTGTAACAAGAGAGTACCGCAGCTTCTCATATGACGCGATGAATTACGTTAAGAATTAGATATACCACGTTACACATATGAAATCAGATGCAATCTGAATTATATCTAGTATTATCCTTTTGTTTGTTCTCCTTGCTATTTCGAGGATAGAATTACTAATGTACCATCAATTTTACCGAATTAAATCATTTCTGTACGTATTATTCTATCTAATATACCGGAAAAAGTTTGCTATATACAAAAATAAACATAGATTTATATAGACATTTGTAATTTGTATATATTTTGTAGAAAATTTGTAGGGTAAATGCACTAGTAGTTCTCCGGTTAGATAATATTAATTATTTTTTCAATTTGAATTGAACTTTTAAGTTTAGCTAGTAAATTTTTATATAAAAAATTGTCTTATTAAATTACACATACATTAATAACTGATTAAATGTTTCTTATTTTATCATAATATAGTAATCAGAAATAATAAATTGTATATGTGGTAGAAAATTCTCCATTTAAATTACGATCGAAATTAAATGATTGAAGAACTAAATAACAGATATTTAAATTTTAAAATATATTAATGAATTTTTTTAATAATTCAACATTAAAAATATATTAAAATGTCACAAACAAAAATTAAATTCTCAAAGCATGATATTAAACTTTTTATTTTATTTTAAAAATATTGTAATTATTTAAAATAATAGTTTTAATGAAATAATAATCGCCTAAAATTTGCGTTCATTATTCATAGGCAAGAATTTATAGTAGTTGACGCGCTTATTTACCGAAGTTATTGTGTTTTTATCGATCTTTGTACCTGACTGAAAGTTTAACTTGTATTTACGTAAATATTTTTCCCTTATTGCATCTATAAAGTTATTATAAAACTTATAATGACTTGTAAAAAAATTAAGTTTATTAAAATGAATCCTTAAGATGTTATTTCATTGATTAAAAAAAGTATTTACTTTTTAGAAGCGCAACTATAAAAGATTACTGATTTACTTCAAAACACAATAGATAATTTTAACTAATTATTTTTAGTATAATAAACAATGCAAAAAACTTATAGATACTATTAATAATGCATATTGTAAGTGGTTATAATTAAAAAATATTCAGAGAACATACAATCTTTATTTAACAGTAATATTATTACTTTTATATACGATCGGTCAACTACTAGTGCATTTACCCTAAATTAATTTTCCGATTTTTTTGGCTGAAAGTAAGTGAAGCCTCACTTCTTTGCAATTACATTTATTACGATAACATGTCCTTCGGTTACCTTATCTAGTGTTATTTTAAGAAAAAAATTTTTTTTTCTTGTCGGAATAAAATATATAACATCTAGAGCTTAAATCAAAAAAGGAAATATGATTCCAGAACATTTGTACTTCGTTAATTGAATTATGAAAATATTATTGACATGTTATCGTTTTTATAAATATTCTTAAATTTTTAAATATGTACACGATGTATCAACTAATACTGTAATTTTACGGTTGCGCAGTAATTATTACTGTACTATAATGTAACTCCAAAAATAAAACTCATAAAAACTAAAAGTTGATTACTGTTAATAGACTTATTTGCCAGGGTAACATTAAAAACTCGTAACCTCAAATTGTAACATAAAACAAATTAGCTTTATAGCATTTTAATTGCAATAATTACCCTCGAGTGAGTTGAATAGCTAATCGATAAGTATACCCACGGTATGAAATGTTAATCAATAAAAAATGACGCTTGAAGTATTTAGAAGTTGGCGCCCAGAATAATCCATGATCACGTGGTGCGCCCATCACTCCAATGGGGAATCCCCCGTTTTTAACGGAAACTCAATCGTCAAACTTGAAAGTGAGTTTGTACTTGCAAGTAGAAAGGAGTACTTGCAAGAGGGAAAGAAGTTGGGACAGGGAGGAAAAAACAAGGGAAGGAGATGGGAGTGGGCTTCCTCCTTTGTCCTCGCGATTGCTTGTAAAAATGCAAATGCTCTGAAAGATGCGAAGAGTTGATAAAAGTAAGGGGTGAATTTAAAACTGTCTCGGTCTCAGAGCGGCAGAACTCCTGGGAAACGTTTCAAAAGTACTGGACACTTGAAAATAAAGTACTGCCAATTGCATACTAAACAACAAAATTATGTTTTTAAGAGATGCAAATGTTACGGCTAAAAGAATTTTTATTAGGCTTCTGTTAATTAGTAAACAATTATATAATTGTTGAAGAAGCTTTTTTGTCGACAGAATTTATAAATTTTAGGCGAGAAAATTTTGAATTGTTTGTGTCAAAGGAATAATTGACTCACAAACGATTGAGAAGTTTGAAAGTACAAAAATTTTATAGTCTAGGCCAAAAATTAGTTACTCTCTTTATCTATTTAATAGAATTTTACTCCATAAATTATTCAAAAATTTTTTTTCGGCCTGGGCTCAACTTGTTCAAGTCAATTTTTTTCAAAATCAAAAATTCTATCGTAATAATAAAACAATTAACTCAAACGTTTGATGCATACTCTCAAATTTTTTTAAACCAACAATATTATTACTAATAAACATGTCAGAGTATCCAGATAATTTAATAACACCGAGACGTTTTTATGGTCGGGTAATAAGAATGAGAAATTAATTTTTTTATTAGTCTGTATTCAGCGAGAATTTTTAAGAACAGGTGAAGGGGTGTAACATCACGAGTGATTTCTCTTTATCATGGATTATTTTAATTAAAAAACCGGGAAAGAACATAAAAACTGTTAATTGCTGGAGATAATGAGACAGCGCGAGAAATAATAATTAAAAAATAATTACAATGATAATAATAATATAAAATTAATGTCACGAGTCACGAGTTACCTGGATTTATGATGTCATTAATTATGATATTATATCATCCCAAGAGATAAATAAATTTTTACGGGGGGCACAACTCTAACCATGTTTATTATTTTCATATTTTCTCTATGTACATGAATACGTTTATGTGTATGAATAAATTATTTTTTATATTTCAATTAGGCTCTTTATGTTTGTAATATCAGAGGACCGATCGCCGGACAGAAACATAACCATTATTTTACGAGCACATTAAATGTTTATTAAATTATTTCAAAAAAATCTACAATTTTTACCACTAATTAAAATTTTTATCAGTAAAGTGTCTGAAAAAAAACTTAGGAATTTAAAAAAGTAACAAAAAAAGGTGATTTTAATATAAAATTCGCAATCAGTTTGAAAAATTCCCAAAAAGTTAATTTTTTCGCGACCAACTTTGATCCTGAATAAATTTTGAAAAATTAATTTATCGAGAAATTACGGAATACTTTTTTTGCAGAACGCTCAATTTTCTACAAGAATGCTTTATGGTTGTCTAAATATAAAAATCCTTTGATAAGTTACAGAATTTCAAAGCTTGGAAGAACATTTCTAATGTTAAGAATTGAAAATTGAAATTAAAATCAAGAGTTTTAATTTTAACTTTATTTTATTAAGAAAATAGTAAAATTTTTTTAAAACGGTCTGGAGATCATAAATAAAAAGTGGAACTAAGACTTGTTAGATAGAGGAATCTCTTTTAACTAAAAGAAAAAACCAAAAAAATCCAATTAGTAATTATACAGAATAGAATTTTCCAAGATAGTTGACGGTGATGGCTGACAAATATTTGAGGGTCCTTGAATTTACGTTACTACTCCTGGTCAAGTGGTAGTCTTCATAGACAATGCACACATTTTGTTACCGAGGTTATTCCACAAGCTTTGTCAATAGTAGTCTTGAGCAAACATTTATTTCTGCATGGTAATATTTATTCTACTTCATTTTCCCTAGTTACTACCATTTTCAACTGTTACATCTCGTTATTTTATGTCTGTTTGATTTTTTCAATGTCGATGGTTTTTCGAATCGTGCTTAAATATTGCTACAACTGGGTTGAACGGAAAAATTGTTATATTAAGGAATCAATCGCTGCGTGAATTGAAGCAATACATATTTCATATCTCAAATGTCAAAAAGTCAACTCTAGAAGTCGAGGTTAGTTAAATTAATATACATAAGAAGGTAAACTACCTAATACTTGAACACTTATAAAAATGGGACCAGTACTTTTCGAATTGTTGTAATACAAAATCCGTATATTTACACTGATAAAAAAACAATCTTGATTCAAGAAACTTTTTTTCTTCAAAATTTTTCATGGTTTCTAAAAGTTAGTAAAATTAAAAAATGCAACAGCAAAATTTGATCAAAAATAAGAGAATTTTTTATCTTATAAAAAAATTGTGAAAATTAAATTTCTATACAATTTGTTAAAAATCACCAAAATTAAAAAAATTTCCGAATTTAAAAAAAATTTTCAATTTTTCTTGGCGGGAAATTTAAAAAAAGCTTATTCAAATTCAGTGATTTGATTTTGAATAATCTATTAATTTCTAAATAAATATCGGATATATTCATGTGAAAAAGAGTAAAGTATAGTTTAATAATGAGATTCTACACTGATAAAAAAACAATCTTGATTCAAGAAACTTTTTTTCTTCAAAATTTGAACTCTTGAAACTAGATATAGATATATTTCTTTCAAGAATTTTTGTCTCGTGGTTCAAGATAGGCGATAACATTGATTCAAGATGTTACCAACTTGTGTTAAGAATGGCTTTTTTTTTGAGTCATTAATTTACTTATTTCCAAGAAATAATTTTTTTTCGGTACAACAATTAAAGACTATTTAATTTTTGAAATATTCTTTGATGAATTATTTTAAGTTTTTTAAACGATAATGTTATTTTGGTTGAAAAACTAAATGTATCGATTGAAGATAATATAGCTCTTAAGCCAAGAAAATCTAAATCAAGACAAGAAATTCTTAAAGCAAAATAATCATTTGTCTTCCAAAATAAATTCAATTATTGTTGTCAAAATATAAATATTCAATTATCTGCGTTATTTTGCGCTTCAATCAATTCAAGGTTGTTTATATTTTCATGAAAATCACTCATTTGAATTAATAATTACATCTTTACATATTAAAAGTCGGGTTTACCTATAGATAAACAGTTTTTAAAATTTTTGATCGTAAAGCATTCTCTGATGCTCCGCGATATGAGTCGTGCAATAAATTTTCGATAGAAATATTCAGATCTCGGGATTTAGTAAAAAAAACCGGGCCTGGATTCTATGGGAAGATTTTATAATTATCCTACACCTTTTAGATATTCTCCAATTCTCTGAGTTTAATACTCGGCACCTGAGAATAGATAGAGCTAGAAAATAAAGAGAATAAGATTCTTAGTCTCTTAGGTTATTAAAGTAGTTCAAGCGGGTTTAAGGAGATCTTTTAGAGTGGCAAGAGTAGAGTGGGGATACAAGTTGGCACGA
Organism: Cotesia typhae; assembly: GCF_013202065.1. NCBI lineage: Eukaryota > Metazoa > Arthropoda > Insecta > Hymenoptera > Braconidae > Cotesia > Cotesia typhae. The sequence continues at coordinate 326,805 of NW_027423744.1, forward strand.
CTGTTTCTCAAGAAAAATGGACGAGCGTTTATAGTTTAAACATCAGCCAAAACTTATTTTTACTATTTTAGGTTCCATTGTTTTAACTCCGTATCAATTGTTATTATAGACATAAGTATAATTAGAGTTGCGCTTATTAGCAACGAAGAAACTGTTAAACTTTATTAATTAACGCTGTGTTATATTAAGTAGCTTTTTTTTTAAGTTACTCCAGGAAAATTGTTAAGTACTTTTGACTTCTAGTTCACGAATCCGTCGTTGTGACTTTTGATTATTTTTACGAGAAATTATCTCTGTTATATTATATAAAATAGTTAACAAATTTCTCAACTTACCATTAGGTGCTGCTAAACATTGAAGCGTCCTGAAAAATATAAAACAAAAATTATTATTCTGTGGAAGCAATTAATTAAGTTTTCTTGTTGAAACGTTGGTTCGTTTATTTTTACAGTGATTTTTAATTAAATCTATACAAAAGATATGTTTATATATTTGTATGTATATATATATATATATATATATATATATATATATATATATATATATATATATATATATATATATATATATATATATATATATATATATAAATCTCGTCTTGATATATTCCTAACATATTTTCCAGCAGCACAACAATGACCTGCGGTGTGTTCATTGTTATGTTAAATCGCAATGCAATAACATTGAAACGAAAAGGCGTCAGGTAGTGACACGGTGGATGTACTGAAGAGAATGAGGATTGAGGATGAGAATGTGAGTTAGGCGAGGGTACCAGAGGTATTATTCAACACATACACACAACAGAAAGGGAATCGCCAAGCTTGAAACATAATAGAATACATAAATGTGGAATCAACCTGTACTGACGTAATAATAGGGTTGAAATATCCTGAACGAAAAATATAATACTTAGTCATAATGATAATAATAATAATAATAATAATAATAATAATAATAATAATAATAAAATGGCCTCGAAATGAGTTGAAAGATCTCGACATCAAAACCCGTAAAGTCATCAATATGAATCAGAGCATGCACCCTAACTCATCAGTCGCCAGGATGTACCTCTCCCGGAACATCGGAGGGAGAGGATTGCAGAGCTTGGAGCGGCTTCACGATCGTTTGGTTCTGGGTTTAACATACGAGGTTGCCAATTTCACAGCAGACGAGGACGACTTCCTGATGCAATTTGTTCATAGTCATGAAAATGCGCGGAAGGGGTCGTTCTTGTATAAGGCAGCAATCTACGCGGCAAATACCTTAGGTCTCGGAGAAATAAACGCTCTCATTGAACTCCCGAAAAAGGAGTTCAAGAGCGTCGTCAGGATAGCCGAGGAAAAAAACTCCTCGGTGAACACATGGACAAGTCCATGCACAGCGTGTATTTCAAACACGTCCGTGACCATGGCTTGTCCACCCAGCTGACATTCTCCTTCTTGAAGTCAGCTGGCCTGATGTCCGAGACCGAAGGGTTTATATTTGCCTGCCAAGATGGTGTTATCAACACTCTCGAATACCGTAGCAAGGTGCTCCAGGCGCAGCTTCCGGACACGTCCTGTCGGACGAGTAAACAACATCCGGAGACGCTGATGCACCTTTTGTCGGCATGTCTTGTGCTGGCAAGAGGTGCCTACATACAGCGTCACAATGCTGCCCTGCGAGTACTCTATTATCATTTCAGATATAGCTGCGGTATCGATGAGACACCAGTGCTGCCTTATCTGCCAGGAGATATTCCGCAGGTTGTTGAGAATGACAGTTCCAAAATTTATTGGAACATACCATTCGCAACAACCCGGCGGATTGACCACAACAAACCTGATATTGTGCTCTTTGACAAGGCTACTCGTGACATTTATGTCATTGAGTTTTCGGCCCCAGCCGAATACAATATCTCGGCCAAAGAAAAGCACAAACACCAGATATATCAGGATCTCCTGTTTGAAATTGGCAAACTGTACCCAGGTTACCGTGTCAAGCTCGTCGTTTTGGTTGTCGGCGTCCTTGGAGGGATGAAACAGTCTTTTGTGTCTTCACTTGCGAAGATACCGGCTTGCAGTTCAGCAGCCGTGTCTCTAGCAGTGCGGATGCAAAAGGCTGTCATTTTGGGATCCCTGCGTCTACTTAGGCAAATGAATTTGGCCTGCTGCACTCACTAACCGCCTTGTTGTGTGGAGTGGTGCAGCAGTAATGGATGGCGCTTAGGCTGGGCCCTCGGAGAGTCGGACTCCGGGGAAAACCCCCCTGAGCAATTAATAACAAATAATAATAATAATAATAATAATAATAATAATAATAATAATAATAATAATAATAATAATAATAATAATGACTGCCGTGACTAGTGAACAATAAATAAATAAAATTTTGCTTTTTTAAATAATGACTTTTGTTAAATTACACTGTACTTTCTTAACTATTGAAGTTTTTAAAGATATAAGCTCATCCCGATCTTACACTCATCAAGAGCTTTCATTTGAGTACCCACATGCATTTTCATATATTTTTCATATATACATATATATAATATATGTAAATATATGAAAAATTGATGTTGGTACTCAAATGAAAGCTCTTGATGAATGTAATGTCGGGGTGAGCTTATATCTTTAAAAATGTCAATAGTTCACGAGATACAAGGTCATTTTTTAATATTTTCGAATGCAGCCTAAATACTTATCATAATAAATTGACTAACAGTGAGAATGATATGAAAACTTAAAAAGGCACAAATTCAAGGTGAGACTTTTGCAATGACACTAAATTATATTTTAAAAAATCGATTTTATCTTATGACTATCCTGGAGACAAAATTTTTCTTATTCTCTTAATAATATAGAAAATAATAATAATAAATTCAAATAGTGCAGTGTAATATAATATAATCCAGAAAGATTCCAAAATAAACAAATGTCAAATGTAATTTATGAATAAAGAAATATTATAACTGCTAAGATATACGTCCTTACGATGTTTTGTTGCTCAGAACCAATAATTGATTAAACTCCGACCCATTTGACCCGATTTTAATGAAATGATACTCAAATGTTATCTTTCATCAAGGACTTAGACCTCCTTCAATGTTATTTTGATCAAAACAGTAGGTGCTGAGTTATAGCCAAAAATATAGACATCACTAGAGTTAGAATTGTCCATCGAATTGAATAGTTTTAAGTCTTTAAAACTCTGGTCCATTTTGCCCGATTTAAAAGAAGAAAGGCTTGAATCTATTTTTTTGTAGATAATTTTAACCCTCTTCAATATCATTTTAATTGAAAGTTTAATTATTAAGTTACAGCCAAAAGTATAATTATCACATGAGTTAGAATTGGGCAAACGTTGAAAAAGTTCTCTCCATTTTTTTAAGATTTATCACATTCTATAAATTAATTACCAAAGACTATAATCCGATAATACGAAGATTGCTTGACACTAATACGATAATTGAATAGTGAAAAAGTTGATAATTACATTAATTAAATAAAAAGTCTCAACAAACCGAGATTTATTAAATTACGTCGAATATCCTTGCCAAAAATCTGAAACCTCGATCAATCTTGGAATTTTAATAATGTATAATAAAGTACCTCGTAAAAATTAAGTAGCTTTAAATAAACTTGATAATCGAGGAAAACGTCAAGCTAAATATTTATAAGCTAAGACAAAGTAGCTCCAAGTTAAATTTATTTGGGTAGCGAAAAATTTAAAATTTATCGAGTTTCCATTTACATCATAAACCTCAACTCTGGTTTGGATCGGTTTCCACCGAACTGATTTTTGACCCACTTACTTTCTTGTATCCGCTGAATTTTTTATTTCAGGCAAATATTATTATTCAATTTTTCTTCTGGAGAAAGAAATATTAAATTATACCAATAAATAAAACAACTTTTACCGAACTTATTCTATTAAATTGTTTCCAGTCAAACTGAAATAAACTTTTCAAGTGAATACACTTTTAATAACTTTACTTTTTTAGAAAAACGCTTACTTAATTGGAAATTTATAAAAGGTTATTATTTTTTACGGAAACTTCGAACTAAACCCACAGCACATTTGTTTCACTGTTGAGGATTTCTGGATTATATGATTTATATCATTCAATTACAATATTTTGCAGTTAACAATATATCGCTAAAAGTTTAACAAACCACTCAAATTTTGTTAAATTATACTTTAACGTAAATTTAACTTTTTATTTTATTTTAAAAATATTGTAATTATTTAAAATAATAGTTTTAATGAAATAATAATCGCCTAAAATTTGCGTTCATTATTCATAGGCAAGAATTTATAGTAGTTGACGCGCTTATTTACCGAAGCTATTGTGTTTTTATCGATCTTTGTACCTGACTGAAAGTTTAACTTGTATTTACGTAAATATTTTTCCCTTATTGCATCTATAAAGTTATTATAAAACTTATAATGACTTGTAAAAAAATTAAGTTTATTAAAATGAATCCTTAAGATGTTATTTCATTGATTAAAAAAGTATTTACTTTTAGAAGCGCAACTATAAAAGATTACTGATTTACTTCAAAACACAATAGATAATTTTAACTAATTATTTTTAGTATAATAAACAATGCAAAAACTTATAGATACTATTAATAATGCATATTGTAAGTGGTTATAATTAAAAATATTCAGAGAACATACAATCTTTATTTAACAGTAATATTATTACTTTTATATACGATCGGTCAACTACTAGTGCATTTACCCTAAATTAATTTTCCGATTTTTTTGGCTGAAAGTAAGTGAAGCCTCACTTCTTTGCAATTACATTTATTACGATAACATGTCCTTCGGTTACCTTATCTAGTGTTATTTTAAGAAAAAAAATTTTTTTTTTGTCGGAATAAAATATATAACATCTAGAGCTAAAATCAAAAAAGGAAATATGTTTCCAGAACATTTGTACTTCGTTAATTGAATTATGAAAATATTATTGACATGTTATCGTTTTTATAAATATTCTTAAATTTTTAAATATGTACACGATGTATCAACTAATACTGTAATTTTACGGTTGCGCAGTAATTATTACTGTACTATAATGTAACTCCAAAAATAAAACTCATAAAAACTAAAAGTTGATTACTTTTAATAGACTTATTTGCCAGTGTAACATTAAAAACCCATAGAATAAAATATATAATCACTGGAGCTTAAGTTAAAAAAGAAAACATGTTCCATGAACATTTGTTATTAAGAGTATAAAATATAAAATGTAGAATATATAATTTATAATGTATAAGCAAAAAATCTAACAGACGGTTGTAAACATTTCGAGAAGACTGTTTTTTAAGAGGGATTTTAGTTGCCGTTGGCACTCACCTAAACGTCTCCGTCTACGATCTAGTCCTCCGTAATTCTGAATTCACTCAGGTCCTCCGTCTCCAGCTCCATAGCCAGTACGTGGGTGGTCACGAACCAAGCGGAACTCTCAGGGGATACCTCACTTTGCACTTACGATAACTGAGGACACTACATATTTTAAATCGATTCGATTACCTATGGTTTCTATATTTATGTACTTACATATGAATACTCTATCAGAATTTATAGATAGATTTAACAAATTAATTTTTTTTAATAATTCATTCGGTTAAAAATCAAAAAACGGTTAGGTGTCCGCTGATTTTAATGCAGTTGTAAGTACGATTGTATTTTAGTCGTCTAAAATTGTTCATACCTAAATCTATGTTTTTTTTTACACTCTATATTAAAATTCATACTTGTTTCTGATTATACATTCATATTCGGACGATAGTAACTAAACACAAAAAATTGTGATACTGTAATTGACAAAAATCCAATAATTTATAATACTGAAATTAAAATCTGTTAATTTTTAGAATTTTTATAACAGTTAAATTATTGTGAGAAAATTATTTAAAAATTTCTCTTCTAGACATTAAAAAAATTACAAATGCAATTAAAAAAAAAATTTTTTTTTTTACAATTAAGGTAAAAGCCACATTATTGACACTATTAATATTTAATATTTTGAACTGACAGTAATTTTTAAAAATTTTTTAATTAATTAGAATTCAATAAAAACTTATATGATAATTGGTGTTATTGCAGATGATAAAAATAAAAAAAATTGTGAGATGTTTGTCGATATCAGTATCATAATGATTTTTTTTTTAGCAAGTCAATTTTTATTTAATTTTGAAAAATTATAGATGCAATTCGTAATAAATTTCTTAATTGGAAATTAAAAAGTGATTAAGGGTCCGATAATATTGTATTAAAATCAATAAAAATCAAGTGATTTTAATTATTTTTTTATAAATTTTGAAAAATCATTGATGCAATTTTCTTTTAATTAATTTTCTTAATTATAAATAATTAAGTAATAACACATTCGACAATATTTTACTAAGTCACTAAAAATCTAATAATTTTCGTAATTTTTCGTAGCAAATAAATTTAAGAAAAGAATGAAGGCAATTTTATTTTTTAATTCTTTTAAAACTAACTGTCTTATATAACAATAAAAAAATTATCAGAATTTTTCAATCAAATAAATCTACCGATGCTAGTTTCCAATAATATTTCATAAATTTCTGTTTCATGAATTTATTGTTTTGAATTTCTGGCTATGAAAATTATAAAACTGAGAAAAAAAAATTGTAATCTGGATTATACTAGCTATTATCTGAAATTTTTTTTCACTCAGTATAATCTGAGATAATATCCAGTGTCATCTTGTTCTTTCCGTGCAGAAGATCAATACGTTTAATATTTTGAAGCAAAAAGTCAAAAAAATTTTTTATGAACGTTTTTTTGGCTTTAAAAATTTTTTTTCTCCAATTCAAAAAGACATATCAAAAAAATTTTTGTTTTTTTTTTCTTATTTATCTTTCGTACACATTTAAAAATTGATTGTTAAGAAATAAAATTTTAGACGGTTTTTTTTTATGAAAATTAAATTAGCCGACATTTCAAAATTTTTAGAAATTTTTTTTTTTAATTTCACCAAAAAAAATCAAAAAAAAAATTGTCGTGTTAAAAACTTGAAAAAATATAAGTGCAATTTCTTATAAATATCTTTTTAGTTGTAATTTAATTAATAAAAGAAAAAAAAAACAAAAATTTTTAGACGTCTGCTAATTTTTTTCAGCATTGATAGCGCGATTTGTATATTTATATATTTTTATGTAATTGATAAATAGTTTTTAAAAGATTACATGCTCCACAAACCATGACAAGATGTACCATCAATACATTATGTACCGTAAAGTTAAACTTATCCATTAGCAATCAGCAGACCTTTCAAAAAATAATTACCTTCATTCACTTGAACATTATATTTATCTACATGTTCAAGATCTCAATTATTTATTCTACAATACAAGTTTTTTCAATTTACGATTCTTGTCTTTTTTAATAACTTCCTCAGTCGATTGTAGCAACAATTGAAACAAGATTAATTTTTAATTACGCGTTCATTTTTATTCTTTTCTTTAATACTAATAGCTCAACCGTTTACAAGTACTTACAACTGCTGATTACCGTTTTATTTAATTATATTATACTTATTATTACTCAAAAGAGAAATTGCGCACAATTTACTTTATCCGCAATCGTTTTTATTGATTCCTTTTTCTCCGACTGACAACTGACGCCGAATTTCACAAGATGGCGGCACAAGTTCTACTTTTACTGTACTGCGCAGTTCTTCCACGCTTCTGGCGCATGCGCAGTAGTTTTTACTGCAGAGCTCAGCTTATTGTGATAGCAAAAGCGCAGCAAATTTACAGGTGTTGAATTATTGTGAGTAAAATTAATAATATTTGTGGTAATTATTAATTTTTTACGTTAATTTAATTATTTTTTATATTTTTTAGATAATTTCAAAATGATTTCCAGACAGTTGATTAGAAATTTTACCACTAGTGCTATCCGTCGCTCTGGCCATGGTGATCCTGGAGGTTACCCCGGAGCTGTACGTAATTGCATAACTTTATTGTTGAAATATTTTATTTTTATAATTATAATTTTATTTACTATTTTTTAGGTTGTTTTTTATCTTTGATAATGTCAATATTTTTTAAGTTATTTGAAGCTTGTAAATTTAAAAGCGTATCTCATTTTTTTTTTTAATTTTCAATTGTACAATATTTAATTTTTTTATTATTCAACTGAAATTAACAAACCTAAGAATTTTTTAGCAATTAAATTAATATGAAAAAATTTTAGTTAATAAATTTCAACATAAATTATACATCAAGAAATTTAACAAAAATCAAATTCAAATTTTGAAAAATATTTTTCCTTATCAAAATTGTAGAGAGAATAAAATTTTAAACCATAGAAAGTACAAAAATTAAGGTTAGATTTTTAAAAATTAATGTCAGGCTTAAAAAAAAATTATTTCAGTAAAAACATATGGAAATAACCATTGTCTGTCGAGTAAGTGTGGGCATTACTGCGGATTTTTTTATTTCAATTATAAATAAATCGTACTTGAGTTTTTTGAACTAAAAAAAATTTTTCCCTGTAATTGAAATCTTCAAGAAAATATTTGCATAGTAGTTTTTACACGTACAACAATTATTCAATTTGTTATTAATAAATTAAAATTAACTGGCTATACAGATAGTAAACTATAGCTTCAATATTTTTTTAATGATTTGTTTTATAAATTGTTCCACGTTCGTTATATTAATTTATTAATTATGTAATAATTTCCCCAGAACTTGCCGTTCAGTATCAACAACAGATTCAAGCTTACAGCTTATTTCATCATCTTCTTTGGCAGCGGATTTGCCTTACCATTCATTGTTGTCCGTCATCAAATGTTGAAATAAATTTGTAAGTTGTCTTTTTTTTTTTTTTTTTAAGCACTGTTTACGAATAATTTTAAATAATCAATAATTCAATGATAAAAAAAAATGTTGAAAATTTTTTTAATTATACTTAACAGATTATTATTAAAAATAACTAATTAATACTTATTTATGTTTCAGATAATATTTGCTGGAGTAGTTAATTGGAATTTAAAAAAAAATAATTTAAACCATTTAAATGTATTAAAATTTCTAGCAATAAAATCTTCATCTCTTTCAAACATAATTATATATAAATTATTGTATATTTATTAAATAATCATAATAATACATTAATACTCGTACAATAAAATTCCTTAGGATAAGTATATTATAGCTTAGAAGTATTGAATTCTTAATCATTTAATCTAAACCAGTAATTCATTGTTTTTGTTGTATTTTTGTATCTTTTTTTTTTTAATTATCGAAATCTGGGTACGGTACTGGAGGTCTAGGATTTTTTTTTGAGCCATCTGTTGACAAACAATCTATTAATATATAATTATGAATTATCAATAAAATATTTAAAAACTTACAATTTTGTGAATTTAATTTTTTACACTCAGGACAATCGAAACTATCAGAATCAGCGCAAGTTGATGTTTCTTTTTTTTTTGCTTCAATTTTAGTTTTTTTTCTTTGTGAAATTACCTGAAATTATCAAATACAAATCATTTTTTTTTTTAATTTAACTTTATCATTAAATGAAATATTTTTAAAATAAAAAATATAAAACGACTTTCAAATCAATAAATAATTTTTTAATTTAATTTTATGTTCTTAATTTTAATAAAAAATAATAATTTAATCATTAAATAAAAAAAGTGTCTATTTTAATATTTATGATTTAAATTTTTCAAAATGAAGTTAAATGCGCGCTTAAAAAACCTGCGCGCGCATGTGACTTTAATATGGCAGTTAAGTCAAAGTTTTTAACCGAAAAATTTTTCTCCGTAATTTTTCCACTTTATTCGTAAATATCGCGTTGTTTAATTAAAGTAATTATGTAAATTCGTTCTATAGGCCCTTATTAATAATTTAAGTAATAAATTTAAAAAATTTGTCGTTTATAAATAGAAAAAACTCAGTCTAAAAACTGAAACGGTTGAAAACAAATTTGGCGTTCTTCTTATAAATAGAAAAAACTCAGTCTAAAAACTGAATCGGTTGAAAACAAATTTGGCGTTCTTCAGTAGACATTTTGAGTATGTTCATTGTCAAAAATAATCAGCGAAGCTATTGTCATTTTTGTTTTACGTACGAGAACTTTAAATTATCGAATTTATGAATAGAGCGGATCAAAATTACAAGTAAGTGTTTGAAATTAAAAATTATTTAAATTTTGGTAAAAACATGACACTGAAGTTAGCAGACGCCTAAAAATTTTTATTTTTTTTTTTTTTTAATTAAATTACAACTAACAAAATATTTCTAAAAAATTGCACTTGTAGTTTTTTCATTTTTTTACATGTGATTTTTTTTTTTTAATTGTTCAATTGAAATTTCTTCAATAAAAAATTTCTAAAAATTTCGAAATGTCAGCTAACTTCATTTTCATGTAAAAACTTGTTAAAATTTAATGATATTAAAATCAGCCGGCACTTAAAAATTTTTAAATTTTTATTAACTAATAAATTAGTTATAGATAATTATTTTTAAAAAATTGCATTAATAGTTTTTTAAAATTTCTATGTGAAATTTTTCTTTCAAAGTTTTTAGTCATAATTAATTAGATAAAGATTATAAAATGGCTCTTAAAATTATTATGATAAAATTTTTTATTAAAATCAGAAGAGCTGATTATTTTTTTATTTCAAAAAAATTAACCCTTAATTTTTGAAATTTTTAAGGGATTTTTTTTTCTTGTTAAAAAATCACTAAAAACATTCGGGTCTGTTGATTTAGGTCTTATAAAATTGTATAATTAGAAAATCAGCTTCTTATAAACTGAAAATTAAGTTAAAAAATTTTTATCAGTCATAAAATTTTCTACTTGACTGAAAAAAAAACTTACATCAATACCATAAACAAAAGGTCGTTCACTTTTCGCATTTTTATAATCAACTTTTTTCCTCCAAGCATGATCTTCGCTATTCCGAGAGCTTATTAACGGCTTTCGTGATTCGTTGTTAATTATCAAACATTTGTCCCTGGCTTTGTCTTTCTGTACGCAGGACATTGTTATGCAAAGAATCAACCCAATAACCAAAATAATCATAATTAGAGAAAATGTACCCAGAGTTATTGGCGAAGTCCATAGCTGAAAATAAATTTCGTTGATCAAAATCAGTAAAAAATCAAAAATCATCCGTGTAAATCAAGTAAATGATCACCATATCATAACATCCATCAATAAACGGGTTAGTACATAGCCTACAAACTTTAGATCCTAAATTAGGTTGGTAGGATCCTACTGGACACCTCTGACATTGCGGTGATAAATCCTGGCTGTGAAACCCTGGTGAGCAAGGAACTAAAAGCAATAATTTACAAATTGACTGATCAATTTTTCATCAAGAAGAAGTTATTTCTTAGATAAACTTCAAAAGTTACCACAATTAATAGAACTAAGCCCATAACCTGCAGGGCAGCCAACCAGAAGCCGGACGCCAGCGCCACGGGCAAAAACTTCATGATGGTCTTTCTTTCTCTGGAACCTGGCTTTGGAAATGGGCTCCAATATTTGACGTCCTCCTTGAGACAATCTAAAAGCAACTGTCGTTAAAATTCCAACAAAGACTGTCTGGAATAAATGCAAAAACTTGGCAACTGTGAAATACTACTAACTGTTTTTAGTCAAGATAGTGCTGAGGTTCTGGCTCAGCAACAAAATCAGTTTGTCTTGGATAGCTTTGTGGCACCTGAGACCACACTTAGACAAAAACGGCACAGTCTTGGACAAAGAAGAAAGATTAACCAGGACTTTGATCGTAGCTTCGTGGTAGTTACACTGCGGAGCGAAGATAAATGTGTCACAAAGATGGCGCTTGCATAGAATTCCATTAAACTTCTGGGGCAGATAAGTCGCTAGAATCTCTAAAGCTTCTTCATCACAGTTACTAACCCGGTAGCGGTTACCTCCGCGCAAAGAGTACCGCGGAAGCGTGACTACTTGAATGCCATGTTTGTAGATGTGCTTGACTACTTCTTCGTTGTCTGGATCCACGTAGGTTAGAGTACAAGAGTAGTTTCCTGCATCTTGGATACTCAGACTATTGAGTTCTAGGTTCCCGTTCTTATGAACCGTCCCTAAAATAGTTAAAAATTACTAAGGAACAGAACCAAAGAAACTGAACAATTTACCAGAGACAGGAATGTCATCTTGCCGAGTCCAAGTGTAGTTAGGCTTGCTGATACTGAACATCCAGTTGAACCCACCCTCTTTGTTACAAGGAATCACTAAATCTATGCCCGGGAAAGACAGAATCTCGTGGTCTGAAACAAGAAAATAAGCTAACAAATCTTAAGTTAACCTCAGAATTTACTAACCGCGGCCTACGCCTTCTCCAGCCTGCAAAACTTTCTCCAAGTCCGTCAGCTGGATGTACTTGAGCCCCTTAGCCTGCGCAAGGCTCTTCTGCGCAGGATAAATCTCCTCGATGACCCTAGATGGCGCAAGCTCTAGTTTGTCTCCTATGTCTACAAACTTTTTGCACTTGAAACTCGCGATTCTGTCCAGCAGGTTGTGTCTCTCGGAGACTATGCTCTTGAAGGTCAGAATGCTAGCTTCCAGATCACAGATGCAATTCATGCAATTAACATCATTGTTAGCCTGAAGATTTCTCTTACGAGATTTCTGCTTGTTACTCCGTTCTTTCCTAACCTCTGTGGGCTGTTTGTCCTTGAACTTTATTTTGACATTCCTAATCTTGACTTCAGTTTCTTCCGTGTTATCAAAATGATCATCTTCGTCGTAATCATACGCCACGGACAGAATCTTTCGTTTTTTAAATCCTTCTAGGTTTCTTTTCTTCCTTTTGGTGTCTTCCTTCAAAATCTGCTCGATATCATTTCTCAATTCCTCCACATGACCTGCGTCATATCTAGACTTTAACTTTTTCTTATGACCAACGCGCTTTTTTAGCTTTCTTCTTGGGAGCTTTTTTCTTAACTTTCTTGGCAGATTTTTTTGCCAGCCTTCGATCACGCGTGGAATCAAAATCTGATGGAAAAGCTAGCCGTCGTTTTATGATCTGCAGAGTGGTGTTAACTCCACGTTGGACATCAAAGATTTGATCAATCAGCGCCTTCATTAGCTTCTTATCCTTCTGGTTGTCAAAGTAAACGCCCTCTATCAATGAACTGGCATCATTTCTTTTGCGTCTGAAGCTTTTGATAGCTTGTCTTGGACTGTTGTGCATCGCGTACATTATTTTGAACTTCTCTCCCAGTTTGTCGATCCTTCTAATGGGCTCATCGAAACTGGTGCTATCATATTCCACGTTTTTCTTCAAGTCTTTAATTTTCTCAGATTCCATGCGCTTTTCTAACTCTGACAGCAATCTATGCCTAAGTTTCCGAATGATTTCGTTTCGCTTGACTTCTCTGATCCAATTGTTGCGTTTCTTGCCAAAATCATCCTCTAAATTCATTTTTCGAGCAGATTTTCCGACTAATCGTGAAACTAAATTCTTATCCGAGCGCTTTAAGTACTTGGTATCAGAATCGGCGTTCATATCTGACATGTCAATGGTAAACTCGGAATCTGAACTATCAAAATCTTCAGGATTTCTATAAACAGATGAACCTTTCATAACTTTCACTCTCAAACGTGGATCCAATTCCCGAAGAGATCTGGAAGACCCTTCAACAGATTTGACCACTCGGTCAGCAAAGCTGGAGATTAGACGGTTCAGATTCTTATCCTTGTACAAGTCTTCGAAATTCAAGTCACCGAGGGTTGATTTACGATGTCTTTTCGACTTGACCGCGTGACTGCTATTTCCGAAGTCCTTTATTCTAGTCACGTAGATCAAGATCTTCTCAGTAACTCCTAGTTTGTTGCTATCAAGACCACTGGGTACTCCTGTATGAATTTTTTTTGTGTCATTGTGAAGATCATGCTTATTGTTAAGCAATTCCGGTTCTTTCGACTCTCTGATTTCTCTAGGTCTCACGTCTTTCGGATCAATTTTCACCCAAAATTTCTTATATTTATGCTTCCTCAGAGGCTTTTTGGCCACTGATTCTCGAAACAGAGTCCTGTATTCTGGGGTCTTATCTTTTTTTCGTCCATATAATTTAGAAGACAAGTGATAAGCTTTTGTCTGATATGGCTTTGGTTTGAAGGACTGTTTGGCAACTCGTACTGGTGGAGAAGTTGTCGCATCATTGCCTATCATGTGATTGAAGGCTCTCTTGATGTTATCTAAGATGCTGCGCTTAGCAGACTTCTGGCTTCCCAATTTCTTCTTTTTGCCAACCGATTTCTTCAACTTGTGTTTGTTTTCTTTTTTCGATACCCGGTGCTTCGAAGTCTTCTTCAATGATTTGCCAGTAGACCTAGATTTTACCGGCCCATGATTAACCGCAAGAAGATGCCTTCGTGGTACAGTATCGCCATTATGTGAAAAACCGTACTTGTAAATGCAATAGAACTCTGATGGTGACATCAATTCATTCGACTCTTCCAATTCTGGGCCGCTTAGTTTCACAATTGAGATACTATCGTTATCGGACTCGTATCTTTTGCTAGCACGATAGTTCTTGGAAGTTTCCAAGCATCGTTTCAGAGCATCTACTGAGAACTCCGTAGAAGTTTCTGTCTTAGAAATATTGAACTCTTTGATGGTTTCTTTTAACAAGTCACGATCATCTGAACTGTTTGGCCCAAATTTAAACTTCCAGCTAGTCTTGCCCGATAGAACCGACTTTTCAAGCTGCCGTTCCAAATTGTTTCTCAAATTTTCCACGAATTCATCACCTAGTTCAGATCTACGTTTCTCGACTATAACTGGGACACAAGGAGCAGGAACTTCCTTATGCCAAGACTGAGTACCTCCAATGTGATACTTGTCAGGAGCTTCAGTCGGCCAGATCATTGCAGCAGTTTGTCCGCAAGGTGGACACATAGTTGACGAAGTCGTCGATTCTTCAATAGTCTCAGTAGTTGACTCTGTGGTGCTCGGAATAGTTTCTTCTGAAGTAACTAGACCTTCATCGATTACCAAATCTTCTTGACTTGGACTCACTAGTTTCACTCTGTGACCTTCTAAGTCATCATCATAGACTAGATGGACCACTCGCACCGTATAACTGGACTTGCGTGTTACATAGTCTTTGGTATTATTGGTTGCAGTTACTGGGAAGCTGTTCAATCCTGTTGGTGATGGCATTGGAGTTGTGGAAGTACCAAAAGTTCCAGAAATATTGAAAGTGTTAGAGGTCTTAAAAACTCCAACAGTACTGGAGTTCTCAAAAACATGAGAAGAGTTGGAAGTCTCAATAACACCAGAAGCAGTATTACTCTCAGTAACAAGAGAACTATTCAAAGTCTCCGTAACAAACGAACTAGATGTTCCGTTTAAACCAATGTCACGCTTAGCCCGTTTTCGCATTCCATTACTTAGAATAGAAGACTTCACCCGACGCAATTCATGCTTTGATATTTGTAATGCTTCTTGGATTTGCTTTAACAACTGCTCCTTCTTAATCAATTCGTCGTTCTCGTCTTCCAGCATGGCAATCTCTGCTTTCTTGAGATTTACTCTAGAATCATGCTTTCTGGATTTCTTCGCTCGTTGAGTAATGATTGGTTCAGGTTCATAATCATCATCACTGTAATCATCTTCATCACAATCTCCGTAGTAATCATCATCCCGTTTTTGCCTCCGGTAATCTGGTTTTTTGTCAGCAGAAATAGTCGGCTTAGCTTGTCCACTTTCTGGTTGAGGGTGTCGTCGGTTTTCAAAGTCACTGATCATTTTACTCATTTCTTGGTAGGATTGCTTGGTTACAAGCTTGCGCGGCGTAAAGCTTCTCTCAGGAACTTTGTACCACTGCTGATAGACTCGAGTATAACCTTGAAAGTTCGTCGGTATGACTGGCTCAGGAAGATTTTGGTCTTGGTCTTGGTTAACCCATTCGTTATCTTTGAGCATAAAGGATGGAACAGTCAATTTGATCGTTTTATCCGTAAGATCAGAACCTTTTGACTCCATTACAGAGTTAGGAGGCATAGCCAGAAGTTTTCGTTCCCTACGAGTCTCCTGACTCGCAGCTTCTGAATTTAATGTCGTGCTCGTGCAGTCTTCATACTCCATGGAAGTCTGGTTGTATTCAGGATCCACAATATCCAGCTTTTCACGCCAAACTTCTACTTCAGGATCGTTAACGTATCGAGAATCTTCACTTTCAATCTGAACTCCTTCAGGAGATGGAGTACTGCTGCTTTCAAGGTCACTTGGAAGTGTGTACTTCTTTACAGTCGATGCCTTTATCAAGTCTTCCAACTCTTCTGTTTTCTTTTCAAACTCCTCTTCTTGGTTTTCTAGTAGATTCTCAAGTTCGCCAACTTCTTGCTCGCGTTCATTTACTTCTTTTTCCAGTTCTTCAAGTTTTTCTTCTAAAATGTCTCCAGATCCTGCCATTCCAGTTGTTGACGTTCCTGGGGATCCAGTCATTTGTAGGGTTGTATCATTAAAAGCTGCAGTAGAAGCAGTGAGACTGACAAATGACGTAGATGCTACGGATGGTGTTGAAGCGATTGGAGAATTAGTTTGTTGTGAAGTTGACTTTGAAAATTGAGTAGAGCTTGGAGACGATACTGATGTTGCGACACTCTTGGAAGATTGGCTAGTTTCCGAAGACGCTGATGTCACTGCTGATGATGTAATATTCTCTGATGTACTCGAAGAACTAGATGATACGGTTTCAGTTTGTTCTGAGGATTTAGTGGCTTCAATTGTGGAAGACTCAGTATCTAAAGAGGATAAAATTTCAGGTGTAGATTTAGTTAAACTCTCAGCATCTGTAGAAACTTCAGCAGCGGTAGCGGTTGGAGATTCAGCAGCGTTAGCGGTTGAAGACACCAGTGTTGTAGTTTTAGTCAAACGTTCAGGTTTGGAAGGAGTTTGAGTAACGAGATTTGTCTGCGGGAACCAAAAGAAATTGCCTTTGGCATTGCCTTCAGCCTTGCCTCTAGTTGTACTTTCAATTTCATCATCAGCTGATGTAGCTTGCATTGTTGACAGTTCAGTTTCACTCTCAGTTGTAGATATTGAAGGATAGGTTGAAGATTCTGTTGAGCTTACAGCAGCTTCACTGATTGTAGAAGTTACCAAAGATTCACCAGTTGAAGTTGTCGGAACAGATGTTGAGAAACTAGAACTCGAAGACACCGTAGATCCTATTGTTGATGATTGAGCAATTGAAGTTGAAACCATTTCTGACGTAGACTCTGTCAAATTTTCACTCGTTTCACTCGTCGTCTGCGATGAAGACGAACTAGGAGTATTTATTGAAGTTAGCAGTATTGAGCTTGGTGACTCTTTTACAGATGCAGAACTTTTGTTGTTTGTGATCGATGATAAAAAATGCTCCGTTGTTGTCGATTTTTCAGTTGCCGACGTCTGTTGAGTCACTGATGTTGATGTTCTTGATGAAACAAATTCTGTGCTGAAAATTGGAGACTCGGTCTTTGAAGTACTTTCTTCAGTTGGGAATGTTTCTATTTCAGTCAGCTGTGAAGCCAAAGCGGTTGTCACCTCTTCTTCTTCTTCTTCAGCTTTACTGATAGTACTTTTAGTAGCTTCAATTGGTGGAACTGGAGTAGTCATTGTAGATAACATACCAATAGTCGTAGGTGGTCTTTTGGTAGGTTTAGTTGGTCTAGGTCTTGGAGGTGGTCTAGGAAAGAAGAGATCCCAAAGAAATCCACATCGTTCTCTTTGGTCTTCCCAGGTTCGCATAAGCTTTCGTGCTTCGTCCTCTTCATCATCCAGCTTCCTTTCCTTATCAACTAGGTCTTTGATGAGTTTATCCAGCTTTTCACGCTGTTTTATAAGCTCTTCTTTAGAGATTTCGCATCTACTTTTTGTTGTTGTTACGGTAGTCGAAGTTGTCATCAAAGTTGTGCTGGTCGTTTCGGTTGTACTAGTTGTTTCAGGAGTCGTAGTCTCTGTTTCTGTTGTCTTGGTGGTTTCAGTCTCTGTGGCATTAGTCCCTAAAGTTGACTCAGTTGTCGTTGATTCCGTAGAAGATTCAGTAGCTGACATGCATTCAATGAATTCCGCAGTCTCATTTTCTGTCGTTAATCCAACGATTACCTCAGTAGTAGAACTAATAGTACTAGACATAGTAGTTCCTACCGTAGTCTGATTTGTTGGAGCTCCAGTCAAGAGTCCAATCTCCAACTCCAGCAAAATGGACGTCTCTGTTTCCAAAACAGCAGGATTAGTTTTCCTCATACTTGGAATCATTTCTGTAACTTCGGGTAAATTAGAATCTTCCGTCTCAACATCCTCGTGCCTCAAAATAGATGTTTCTAACCACGGCTTACTAATTTCTGGAGCTAACTCCGTATCAAGGTAGATCGCCAACATAGACACGGTAGGATCGTCCATGAACATCGAGGTCGTCTGCTCTGAGTTCAAATCAGAGTGATCAAATTCTTTGTTTACATCAAAGTCGGGCAGAGTATACGCCAAATACTCTGTCAAAGGCTCATCTTCAATATAGTTAGAAACTGCAGACATACCGGGTAGGTTGAAGTCTCCTAAATCAGAGTCTCCTGTTTGGGTAAGATCCAGCATGTAATAATCTGTTGGGTCTTTCTTTCCGAATCTTTTGTACCTTACACTACGTTCCAGTTCCTGTGAAGCCGCCTTTTCTATCTCATTTTCTTTTTCCTTTCTCGCTTTCACGGCTTTAACCAACTCAAAAGGACCAGGAATTTTCATACTCTTCATAAACTCAAAAATACTTATCGATCCTGAACTTTTAGCCTTACCACCATTCTCTTGCTTCGCCTTTTCTTTTTCCACCTCTTCCTCCGGTATATCCACAGGATTTCCAATAGTAACAGTCGGAATTTCCATACTGGGTGTGTTCTCGGTGTTCTTGATCTTGATCTTCTCTTTCACCACTTTCGCAAGATCATGAACCCCAGGTATTCTAAGCGGCGACAGCTTTCCTTTAGCTTTATCCGTCTTATTCTTCTTGTCAGACTCACTCTTCTTCATCAGATCAAAAGGATCTGGAATTGTAACATCGCTGATTTTCAAAATAGCTAAACCAATAGGAATCTTCTTTTCATTTTTCTTTTCTTCCTTCTCTTTATTATCTTCCTCTTCATCTTCTTCCACTGCCATCAGCCGCCTTCCAACTTTGACCACCCGACTTTGACTTCCACTCAACTTTTTCTCAACATTACCCTCCAGCGACCTTTTTACCTTCTTTCCTTCCTCATAATCCTCCATCTCTTGCTCCTCTTCCTTCTCCAGCATCTCCAAGTACGTATTCAACAGTTCTCCATCATTCTGTTTCTCCTCAGCCTTCCTCCTAACTGAATTTTTAAGCTGTACAACACCTGGTAAATTCAACCTGATGCTCCATCTCTTATTGTCAGCGTTTCTGAGCCGGTTCTTTAACTTCAAACCCCAACGCCGTTCCTTTCCCAATTTCTTGAGACTCTCGTCAATATTTCCAGTCTCCAAGCTGACAAACCTCTCCCTGCGATTAGGAACTTTCACCATGACGCCCTCTGCCGTCACATTCTGAATCATTACCACCGGTAGCAGCATTTCCAACAATTTCACATCATTAGTTCTCAAGAATCTGTAAGAACAGTTAGTTCTTCCACCAGCGTCCATTACTTCTTCAACATGAACATTTTGTATCACCGGACAGCTGGTAGATGTCTCAGGACTTAGCGTACTCGGTAATATCGAGTGGATTCCTCCTAAAATCGCGTCTATACCTGTAGTAGCTTGCGTTGTAGAAGTATCACCAGGAACAGGTTTAGTACTACCACCTGGACTAGTTTCATCAACCCGGTAGCAAGTGCAAGTCACCGTCTGCTCCAACGGATGTTTAACATCCGCTTCAACGCTCAAGTAATCTTTATAGTCATCATTAGAAACTTGCCGCTTCTTCCTGGATTCCTTGCCCTTAACTTCTCGCTTTTCCTGCTCCCTCAGCTGCTCATTGATCTGCTGGACCGAATCCACCAGCTGCTGAAGTTGTCCATTCAGCGGCTCAATCGCCATTGCCAGAGACTTGGACCTAACTTCACCATTATCCGCTCCATCCCTTGACATACCTCCATTCGCCGCATCGTCCAACACCAGGGAGTTGCGCCCCAGACGATCCATCGCTTTGGAATACTTATCTAAATAGTCAAGATTATCAAGCCGATCAGAGTTAAAGTATTTTCGAAAGCTTTTGTCGAACTCTAACGGCTTTCGATTCATAGCCAGGTAGTGTTCCATCTGGTCTTTGTCTAGGTAACTTTCGTCGTAGCCCAGGTCTGAATACTGTCTGCGGATTGGTCCGCGGTCTACCTTATCAACGTCATCCAGCAGCTGAACAGGCAACTGATTTACGTCCTGATCATCAGCATCGTCTAGAAGCTGGAGTGGATTCTGGTACTCCTCGTTCTCCAGGTCCTTCTTGGTCGGCCTGTGGACAAAAGATCTTCCAATGTCACCAACATCATGATGCAAATGAGCTTTGAAGCCCAAAATCGCTGATGTTGGGCTCATACGCCTAACATCCCGATTTTTGACCTCTCGGAACGCTGGGTGGTTCCTCAAAACGTACAATTCTTTCGCCAGAGAGTAAAGTTGGTAATCCCGTTTGGCTTTCGCCAGAGATTCATCCGCGGGCTGGTAGTCGTTGACACGAGGCGCCATCTTAGGTCTAGAATCGCTGTTAGGATTAAAGTACCAGGGATTCCCCTTTGCCAGGCTTCCTTCATTGTCGGTAAGGTCGTCGTAAGAATGAATAGGTTTGAATTTTGACGTTAGGACTGATCGTTTCGCTTTTGATTCAGGTTTTTTTGTAATCTCCGCTCCGCTTATTACAAAAGCCGCACACAAGAGGCTAAAAGAGATTTCACTATTAGATTTTTTTAATTTTACTTTATGAGCATTGATTTTAATTATTTTGACGTACCTGTAAATTACGTAATATCGCATTTGCTTTTGTGATTAAACTCAGACTTCATAGTACACATACAATCTTTGTTTTGTAATTATTATCGGTGTAGAGAAACTGATTTGGGTCATTGGTAATTTTTTTTTAAAAAAACACCAAATTTCATTATTTTTTTTTTTTTTTTTACTTAAATTCGGGTGGTTAAAAACGAGTATGTAGGTTGTATAGAAAATATATAAAGCTTTTATTAAAAACTGACACTTAATGGCAGCTTATTTGACAAGTACTAAGTTCAGTTGTTTTTTTTTTTTTTTTTTTTTTTTGAATTATTCGGAAGAACTTCAGTATAAGCAAAATTTTTCATATCTTGAAATAAAATAAAATAAAAAATAGATGTTTCAAAAATTAAAAACTTAAAAAGAGGCTACGTAAATATGTCAATATTTATTACATAAATTAACATTTTTTTATACAAAATATAAAACGTCTTGTACTTAAAAAGCGTAATACACTGAAATATTTAAGTATAAAATTAAATACAGTTAAGTAATTTCTTAGAAATTACTAAATTCTTAATAATATAAATAAAAAAAAAAACTTCGTGTCGGCTGGTAAATAAATAACGTGAATCAGTCTTCGGGTATATTGATCAATGTATGACCAATTGACCCAAATTATTAGAATTAGAATTATATTAGTTGGCAGTCGTGAAAAAATATAAAACAATTTAATTTCGAATTATCATTGAGTGGTTCCAAGTCCGGAGTTAGTAAAAATGTCAAATTCCTCCCGCTGGCGGATAGCTTTACGTACATCATTTATTGTAATTACATTTGGACACTTTAAATTATTCCTCTCCCAGGCCTTTGATAACGAAGACCGCAGCAAGTTCTCCAGCAGACATTCAACAGCCTGAAAATAATCAATTACAAATTATTGACACCAGACTTCAACATTGAATTCAATTTAAAAAAATTTTTTTTTGAAAAATTTAACAAATTGAAAAAAATAAGCGTTGCACGGAAAGAACGAGATTACACTGAATATGATCCCAGATTATACTCAATGATATCTGTGATGAAAAAAATTTCAGATAGTAACTAGAAAAATCTAGATTATACTGCGTGATATCTCGATTATACTCAGTATAATCTGGATTATACTCATTATAATCTGGATTATACTCATTATAATCTGGATTATACTCATTATAATCTGGATTATACTAGCTACTATCTAAAAAAATTTTCACTCAGTATAATCTAGGATGATATTCAGTATCATCTTGTTCTTTTCGAGTGTATCATAATTTAAATATTGTAAATGAATTAAAAAAAAATTTTTAATTTTTTTTTTCAATTTGCTTGAATGTTTAAATTAAAAAATTCGAAAAATGATCAAAAAGCTCACAAAAGTGAATTTAAAAATTTAAACAATTTAACTTTCCATTTTTTTGCGTTGAAAAAACGCTGCACATCTAAAAAATGACATCAATAATTCCTACCTTAGCGACAACACGACTAGCAGCGGCATCTCTGACCCCCTCTTCAATCTCTTCCTCAGCCAAAGTGACCCCCACCTGGCGGGCAGTTTCATTAACAAAGAAGTTCATCTTAGACTCCTCCTCGTTCATCTTTAACCTCACAAACTCTCCCTTATTTTCTTCAACCGCTTCCGACTCATCATCATCGCGATCATCATCATCACCTTCAATATCAATAATGTCAACTTGCTCCTTCTCCTCTCCGGACGACTTCATTTTCCTGATCCACTCAACCAGTTCTCTGGACTCGGTGCAAGTGTTAACCTCCTCTCTTTCTCCTTTCACCGAGTTTATCAGCGGCCTCATCGCCGTGAAACCCTGGAACCTGCACCAGAGCAGAATTTCCTTAGTCGTCCAAATTTCTTCCTTCTTAACCTTGAATTTCAGCATGTTCCTGATCTTTTTCGCGCGATACCACTCAACAGATCTTTGCTTCCCGACATTGAACCCCAGGAACTCCTCGACAGTTTGGCAAACATACGGAAAACTCTTCTTGAATTCGACGTCTTGAGCTTCTGGAGTCACTATAGGCAGCCGTTTGGCCAAAAAACTCACTATTTTTTCCACATCTGTCTCCTTCAACTCCATAAAGGAGTCTCTTAACCTCAAAACGTAATTAATATCTTTCTTCTTCTTCTCCACAAGCTTCATCCTCTTCCCCGTGACGATTTTAAGCGCCGGTTCGGTGTCAGGAACGTTCAGCATAACGCTTTTCGCGGGATTTATGCTGATAGTAATACCATTTTTGCTATTAACATTCTTCTTGAGAATACTGACTCCGTTACCGTTAATATTCTGCTTTTTCTCTTTGTTAAAGTTCAGAGGAATCTGCTTGTCATTAAACACTAGCACCTGCTTTACGGCACTCGCCATAGTTTCATTAATATCAGGAATTTTTATCTCCAACGGCTGACAGACCGCCTTCGATGATATTAATAGATTCGTTTTATCACCGTTAACACATTTAGACTGGTTTATTTTGCCGATTGATGAGATTTCCTGGCTCCTGGCACTGCCTAGAGCTCCTGAGCCAGGTTTCAGACTTCTAGAAGAGTTATTTCTGCTATTAATATCCTTCATACTCTTGATTCCCGCGTGGTTGATTGTCTTATTGAACTCTCCGATGCTATTAATATTAACATACCGATGTTCCAAGTAAATATTACTCATAACTTCCTTCCTCGTTAACGTCAACACTGTTTCATTATCACTGTCACCACCTGTATCATCACCGTTCTCATTAATATCAATCTCATTTTCAGAGCTTGATTCTTCCGATTCGTAAGTGGGTAGCGAGTAGTTTACAGGGAAAATTTTCAATGCATAAATTGTTTCGGTAACATGATCCAAGGTGAGATTGTGAACAAAAGCCCGAGGAAGATTTGCCTTGTTCTTGAAGATCAGCGTCACATTCAATGAAAAATTTCCCCAGCCACGACGAACCAGGTTGAAGGGAGCCCGATCTACTTCTATGACGTCGTTTGGCTTGTAGCTAGGGTGAAGTTGGAAGATTACTTTAGAGATGTACTCTGAGATTTTGTCATTGTCCTTCTCCCGGACGTACACTTGCCATTTATGGGTGTATTTGTCGTCGTTACGGTCCATTGGAGGAATGGGAGTTGAGATGTTGCCGATTACGATCACTCGGGTTTCTCTGAAGCCATCACCGCGTTGGAATTCTGGTTCGGTGTTTGGGCAGAGTTTTTTTGGAAGATTCTCGGTCTGTTCTTGGTTGTTCTTGCGCTTCAGAGGATTTGATGGTGGATTTTTAGTGGTTGATGAGGTTAGAGCTTGGAAAGATTTGGTACTTAAGCCTGGGTGTTGGTATCTTTGATGAGAAGATGCTAAATGTTGATGATTTAGATGATTTTGACTTGGAACTTGATGATTCTGATGATTAGCACTCAAAGATTGATGATTTTGACCTGGACCATGATGATTCTGATGATTAGCACTCAAAAATTGATGATTCTGTCTTGGAACTTGATGATTTTTATGATTACCACTCAAAGTTTGATGATTTTCACTTGGAACTTGATGATTAGAACTTATTCCATTAATACTCTGACCCGAGTTCTGAGAATCTTGATGACTAGGACCCGGAACGCCATTTTGTGAGCTCAACGGCTTGGTGCTGGATGTAGACGCTCCAGAATCACTTTTAGCGCTCAAACCATCGGTTCCTCGGTTTCGCAGGTTTCTAGGAGCCTTTCCCACGATTTGTTTTATCGCAGGGTGGATTCTCGCTTGCTTTGAGTCGCTGTTTGTACCTCCCTGGCATTCTTTCCGGTTATAAAACTCAGAAATAATCGCGTACCGCAACAAACTGAGCGTTCTGATCGCCTCATGCAGCCGGTCGTTGATCAGCAAGATTTCTTTCTCTTTTTCGTTGATTGATCTGTCGAACTCACGCTCAATTATTGTGTTGATTCGTTTTGTCTTGTTAATAAGAGCTGAAATAATAAATTAATTTATTAATTGTCGGTTTGTGAAATCACAATTATTTTTTTAAATTCAAAGTCATATAAATGAATAATAATCACCGGAATAGTGATGTATAACATAACAAGTCAAGTTTTTATAGTAATTAAAAAAATTTTTTCTTAATTCAAATTATCATTATAAATACTTGATACAATAAATTTTTACATTAGATTTACATTAGATCAAGATTTTTAGATACCTTAGGGAAGCAGTGCAACCTACTTTAGCTGAGAAAAAAATTTTCTCACCTTGAGAAAATTTTTCTCTTGAATATTTAATACCCATTTTATATTATTTTAGCGTGCAATTATACATATTGAATGAAAAAAAATGATTCAATATTATTTGATCTTCCCATTTGACATGTAAGTCAATAAAAATATTAATGAAAATTTACTTCTATCTTTATATTTAATTTTTTGGAGCAAGAGCCTGAATTTTTTCAAAACAAGAAACTTTTCTTGACTTAAATAAATTTTCTTGGATCAAGATACGTATTTCTTAAAGCAAGAGAGTTAATTTTGTTGGAATAAGTTTTTTTTCGCTCAAAAAAATATTTAGAAAGAAAAATATTTTCTTGGTTTGAACTTTTTTTTCTGTGTACCTATATAGCCAGTTAATTTTTATTTAATAATAACAAATTGAATAATTGTTGTACGTATAAAATTACTGTACAAATATTTTCTTGAAGATTTCAATTACAAGAATCAATTTTTTTTAATTCAAAAAGTTCAAGTATTTATTTATAATTGAAATAAAAAAATCCACAGTAATACTCACGCTTACTCTACTCAAATTTACAGACATCTGACAATTTTTTTAATTTTTTTACGACAAAAAATTGCACTTTTAATTATTTTTTATTTTTTTATTTTAAAAAATTTTTTTAAAAATCCAAAAAATTAAAAGCTGTCGATTAATTTCAGCGTCATAAAAATTAAAGGATAAATCTAGAAAATTACCAGTTTCTTCAAAAGTTTTCTGCTGACGACTCGGTCCTGCAATAGCATAATCTGGATCCTGGACATTGTCCTTTAATGTACTCATTTAAGACCTAAAAAAAAAAAAATTAATTAATCCTAAGGTAAAATTTAGAGAGATCAATACTAAGCAAATTAAAATTTAAAACTTACAATAAAAATTACTGATTAATTAAATGAAATGTGAATTTTAATAAAAACCAAAATTTATAATTAATAAAAAAAAAATACAATTGTTGACACCAATTGTTTAAATTGTAACATAAGGGAGTATAAAAAAAAAAAAAAAAAAAAAAAAACAATTGACATACGGAGGTTATGACTCACGTGTTTATTTTTCAGGCACTTGCTTTTGGAGCTTGCGGAGGCTAATTGGCTGACCTCTATTCCGGACACTGGAACAGTTTTCTGGGGGTCGGAACTTCTGGAAGTAACTTTTGAGATTGGCATTGAACGAATAATTTGTTTATGCTGACGCTAAATTGGCGATGCACGGTGCACTTGTTGCCATAACTTTTGTCACATGGACGCGGCTTCGATGAATATCCAGTGAGGTGGTGGAAATTAGAAGTCTACTTTGCCGGCGGTGAGAAAGTTGGCGGCTGGAGGTTGAATCATCACAAGATAAGTGATAATATAACCTTCCGCCGTTACTCTTGTCATCAAGGGAATCCCCTAATGCTGACTTTTATTTAAAATATTTAACAAAAATATTATAATCATTGTTGCTAATTATTTTTAAGTTAAATTTAAAATTTTACTAGAATTTGAATTTGCGCGCGCAAACGCGCGCCTAAATATAGAGTTTGCATATATTTTCATGCTTATGATATATTCGACCAATCACGTTACGAATAGTTTGCTTACATGATATATTTTCATACTTTTCATCTAAATTATAAAAGTGGATTTATCTAAAAATATTCTCAGACCTGAAATTTTTAGTAATTTATCATCATATTTTTAAAAATTGATTTTAAGTGACTTATTCATGAGTAATTGCGGCTTTTCCCCGCTAACAAGTTTATTCTTGTTAATATAGAAAATTTAACTTGCAACGTTTCAAGATCAATAGAAAATATTTGAGTATTTTTTTTGTTGAATAATTAAAATTTTGATGGAACTGAACAAATTTTTTTAACATTAAGTTAACTCGAAAAAATAATATCTTTTAATTTTATAAATCAACTATAGCTGTTACCCGTCCGCTTCGCTGGGCATTTTATCGAATTGTATTTTTAGATCTAAATTTGAAATTTAATTAGAGTATTGTTTTGACTTTCAAAAATTCCAAATTTCATCGAATTAGCATATACCTTTTATCCATGTTATTATTCCAACGAATATTCATTGTAACTTTCAATGTGCAATCATTATAATGTTTGCGTGGCTTTTTTTCAAAAATGAATAATAATTGACACGAAGAAAAAAATTTGAAATAAGAATTTGGAGTCTGTAGCAGCTATAGCTTGGAAATTAAAAATTTTTAATGTTAACACCCACTTTCGCAAACCCCTGTGAGATGAGCTATCGTAAAATTTGCCCATAGACTTTTTCTACATTTCTTACAGAAGATTCCTACCAAATTTGGAGTCGATAGAAGCTATAGTTTAAAAACGGGAATTTTTCATTATTAACGCCCCCGCAATCCTCTTTGGGGTAAAATATCGTAAAATTTGTCCATAAATTATTTTTTCATCACTTACAAAAAATTCCTACGAAATTTGGACTCCCATAATCAGGAAACTGTCATACTGACATATTTTATCTTGCAATTAACTTTCAAGTTCCGTATATCCGGATCAGAAAAATAAAATTTTATATAATATAGGTACATCTAAAATATATATGCTACGAAATGCATCAAATAAATAAGATACTCGCCAGACAAAGTTAATAAATTCTAACCGATGATTCGGATACGTGAGAATTTACTGTACAGTCATGAATAAATTATATCACGTTTCTTAATTAGTTATCAATTATTGATAATCGATAATTATATATAACTAGCTAATCGCTTTGATTCACCCAGAATGTATATATATATATATATATATATATATATATATATATATATATATATATATATATACTCCCCTATCCATAACTAATAAATAAAATTGAAAATAAAAAAAAATTAGAATTTTCAATAATTTTTGTATTTTGCAAATGATTTTACTTTATAAAAGTAATAATATGGCATCATTACACAATGTTTTGACTAGACTTTACGAAAATTTGAAAAAAAAAAATATTAGGAAAACGGTTGACCCTGAAGCCCATCCCTGAAACTTCCCGCTAATTCCATATTTAGGCGCTTAAAATAGCACTTATCATGTTTTTGAGCTCTTAGAGCTTAAAGAGACAGCTTTTCTATACTTTTGAGCTCTTCGAGCTCAAGTCTGATAGGAGTTTAATAAAACACGATTTTTTGAATTTTCAAACTGCAATAACTTTTGAATAAATGAACCGATTTTTACGTAACTCATAGTTACCAAAAATTTTAAGTTTGACAAAATTGTTTTTAATTAATTAAAAATGTTTTTTCTTTCGTTCAAAACTTGAAAAGCTATACAATCAGAACTCAATACAAATTAAAAACATATTTAAAAACTCTTTGGTTATTAATTTATTCAGTCATACAATTCAGTCAAAAATCATAACTGCTTTGAGGTAACAATCTAACTGAAATTTAATATTTTACTGACAATTTTTATCTACCTCTCGATCAAATTAAAAATTACTCCTCCGGTGCTATTGTGGATTTTAAAAAATCATTGAAATAAACAAAACAACATTTTGGTTTGGTAAACATTTATTATAAGCAAAAAATAAATAACTTTCTCTTTTCAACCAATGGCGCTGCGTCTGCAAAACTTCACCCAAGACGCTCCACCCTGCGAAAAAAAAAAAAAAAATTAAACTGCAAGCCGGAAAACCATATTGTTTTTCATGAAAATTATGCTATAGAATATTTATTCAAATTTCAGGAATGTAAAATTAATTCTAAGTCCCGTTAGTTTCACAATTGCAACCATAACTGGTATAAAAAGACCAGCAGTCCTTCAAATCCCGTACATTCTGGACCAATTTAAACCAGGGACAATTTTCATGTCGAAAATTAAAAATTATTTCGAAATGTGTACTGATTTCCTTCACCAGCTTCTATGAAGAGCTAAGCAATAATTATCCACGGAAGATGCTCCATTTTTGGACAATGAGTTCCAAAATTAAAATAACTATAGTAACATTCCGATCACAACTAGCCTAAAAAATGCCTTATTTTCCTTGTTGAAATTATCAACATTAAACAGTAGTCACCAATTAAAATACTCACTCAAACTACAATTAAACATTTTTCTAGTTTTCCTTAAACTTTATCCCAATTATTCGTTTGTTTGGGTACATTTGAAGTCAATAAAACAGGAAAATGTAGTCAATCCAATAGTTTATTATATGTTACACTTGAAACAAACAATTGTTATTCCTTGATAGATATCTTGTTTCATTTCAGTAGCTTTCAACACTGTAAACTATTTTGATAACGTTAACAGTTTTGAAAGCAATTAAAACATTCAAGATTGAGTTTGATTTCAATACAGTCTTCTTTTTAATCCAGATTAGTAAACTTCAAGTACTTGTAGAAATTTTTTGACGTAGAGGGCTAATACCAAATGTACAAATCTTGATAGGAACAGAAATGTCCACTGGAATTAGCTAACCACGTACAGAACTGGTTCTTCGACGATGTTCTTTTGGGCTGATTGAGTCATTCGATCAAAGATTGATAGAAAAGATACTTTTGACAGAATAACTCCGTAAGACCATTCTTCAGATTTCTTCACACTGGAATCACCACTTAGACAATTGTAATTGTTTTTTCTTGCCATGATTCAAAATACAAGCGCAAGAGAAAACAAGTACAACAGACAGAAGCAGTATACTTTTTCTTCTTATCTTGAATACGATGAATGTCTAGTTGATAAGAAAGTTGAGCCGAAGCATCTGTTTTGACATGAAGTAGAAGTTTATCAGCAACGGAACAGAAAGATCCAAAGTTACGGCATGATATGACACTGAACACCCAGTAATTTAGAATGCCTTGAGTTACCATGATACAAGTAAACACATGGAAACTCTAAAGTCATCGAAAAAAACTAGACGCTGAAGTAACCTTAAAATAATTGGTTAAAAATAGTTAAATACACTGAAAATAACGCTTTTAATGAAGATCTCGACGGTATATATCATCTCTGCTGAAAAAAGATCTATGAGACACAAGTAGATTATCTTAGAGTATGATAAAGAGTGACCAAATTTTAAGCCATATATAATAGCTAAATTTATCATTAAAGACAAATTTTTTGGGAACTGGGGGAAATAAAGGATAAAGGGGGAAGGGGAGGACCTTTACTCAGTAGGAATTTTCGGTAACTGAAAAAGTAATTCGGACAGCCCAGACCGGGAATCGAACCCGGATCGTTTGGTTACGCACCAAAGACTCTACCAGTTAAGCTATCCGAGACACTGTCCGTAATTACTATTCAGTCACCTAATAAGGCCTATCGAGTAATAAACACCACCGTCCATCTTACGGTTTTTCGTGGTTTAAAGATACTTATCAATTACAACAATTCTAAGCCTCATACATGATTTTAATGAGATGCTTAAAATTGTCGTGAAGGATTAGCCTCTTCGTTCCAGGTTGCTTGATTGTCTGATTCTTCGATTTGTAGAACGATTCGAATCGTTCGCGTTATAAGCGTTGCTGATGTTGATAAAGAGACATAAGCAACTTAAATAATGTCACGAATTCAGAAATACACTTGCTACAAACGGCATGAAGAGAAGATCCAGAGCTTCTGCATGATGATATCCTTCTCTAAGCTTTATTAAATAATCCAAGTTTCTATGATATGGACGAATACATAAGAAGCTCGAAGTACTTAAATAAAGACTAGAGATAAAGTTTCTTGATCTAAGACGGCTTCTGAAGTTATTCTTGAAGTTGATCTTCATACTTACTTTACACAAATCGAAGAAGGAATAGTCATTTGAATTCAAGCGGAAATTAATGATGGACTTGTCCCAGTGCTCAACTGCTCACTCAATAAAACAATGTAAGCTTATATTAGCTTTCTTCGATACCTCAAGGTGCTATGATGTTTAGAAATACACAACCACTTCAAAGATATCAAAGAAAGATTATACAAGATCTCAGTGATTTCATCCAAATAATTCTTCATGCAGCAAGGGGAATGAAAACACATAACCGATTAAAATGAGTCAAAAACACCAAATATTATAATTTTCGATGAAGTTCTATTGGCTTTAAATCTTTCCGGTGAGCTTTCCGCTGCAAAAATTCTGATCCGTTTCGATGATTGAAAGTACTCAAGTAGGTAAAAATACTTCAACGTCTTAATCATACGAATAGATCAGTATTTTTCTGACTGGTTGACAGGTCCAACAATCCAGCACCAATGTTGGTTTGTGACTAATGTGGAAGAGGCTCCCATGGATGAAAGAGGTGTTAGCAACAACAAAATTAACAATCACTCGTTCTTTGTTGTTAACTCATGCTATTATTAATTAGCAATAACAACAAAACAAAATATTTTCCTAGAATAAATAACAGGGTTTATTTGTTTTGTAACAAGTCACAAATAAATTATTAATTAAAATTTTTAACGTTGTAGTCTTAATTAGAACGATTTTCCTGTTCAAATCTTATCAATTGCCATGAAACAATAAATAAACAAGCTTACACATTATACAGTCATAAATAACATAATATGTAAGTCGAAATAAAAGGGATTATAATGATATTTCTTGGTCGAGAACAATAGATATTGGATGCTTGTAAGTAATCTCGATCCATGATTGCAGTCTTTAACAACAGTGATGTAGAAAAATTCACTTATTGAAAAAGGCAGCTAAAACAGAATAAGAATGTAATGTTTTAGGTCCTCTGAAACCGGCCAAGATGGTGGCGTTCTTATAGTAGTGTTGATGGGAATCAAAATCTATACCAGCTGTTCAATGATCTCATGAATGAAAACATGAGATCACTTAACACCTAGAGTAGCTCAAGATTCAGTATTCTTTCCGCTAGAATGTTTTCTTGACGATTTCCTTTTCTTCAAGACTTGTCTTTCTGATTACTGCAAGTCCTGTGTGGCTGTTTACATGTCTAAAATAGGCTTGATTACAAAAACGCATTGATTAGAACAAGATATAGAAACATAGAAATAAAGGTTAAATTAACTTAAAGAAAGTATAAGTGAAACCGGTAGTTCCGGTGCGGTGAAGAATGTTCGATTCTCATTTTGAAACTCAAAATGGATGGTGCAGTCGAGAAACACAATATCCTTTGAGAGTTACAAAGCTTAAGATTCGAAGTAAAGCTGCTCATTATATTACCCATTATTTTCAACACAATTCAAGACTAGGTTAGTTTCTAACCTATTTATTAAAACTGAGATTTATACTTGCGACTTTAAAGAGTAATGCAAACTTCAAATAAAAGGTCAAACTTACTTGAAATAAAGTATTGTGGACAAATATAAGTCTTTCGGTTACTTTTCAAAGTTAATTAATAAATCCACTGGGAGCAGGACACTCCCGTAATAACTAATGGTCAAGTTCACACTGGATTGAATCGATCTTTTTACAGGAATTTATATGTAAAAGAGAAGGAAATAAAGAGTAGTTAACTCGACTAATTTATTTATTTCTAATTAATATGGCAGGCATGCCTATTGTTATGTTATCATTCGAATTATTTAAGCGACTGATGTAAGCTTAATTAAACAAATGAGTTAGTCATTATAGTGTTGACTGTTGTTTAAGATTCATTTAATAACTGAATAAGATTCACTATAGGTTATAATTATGAGTTAATTGTCATACGTTATAGATCTTTGGAAAGCTGCCATCTTCACGGTAGCGTCATTAACTACTGAGCATGAGTGCAACCTGATATTTTTTGATGTAAATAATACATACATATAATATTCCCTTATCGATAACTAATGAATAAAAACATTTTTTGAAAATTATTATTAAGATTAACATTCTGATAATGATTGATGTGGCAAAATAAAAATCATATTTTTTTTCTAAGTCCAAAAAAAAATTTTTTTTTAAACCGACGTATTTTTTCATGAAATGTGCAGAAATGCAAAAAAAATTTTTTCTTCAAACTAAAAATTTTTTTGGACTTTTAAAAAAAATTGAATTTTTATTATACGCTCTTATAGCAACCTGGAACGCGATATGTTGATACAAGGTTTCTTCCCATAGATTTAAAAGGCTATACCAGAGAATTTTTTCATGGGTATGTACGATAAGTAACTGACTGAATCATTTTGTTGTTAGATTTAGGAATGAGGATTGAAATAAAAACTTTGGTAAATTTAAAATAATATTTATTCGCATTAAGAACTCAATTTTTAGTCCTTATGCTTGTCAATGTGAAACTGCATAAGAAAATTTATTTATAAACGTTTTAAACTGTTCAAAAAACTCAATGAGTTTTTCGTCGCCCGGTTAAATACAAGACTTCAAGACCAGTTTCTTCATCAACCATCACGACTGAATCACTTTCTTCATCGTCTGTAGAATCAGCATCATCGATCGGCTTTTCTTCAACTTTCGAGTCGAACTTCAAGACGTCGAACGAGCAGGATTTTTCATTGCTCTTGATGTAGTCAACCATAGCTGCAACATATTCTTCAACGTCAGTCTTCATCACATAGGCCATAGCTATATAATTCTTGAACTTATTTACATCAAATGTGCGCATTAATATTCTTCTTTCCTTTTCTTCCATTCGATCAAAGAATGGACATTTTGGTGTATTTTCTGACAACTCTATAAGCATTCGATTTCTTAGGACATCCAATTTTTCAATTTCTTTCCAAACATCAGCGTCTCGTTTGAATTTATTTATAAACTTCAACTTAATATAAGACTTCAGCTGTTGCATTTCAACAACAAAGTTGTCGCTATTTATTTTGTCGTAATCAAATTCCTTGGAAATATCAGTGCTGTCACAAAGTTCGTTATTGCGATAAACGATGCAACTGCTCTTGAAGAAAGGTGCAGCTACTGAAAGATCGATTTTTTCCGGGTTTTTATTGAATGCATGAAAAACAACCGTTTCATAATCTACGCCTTTATTCAACTCTAAACATTCGTTTATACTTTCCCGGCTGACCATGCCATTTGTGACGATGTACAGTAATTTGATTCGATCATTTTCATGAAAAATATAGTTTTTTCGGAGGTGCCGTACAAGACATCCTGGATCTCTTCGTTCACAAAGATGGACATTTGATAACTCAGTCACGTCGCCACTAGTATAATTCTTCATTCCAACGTTATCTTCATTGACCTCCCAACAGACGTCGCTCCAGTTCAAATAAACAATTCTTAACTGTCTTGCAGGCTCTTGGACAATCAATTGTTCTTTGATGCTTTCGACGTTACATTTAAATCGTTCAAGAGTCTTGAAGTTGTCGATGTGGTAATCCTCGTCTCTATTTATCGGATCCGAACAATCTTTTGCGTAAATAAAATAATCAACCATTTTTAATGAGGATCAAATTTTTGGGACTTCCCGATAGTACAACACTCTATTTTAAACTGAATAAACATAATGGTTGCCGGCGGTATTTATACGGCCTTCAAAGAACATGATATTGCGAATGGGAGTGAGTAAACTCGAATGACTCAGCTCAACAAATAAAGTATTTTAATGTAGCGACTTTAAGGAGCATTAGATAGATAGTGTTTTTAAAAAATGAACTATTAGCTATACTATTAGGTAAGTCACTCATTTTTTATCTAGCAAAATAGAGGAAGTTCTCCTAATAGCTGCTTTTTTATGCTGACGCTCGACGCCATCTTAAATTAATGCAGCGTCAAAGCTAAACATTGTTTAGCTTTCTAAAAGATGGCGTTCCAGTCGAAATTATACCACGTGACCTCATTTGAGGCTCTAAAACAGCGTCAAGCGTCAGCATCAAAGAGTTTCTTTCACATACTAATTAATCTATTAGTTATTAATATCACGGATTTTAATGTTATGACTAGTATTCTCAAATGAGAGCTTTCAGTAGGTATTGATAAAAGTACTGTCAACATTGTCGTTATGACGTCATACGAGATCATACCAAATGTAACCAGTATCAAGCGGAAAATCACGCTCCCCATGCGTGGAATTGAATGGTTACTCAGTACATGGATTCTGGATAGGTCAATTCAAGGACTCCAGACAGATTAACTCCCCGTACTCACGTGTAGGGCACGTGACTTTGAGCTCCATACTAATAACTTCGGACATGATCTCTGATAACCCCGTTATGACCTTGTTTACAGTATTTTTATCAATACCTACTGAAAGCTCTTATTTGTTAAATTCCGAAAATTCATTAAAAAAAACAAACTGATTAAAAATATTTGAGTTGTTGACTGTTTTTCTGGCAATAACGTAGTTGTACGCTAAGCGTATAAAACTAAAAACACTCTTTGCGCTCATCGGAATCTCATGTGAGTAATAATTCTGTTTATAAAAAATTTTAGAATATCTTCAAATACACTCAATGTTTTTTTTCCAATGGAATTAATTTTTTTGTTAATCACTCTGTTCTTCTATTTTTGTTTAAAATTAGCAATTCAATTTTTCATAAAGATTTTTTTTTTTTATTTTAGCAGTCGTTCGAGCGCAGTTAAAGATTGAGACTTTAAAGTATGAACAAAGTAAAACCGTCGAATTTCTAAACTACTCTGAACTTAGTCACGAGTCAATTTTGCTAGAAGACACTTTTTATTTAGATGTAGAAAGTCCTTGTAAAAAATTTATTTCTTCAATAGTTAATATTAAGATAGTGCCATATTTTTTTGTGTATATATTTCGCTATAGTTATAAAAATTCTTTTTGTTAAAATTAATCCTTCTCTATAAGATTTATCAATAAGTTCAGTCTGTGAATTAATGAAACAAATAAATTTATTTTTACTCGTAACTCAAAACTTTATTTTAAAATAACCCCATGTCACTCAAAAATTGCTTTTTAGATTACATTCAAACGAGAATTTATATGACAAAAATTTTTACGAAAGGTTAGACTCATTAATTATCATTAACTTGATATAATTTTCCAACTGATGTTCTTCCGCTGTAAAATTATCACTCTTGACATTGTCGTGATTAAAATTCTTTAAAATGTCATTGCTGTTACAAAGTTCTCCATTTTGATAAACTAAACAACTTCCTTTAAAAAAAGACGCAGCTACTGTAAGGTCAATTTTTTCCGGGTCTTCATTAAATGCATGGAAAACAACTCTTTCATAGCAGATATCTTTGTTCGCTTCGAAACATTTCATTACACTTTCTTTATCAATGATGCCACTCGTGACGATGTACATCAACTTAATTTTATTATCTTTATCAGCAATGTAGTTTTCTTTCAAGTATTCGATCAAGCTTTCCGGATCTGTAGCCATCATCCAATTGCACGCACAATCATCGTACGCATCTCTAGCTGTTTTCTCATCGACTTCCCAACAAGCGTCGCCCCAGTGCAAGTAAAGAGTTGCCCAATCTGCTTGGGGCTCTGTACCAACCAATAGTTCTTCTTTGATTTTTTTCTCATCCTCTTGAAACTGTTCAAGAGTTTTTAAGCCGTTTTCATGATAATACTTGACTCCTTCTGTTGATCCCGAAAAATCTTTCGCGTAAATAAAATAATTAACCATTTTCACGTTGTGTCAACTTTTCCTTGTTTGCAGTCAAGCAATGTTCCGTCGATAATCCTTTGACGTCTAATGTACACTGGTTCTACGTTAATAACAACAGTGTGTGTTACTCATCAAGTTATTTGTGTCGATGACGTATTGGTGCGGGTTAATTCACAAACTTTGATACAGATAAGGGGGCTTCCTGAAATAGAAACACTCGTTAGAATGATAAAAAAATAAATTTGAATAATCGGTAGTATTAAACTTTACCCAGGATTCGAACCCGTGACTTATACTTTGCACCAAACTCAACCACTAGGCCAAGCTACGAATCAAAATATTCACACCAATTCACAGTTTAACTTTTGTAAAATTACAAAGCTTTACGATTGAACTTACCTATGCAAATTCAGGAATTGTGAAGGATAACGTTTCTGATTAACTTATGTCACTATTTATAATTAATTATCGTAAATACACTGGAAGTGAGTTACTACTATACTGTCTGGAGGTCAATCTTACACTGAATAAACAAAACGAAATTTAAACGACACCCGGAACGTCTGACGCAACAGCTCGTTATAGTTATTATGACGTAAACTAATAACTATTGCGTGCGATTACATTATTAATTAATTCTACTGAACCACCAATTATTGCTAATGATTTAATTGAAAGATGTTTGTATTTGAATAGTCATGACGGTATCTTTGAAGAAAGATATCTATGAAGATATCTTTCGACTGAATAAGATTGATAATGAATTACAAGTTAAGGAACATATGGCCAACTTATTTATGTAAATAAAATGGCGCTGTCTACAGATAAGCGTCACTAACTCCTATGGATCACAATCTAAAATCATTGAAGGGTTACATTGCTTGTATTTCAAAACTATAAATTGGATTCAAGAATAAAGAAATTGCGTCATATATTTCAAAGCAATGCTGGATAGGTCAATTTATGAAATTCAGATAGATCAACTAAACATGATGACTAGGGTGTGCCTTCAATTTTCATGAAGAACCTTTTAAAATTAGAATTTTAAGTTCCGTTTTTGGCAGGAGCTGTGTTTAGGCATTTCCTAAGATATTTTTGGGTGAGACGATTTATTTGATTTTCATAGAATTTTTTAACAGGAGTTTAGT
The DNA here is from genome assembly GCF_013202065.1 of Cotesia typhae. Taxonomy (NCBI): domain Eukaryota; kingdom Metazoa; phylum Arthropoda; class Insecta; order Hymenoptera; family Braconidae; genus Cotesia; species Cotesia typhae. The sequence continues at coordinate 364,650 of NW_027423744.1, forward strand.
TTGGGTATTTCCGCTGAAATTATAAATTTTGGCCGAAAGTACCCAACTAAATCTCTTTTAATCAATAATGAATATTATATATATATATATATATATATATATATATATATATATATATATATATATATATATATATATATATATAATATTCCCCCATTGATAACTAATGAATAAAGAAATTAAAAATAAAAATAATGTTTATTCTAGAAAAGAAGATATTATTTTGAAATTATATGTCTATGTCAATCACCCATAATACATTTTTTGGTACCTATTATTGATAAATAACTAATGATTGCTTGATAGAATCTTTTTGTTAGGTCTGTATGAAATGAGAGACATAAATTATAAGCGACATAAATTTCATCTTAAATAATATTTATTGCAATCATCTCTTTACATACTGCAATCGTCCTAAATACATTTAGATAAAAATAACATCATAATAATCTGTGAACTTATAAAAACATTCTACATTCTAAAAAATTTTAAGCAGAATTATACAAAAATTTTGGCATCCGTTATCACATTTAAGTAATCCATTATTACACACTAATTGCTGAGCAATAATAATCAGAGATTACAAATATTGGTCCTCAAAGAACACTTGACTAAGAATTTAACTATAGTTACTTTTTTAACCTACTTTTCAACTTTTCTCTCGAAATAAATTCGCTAATTTCAAGGTCGCTACCAAACTTCACTCTTTCTTCTGCTTTGATACGTTCAATTCGACTAGCATGAGACTTATACAACTGAAGAAATTCTTCGACTTTGACTTCCTTCAATACCTTCCGATAGCCCTCATGTACTTCTTTAATTTTAGATAAAACATTAGATGGGAAAACGGTAACCAAATCTCCGTGAAACTTTTTTCTGTTGGAAACATATCTATGGTACTCACGTAAAGTTGGATATTTGTTTGATTCTCTCACACATTCAATGAACAGTTTAGGTAGAGACAAAACTCTGTCAAACTCTAGCGAATCGATAGCTTCGTAAGTAACTTCAATTTTGTCTTTGTCATCGTCGTTGTTAATAACGACTTTCTTGTTATTCTTCACCAATTCCGTATAGAAAGATTTATTATTGTCGATAGCAAAATAGGGACGGAACGTCTTTTCACAAATTTCAAACGTGTCTGACCCAGCTTTGGATGCCTCCAAGTCACCCTCAGAGTACATGAGGTGGACATAGTCATTTAGATGAACTTTCTCTTCAACAATATCGTCACGCAAAATTCCCTTGTGATTCAACTTTAGGTAGTTGAGTTTGTACAGATTGAACGGCTTTTCAATTTCACTGACTAGAAAACCATCTACAGTCTTGAAGATTTTCTTCAATAAATAATAAATTTTCTCCCTCCGTTTTTGGATTTTCTTCAAAGTCATTACGTAACTAAGTAGTTCCCTTCTCTTCTCGATAGACTTCAGATCCAGATCATAATTGAACCATGTCAAAATTTCAATCATATAGCGCGCTACGCTATAATACCCTCTCAGCCGTTCATGCTTGAAGTGTTGAGGATCATTTTTAAAAATTCCTGAGGACAATTCCACGCAGTACCACAAAGCAGTTAGTAAGGTCGTGCTTTCTTGAGGATCTGTTGGAAAAGATGAAAGTCCAATTTTGCAAACCGTCTGACTAATCCGTCTCATGGTGTATTTTCTAAACTGTTCGACGACGTTTCTATCCATCCACTCTTTTTTCTCACAGGTTTTCCACACTGCATAATAAAATAGCCCAATATTATATTTGTACTTATCGCCACCCAAATACGTCGCCATCAAAATGTAGTCGTTGTATTTGTCAAAGTAGTTGGTATCTGATAGCACAAGACAACCCTGAAACCGTCTTCGGGTTTGTAAATCATCCGCCATCAGTTGTTTGTTATTCAAGTAGCAAAAGCTATCGAGTGACTCACTCATTTTTTGATCGTTCATCAAAAATAATGGACAGTCCATGGTCGATTTTAAGTTACTAAAACTGGCAAGTGTCAGCCGGAATCCGCAGTATTTCTTATTGTCAGGGGAAATGATTTTTCGAACTAGATCATACCCTTCTAGAGTAACTACAGGAATTCTTTTATCTTCATCCAGAGTAACGTCAGAGAAATCAATTTTCTCTGCGCGCGTAAGTGCAGTAAGATTTCGCTCCTCTCTTCTTAAAAAATTCTCGAATTTTTTGTCGAACTTCAAGGCATCGAACGAGTAACATTTCGGGTCGCTAACGATATAGTTGATCAAAGACAAAATAGATTTTTTAATGCCAATCTTATCATCATAGACCGTAGCATCGAGATTCTGGTACCAATCCGTTTTAACAAATTCGCGCAGGAATAAATTTCTGTTCTTTGTTTCTAAGTAAACTGCCTTGTACCCCTTGCTTAATTTTTCCCATGACAACTCGTCAAGTAGTCGATCTTTTAAGTTACTCAATTTCTTGATTTCTTCGGAAGCATCTTCGTCTTGATGAGATTTATTGATGAATTTTAACTTGACATAAGACCTTAACTGATTTCTTTCAGCTAAAAAGTTGTTAATATTGACTTTGTCGTAGTCAAATTCCTTGGAGATGTCAGCGTCATCAAAAAGCTTGCTATTACGATACATCACGCAACGACTCTTGAAGAATGACGTTGCTGCCGAGAGATCGATTTTTTTTAGGTTTTCATTGAATACATGAAAAACAACTGTTTCGTAATGCATGTCCTTGTTTAATTTGGAACATTTCGATGCACTATCTTTATCAATTGCACCATCCGTGACGATGTACAGCAACTTAATTTTATTATTTTCACCACCCACATACATTTTTTTCAGGTACTTGATAATGTTCTCCAGCTCTGTGCCATCAAAGTCAGCATCCAAATCGATGTATGCTTCTCGAGTCCTGTCTTCATCGATGCTCCAACAATACTTGTCCCAGTACAAGTAAATAACTTTAGATTCTGTTGGAGGCTCTCCAGCAACCAAAAGTTCTTTTTCAATTTCTTTTACATCCTTTTTGAACTGTTCAAGTGTCTTCAAACCATTTCTATGAAAGTGCTTGACTCCAGCCGTAGAGGTTGAAGAATTGCTTGCGTAAATGAAGTAATTAACCATTTTCGCTTAATATAAACTTTTCTTTTTTTGCAGTAAAACAATATTGCTTCAATATCAACGTTTCTAATGAACTTATATCACTCTTTATAATTAACTAACACAAATTCGCTGAAATTTAGTTACTTCTATCCTGTTTAATGGTCAATTTTACGCTAAATAAAAACAACGACTTACATCAGAATTTATATAGCAGCCGGAACGTCTGACGCAACAATTTTCATTACTTAGTTAATTATTTTAATCATGGTTAAAATAAATAATAATAACTGAAATTTCCTGGACCACAAAGGATTTCCCATTACTTAACAAACACGCCTAGTTATGAATAGTAGTGACTCACCTTTCAACTGAATGAGATTAATAATGAGAAACAAGTTACAGAACTTGTGACATACTTATTGATGTAAACAAAACAGCGCCATCTACAGATAAGCTTGTTTCGTTTATATGCATACTGTTCTCCACAAGTCATAACGGGGGTTATCAGAGATCATGTCCGAAGTTATTAGTATGGAGCTCAAAGTCACGTGCCCTACACATGAGTACGGGGAATTGATCTGTCTGGATTCCTTAAATTAACCTATCCAGAATCCATGTACTGAGTAACCATTCAAGTTCACGCGTGGGGAGCGTGATTTTCCGCTTGATACTGGTTACACCCGGTATGATCTCATATGATGTCATAACGACAATGTTGACGGTACTTTTATCAATACCTACTGAAAGCTTTCATTTGGGAATACCAGTCAGAATTTACTTACATGACCAGGTCAGCTGACATAACCTATTTTAAATTCTAAGTGACGTATATGTGTACGCTAATATAGTAAATCGTATAAAAGTCAAACCATTGAGTCGATAGGTACAGTTGAGTCTCAGCAGCTCTTACGAGATGTCCAGCAAAGTAGTCATTATTGCACTCGTTGCTCTTATCGGAATCTCGAGTAAGTAATAATTCTGTTGATAAGAATTTTTTGGAAATCTTTCAAAACATCCCTCCCTTTTTTTTTTTTTTAATAGAATCAATTTTTATATAAATCACTTTATTCTTATTATTAACTTGATGAAAACTTTTTTCTTCGTGTTAAAACATATATTTAGATTCCTGACCTGTTATTGTTTCAAACTTAGTTTGGCTTCAGCTTACTTATAGATGGTTTAAGTTACCTACTTCATTTTAGTGTGACTCCACCGTAGATATCGAGCCAAAAATTCGTATCTGTGTAACGCTTAAATAGAAACATCAAGTCGAATTTGTCGATATCTATTCATCTAACAGTAAGTCTTACAACATGGATTCATTCTTTTCTTATTTTCAACAAAAAGTCTATTTTTTTTTCAGTGGTCCGAGCGAATCCGCAAGAAGTAATGCAGTTTGCATAACGTCGAATTTATGAGCAACTAACCTGTTCTGTTTTGCAAGGACTAGAATCAGTTGCATTGAGCAACATTGATTTCAAGTCAGTAGAGTCTCCTTGCAATATAAACGCTAAAAAAGTTTTCTTGAACAACATTAGAGTTCCGAGTTCTCAAAAAGCTTTCTAAATAACTGGAACGGAAGTTGTTCTAACTAACAACGAGTTCATCGGACCGGAACAGGAACATTACATGGTGGGCCATAAAGTGCACCTAGAAAATAATACATATCAAGGCCAACTCCAATTTCATCAAACAGCAGGAAATGAAATTGACATAGTAAGAAATATCTATTATGGTCAAGTCCAAATCCATGAGTTACTCGGAACTCAAGTAAAACGATCGTTCAATATTTATAATAAACTTCCAAATAACTTACCTATTGGAAACTGTGCAAGATTTATTCAAAGTGTGTATAATAAATCGAAGGCTGGAAGTGAGGTAGCTTTAAGGCTCGTTAGAAAAATTACTTGCAAGTGCAGTACTTTTTCTTCGGAAATGTAAATAACAACACTTAGTCGTAATTTTTTTTTTTTTTTTTTTTTGAATAACTTTTATTGTAACTATCAAGATTTTGTGTGTTAAAATTGCTTTTTTAATTTAATTTGTAAAGACTATTATCTATAAGTCGACCAAATAAATGGAATATTACCTAAAAATTATCTTCTTTTTTTTTTTTATTTACTCTTTCATCATATATCATATATCAATCAACCTAAATGCAAGCTTTGACACGTGGATCAAAAATTAATTTAAAAATGATGTTTTATCAATCGAATATTGCTCAGTAGATATCATTCAAATGAGATATTTTTCATTTTTTCACAACAATGAGCGCATTGAAAATAAATTATCATTGTTCGATGAAAAATCTATATTTTTTCGTACATTATAGAGCTACTTTGAAGAGAAAAAAAAATCGTCATCACCCTTTCTTCAGACCTGGATAGTTCCGTATTAAACGTAAAAATGATCGAAAAATATGTTATTATTCCTTTTTCTCAGTAAGGATAACAAAATCTACAAAGGTACATTGTATAACAATCTATTTGTATCCCAATATAAAATAGAGATCGATATATGAGGCATCAACTTATTCGTAATGTGATTGGTCGAATATATCATAAGCATGAAAATATATACAAATCCATAGTAACATTAGGACGTTAAATCTAGTACTGTTATAGTTGCTATGGGATTTAATTAATATTCATGTACGCATATTATGGGTTTTATCCATTACGTATATGGTCATAATTTGTACATTAAATCATCACCACAAATGAATTTAATACAATTAATGCCTTAGTAACAGTAATAATTGTGAAATATTTAACTATATATTCTGAAACTAGGCGTTACTCATACATTGCGGTTTACCTCCCATACAAAAGCTAGCATTACGTTAGCGATCAGGATAAACGAATCCATATTTACAATCAAATATCCCTATTTAAATATCATCGGCTGAATTAATTAATTAGTTATAATTCTAAATTTTGTAAGTGAAGGACGTGACACCTAGATATTGTTGCTGTACATTAAACTAAATTATTTATCCGTAACAATGGCACGGACGAGTGGCTTTGACGAGCTCAAATATGTAGACTTCATGGCGCTGATGGAGCACAGTGACTGCGAAGTATTAATCGCTGCGGAGCATCAGAAGATTATCAGTGAGAAGATACAAGGGACGTTTGAAGCGGAAAAAGCTAACAAAAGTCTGAACCGCTACGCAAATGCGGTTTGCTTCGATCACTCAAGAGTAATTTTACCAGCGGAACGAAACAGGGGAAACTACATTAACGCCAACTATGTAGATGGCTTTGAACATAGCAAGAAGTTCATCTGCGGACAAGCTCCAACCCGACGGACGTGTTATGATTTCTATCGTATGTTGTGGATGGAGCATGTGCAAATTGTTGTTATGCTCTGCAAAAAGAAAGAAAATGGCAGGGAAAAGTGTCACCCCTATTGGAGCGACAAGGAGCAATCGTCGATGAGGTTCGGAAAGTTTCGGGTCACTACTACCAGTGTAATGCGGTTTCCTCATTACGTTAAGTCAACAATTGTTTTGACAGATGGAACTGAAGCCACTCAGACAGTGACACATTACAACTTCATTGCTTGGCCGGACCATGATGTCCCGAATAATACCTCAGAATTTTTGAATTTTGTTCTAGAGGTGAGACAACGCCAGAAAGAGTTACATGGAGAGTCGCTGGAGATCGGCCACAAACGTTCCCAGCCGCCTCCAATCGTTGTCCATTGCAACGCCGGTCTAGGAAGAACTCCGTGTTTTTGTGTTGTGGACATTAGTATTTCTAGGTTCGACCAAACAAAAACAGTTTCGATACCGTCAATAGTGTCTAGTATTCGTCAAGCAAGATTTCATAGTTTGTTCAACCCTTTTCAGTACTTATTTTGTTACAAAGCTGTGAAAATGTATGTAGAGTCGGCTCCCGTGAAAGTTGCTACAAGGGCGACTCCAATCCAACAAGCTGTCTCGTTTTTTAGAAATTTAGTTAGATAAATCTTGACGTTAGTCATGATGAAGTAGGAGTTACATTTATTATGTTCGTGCTGTGAAATGGTCTCTTTAATTTAAGAATTATTATGTTATATAAGTTATAAATTATTATTTAAATTATGTTACGAATAAATCTGTATTTAAACTATAAAGGGGTCATTGTTTCATTCAAATGAAAACTAGTTAAGGAAGTACTTGGTGCAAAATATTAACGAGCTTTTGAAATCATGGATAATTAAATATAATCAGATGCATTACTAAGATTGTCGTTCGAATGCGATCTAGTAGGCAATTTTTTATCTCAAACAGGACAAAGTTAAAACTGAATTCGACGCTTAGTTCAATTATAATTGACAATTTTCGTAAAGATTATATATATATATATATATATATATATATATATATATATATATATATATATATATATATATATATATATATAATCTTCCCCTGTTGATAACTAATGAATAAAGATATTTTTAAAAAAAATTTTCCCAAAGAGAGTGACAAAAATCTTTACACAAATTTCTTCTTACTTGATCTTGCGAAAATCATTAGCAGCTCTAACAAATGTCTGATTGGGTTTAAAGAATAAAGAATAAAACCAAATATTATTATAATCTTAAATAATATTTATTAAGTAACTTAGCATAATCTAACGGTTCTACATTAGATTAAAATGACTTGATAACAATTAAAACTATCTAAAAATATAAGTATTGTCAAAATTTTGATTTTAATTATTATTATCACATTAAATTAATTTCTTAGCCTACACTTACAATACAGGAACTAAAAAAATCATCTATTGTCAGACTTATCGCATCCATTATTACAAACTAACTTCACTCGTCCTTTGAATTCACATTCAGTTGAACTATCTTGAGTTCCGGCACAGTTCAAACATCTCTCTAACGTTGATTCTTTCATTCCAAGTTTGATTGGAAGATCAACCTCCATAACCATAGATCTTACGGCCTCGACGGTTCAATGCATAAACGACATCCATGGCGGTGACAGTCGTACGTCTAGCGTACTCGGTATACTGGATAGCATCATGGATAGTGTTTGTGAGGAAGATCCTCAAAACATCACGAATCTCTTCATAGACTAATCCAGAGATACGCTTGACTCCACCACGACGAGCCAGACGACGGATAGCTGACTTGGTGATTCCTTGGATGTTATCTCGAAAAACTTTGCGGTAACGCTTGATGCCCGATTTTCCCAATCCTTTCCCTCCTTTGCCGAATCCTTTCCTTTCTTTGCCCGATCCTTTCCCTTCTTTAGCATCTTTAGGACAATCAGACATGATGATTGTGTTGATCATGGCAGTGAAGCTACTCCAAGATTATTTAGTCGATGACGTACTGGTGTATCTTTGCCAAGAACTAACTGTTGAAGACTCACGAAGAGCAAGAGCCTTCTGTCCTATATAACAGTTGATGCCGTACTAAATGAACCCGAGGGTTAGTTTTGGAATTTATACGGACCTAGAACCTATGGAGGGGGAAAAAATTTACCTAACTTTAAATATAGATTTGGAATAATTAATTATTATTAAAAAGATTTCATCACTAATGGAATTTCCTAGAGTTATTTGTTTCGACCCGTAGCCTTATAAAGACATGTTTATGACGATGATTCATATATTTATTCAATGAGATTGATAATACGTTAACAGTCACATAGCGTTCTATTTTTTACTTTTATCAAGAGGGAAGCGCCATCTACACAGTAGCGTCTCTAACTGCTAATACTTGAGTGACGTCAGAACTGATGATTGCATAATGCATAGTTACCTGCAACTTCAAGTTTTTGTATCAGATGCTAAAGTCGGTGTATTCAGTGCTCTTATAGATTTTGTTCACCATTTTCGTTCAAACCTTGAAAAGCATAGAATTTTTTCCAAAACTGTCAATAATTTAAGGAATTATTTTTATATCGTTCAATTTTCTAAGATTAAAAAATGAGCTGTGATAGACATTATTAATCAGATTACTTTTTTACGTCTTTGCAGAACAGTTTCTTCTGTTATCACATAATTAATGTCATTTTATGTACAATGTATGAATAAATTATATCACGTCTACAGTAAGTAATCGCTAAAGTGAATTCTGAAGAACAAATGATATTAATTTCTTATTAGTTGATAGACAATACTTTGTCAAATCGTCATGACAATTACTCAATAAATTATGAATGGGTACAATATTTCGGATGATTGAGGTTATTATATAATAATTTTTTTTTGTTTCTGTTTCAATCCATAAAAATATTTTTTTTGTTCTATTAAATGTACATTGAAGATTAATATCCGAAATTTTCATTAAGAAATATAAAATTTCATTTTTTTTTTTTTTTTTTTTTAAGTATCATCCAGAACAAATTTTAATTTTGCTTTGTTATTTAACTAAGTATTTACGGACACTGTCTCGGATAGCTTAACTGACAGAGCCTTTGACGCGTAACCAAACGATCCGGGTTCGAGTCCCGGTCTGGGCTGTCCGAATTATTTTTTCAGTTACCGAATTTGTCTTTAATGACAAATTTAGCCATGAATTATGGCTATAACTAAATAAATAATTATTTAAATTGTTACCTATGTAATACGAACTTTATTTAAAAATTATAAAATTTTACACCTACCATTTAAATAATTAATACACTGATAGAAAATTTATGTTGACTCAAGAGATATTTTCTTGATCTAAGAATTTATTTTGGAAGACAAATGATTATTTTGCTTTAAGAATTTCTTGTCTTGATTTAGATTTTCTTGGCTTAAGAGCTATATTATCTTCAATCGATACATTTAGTTTTTCAACCAAAATAACATTATCGTTTAAAAAACTTAAAATAATTCATCAAAGTATATTTCAAAAACTAAATAGTCTTTAATTGTTATACCGAAAAAAAATTATTTCTTGGAAATAAGTAAATTAATGAGTCAAAAAAAAGCCATTCTTAACACAAGTCGGTAACATCTTGAATCAATGTTATCGCCTATCTTGAACCAAGAGACAAAAATTCTTGAAAGAAATATATCTATATCTAGTTTCAAGAGTTCAAATTTTGAAGAAAAAACGTTTCTTGAATCAAGATTGTTTTTCTATCAGTGTAGTTTTATGAATTAATGAATATACTGTCCAATAGTAGTAATTTAGTAAATAAAAATATTCACAAAGTAAAATATCTTCAACATCAAAAACTATTTTAACACCACTTAGACTTACCCCGGTTTTTTACAGTGTATGATTAAATAAACTTTATTGACAAACATTCATTAGACCGGAAAGATTTTTCTCGGATCTAATAAAATTTGAATATGAATTGAACTCTAAAACTTTTCTTATAAAAAAAAACCTACCTGCAAAGCAACGGGTGGGTCCTTATAGAGGCATCAGAATTTCCCATGACGTCAACCCTAGGACAGAGGAGGGAGAGGGCCCTATTATTCTCAGGTCAGTTGAGGACCGAGGATTTTTGTTGTGTTGGTTAGCAAAGGACCAAATGGTCAAATTCTTAGTTCTCGTTTTTCCGAGTTAAGTTTCGATCATTTAGTGTATGTCCGTGTTAGAACTAGCACAGTGACGGCGTTTTCCGCCATGCTTAAGTTATTAAAACGTAAATAAATAAAAATAGTGATTATAAGTTGTTTGGTGATAATAATTTTGAAAAAAATACAGGCAAGTTTTTTTTTTAATTTATTTCTTCTATAATAATTATTTTTTTCTATTTTGATGTAATTTTTTAGCAATGGAGATGAAAATTAACATTTTAAATAACTTTGTACTAAGAAAATTGAATTTATGGAGTAATTTTTGGTTATTCAATAAATTATCGAACAGTTTATTAATTTATGTTTAAAAATTAACAGTTTCTGTCGGTTTAAATGGATTTTTTTTTCGAATAATTAGTCCGTAATAACAATTACGAGTAAACCGTATATTCAAGTAGTCTGTAGCGTGCTTGCGCAGACTCAGATTCTTTGTAATAGAAAACATCTGACTATCTACAGCGTGTATGTAGGAATGGAGAGGGATGACGAGAATAAGGCAAATAGAAAGTAAAAAAAAAAATATTTAGACGCAGAGTTTTTTTACTATTAAATGTAGTTAAATTTTTTTTATGCTCCATCGCTGCCGACACGAATTTTACTCGAAAAATTATTAAAAAAAATTCTAGAAAACGGTTGACCCTAAAGGCCATCCCTCGTAAAGTCACCAAATACGTGATTTTTTGAAGTTTTCGAAAATTTCTAAGCTGTTTGATGGATTTAGCTCATTTTGAAATTTATTTAAGCTAATTTTCTGTAAGATAAAGTCTGCCAAGTTTCATGCACTGAAAAAAATTCTTAAATCAAGAAAATAATTTTGAAGAGTTTCAATGTTTTGATTCAAGACCAAAAATTCTTGAATCAAGTAAAATTAACTTAAACCAAGAAAAATTTCTTAGTTTAAAAATTTTTTTACTTAAAACAAGAAAATTAAATTCTTCAAAATTATTTACTTGATTCAAATTAATTTTTTTTTCTGTGTGAAGATTCAATTCTGCAACATATGAGTAATTATTTTTTACTATATAAGCTACTACGAAAATTGTTTCATTATTATTGCGATTTGAAAATTCAAAAAATACTCTTTATTAAACTGCTACCAGACTTTTGAGTTGAAAGAGCTCAAAAACTTTCTTAGGTTCAATTTTAAGAGCTTATATATGGAATTAGCGGGAAGGTGTAGGAATGGCCTTCAGGGTGAACCGTTTTGCAGATTTTTTTCAAAAATTTTCTCCTATTTAAGGATATTTTTCCGATTTTTGATATCACTAATATTTATTGAGTTGTTTACAAAAACTGAGATTTTTTATTTTGATTATGTATTTTGTTAATAACAAATTGAAATTTTCATTAAAATAATAAAAAAACAACAACATTATTTACAGAATTTAATCCTGCATCAAATGAGTGGTTGTTCATATTTTTATTACAATTTCTAAGATTTTTTTTTAGGAAATTTAAAATTGTACTAATAATTTATCATTACAGATAAAAAAAATGCCTGATCATAATCAACCAGATGACGATTACAAAACCGAAGACAATTTTTCGGACAACGATGAGCTTCCTCTGACAAATGAATCACCCAGGTAATGACCATAATGAAACATCTTGAGATTACAATCTTCAATAATCACAACAAATTAATACTACCAAAATTTTCCAGCATCAGCATAGTTGACAGAATAAACAAGTCACTAAAAACCTTTCCGATGCCTTCGTCGATCAAAAAGTTCACCTCAAAACTCTGGAACTTGGTATCGTTTCTGCTGTTCATTTTGTACGTGGTGCTTTTTATGATAAGCTGCATTGTTTCAAAGTCAACATTGCTGTCAATGACATCGCAACTAGAGCCGAACCACACCGCGTACTGTCGAAAAAGACAAGGCAGCTTCGAGATGATGAGACTAGAACTGGTCCAGTCGGAGGAGGAGCGAATAATGTGGATCTGGTGCCTATTATTAGCATTTGCAGTTCCTGAGTTGGTAAATTCAGTGGTCTGCTTCAAAAAGTCCAGATCTAAGCCTTCAATTTGCCAGTTCCTGCAGGTTATGGGCCCAGAAACGCTCCATGTGGTTGGCATAGCGGTAATGGTCTTCGTAATTCTCCCGGAGATCGACATGATGCGGTTTTGGCTGCTCTGCATCTGGTTCATTTTCGACATGGGTTTTCTTAACCTACTGACCAGAGTCTACAACAACGCTAAGTCCAGAAAAAACACTGTGCTGATTGTCTTAGACTGTTTTATCCTGGCGAATTTGGCTATTATTAATATTGTGTTTTCGTTGCATGAAAGCACCTTTTATGATCACAGTTTTTGGGCGATTATGTTGGCGTCTATTTGTATATTTTTTGGATTTTGGCAGGATACTTCTTATTCTATACTGAGTCCAACTGGTAAGTACTAAAATAAATCACCGGTTGTCAAAACAAAGTAAATTCAAAATTATGCGATGAATTAATCCGTAGAAAAATTCCTTATCCAAAAATTGCCGTCTTAGTGATGAACAAAAAAATGAAATTGTTAATTTTAAAAATTCTCATGTACCGCGACCTAGATTTTAAAATTCCGAGTAAAATGAACCCCCACAAGCCCCATTAATCTCAAGTATTTCAAAAAATTAACAGCGTTAATATTTTATTAATCAATTAATCAAAAATCGACCTACGGCCAATTGAATCGAGCGGCGGCTTATTTTACTCGGAATTTCAAGAGCTTTTCAACTATGCACATAATCTTATCATAATCAATTAATTAGACATATTTTTTTCACATTAATCATAAGCAATTATGTATTCTTCAGGTTACATCCAAATTTTCAACACCGCTCGAGACAAACTCTTCCCTGCGAGACACTTCACCTTCGCACTGATATCAATCTGGAAGATTGTCGTCTTCTTTGCATCAACGATGACTATTCTGTACCTAAACGGCGATAATATCGTTCACATTTTTACCAAGCTTGGACAAACCTTCGGAGAACACAACCTCACTCTCATCGAAGACTTCAATAAGCGCGAAATTTACTACAACGGAACTATCGTTAGCTTGGAAACGATGATATCTATAAAAAATGGAAGTTTTACTTTCACTATTTCAATCCTGTTGACCCAAATTTTTTTGTCTATCGTCAGCAACGTCGAAGGTAAGTCACATTAGAGTTAATTAAAAAATATTCTTGATGCTAATGATTGTATTATAACCTTGAAGACGACAAAGGAGGGCTTCGGATGCTTCACGGGTTCGATTTCCGATCGCGACTCGGCTGGAACATCCCTCTGTCTTTCAGTTTTGGGTTAGTGATCTGGACTTTCTTCGTGCTGGAGCCATTTTGCAAGCTGAACCATGACATGATTATTCCAAGGTACCTTTCATTTGACTCCCGGGAACGGGGATTAAAAAAGGAACTCGATTTGCACAACAATACGCTCTCCGAAACCTGGAAAGTGATTGGCTCGATTGTCTCCGTTCTTTGGATAGGAATTCACACAATCATTCGCTATTACAAGATAATGGTAGAGAACAAAAAGCCCCAGAACTTCGAATACGATCGGCCATTGTTCAACAGATGGCTAAGTTCTCTTCGCGCTCATAAAGACAAATCTTTAGACCTCGAGAAAGAACTTATGACCTTCCAAAGGCAGCAAGAAATTCACTTGGACACCTTGTTCCAATAAATTTATCGTTTTTGTACAGATGATCCTTGTTAATGATATTTTGTAATTAAATTAGCTTTAAGATTTAAAAATTAAGGATTTTTACGAATAATACTTGTTGAAAAATGAATAATTTGTTGCAATTCTTTAAAGATTCCTTAACTATGGAAATTTTTTTAGAAATTTGATCGAGAATAAGAAACATGATTAATGGCTTTTAAATTTGTCATAAGAAGTCGCTAAAGATGACGAGAACAAGCCATCAATTAAGTCGAAATAGAGAATATCAATCCGCATTCGATCTGTTCCATGTTTCTGGATCCAATTATTGTAATTGTATCAGGAAAACATCGACGTTGTCATTTAAAAACATTAATTGGCTTGAGAAACTATAGATCTTATTATTTTCACTTTTAGATCAGAATTCGTTAATTTTCACGACTTTGATTTTAACCAAAAACGTAATAAAAATAAAAATGTTAAAATGTCAGCCAGAGCGCATAGCGGTTTTCTTACATCTAAGCCCCAATTTAAACATTATTAAATTAACAATACAATAATTAATATTAAATCAATGTATTTATCAAAAAACTTTAAAAATATCGTTAATAATAAAAAAAAAAAAAAAAACTATTTACAAAATCCTCATAAAAAAATAATCGGTTATCAGGCACTAAATAACATTATTAATGTACACTTCAACACTTATCCTAATTTTAATTATAAAATTAAAATTCAAATTATTTACAAACAAAATCTATCATTCAGACTTTAGTGGTAGCGAGTAACTTAATATAATGCGCTTTGTGAGTGATTTCAAGCTCCTGCGCAGGCATAAAACACTGAGTTTGAATCTGCGGAGCTTTAACTTTCTTGATCAAGCTACGAACGAAAATAACCACGGTGATGAACAGCACGAAAGACACCACGACAATAACCAAAATAATCATTTCGAAGCTCTGCTTGACAGCCTGGACTTCAACGCACCTGGACCTGCCGTTGGACTCGTCCAAGGTTTCATCATTGAAGCTGGCGCAGACTTTGTACCTGCCAGGAATGAGCCCAGTCATTTCAGCGTAGGCTAGCGAGCAGTTGAGCTTCTTCCTGTGTAGCGGTACTTCTCCAGCAAAGACAATAACGAACAGTTCACAAGAATTGGCTTCAAATGAAGACAAGCTGATGTCAACATGAAGGAAGCCTTGCTCGGACACGTTGACATGGACTCCAGTGATTCTGTGTCCTTCCTTACGAACTGCGGGAAGAACCGTTGAAGAAACGCTGGAGATGTTGGTGGTCATCTGGGACTCTTCCAGGGTGATGATGTCGCTGCATCCAAGACCCAGGGACAGGTCTTCGTGTTCAGAAGGGACCAGGAGGACTACGCAGTACCTGTACTTGTGACCGATCTGGAGGTTCAACGCTGGAATGGTCACTGACAGCGAACAAGGATTCCCCATGAATCTTGAATCACAGTGCAGAGTTTTCGACTCAATCTCGACTTCAGAGCTTCCGGTAGCCTCGTAGACAATCAAGCTGTCGCAGGTGTAACTTTCGCTGCAAGGCTCGACGTTCCACAGGATGTTGACTCCAGATTTATCGTAGCGGAACTCCTTGAGCGTCAATTGGGCGCCAGCTAGCGGGACTTTGGTCATCAGAGGAGGTGTAGGATCGCCACAAAGCAAGCTTCCCGGTGACACCTGGACCAGGATCCCATTCTCCAGAGCAGGGGGCGTTGCGCAGACTGCGGAGTTCTTCTCTTCTTCGTCAAGCGGTGAATTGCTGAGCCAGTTAGCGAAGTCTAGAAGAGTGCAATCGCAGTTCAAGGGGTTGTCTGCCAAGGACAGCCGCTTGAGCTTCAGTTTCGAGGTCGGCACGTCGCTGGACACCATGGTGATGTCGTTGTCGTCGAGTTTCAGGTCCTGAAGGCTTGTCAGGGGAATCACCAGGTCTGCTGTCAAGGAACGTAAGAAGTTGTGGGTCAGGTCCAAGGTCACCAGATTCTCCAAGTGTGCCAGCGAAGCGCTAGAGACTGCAACTATCCGATTGCTCGCCAGATCCAGGTTGGTTAGTGTTGACAAGTACTTGAAGGAATGATCCTCCAGGACGTCAATCTGGAAAAAAATTATTATTTATGTTAATTACTTGGTCAGTTGCCATGTCACGAAATTTTTTGCAACAATCCAAATTCCGTATTGAGTTATTACAAATTTGGTTACCTGATTGTGGCTCAAACTAAGGTAGCTGAGGTTCTTCAGCCCAACAAGCGCTCCCTGCTGGACATTAATAAGTTCATTCTCCGAGAGAGTTAGGAATCTCAATTTGGACATTGATGGGAGTAAATTGGGTCCCAGGGGCCCAATAAGTAAGTTACTAGATAGATCCAGTTCTTCGAGATTTTTCAATCCACGGAGCGCAGATAATGCTGAAACGCTTAATCGGTTTCCGCGCATCTTTAACGACCTCAGCTGCTTCAATGGGCCAAACGCTTGTGGAGACAATTGGGACAATAAATTTTCGCTAAGATCCAGGTATGTCAGACTAGCAAGACTCTGGAACAAAAAGTAATATATGCTACATATATATCTATATCTACATGGATCGATGGGGGGATTATAAGTCGGTTGAGAAAAAACCAGAGTATATTCTTAATCAAATGATTTAATTGTGGGAATCAATGCTAATAAGTTTAAAAGCTATATCACGAAGTCCGTTTAACTGAATTAATATCTTCTGGGAGTTGGTTGATTGACAGACGGACTTTTATTATGTTATGCCCGTAAAAAAGGGACACTGGACTTAAATTGATCGTATAACTCAAAAACAACTTGTATTGTGTTGTATTCTATTGAATCTGATTGATTAGACTGACGAAAAAAAAAAAAAAAAAAATTTTTTTTCTATTTTTGCGTAGAAAATGTCAAAGTTTCATATAAAAGAAAGAAAAAAAAATTAAAAATGTTTATCATCGAGAAATTCGGAGTTTTTTTCGGAAAATCTAAAAAATAACGATAAATAGGTTCGAATAATTTTTTTTTATTTTTTCTCAAAAAGAACATTCAATAAAAAAAAATTGTGAAAAAAAAAAGTCCCGATAAGTCAATTTTTTAAAAAGTTATGGCAATTTAAGCCACACCGTCCATAATCTGCTGGATTTTTAATTTTTTCAAAATGTAAAGCAAAATTTGAAAAAAAATTCCTCGAATTTTTTTATAACAAACCCACTGTATATCACTGTTTTACTTTTAAATTATCATAAGCTGGCAGATAGGAAGTACGAAGGAGTTTGATGAGTTAATTTAAGTCATATGGAGGTTTTTGGATGGTTTGAAAATCGTTTCAGGGAGAGGTGGGTGTTTTTTTGGGATTTTTGCAATTAATAAAATTTTTTTCGCTCAAATCAATGGATGGATCTTAAAGTAGATATCTTGGCGAACAAAATGAGCTATAACAAAAGGATTTTTGATGACGGAAATCCTAAAAAAATCAGTATTGAATTTTAAAAACATCATTTGTGCAGAAATATGCAACTTTTTTTAAGTAACTTTAGTATTTTGGGATTTTTTCGGGGAAGAAAATTTTTTTGATGAAAATCAATGAATGGACCTTAAAGTAGACATTTCAACGATTAAAATGAGCTATAATAAAAGTATTTTTGATCACGGGAACAATTAAAAAAAAAATTATTGAATCTTAAAAAATTTTATTTTTTCCCGTAATAAAGAAAAAATTCCCATCTTAACATTGGAAAAATAGGAAATCCAAATTCCTATGTTTTTTTTACCGTGCAGCATTAGTTTTCGCAATTGTAAAAATTGTAAATTGTTGTCGACCATGACTACTAATCAGATAATGCTATTTATATGTTGTTGGTCATAAATTCAGTTAAAAGTCCTTTGTGTCGATTGGTACAGAAAGATAATTGACGTAGTCAAATATTTACTCACTTTGAAAGAGTTTGCTTCAAGCGTGTGTAATTTGTTAAGAGACAAATCAAGCCTGTCTAGTCCATTGAGCTGAGCTAAGGCCAAAGTAGGAACAGACTCCAAAAGATTATTGGGCAACCCGAGTGCCTGGAGTGGCCGAACCAAGCCGGTAAAGGCATTGTCATTCACGCGCCTCAGTTCCCCAGTTGACACCACCAGCCCGTGAAGAGCCACGTCTTGTAGAAATTCCGCCGGGAGCGTTGAGATTCCCGTAACGGTTACGTCCAGAAGGGAGATCGCTCCTTGGCTGCTTTTTAGGTGGGAGTTTATTGTCTGGAATAATAATTAATTATTTATCGTGAGATGAATAGTCAACCCCAATAAACAGCTTAAACGAATTACTTAAATTGCACGCCTCATAACGCAAAGCTCTACTTTTGCTTTAATTTTCAATAAGAATATTTCTTAAAAATAAATGGGCTTTATGGGGCGTGCACTTTTGAATTTTCCAAGCTGTGTGGTTAAAACACGAACCTGCAGAGCCGTCCGGTCTCCGGTGCACCGCAAAGTGTGAGGAAAATCGCAGGAACACTCAACATTTTTTTTCGTTATATTCGGACACTCCCACGGACTGTCAAATTTTTCCGTCTGGAACGGCAAAGGCTCCGAAGTTGAAGAGGAAGTGGCCAGTGTAGTGGAGCTAGTTGCTTCTTCCGCGGTAATTTCAAAAATCCACAACAAGAGCAAGATCACTCGGACTTTAGTCGGCATTCTGTAATGAAAAAAACAGTATTTTTAAACAATTATCATAAAAGGTGTGTAAAAATGATGACAAAAATTCCGCGCCATTCGTCTTGCATCCTGCAAACCGTGAAATTCTCCCTTGACGTGAGAATGCCGCCCGAAAAGGAAAGGACGATTTCATTTGTCTTGAACCTTGATCCATAAATCAATCCCCGCTCTTAACTCAATTGCGGCCAACTTCACTTTCTGTCTTTCTGAGATAACACTCTTACACTAAAATACTAATATCTAAACTGTAATCAAAATTATCCAACATGTCTGATCAATTCTACGATAATCTCTGGCTGGAAACTAAAGAAGAAATCAAACAAGTCATTAACCAGGATATGAAGGTGCAAAAAAATTCGGATTCGGAAGAAACTTTGAAGCAGATGATTCTGGTATTTTTCAGGTTAGTAATCTTCATCATCAAGCTTCAGAATTTCAACCTAAATTTTCCGTTAGGTATCGCCGAATAGTATCTTCACTAATTCAATGTTTCTTCCAAACTATCCCCCGCAAAAAGCTTGAAGTGATTGAGAAATTCCTAGGCTGCTCGATCGCCCGAATGCTGGAATACAAGACCCAACTTATGAAATACGAGTGGGTTTGCTGGAATTCAACTCATTAAATTACTCAACAATTAGCGTCAACGTGGGTTATTTGTGCAGGTGGCCAGGAGACTTGCTAATTGAAATGAAGCTTACACCCGATGATATTGACATACCAATCCCCAGCAAGCGGAAAATCCCGCAGCCAAGATCAGACAATCAATTGGCGAAAGCTGTCTTGATGATCCAGAAGCACGAACGAGCCCGGGCATCAAGGAGGAAGTTTTCTTCCAAAGTAGATCCCCAAGATCGAAGATCAATTGGATTTGAAGACCTGGACAAGTTCTGCAAAGCTGTGGTCACTGTCCAACGATTCTGGCGAGGGTATCATACTCGCAAGCTTCTGAGACACCAAAAGGAACGCTTGGATGAAGTGCTAGGGCTAGTTCCTGGGGTTAGGAACACTAAAGTGTTGAATGAGGACCGGGAAAACTTTAATCGGAGGCTGGGATTGCAGGCTCGGATGCAAGAAGGTCCAGGGGATGATAAGAGCAAGATTATCGAAGAGATGGAACCTGGACTGATGGAGGACATCACCGACGAGCTTCGGGAGTGGTTCAGGGTCTGGTACCAGGAAGTAGGACACTTTGGAAGCTTTCCACCGGCTGATCAAGGAGGTTCAGTTCTGATTGTCACTGAACAGGCGGGACAGGTGATGCCGATTGAGGGACCGGGTTCTGACTTGGACAGACTAGAGTTCGAAGCTCTAGACACTCTAGTGCGACTTAGCGGACAGTGCTCGGAGAATTTGGAGCTAAATGACGATGTTTACTATCAAGTTCAACTGCAAGCGCGGAGGAAGGTGGATGAGTTGATGAGGGAGGAGTTGAAGCGGCTGAACAAGGCCTTGGTGAAGGACTTGAAGAAGAACAAGGCCAAGTCGAAGGTTCCTAAGCCCAAGAAGCGGAAGAAGATGATGAAGAAGAAGAAAGGGGTTAATGGCAATGTTGATGACAAAGTTAAGGAGATGTACGACGAGTTGATTGGAAGTGGAATCATCCGGAGCTACCCGATCACCAACTGGGACCAGTGGGTTGGAGACACTTCTTATAAGTGGGAAGATATGGCCAGGAATGCTCGCTTAGGAGACGTCAAGAGAGCGGTGATCGATCTCTGTGTTCTTCCTTTGATAACCAAGGAGGCTCACAAATTAGCGCCTCTGATAAGATCGGTCTGCATTGCCGGGCTACCAGGCTCGGGAAAAAGCATGCTGGCGAACATTATCTCCAGCTCGACAGGCGCTATTCTAATGGACCTGACACCCGGTAATTTAGACGGCTACCGCGGGAAGAAGAACGAAAAGAGACTCGTAAAAATGGTAATCGCCGTCGGGAGATCCTATCCTCAGGCGGTAATTATTTTGATCGATGGCGGAGATAAACCCTGGTGGAGGAAGCTGCCACCGGAGGATAAGGAGGCCAAGCCGAAGAGGATCAAAAAGTTGCTGAAGAAGATTAGGAGGTCTATAAAACCTGGGGACCAGGTAGGTATCGTTTTATTTGCCATTTCGGTATAGGAGACAAATTGTAATAGGTTAAGATTATCTTAATTGGTAGGTAATTAGATAGAATTCGGATGATTGATCAGCGGAGAATTTAGTATTAGGAGCTCGGTTAGGTTTATGTTTATTAATCAAGCATGTCACATCGCTAGCTGGTTAATCACGGTCTCAGACGGTGGGCACACGGGTTTAAAATGTTATTTGTTTGTTTATTATTATACATTATCATTATATGTCTTCTTTTATTCATCTGAACCCGTGAATAGAAATAGCCTGAGAAGTTGTCTCGATTCTTCACTTCCCACGCAAGTTTATGGCGTCGATAACCTGTCGGCTCACTGCGGGCGGCCTTGGACCTATGCAATCTTAAATTGAATACTTTTTTATCAACAATTACTCTCTAAGTGGTCGAGTGTTTGCAAACCTAATTAACTAATGTCATCTTTTGATTTTTTTAAATCTTCAATTCGCGGGCTTTTTTTTTTTTTTAATTCAAATTCCGGCTAAGCTGTAAGAGATAGGAAAAAATTACCCAGTATAAATTTTAATTTTCTACAAAAAAAGTCTCTTACAATTTTTTCCTATTTCCCGTAATTGATTTAAAATTTGATGACTAAAAAGCAAAAATTTTCCAGCTCCTCATCCTCGGCCTGGCCTCAGCACCCTGGAAGACATCCAAACCCTTCTACAGTTTCTACACCAACTTCATCGTGATCCCTCCAACGGACCCCAGTTCGCTAAACCTTTTCTACCAGCAGACCCTTTCCAAGCACTCAACTTTCCCTGAATTGTCCTGTCTTTCCCGCGTCTCCAACTACCCCCTGGGCGCCGTCGAAAAAGCCATCCAAGCTCTTTCCTCGAACACCAAAACCCAGCTCCCACTCACCCTCGCCCGCGCAATCTCCGCTGAATTAACATATTCAAATCCCACGCAGCTCTCAGCTATTAAGCAATTCGAAAAATTCGAAAGTAAGGCCAAAAAAACAAAAGTAACAACTTTATCGCCATTTTAGTTAACCCCCAACCAGTTACTAAATAAGTCCCGGCAGCTCTTCTCGCCAGGTAGCTTTTTTGCCACCCTGTTGTCCCTAACATTTTATTCCTCCTTCCCTCGTTCTCAGCTTCTTACCTTTTGTCGCGTGGTCACTATTTATTCTCCAAATTATTTCTCCAAGCCGTATCTTCACTGTTATCTTCACCAGATACACCTTTTAGGTTCACCGTTTTAGCAAATCGCTACACCCTTGTCCTCCGAACTTCCCTCTCTTGTCAACCATCGCTATTTTTCCACAATGCTTCACTAATGCCCAATTCTCCACCGAACAAAATTTCACCAAATTCGAATCGAAATTACGAGGATAGACTTTGATATTGATATTGATATTGATTCAGATTTAGATAAATCGAAGAGCGAACCGTAGAACGGATGATGAAGAAAGGTGAAACTTAACTAAACTAAACGTGGTCGTGGAGCGGGGCCTGACTGGATACTGTCCAGCAGAATGGTCATGATATTGAGGAGGGATGGAGTGTCTTTTTCCACTCAACTCTTAACTCTTAACTCTTGGTTGTCTTACTTCTTAGCTCGCCTCCGCATATTTCCACCTCCTCCTTAGTTGTCTCGGTCTTGGTTTCATTCTGCTGAGGACTAAGACCAACATAACACGGTCCTTTCCCCACCGGCAGAATAAGGAGCCAGAGGTATTATAGATCTCTCTTTCTCTTGCTGAAGAGCCGTCTCTGTTTGTATCTGGTGTCCCACGTCGTTGCCCGTTTCCACATAGCATACCCATGTATGGAACACACGACGTTCTCCGGCCCTACGCCCACTTACGGAGGCTACGCAACACACGCATCCAAGTGAGTGTCTGTGTCAGTGTGTGGGGACTTACACCACACACTCTACGGACAGTCCCACGAAATCTCAACTGGTATCGCCGCTAACCGTTTATACTCGATGCTATATACTTCGACTCGGTGTCTTCCTACAAGTACATTAAGCATTTTTAATCGTGGGAATGTACACACTTATTTTTTTTTAAGTCATCTTCTATTGGATTGATTTTTTGAGGCTTACGGGCTCGAGTATGCTGAAGTTAAGGAGGATTCAGATGATTGGAGGGACAATAACTTTATTTTTTGGTGTACTGAAACTTCTATAATTTCAAATCGCCTATTTAATTATTGATGAAAAAATAAAATTGGGTATTTTTTAAAATTGAATGTACTGCGACCTAGATAATGAAATCCCGAGTGAAATGAACCCCAACAACCCCTATTAATCATCAGTCATTTATACAATTAACGGCATTAATATTTTATTAATCAATTAATCAAAAATTGACCTGCGGCGAATCAAGTCGCGCGACGACTCATTTTACGCAGAATTTTAAAAGCTTTTCAACTATCTAATTTATTATATCTGAAACCAATTATTTTCCGAAATTTTTAACAATAACCGCCAAATCCTAAAAAAAAAACAGTTAAATTTAATAAATTTTGAAAGCAATGATCTTTGATAAATAAGAAAAACTAAGAATTTATTCAGTCTCATAAAGAGTACCAACGGAACTCTTCTCTCAAGCGGAATAAAAACCCACAACTGGGTGTAGATGACAATGAACAAATCCGCCCACATGAAGATCCATAAAATTACACTCATTCGTTTCATAATTAAGTGTCCATCTCAAGAGGTGAATATTTAAAAACATTTGCAGATTTCTTGTATCGGAAGTAAAAGGTGACAAAAAAAAAAATCTTTGAGTAGAATAAACTGCATTTCGTGGGCTAAAACGCGGCATAAATCCACGAAGCAAACACAACTTAGTGTATGTATAACCGTGACACTTTCGTCATATAAAAGTTTTATATTGCATCTGTGTGCTGGCGCGGGGACTACTACTATACTCGGCTGGGTAATCCTGAACGCGTGTGGGAGATCAAGAATCAGCATATGTGAAGCCCAAGACTATAATAATGAATGAAACGGGCTCTCATTTTTTTGCCGCCATACTATACTAGCGTAACTAAGTATAAGTATACTTATACGATCTGGCATCACATAACAGGCCCGAAAAAATAATAAGAGGGACTTAACTCATACTATTAGCTCGAAAAAAGAATGAATGAAAGTTTACTTTGAATACCCTTTCCCCCACTCCTCGCTTTCCTCTTTAACCTCCCCCCTCTTCTTTAACCGCAGCGCGTGTTGGCGCCCCTTCCGTAATTTATACGGAATTTCATAGTAGTAGTGAAAGGACAGTGTTTACATTATATATATTAAACTGGGCCTAGAATTTAAGCGATTAAGATCTCAGCTCATTTTTTTTCACTATTTATATATATATATAGCAGGCTATCTTAATCGGATTTCGGGGTTTATTGGCTTATAGACAGGCATTTATTTCACACCTATTCTGAATATACAATCTTTGGAGAGAAATTAAAATAATTTTATCGATTGCAAGGAAAAATAAGGAGATTTATACTCGAAATATTCAAATCTTTCGTAGCTCCTACATTAAGAAATACAAACCGGGCTCCTGCCCACGCAAGTTTATTGATTAAAGAAAGTCGTTTTACTGTTTTAATAGTAAATTACCGGTATTTGTGTAAATTATGAGTTGGGAAAGGAGGAAAATATTTTAGTTTCTTTATTTACATCTTCGTTTCGCTGGAATTAAAGATTTTTCAAAGATAATAAAAATTTTAATAAAATAAGAAAATAGAATTCATTTTGAGTGCATTTAATTAATTAAAAAAACAGTACAGAGGAGGGTTGGGCAAGACGGCCCACCTCAAAAATTGACCAAAAATTTATTTTTCTAATATTTCGGAGGTGGTCCATCTTGCCCCAAAAAAAAAAATTTTTTTTGGAACTTTCAAAAAATTCCGGTGAATTGAGTCAAAGTTGGACGAGTGTAAATCCAGTTGATAGTAGAAAGCCACAAAAAATAAAAACAGGCTTAGGTGGGCCGTCTTGCCCCACCCTCCCTATACCCGCGTTGTTGGATTTTCTGATCCACAATACACAATATAGTAATTTTTCCAATGGTAACATGGGAATTTTTTTTTCATGAAAAATTAAATTAAATTTATTAATTTCATAACTACAACTTTCTCATTTGAGCAATTTCAGATAATTTAAAAGTAAAACAATGATATACAGTCGGTTTGTGATAAAAAAAATTTGAGGAAATTTTTTCGAATTTTGCTTTACATTTCGAAACAATTCATCAAAAATTGACATATCGAGACGCTTTTTTTTTTTTTAATTTTTTTTATTAAATGTTCTTTTTGGGAAAAAATAGAAAAAAATTATTCTAACCTATCTACATCGTTATATTTTAGATTTTCCGAAAAAATTCCGAATTTCTCGATGATAAACATTTTTAACTTCTTTTTTCTTTAAATAAATTTTACTTGATTCAAAAATTTTTCGTCTTTATCCAAGATAGTGAAACTCTTGAAAATTATTTTCTTGGTTTAAGTATTTTTCTCTTTATTAACTTTTGAATTTTATGTCAAATTTCACCAAAACCGAAGTTGCAGGGATGGCCTTCAGGGTCAACCGTTTTTCTAATTTTTTTTTCTGTGCAATTACGAAACTATTAGTTTTATACTTCAGATATTTTGTTTTTAGAAAAATGGCATTTCTTATTTTATTAATTTTGAAATTTGAAAAAAACATTTAATAAACTGATTTCTAGGCAGTAAAAATGAATAAAAATAGCATAGTATATCCTTGAATCGAAGATGAACCTCGGATCTCGAAACTCGTTTACAACCCAGTCCGGAGTTATTCACAGAAATGGAAGATAACTGTTTGCGCTTACAATAAGGATAAGTACAAATACAAATGTACATCGCCATCCAGATGGGAGATCAAACGTCAACTCCTCGCAAAAAGTTTAATCAAACCGGCTATTAGCCGACTAGACTCGATCCTACTCGGCTCTTAGCTCTTACACTGGATGCGTAAGCCATTTTTTATGTCCGAGCTGGGTTGTCTGCTGAATTAATGATTAGCGCAAACATTTTCTAACGCATTCCCACGATATTTTTTATAATTACCAAGAAAGTCGGCTATTTTAGGACAGTATTATTATCATCATATTCTAAGATGGAAATAAAAGTTTGGAAAACCCAAAAAAACATGCCAGTGCAAAAAAAGAAACAAAAAAACCGTGCAAATGCAGTGAGAGAAAAAATTTCTTTTAAAAAAAATCGGCATTGTCGTGACAAGAATTTTATTTGGAAAATATTAATCAATTTTATTTTTTAGCTACAGAAATTTTTTGGTAAAAAAAATTTTTACTCCAAAAAAATCTTGAAATAAGAAAGTTACTTTTCAAATAATCAAAATTACGGGACAAAATAAAATTTTAAAAATTCAATAATTTTTTTTTAATTGTTCCCGTGATCAAAAATACTTTTATCATAGCTCCTTTTAATCGTTGAAATGTCTACTTTAAGGTCCATTCATTGATTTTCATCAAAAAAATTTTCTTCCCCGAAAAAATCCCAAAATACTAAAGTTACTTAAAAAAAATAGTATATTTCTGCAAAAATGATATTTTTAAAATTCAATTCTGATTTTTTTAGGGTTTCCGTCATCAAAAATCCTTTCTTTATAGTTCATTATGTTCGCCAAGATGTCAACTTTAAGATCCATCAATTGATTTGAGTGAAAAAAATTTTCTGAATTAAAAAAATCCCAAAAAAACACCCAGCTCTCCCTGAAACAATTTTCAAACCATCTAAAAATCTTCATATGACTCAAATTAACTCATCAAACTCCTTCGTACCTCCTATCTACCAGCTTAGCTTATCAACCGATCTAAAAATTAGCGAAGAAAAATATAACTTTCTTTTCTGCTTCCTATACGACTATTATTACAGAAGATCATCTAGCTATCTTCCTTACCAGCGCCTCTTAGATCATAACTTCCGTTGATTATATAGAGCTTTGTAATGTCGACAGCAACTAATCATGATCTATAGATCCTTCGCAGCGTCACTGGTCAACTGCGAGCACTTACGATGCCCACTTTATGTAAGATGATAACATTTTTACATCATAGTTAGTTACAGAATATAGAGAACTATCTACTCCGTTTCAATATTACGTCGTGATCTCGCCAACCCACTTATCATATAGTTGTCGCAACCAGAGAGTGTAGCTCGGATATTTTCGACTTTCATCCCCTCTCCACCCAATAATGTGCAACGCGGTTTTAGTTACAAATACGCCACTAGAAAGTAGTGCTCAATTCTAGTGGTTCGAATACGAGCGTGCTCCTTTTTTATCGACAAATGGTAGCTTATCTTTTGCTCACAACAAAAATTAAAATAATAATAATAAAAATGGATAATCATAATAGTAAAGACGCTCAGGTAGAAAAACCAAAAAGCCGTCATTCCTTTGTCCTTAGCGATCAACGCGAATTCATAATTGTACGTCAAGTTAAAAGTGTCAACAAATTAATAATATTGTTCATAAATCTTCACTTCATTACAATGGCGAGAGGTAATTTTATAGTTTTAGTAAAAGAAACAATAAATTATTATATATACCGAAATTAACAGACATCCAGCAATTGCAAAATTAAAATTTTTATAACCAAAAACTAATAAAATTTTTTTCATAATGGATTTGGAATAAAAACAAAAAAATTGTCAAATGTCTGCTGATTTCAGTACACGGAAAAAATACGTTGTAAAATTTATAGAAAAGTTTGTAAAATTGACAAAATTCTATCTATAAGTCGACTCATGTAATATTTACAGAACTTAATATGTTATTTTTATGTGGTAAATTTCTGTTATTATTACTGGAAATTTATTGTAATGAATTAAAAAGCATTACTTGAATCAGCATCATTGCAAACTAATTTATATCACGGTTTTGAATTTTTTAAAAATTTTAATTTTTCTAATTTTTTACAGTGTACTTTAAGACAAATTATTTTTTTATAATCAGTAAAAAAAAAAATTTGTTCACATATGATAAAAATTTAAAATTTACTATTAACAGATTAATCAAACATAATTTTAATTCAAGAAGTTACTTTGCAACGATCACATAATATTCTTATAGCCCTGAATAAAAAAAAGTATTGAGGCAAAGAAAAAAGTATTGAAAAGTATCGGATTAACTAGAAAACCAATACTTTTTTTTTAGACTTAGTACTTTTTTTTTAATCAGGGAGATTTCATAGAATTTATCTGTAAATTTTACAAAAAAATACGTAGTTTTCACGTAAACTCACAAGTAATAATTATGACTTGTGATCGTTTGTAATTACTAAAATTACTCTGTTTAAAAATATTGATTGAAAAGAATTAAAAATGATGAAATTCGAATTCTCTCCAATAATTTCCATTCTTTTGTTTGTACATATAGATGTACATAAAGATATACAGTTTGCATGGAGTGATCGCTTCTCAATTCTTTTCAATCAGTATTTTTAATCAGGGCACCAAGCATCTGACAATGTTTCCATTATATATTATTTCATGACACTGAAATCAACAGACACTTGACAATTTTTTCATTTTTCTTGAAAATTACTTCGATAAAAATGTAATTTTAAAAATTGCATTTTCAATTTTTTAAAACATTTAAAGATTGAATTTTTTAAATGATTTTTTCTTGTTAAAATTTATTTGTTATAACAATTCTAGAAATAATCGGATGTCACTCAATCTCAGCATCATTATTATTTCACGTAAATTATAAAAAATTAAAAAAATGCACATGTAATTATTTTATGCTATTGAATTTAACAGACATCGTACTACTTTTTAGATTTTTATAACAAGTAAAAATTAAAAAAAAAAGTACTAATTGTTGAAAAAATTTTATTTTTTAAAGATTTTCACTTTTTACTTATTCTAATTTTTAGTCGTGAAAATTTTTTATTACAATTTTTTTTATGATAATGTTGTTGCTAAAGAAATTCAAATAATTGACAGATGTCTGTTATTTTCAGTGACATCAAAGCTCTCAGTGTGAAATTTTATAAAATTTTTAGAGAAAATGCGAAGAATCCGGAGTGATAAGTCTCCGAGGAAGCGAGCAGATCGGAAACCATGGTACACCGATTTAGGTGACAAACGTGGCCGATCTTTTACAAGCCAGCGTCAGTACGACATCTATACGGCTTTTAAATTTTTAGAGGAGGAGGCCGGTCATATAGCTCGTTGCGGCCAGCCCTTAATTCCTGAGTGATTTTCCTGGGGGCTTATACCCGAAAGTCACTCAATCGACCTTGCGGAATAAATTTCAACACTCTTCGCGAGAAATTCTTAATAAACAAAAATTAATCAAATAATTAATTAACATCTGAAAAATTCGTTTATTTAATCGTTATAATTTTACAACAATTAATTCAGAGAAAATGATTAATTTTGTGCTTGAAAAATAGTTGACAAGCATTTGTACTCGTGGAATTTTTGGTCGAGCGTCGATATATTTTGCGTCGCAGTAAATTTCAAATACCCAAGGTCAACGACAACCAAACTAGCGAATGTTCTAGCTAAGAAATTTGAATGTTTCGACTTTTGTCGATTTTTACAATTTATAAAATTATATGGAAATTATCGAAAATTTTATTAAGAATTATTTATTTTGTGAAATTATTTTATATTGTGAAATATTTTTTATCACGTGAAGATTAATTAATTTGGGCTTAAGTCCGTAGATTTACATAAATTGTGGACATTAAGTCCAGGAATTTAGCTATTTTATGTTGAAAGTTTTCACTGGTAAATTTGGTTATAATTAATTAATTCTCGTCGTTGATTTTATATTGATAATTTTGAATTTTATCATTAAAAATTATTATTGAGATTAAATTAATTATTAAGAATAATTCACTGTTAGAATAATTTTATGTCGGCAGATTATTAAGACCTCTGTCCACATATTTTCATTGATTAATTCAAGACATCAAGACCTTTTGTTTTAATTATTTATTGTTGTCATATTAAGACCACGACAAGAAATTAGTCAGGAATTTTAATCTAATCTTATAATTTTAATCTATTTTAATATATTTAATACAGAATTAAAATTAGCAATCGGAATTTGGAAGTTGAATGTTCCCTGAATAAAAAAAAAGTATTGAGACAAAGAAAAAAGTATTGGTTTGACTAGAAAACCAATACTTTTCAATACTTTTTTCTTTGTCACAATACTTTTTTTTAATCAGGGTTAGTTCAAGTTATTTGGAATTTGATTGTTAATTGAAAAATATTGTTTTATCAGTTCTAATGATTGAATATTTTAATGGCTCAATTTTAAGTTCAAAACAAAATTAATTATCATCAATTATTAAATTTTTAAATAAAGTCAAATCAGTAGTGTCAGTGTGAGATAAGTGTGGGTTATGTGTGAGTTGCAGAGTATGTACGTCTACGTTTGGTCACTGGACTGTTACTCCTGTGAGCCGAGTCAACGATCCCTGCATACGATTGGTCTCTGTACGGGTGATTAAATAGTTTAGTCAGTTTAGTTAATTTGGTCAGTTAATAAATTGTACGGGTAGACGCCGAAAGGGGCTCGTCGAGAATAAGTACATTGTTGTAGATAGTGTGAGTGAGTGAGTGAAACTTTGTTAATTTTTTATAAGTCAAGATACTGTTAAGTTTTTATTGTTAATAAATATTGGCCAATTTTGTTAATTAATCATTTATTATTCAACAGCACCTTCCTCCACTCTCTCTAGCCTAAGATAGGAACTCTCAGCTCTGGACCGGTTCCAGGAACGGTGATAAAAATCCTGGTGGCGCCCTAATAATTCTTGTTAAATTTTTAGTTTATTTATAAATTGATTAGGAGCCAACCTGAGCAGGTAAAACTGTTACATATTGTTTTTGGTTTTAATTGGCTTTTATTATGAAAAATAAAATTTTTGTAGTCTAAAAACTTCTTTAAACTGTGGTTTAATAACGGTATTTAATAAATTTTAAATAAAATGAAAATAAAAATGATATTTCTTTTGCTGTCGTGAATTTTTCTGCTTGTTTCTTTTTTCAATTTTATTAAATTCCGTCATTTTAATCTGTTTTAAGATTAACTCAATATAAATTGAAATATTTTATAAATTAAAATATAAATTTGTTTATATTTTAATTTTTAATTACTTTTTGTTGTTATAATTATTAATTATATGTTAATAAAAAAAAAGACAAATAGTCGTTTATTTTTAATAGGAATAAAGAATTGTATATTATTACAGCTTTAAATGATTTAGAAAATAAACTTAAATCTTAGCGGTTAAAATTAAAATTAGCTTTGAGCGCTCTCTGGAGCCGAAAAATATTAAATTAAAACAAATTCAAATTTGCCGCGCGCGTAATAATACGAGCTTGGGACTCTTTCAACTCGAGCATGCGCAATAACGTTTGTGTGAGAAGAGGGGAGACATTCCGAAAATACCCGAGCTACACTCTCCGGTTGCGACAACTATATCAAGCATACGATGCCAAATGTAATTATGTCATCATAACAACTGATTGCTACTGATAACAACAACAAAAATCAATTTTTTTATTGAATCTTACTATCAGTACTCTAAATTACCATGATAACAATGGGTAATACTTTCTCCATAGAAGTGATAAGCAAACTCTCATCTAAAGCAAAAATCAGACTGGTGTATTAATGTATCTTGGATCATTGTGAAAAAAAAATTGCGCTGATGTCATCTTGCAGTCGATTACTCCTAAGTGCAAAGTGGGAGACTGTCAATGAATTACAACTGCAAACTCCAGTACATCACAGTTCTTCTTTGTGATAATACCGCATAAGAATGGATATATCATGGACAATAATTCTGGGCAGCATAATCGGCTTGCTGTTCTTGCTGAGCTACGTTTTATCAAAAGAAAGAAATTTCGCGAAATATGGAATGCCCTTTGTTCCAAAACATTCTATCTTCTACGACGTCGTGCAGGTTGTGCTGAAGAGACTCTCGATCATCAACCAAACTCTGAAGGTTTATAGGCATGATGATACCGCAAAGTACATCGGCTACCACGAGTTCTCCAAGCCTGTCATCATGATCCGTGACCCTGAACTTCTAAAGAGCATCACAGTGAAGAATTTCGAGCACTTCGTGGACCACCGTAGCTTTGGCGACCCTGAAATGGAACCTCTGTTCAGCAACAACTTGTTTGCTTTAAAAGGCGATAAGTGGCGGGAAATCAGGACGCTGCTGACTCCTGCTTTTACTTCTGCGAAGATGCGGGCTATGTTCAAGCTGATGTCTGAGTGCGCGAACAATTTCACCGAGTCGTTGTTGGAACAGATTCAAAAGACCAACGAGTTTAACTCAAAGGACATCTTCAGCCGCTATACCAACGACACCATCGCAACTTGTGCATTTGGAGTTGCCGTAGATTCAATGAAGAACCCGACGAACGACTTCTACGTCCTGGGCCGAAAAGCCACCAACTTCGAAGGAATCCAGATACTGAAGTTCGTTATCGCGATGAGCTCCCCGAAGCTGGCCAAGTTTCTTCGCTTGAAGCTCTTCGATAAAGAAGCGGATTCGTTCTTTCTGAACCTGGTCCGTGACACTATCACAACGAGAGACGAGAAGAATATCTACCGACCGGACATGATCCAGCTGATGATGGAGACCCGGAAACAGGAGCCAGGGTCCAAGAAGCCAGAGCTGTCAATTGAGAAAATGACGTCCCAGGCCTTCATTTTCTTCTTCGCGGGCTTCGACACCACCTCGACCTTGATGAGCTTCGCCGCTCACGAGATTGCAGTGAATACTGAGGTCCAGAAGAGGATCCAGGAAGAAATCGACGAGGTTCTGGAGAAAAGCGATGGGGATCCAAGCTACGAAGCTATCAACGGAATGCAGTATCTTGAAGCAGTCGTCTACGAAGCTCTGAGACTTTATCCAGCTGCCGTACAGGTAGATCGCGTGTGTACCAAGGATTTCGAACTGCCTCCTGCTGTTCCGGGGGCCAAGCCTTACATGGTCAAGGAAGGAGACGTGTTGATCCTTCCCATGTGGGCAGTTCACAGAAACCCCAAGTACTTTCCTGATCCGGAAAAGTTCGATCCTGAAAGATTCTTGGGGGATAAGGAAGCGCTTCACAGTCCGGCGTACTTTCCCTTTGGAGTTGGACCCAGGATGTGCATTGGGAACAGGTTTGCCATTTTGGAAACGAAGGTTCTTATCTTCCATCTCTTGGCCAAGTGCTCTATCAAGCCTGCTAAAAGGATGAAATTGCCGATGAAGATATCTTCGAGTTCTGTCGCTGTTACTGCTGAAGGAGGATTTTGGCTGGAGATTCTCGCCAGGAAAGGTGTGTAGTTAGTGAAGTTCAAGCGTTGGTGCATTAAGGTGTAGGAATCGGTGTTTGTTCGGTGTGTTAATCAAATATCTTAATGATGTTAGAGACTATCAAGTTTTTAACTAATTTATAAGTGCTTTTGTAAAAAATGATAATAATCACTTCAGCATTCGATTTTTTAATTTAATTCTTATGTACGCAATAAGTTTCAACCTTCTGTACAAAAAAGTTGCAGTAGAAGGTTAAACTAATCATCGCAGTAAAAAAAGTTGTAAAAAAAAATAAATAATTATGATTATAGCATAATTTTCTAACCAATTATCAATTAAGGTTGATGTAAGCAATAAAAAAATATATATTTTTGTACACATGTTGTTATCGAGTAATTTTTTTTATAAAAACAAACCTATTAATCAAAAAAATTATCTTGTAGTCCAGATACGTTTGACCTTCTATAGCGAAATCAAACCGTTACAAAAGATTCGGTAACAATAATTAGAATTTACAGAGCACCTCCTTCACTATAATCTTCATTAAATAAAAGAGAAGGGCAATGTTTCTTCTCGCTCACACTTTTGCGTAGAAGGAGCAGCATCTTTCCCCTCTACAACAGAGTGGGAGAAGTCGAACTTATAAAGTAGGAGTTGAACGAATTTACAGGAGTTCTATTTCCACTGTAATTGCTCAGACGAGGCAAGTATCTCAATTGATGAATGTCAAGGTTTCTGACGTAATGACTCACACTTGACACAGTCTAATGCGCAGTAAATATTACACATCCACATGCTGTCAAGGTCGACTACTAAACCGCTATTTATCTCAGTTATAGTTTAACGTTAGCAAATAACCGATTATTTAAACTGAAAACGTAAAAATGTATCTAATTTTAACAATCGCGTGTGTTTTCGTAATATACTTTTTATTTTTTCGGAAAAACTATTTCGCAAAACTTGGAATTCCCTACAAGACCCCTTTTCCTTTGCTAGGAAACATGTGGAAAGTCATATTTCGAAAATCAACCGGCGTTGATGTAATTACCGAAGTATACAATTGCAACTCGGAAGCTAAATACGTCGGGATATTCGAGTTCACAGTCCCTGTGTTAATGATCAAGGACCTGGAGCTGATAAAAGACATCACGGTGAAGCACTTTGACCACTTTGTTGACCACCGTACTGTAATGGATCCTGAAAGAGAAGCTTTGATTGGCAGCAACCTCTTTTCCCTTCACGGCGAACAGTGGCGGAAGGTCAGAGCTCTGCTAAGCCCAGCGTTTACATCCAGCAAAATGAAGGGGATGTTCGTGCTGATGTCAGAATACGCAAGGACTTTCTCCGATTACTTGGTCAATCAATCACGAAAGGGGTCCATTGACTTTAACTCTAAAGATATCTTCACCCGGTATACCAATGATGTGATTGCTACTTGTGCTTTTGGAGTCTCCGTGGACTCGATGGCTAATTCAGAGAACGATTTCTACGTTTTTGGGAAGAAAGGAACCAGTTTTGATGGTATAAAAGGGCTGAAGTTCTTCCTGTCAAATTCCTTTCCATGGCTAGCGAAGATATTTCGTGTGAAAGTCATTGAAAGCGACGTAGAAACGACGTAAGGGACGTAGAAACCTTCTTCTACGACCTGGTGAGAGAGACGATTAAAACCAGAAACGAAAGGGGGATCTACAGACCAAACATGATCCAACTGATGATGGAAACCCGTGGAAATGATCCAGGATCCAAGAATCCGGAACTCAGTATCGAGAGCATGACTTCCCAGGCCTTTATTTTTTTCTTCGGAGGTTTCGATTCTACTTCGACGACCATGTGCTTCGCGGCCCATGAAATTGCAG
This sequence comes from Cotesia typhae, assembly GCF_013202065.1. Lineage (NCBI taxonomy): Eukaryota > Metazoa > Arthropoda > Insecta > Hymenoptera > Braconidae > Cotesia > Cotesia typhae. Next base: position 399,901 of record NW_027423744.1, read on the forward strand.
TGAACCCCAAGGTCCAGAAGAGGCTCCAAGAAGAGATCGACCAGGTTCTGAACGAAAACAATGGAGATCCTAGTTACGAAGCCATCAACGGAATGCAATACCTTGATGCTGTTATCAGCGAAACCCTTAGGAAATATCCTATCCAGGTTGCGGCCAACAGGATTTGCACCAAGAGCTTCGAACTGCCACCAGCCTTGCCGGGGTTGCAACCTCTGGTGATGAAACCTGGGGACTCTTTGTGGATCCCAACCTGGGCGATTCATCGAAGTGACCAGCACTTTCCGGATCCTGAAATGTTTGATCCAGAAAGATTCATGGATAAGGATAGCATTAATCATTCGGCCTACATGCCTTTTGGAATCTGCCCACGAATGTGCATCGGGAACCGCTTCGCGCTTCTTGAGATGAAGGTCATGTTCTTTCACGTCCTTGCAAAGTGTAGCATCAAGATTTCTGATAAGATGATCATGCCGATGCGACTGAGCAAAACCAGTTTGACTTTAATAGCAGAGGGGGGATTCTGGCTGGAGATACACCCGAGAGTGATTGTTTAATCGGGTGTCAAGTGCATCGCACGATATCTATTGGCTACCAAAAAATGGGTTGCATTTTATTATCCTTTCGAGATTAATTTTTACTAACATTAGCAGTAGTTAAAAAATGGAAATTAACATAATATGAATTATTTAGACGTCAGCACTTCGTATGCTATTCACGTTTAATTAGCATGAAAAATAATCAATCAAAATAAACATGCAGAACGAAGATTACCGCGTCTGATGCAATTGAGCATTTCAAGTGGGATGACTTGCAATAACTCTTGATGCAAGGTCACTCATTCCCACTGCTGCAAAATGATAAGTACTACCAGTTATTACTCGATGATCGCGCGAGTCAGTATCAATAAGTGCTTAACATGTTGGAAGTGTCGTTAGCAACGGTTCTAGCTGTTTTAGCTGGGCTGATTGTTGTTTACTATTTATTCTCCCGTGAGAACTACTTTGACAAATATGGAATTCCTCATCCTAAACGATTGGCAGTTTTCGGAAATATGGCCCCGCTGATTTTCCAAAGAGACACATTCGTAGGGCACATTTCGAACATCTACAACATGTTCAAGGAGCCTAAGTACGTTGGGTTCTATGATTTTGCCATGCCAGTGACGATGATCAGAGATTTAGACTTGATAAAGAGCATCACAGTGAAGCATTTCGATCACTTCATAGACCACCGAGGATTCACTGATCCTGAAATTGAACCTTTGTTCGGAAACAACTTGTTTTCTCTTCGTGGTGACAGGTGGCGGGAGATTCGAACCCTCCTGACGCCTGCATTTACGTCCAGCAAGATGAAGGGCATGTTCAAGCTGATGTCAGAGTGTGCCAACATTTTTACTGATGCTCTGGTGAAGCAAGTTAAAAATGGAGCTAATGGGTTTAATTCTAAAGACATCTTTACGCGTTACACCAATGACGCCATTGCCACCTGTGCATTTGGAATAGCAGTGGACTCGATGAAAAACCCCGACAACGACTTCTACATCCTGGGTCGACAAGCCACTACCTTCGAAGGCCTCAAGTCGCTCAAGTTCTTTCTGATTCGCTCGTTTCCGCTGATAACAAAACTGTTCCGCATGAAGTTGATCGATACTAAATGCGAAGAATTCTTCTACGAGCTAGTTAAAGACACGATTGCCGCCAGAGACGCTCAAGGAATCACCCGACCGGACATGATCCAACTAATGATGGAGACCCGCGGCAATAAACCTGGATCCAAGACTCCAGAACTCAGCATTGAAAGTATGACTTCGCAAGCCTTCATCTTCTTCTTCGGTGGATTTGATACCACAGCGACCACGATGTGCTTCATGGCCCACGAAATAGCGAGCAACTCTGATGTCCAAAAGAAGCTCCAGGAAGAAATAGACCAAGTGCTTGAAAAGGACAATGGGAGCCCCAGTTACGAGTCAATCAACGGAATGCATTACCTTGACGCTATCGTTAATGAAACTCTGCGCCTTCATTCGATTGGTGTAATCATTGACCGGATCTGCACAAAAAGCTATGAACTACCACCAACTGTACCTGAAGCCAAACCTCTGATGCTAAATCCTGGAGATAGTATTTGGATTCCTACTTATGCAATCCATCGAGACCCGCAATACTTCCCTAACCCGGATAAATTTGAACCGGAGCGATTTATGGATGATGCAAAAGACACCTTCAATCAATCTGCCTACATGCCCTTTGGTGTTGGGCCCCGGATGTGCATCGGAAACCGGTTCGCGCTTCTGGAAATCAAGGTACTGTTCTTCTACCTTCTTGCTAAGTGCAACATCACTCTTTCCAGTAAAATGATTTTGCCGATGAGACTCAGTAAGAGGAGCTTCAACCTGATCGCCGATGGCGGGTTTTGGTTGGATATCCAACCACGTAAATAATCAAAGGCCTTTGTATGCTTGTTTCTAAATAAAATATTATTCATTTCAACTACACTGTTATTTATTTATGACTAATTTGATTCAATGCTCTCAATGATACGTTTTGCGAATCACTCTTTTGATCCAAGGTAAGTAAGAGTACACCCGGGTGTAGATATCAGGAAGTCCAGATCCACAGTCGTAACCCATGGAGACGACACCAACTATCTCTCCATTGAGCAGTAAAGGTCCTCCACTGTCACCCTGAAAATATGCTTGAGGTAAGTTTCGTTCGAGAAATTAACAGCAGATCCTAACAATTTAATTCTGTCACAAATATCTGAAGCAATACCCATAAACAGAATTTTCAAAGTCTTGCGAAAGCCGCAAAAAAGCCTCAAATCACAAAACTTACGTCACAAAATCCAACACCTTCACCGTACCACCCACAAATATGATCCTGCGCAATGGGATAAGGAAGTCTCTGCAGACAATCTTCATTACTCAGAGTCAGAACAGGTGCTTTTTGCAGCCACTCAGAGGTGGCACCACTTTTGTCTTTCAAGTATCCCCACCCGAGAACTGTTGCGAGTTGCCCGGCGTCGCAGTAGTTAGTTGGCAGGTTTATGACCTGCACTGTAGCATCTAGAACAGCTTCTTCTCTCATCTAATCATTGTCACATTTAATCGTCACTGTTCATGATCAAATCACCAAGATAATCATCGAATTCGCCAATACTCACCGTCATGATTCCAAGATCGTGCATAACTAGCGGCGACTCTCCGGTATACGCAGGATGGACGTCTATCTTCTCGACTTCGTAGACTCGATTAAGATGCTTGGAACTACTGCTTCCAGCAGCGATTCTAAACGCATTTTTGTCGAAGATTCTCATGGTCTTGGTTCTCTGGTCTTGGGTACTAAGACAGTGTGCTGCTGTCAGAACGTGTTTCTTTGATACCAAGGCTCCGCCACAGAAATGATTACCCCAGTTTTGGATGGAAACTATGAACGGGAAATCATTGATCTTGGCGAAAGTTCCACCGACTATTTTTTTTGGACGTTTACCGTCGATTCCTGGTCCAGAAGTTCAAAAAAGTGTTAATAGTCTTCTTCTTTAGTATTAAGAAAGTGCAAGTTAATTTTTTTCATTAAAAAATCTTAAAATTATAAATTGAAACATTTTAAATTAGATCTTTTAATCAGAATTGCTTACCGAGAGGTAGAAAAATCGCAAGGATAAAAACGATATGGATAAAGCGATTCATTTTGGAAATACTGAGGTAACAATGTACTCTTAACGACTTTTATGCATTTTAAATCTGTTATCAGTTGGTGACACAATTTGGTGATTGCATTGAACATTATTATGATTTAGTAAATGGAGCATTATAATTTTATTGTTTATTGCATAAATCTGTGAAAGGACGTTAATTTTAGCATGTCTTTGTTATTTAATCTATAGAGTAATTTATTTACGCGTGTGAGGGTATTTGATAGAAGACACAAAACGTGCTGTTATTTATCGAAAAATTTTTTTTCGACTAGTAATGATTCGAAAAGACAAAATTCGATTGGACACATTCCGAAAAAAAATATTGACAATTCTAATAAATTTTTTTTATCAGAAAATTATTAAACCGAAAAAACAAAATTCGAATCGTCATTGATAGAAAAATTTTTTCTCGGCTTCTCCTCTGCCAACAATTACATGTGATCTGAGACTTTCCTTATTTTACTGGCCTAGGTATGTAATATACTATTTCCGTCTCGTAATAACTGGAAAACTTAACTCTCGATTGGACACTTTCCGAAAATTTTTTTGGATGATACAAAAAAAACTTTAGTATTAATGAACACCTTTGTACAGTCAGAAATTTAACCCTGGTTAAAAATACTGATTGAAAAGAATTGAGAAGCGGTAACTCCATGCAAACTGTTTATCTATTCATACAAACAAAAGAATTGAAATTATTGAAAAGAATTCGTATTTCATCATTTTTAATTCTTTTCAATCAATATTTTTAAACAGGAAAATTTCAAGTAATAATAAACAGAATATTTTCAGTGATTTTTTTGTCATTTGACATTTTCACTTCAGAAAATTGTTTGGTTTTGAGAAAGCGAGAGTAGAGCGCTACCTCAACTGCTTTGCATTATAAGGTGTGCAATCAATAATAATAACACAAATCATTTCTTTCATATTATTTTTATTTAATACTCTTATAATATTACATAACCTAATGTTCGATATAACCTAGAAAAATACACTTAAAATCCAATATTTCAGTAGCCAATAACCATCAAAAGTCATCAATACCTCCCGATGATCCCATAAATCCACGGGAAGTAGGCGTAAACACGAGTGTAAACATCCGGATATCCTGCACCACACCTCCAGCTCACTGAAATAACACCTATTACTTCATTGTTGTAGATCATAGGTCCGCCACTGTCACCCTGAAACCGAATTCCATTATATACTCTCACTAGAATTCAAATTTGCGCGCGCATGAATTTAGAATTTGCATATATTTTAATGCTTTGATATATTTGACCAATCACGTAACGAATAGTTTGCTTACATGATATATTTTCATATTTTTCATCTAAATTATATAAAAGTGGATCATAATCTTCTACTTAAAACTAACAATAACCTTCAACCATAAAAACATCTTACATGACAAATTCCAGTTCTCTGACTGTAAAACCCGCAAAACTGACCCTCGTAAATCTTCGTTGGAATTCTTTGATTGCACTCATGGTTGTTCAAGGTCATCATTGGCGTCATCTTCAGGACATCTGAAATGACGCCAGAACCGTGCGACGTATATCCCCACCCTAACGATGTTCCGTAAATGCCCACATTTACGTCAGAAGATGGCAGTCCAACGACTTTTTGTGTTTCGTCAATAGTTATTTCATACGCCAGCTGAAATTTATCCGATTTTATGTTAAGTAACAACGCTTTGAATAATAAATCTTAATACTCACCGTTACTATTGCTATATCATACAAAAAATCCGGCAGATCTCCTGTAAAACCTGGATGGATATCTATTCTCTCAATTCCACTTATATATTTTGGGTATTTGTAGTTACTAGTTCCCGTCACTATCGACATCTCCGATTTGGTGTTAAAAACTCGAAAACTATGAAATTTTGCAAACCAAAGGTTAATAAGCGATTCATTATCATAATTTCAAACAATGAAAGTCTATTTATATTTAATATATTACTTAATGTAATGTAATATATAGGTTGGCAAATACTTTACAAATATATAACATAAATCTTGAACAAATAACTATTTTTAGGACTTCGGGATAATAACTCAGATTAAAGACTTTGGACGCAAATCTGGACAATTAATTCAAATTATTAATGCCGTCAATCCGTATTTGCCTACTGATAACCTAGAAAAGTAATTTATTTGCCAAATAAGAGATAAATTCAGGCAATTGAAGGTCAGTGAAAGTTAACTCAGTAAGCCAGTGTATAGATAAGAATTTTATTATTTTTAGATTTAATCAACGTTCTATATTATGCTAAAAATCAAATTTTCCTCCTTGTGATTAATTTGACCAATCACGTTACTAATAAATTGTCTTCATATATATATTTCATCTCAATTTTATTAATTGGGACCCTGATAGCCAGCGCTTTCTTAGTAAGTGCTGACTTCCAGCAGTTATGGTTAATTTATACATCAAGTTGGCGATAATTCTTCTCTCAACAACAGTTGTAAGCAAATTGACGGAAATCTACGGTCGCAACTTGAATACAAGTTAACAATTAAACTTGTAGTTAAATTTCCTTTCAACTTTACTACCCTGGTTAAAAATATTGATTGAAAAGGATTGAAAATGATGAAATTAGAATACTTTTGAATAATTTCAATTCTTTTTCATGTATATATAGATATACAGTTCACATAGGGTGACTGATTCCCAATACTTTTCAATCAATATTTTTAATCAGGGTAAAATTTGAAGGAAATACTTGTACAGCAAGTTTTGATGTCTATTTGCAGAGTAAGTTATAGGTAACTAATAGGTAATCGCTCGCTTTGCCAACTTTTTCCGTCAAGTTTGCTTCAAATTGCGGACGTAGATTGATAGTAAGTTATAGGTAAGGTGGCTATCAGGGGATGAGAAGAATATTGAATGGTGGCTTTGATCCACTGGAGGTAGTGAAAAACGCGAGTGTAGACATCTGGTGTTCCTTTCCCGCATTCGAAGGACATTGATACGATACCCAAGCATTCTCCGTTTCTACTGTACAAGGGGCCGCCACTGTCACCCTGAAATATTATAAATTAATTACCTCAATAATTAAGGTAGTACCTCCGTGAAAAGCATATTTCAAGAAACTTGTAGAATTTTTTTTATCGAAAGATAAATATATTCATAACTAGAATTCAAATTTGCGCGCGCCTTGACTATAGAGTTTGCATATATTTTCATGCTTATGATATATTTGACCAATCAGGTTACGAATAGTTTGCTTACATGATATATTTTCATATTTTTCATCTAAATTATAAGAGTGGATTCACCACCAAAATTTCTGATCAATTCACGGCACTGTCTTTGAGAATTTTAATTCTTTTTAATCAGTATTCTTAACCTCCCTGATTAAAAAATCTAATTTGAAATGATTTAAAAGCATCGGATTTTAACACTATATAAATATATAATTAACATGGAGGTAATCATTTCAAATCATCTTTCTGAATCAGGGCAGGGCGCCGACATATTTGTTAAAGAGCCCTCGATGTTGGCCGAGTAGTTCAATGCGTTGGTCCGTTCGTACAACTCAAGTGGCAAGGCCCGGGTTCGATCCCTAGCAAGCTGAATAAGATTTTTCACATGATTTTTCTCACTGATATCTTTCAGTTCTCTGAGGCTCGCTCCAGTGCCGCCTAGGTTTAATTAAGGCAAGTTCTGAACCAACACAACTCCAAAACGGCCGTATGAACAACATTCTCAGTGCCAATTAAGGTTGTTCTTTCTCAACCTATACACTGATAGAAAATTTATGTTGACTCAAGAGATATTTTCTTGATCTAAGAATTTATTTTGTAAGACAAATGATTATTTTGCTTCAAGAATTTCTTGTCTTGATTTAGATTTTCTTGGCTTAAGAGCTATATTATCTTCAATCGATACATTTAGTTTTTCAACCAAAATAACATTATCGTTTAAAAAACTTAAAATAATTCATCAAAGTATATTTCAAAAACTAAATAGTCTTTAATTGTTATTCCGAAAAAAAATTATTTCTTGGAAATAAGTAAATTAATGACTCAAAAAAAAAAGCCATTCTTAACACAAGTCGGTAACATCTTGAATCAATGTTATCGCCTATCGTGAACCAAGAAACAAAAATTCTTGAAAGAAATATATCTATATCTAGTTTCAAGAGTTCAAATTTTGAAGAAAAAAAGTTTCTTGAATCAAGATTGTTTTTTTATCAGTGTAGTTTATGCTACTGCTGTCTTTTTCATTCGCTAGTGTCGCCTCTCTCACGGACTATTGTTCACTTACTTCCACGCAAGACTTTATTTGTTTACTTTACTAGTTTATCAATGATTTCTTAAAAACTATGTGGTAGGGAATTCCAGAATTTTTTTGGGTAATTATACATGTATTAATCTAAGTAATATTAGTTCTTCGCCATCATTGAAATTAATTGGAATAACACACCTAATAAAATATTTTGAAAGTAAACTTACATAGCAAAAACCGACACCCCAAGGTTGTACCGCACAAAGTTGTCCCGCATGAATAAAATTTCGTAGCTTGTATTGACACTCAAGATTGTCAATGGTAACAACGTTAGCTTTCTTCAAAAACTCCGACAATCTTTCTTCTTTCTCGTCAGATGTCCCCCATCCAACAACAGCGGCGTTAACATTTGGTGGTGTGTTCTCACGAGGAAGCTTTGCAATTTTTTGGGTTTCGTCGGGCTTTATAACGTATTCCAACTGCAAAGTTAAAATTTAGGTTGGATTAGTCTATCCACTCATCTTGATTAATAATTAGTAATTACTATTACTAAAAATTCTTACCTCAATAATGGCAATATCATTGACATAATTAGTCAAGGACCCTTGGTACTGCGGGTGGATTGTAAAGCTCTTTATTTTATGAACGTTTGCAGGATGGTAACAGTTGTTAGTTCCTGACGCCACCGTTATTCCGAACTTCGGGTAGCGCACGATTCCTTGTCCGAACTGATCATCATCAGACAGACAGTGGCCTGCGGTTAATATGTGTCTGGTTGTTATGAGAACTCCTCCGCAGATATGTTGACCGAAGAACCGAATTGATGCTATTGATGGATGTTCTTGTATGGAAGTTCTTGTGCCACCTGATATCTTGTTAGGGCATCTCCCGTAGGTGTCTGTGATAAAAAAAAAATTTATTTAACCCTAAGGCGATTCCAATGACTAATTTTATTAAGTAATATTTACTTTCTACAATTACTAGAATGGATAATGAATAATTATATCCAAAATAAGCTAGTATATCCAAAATGTCTTCTTTCCCCCTCCTTTAGCAACGCCCCTTAAAATCGTTACCTAGCAACGCTCCCAGCAATTGTTGCTTAGCAACTTAAGTAACGCCCCTAGAAACTATTAGAGGCGTTACTACGGCTGCTAGGTAACGGAAACTTTAGCAACGCCCCTAGCAACCGTTGCTTAGCAACGAGGCTTCATAAGTCCCACACAGGTTTTTTATTGAGAGAAGAGATGAAATTAATCAGAAAATAATAGTGATTTTCTTTCAAGTAAAAAATAATTTACCTTGAATAAATACGAAGGAAAGGATCAAAATATAAAAATAAATACTTTTGATAAACATTATTATTTTTAATTACCTAACAAAAGTGAACTGTATTTAAAAATATTTTTTCTTCTTTTATAGGAATTTAGTGTTTATTTTTCGTCATACTTATAATCCATTATTTTAGTATATTTGTTATTGCAAAAATTATCATTAATGTAAACGTATCTACTCTTATTGTTATTTTCATTGTTTAGATGTTTAGTTAGTGATAAAGTGAAAGTTTGCTGTGAGATCAGATGCCAAATATTTGGGTGATGATTAATGTAATCCAATTAATACAATTTTTAATTGTTATTTTAAAAATTTTCTGTGAAAAACAATAAATCAAAGAAATGAAATAAAAAATTTTAAAGAAGACAAAAATCTTGATTTTTGTCTGTAAATTTTTTTTTTAAATAATTAATATTTAATATTTTAAACTAACAGTAATTTTTTTCAATTTTTTTATTACTTAGAATTTAATAAAAATTTATATGATAGTTATTCTTATTACAGATAATTAAATATGTTTAAAAATAATTTAGGGTGTTAATATTTAGACCCTTGTCAATAATTAGGGCTTTTACCTTATTTAAAAAAAAAAATTACATCATTAAAATCAAATAAAAAAAAATAAAAATGTAAATTTCTTCAGCTAAAAAATAAAATTGTTTTTTTCACGAAATAAATTTTTTATTGCTGATTTTTTTTAAATTAAATTTTTCAGTGCAATAACAATTCCAATTAACTATCTGAATTTTCATATCTATTCATATGAATAGCGTGTTTCTCCGCATGATAAGTTTTAAAAATCTGACTCAAAACCGGCGAGACCTCCGGATCATTAATCCAAACGCTGGTGGACGAAGGAGTCTCTAGAATAGACAAATAAGCGAGGAGCATCTTAGGATTAGTAAGACTGAGCTGAATATGAGGATTGGTCATAATAGCCTTGTAAATGGGACTATCAGCATCGAGGCCCTGGTCAACATCATGTAAATTTTTATTCCTGACCCCGAGGAGCCATTCGCAGGCATTGAACTGATTATTCCCGGTAATCTTGAGCGCTTCAACGACATTCTTCTCCTGGAAGCCCATCTCTATCAAGGACTCCTTGATCTTGTGGTTCGGACGGAATTCGAGCTGCTTGTACTGATGAAAACTCTGGAGCAGCAGCCCGACAATGTACACCAGGTTGGTGTCTTTCTTCCCAGAGTCCTTAGAGCCTTTGATGATGTCGAAGCAGGCTTCCTTGATGCTCTTCCTTCTGAAGCTTCCCGGCTTGTTTCCAGTCGGGGAGCCAGAGCTGGGCCCTGCCCCTTTTTCGGGTTCAATTTTGGGCTCCCCGTCGGCCTGAATCGAGGGGAGAGACAAGTAGTCGTCATTGTCGCAGTCATCCGGGTCCTCCTGGTGCTCTATCAGCCACTCCAGAGCTTCCGAGACGTTCATTTTGCAGATTCTCAACGCCCGCAGCACTTTTGCTTCCGAGAAACCGATATCCGTCAGGTACTTTACCGTCTTCGGGTCGTAAGGAGGTCTGTAACGCAGCTCCAACGTCTCCCGGATTATTTCGTAGAGCGTTGAAGCCTCCGGACTGTTCATCAGAATTTTAGCTGATGCTTCGACTAGAGTTATCAAGATCTTCCGGATTTCAGCCTGGAAATCCGCCGGGCAGTCCGTCGTTGGTGTCGCTCTAGGAGGCTTTGCTTCCGATAAGTGACTTGTGGCTTTCAGGATCATTTCTACTCCAGGTCCTTTCACTGAATCTTCCGTCAGCTCCTTTACCTTCACCAACGGCCGGACCTGGATCATCAGCAGCTCGTCGGATGCTCCCACGTTTTCTTCTACCAGGCTGCTGTCGTCAGATAATTGACGGATGTGCTCCGCGTGGATTAGGTGGAACCCAGATGACACTTTTGATGGATCTTGACCGTAGAAATGCTTTATTGCTATTGTTTTTAACTTATCCACGCTCAAATCCGGTTTTACAGCTACGTCCAGCAAATCTCCTTCCAGGCTGTTAATTTATTTGTTGTTAATAATTTTTTTATTTTAATAAATACATTTTTTTTAAACCAATAAAAAAAACACAGTAAAAAATTTTGCGTCATTGCGTCAAAAAATTTTGTGTTAAAAATTTTTATGTTAAATATTTAACACTTTTTTGGGTTGATTTAACACAGTAAATGTTAAATTTACACATAAAAGTGTTAAATATTTAACATAAAATTTTTTGACTCAATGACGCAAAATTTTTTACTGTAAAGAGGTGATTTTCGGGAATTTTTTTCACAGGAAAAATAAAAGAATTTGGGGATCGGATTTTTTTTATTTTATTAAGGGTACATTAAAAACTATCACCCTAAATTTTTATTAAAAAATATTTAATTATTACAAAGTTATTAACAATCTCGTAGAGCACTAGAAAAAATTTTCTAATTTAAAAAATTTTTATTTAAAAAAAAATATCGACTGATTGAAAATTTTCTCATTATTCTTACTGTTTTTTTTTTTTTTTTTTATTTTAACCCGACTAAAAAAATCTTTAAAATAAAAATTTTTTAAATTCCGTACGTACGACTATAGAGCGGGAAATTTTTTATAGTGCTCTACGAGATTATTAATAACTTTGTAGTAATTAAATATTTTTTAATAAAAATTAAGGGTAATAATCTTTAATGTACCCTTAATAAAATAAAAAAAATCCGATCCCGAAATTCTTTTATTTTCCCGGTCAAAAAAATTCCCGAAAATCACCTTTTTTTTTTTTTTCTTAAAGACTGGTTTATAATAATTTTTTTACCTGATTACAGAAATGTTGAATGAATTAGAAGATGAAGAAGCTGCGGTCAATGAAATCATTTTATTATTAGATTTATTATCGTTTTTATTGTCATTTGTTGCACATGGTAATCCAGAGCCAGATCCTGACGTCGCCGTCGACGCTTTCTTGGCTGTCCTTGACGAATTTTTCCTATTCCACACATCAGCAATTTGTTCTTTCATCCATGGGATCATCAAATTGTTTTCTGTTTTGGTAAATATGTTTTTAATATTAATTTTTATAATTAATTCAGAAGAAAAAGTATTAAATTAGCCGACATTTGAAAATTTTTATAATTATTTTTATTGAAAAAATTGTTACAACAAAAATTTCACATGTAGAAAATTAAAAAAATTATACGTGCAATTTTTTAAAAATATTTTTTTACTTGCAATTTAATTGTTGAAAAAAGTAAAAAAATTTCTTTATTAAATTATGACATTAAAGTTAGCTTTACAATTGTTTTAATTTTTTTTAACAAATAAATTATAGCAAAAAAAAAATTATTAAAAAAAATGGACTTGTAGAAATTTTAATAAATTAAAAATGCAATTTTTTAAAAATAATTTTTTAAAGCAAATTTTATTGTTAAAAAAATTAAATTTTAATTATAATTTTCACTGACACTAATATCAGCTGATTTTTAAAACTTTTTCAATGTCATCATAAAAAAAAATATTTTTAAAATTTGCACTCAATTTTTAAAAATTTCTATACATGAAAAATTTTTAGAAAAATTTTTGTTGTAATGACAATCCAAAAAAATGTCACACATTATTTAATGTCAGTCTCATTAATTTAACATAAACATTCCTGAACAATTATTCAAAAAATAAATTCATCAAATCACAAGTGTCCTTAAAATTAATTTTAAAAAAAAATTTTAATAACCTTAATTCTACTTTTTACCTCAAAAAATTAAACTTAACAATTAAAAAAACTTAAATTAACAATTAACAATATCAAGATTAAAATCCTTACTTATTACAACTTATTAATTTTTTCCACAGATAAATTTCATTAGATTTTACAAAATAATGTTACAAACAACATTTTCGTCAACATCAATATTGACATATTTTTTTTTCTTTTTTTTTACAGGCAATAAAATTTTCTTCTTTACCGACAAAACTTGACAGCTACCAGCTGTTTCTCTCTCTTTGTTTTTCGGGGTTAGGAAATAAATTTAAAAGCTGAAAGGTGTTTGTTATTGATTTGAAATTGACAATAAATAAAAAATGAACGAAGAATCTCGATGTGGAGAGCTGCAACAATTAGTAAGGGAAGAAGAAGAAGAAGAAAATGAAGAAACTACCATAAATGCCAGTGGCGAGGCCACTCCGCCAACTAGTCCAGATAAATCTCAGCCTAGTAAAAATAATTACATTCCTCATGCATCCTCAGTAAGTCAATAATTTATTTATAAATTAATTTTATTATTATTTATTAATTTATAATAAAAAATCAATTTTATTTTTATTTTAAATAAATTACAACAACATTTTTAGTATAGAAATTATAAAATCTACAAATTTAATGACACTGAAGTTGACAGACATGAAAATTTGTTTAGATATTTTTAGAAATTTAATTGTTATAAAAAAAATTAAATTAAAAAGTTTCACATGTAAAAATTAATAAAAATTACAAGTGAAAATTTTTAGAAGCATTTTTTTATTGTAATTAATTTATTAAAAAAATTTTTTTAATTAACAGCTGACTGCTAACTTCAGTATTATCAAATTTAATGATATGACATTGAAATTAGTTGACACTTGATTTTTCTTTAAAAATAAAAGACATTAAATTTAGCTGTCACTTGACAATTTTTTAATTTTATTTGACAAAAAAATTATTTAAAAAAAAATTGCATTTTTTAATTTTTTAAAATTTTTATGTCAATTTTTTTTTTGCCATTATTTATTTATTATCAAATTTGTTTAATTATTAAATATATAGCAAATTAATTTTCATTAAAAATAAACTAGATTTAAAGAAAAATTTTTCTAAACTTGCACTCATAATTTTTTAGAGCTTCTAAATATGTAATTTTTTAAATAAATTTTTCTTGATGACATTTCACAATTGTGTTAATTTTTTTTCAACAAATAAATTATAGCAAAAAAAAATTATTAAAAAAATGGACTTGTAGAAATTTAAAAAAATTTAAAATGCAATTTTTGAGAACAAATTTTTTTTGTTAAAGAAAATTAAAAAATTTTCAAGTGACAGCTAACTTTAATGTCATTTTTTCTTGCCATAATTTATTTGTTAAAATAATTTTTCACAATTAATTTGTTGAATGAAATTTAAAAATAAAAATTTTAACTTAATTAAATTATTATTGATGGTTTTTTTTTGTTCATTAACAGCAACAAGTATTGTGGGAAAGTAACGCACAAACTTCGCCAATAATCAGCAAGACCAGCTCTGAACAAGCTACCAGCCAAGGATCAATGGTCTCTGGAAAAGTTAACTCCCATGGGAATCACCACCAAGTATTACAACAATCCCGGGTTATGTATGTTAATGAAAAAGATAAACAGCGGTCTAGTAAATCGGATTTTACTAGTAGAACTCGTCAGCACAGAGGTATTTTATTTTATTTTTTAAAAAATAATGACATAAAATTTTTTATTTTTATTTAAAAAAAAAATTGCACCAATTATCTTGAAATTTTTTTAAGTCCCATATTTTGTAATAAATTAAAAAAAAATAATAAATAATAAAACTTTTAATAAGTTAATATAAATTAATTTTTTTAATGTTAATTAAAAAATATTTTTCGACTATTTAATCTTACCCAAAATATGAATTATAAAAATTTCCAAGATAACATATAATTTTACGAATAGTAATTATTTATTTATTTAAGTTAAGCTTTTTATTGACCTTTCTATTCCACTTATCAGCACGCTATTTTTGTTTGTTTTATTAAATATCCCGCACAATTTTATTTAAAAACCAATAAATAAAAAGCAACAGCAAGCATACAAGCATGCAAGCATCATTCCTTTTTGTCAGAGGTCCCAGATGTCCGGCGAATGGAACAAGCCTTGTTGCAGCTGCTTGAAGACTTTCATAGCGGGAACCTTCGTGCCTTTGGTTAGTATTTTTCAACATTTTTAATTATTTAATTGATGTGGAATGAGCTTATATTTTTAAAAATGTCACCATTTCACAAGATCCACGGTCATTTCTTAATAACATACATTTTGATGTATTTTTCATATATATAAATTTATATAATGCATATTTTAAAGATATAAGCTCGTACTGATGTTACAGTCATCAAGAGCTTTTATTTGAGTACCCACATGCATTTTTGATATATTTTTCATATATACATATATATAATATATATAAATATATGAAATATATGAAAAATTGATGTGGGTACTCAAATGAAAGGTCTCGATGAGTGTAACATCGGGGTGATCTTATATCTTTAAAAATGTCAATATTTATCTAGAAATAGAGCATTTTTGAATGCAGCCTAACTAATATAGATCAATGAATTAAATATACAGGCAAAGACTGTAGCATGGAACAAATGACAGAAATCAGAGAGCAGCAAGAAAGATTAGCCCGAATGCACTTTGAAATTGGGCAACAGCAGCCCCGTCATCAAGAAAAAGATACTAGCGGCCCTGGACAGTCTAGTGCAAACATGCGACATCTTCTTCACAGACTCCAACAGCTCAGTATGTGCATCGAGAAACTGCACAATAAATAAAATAACAAATAAAATAAAATTTAGTAAATAATTAAATCCAATTAACAATATATAATAATAATAATAATAATATGTACAAATTTTATTTTATAAATATTTAGTAACAATGGAATTACAAGTATTAATTCAAGTAGTAAACCCAAAAGCGAGTGCCCTAGCAGCCCTGGACTTAACACTGTTGTCCTTATCCTTGAGGAGCTGTAGCATCCTTTGAACGTCTTCGGGCCTGGGCTGTCCAAAGAACCCCAAGATAAGAACTGCAGTAGCGCGAGTAGCAGCTACCTCAGACCTAGAGTACCCACGAACCATGGCGTTCCTCATCTCCTGAGCCCTGACCGGCAGGTCAATCACCAAGACCTTAACCAGCTCCCGGTAGAAATTTTCAACATTGAACTCAGCATTAACCGAAGAAGAAAGATGTCCTCTGATAACCTGAGCCAGAGACGAAGACTGGAGAAGATTTGAAAAACTAACCAGAGTTTCTCTCGCAGCTTTAGCGACGAGACTATTAACATCCTCAAGCCTGACTGTTAAACAAGGCAAGCATCCTAGAAGATGATCAGTAACGTCATCATCATCATAAGTCTTCAAAGATTTCAACCAGCCGCGAGAAACAGCTCCCAGAGCTCCTACAGCAGCCAGCCGCATGTCCCAATTGTCCTGCTTGTCAACAAAAGACTTCAAGGACAACACCACCCTTGGACTAATAGCCCTGCCGGGAGTCTGAAGCCCCAGCAGAGTCTCCAAGCCCCTCAGGGATTCAAGAATCACCTGGCTACCCCCACCAGCCACCAGCCCGCCATTGGTCGGCAATTCCTCCAAGCCGTCTAGCAGCGCCGCGACGCTGTTGTCGTAGAACTCATTCAGCTGCTGGGCGTCCAGCTTGTGAATATTAGACAGTCCTTGGATCGCGAGCTTCCTCACCAGAAACGACGAATCAGACCTGGCTTCTAATAACGTCGTGATTATGGAGTCCAGCCAAATAGGATCCGCATCAACCTGGCCGATCAGCTCTCCGTAGAATGCGATCGCTACGGCCCGCTGAGTAGCAATCTGGCTGGTCACCAACTTTCCAATAGATTGAGCGACGGAGATCAGCAAGTCGTCCTTAGACCCAGCCTTCCTTCCAAGACACCGGAGAACTGAACGGACTGTTGATATCAAGCTGTCACTGGCCTGGGTGTCGGATTCAAACCTCGGGTTGTCATTCAGCAGCCCTGAGGCGACGTTTATGTCAATGACAGTCAGCAAGTTCGTCAAGACTGTGTAGACTTGCCTGTAGGGGTTCAACTTGCAGGCCTTGCGATTGGGAACAAACCCAAACTTTGTACTCAAGACAGAAGCAGGCGTATCTGCATGCAACCAACCAGCCAGGTACTTTATCAAGCTGGTGATCAGCTCAGCGAGCCGTGAGCTTATCAAAAGTTCCGACTTTGCTGATTGGAGAACGTGTCCTAGAGCTATTACTGCTGCTAGAGACGCCAAGGAAGCTGTTTTGTTTACGTCACTGCGATTGGCCAAGGATCCATTGGTTGGCGAGGGAGCTTCCGCGAACAGATTGTTGTTCTCCAAGCGGTTCACCAGGAAATCTACCGCTACCAAACCTGTCTCTTCATCACTGCCCAGTTCCCTCCAGCTTTCCTCAGTTCCGCGGTCCGGAGGCAAGGGCTGGTGCAGCAGGTGTTCTATCACCTCTTCCGGGTGATGAACAGTCAAAGATTTGATGGCAGTTGCGGCAGCGTGTCTGCAACTGGCGTTCTCTATCTGGCGCATCTGGGTGACGATATTGTCAATCAGGTACAAGTCAGACCTCGGGATTTCATCGCCTCTGATCCGGAACAACTGGCTCAGGGAAATTCCAGCTGCTAGAGAGTTTTCTTCCCTCAGCAAGAGTCCTTCTATAAACCCCTCGGCCATCGCTACCACTTCTCCAGGGGTCACTCTCTGGCAGACTGTCTTGGCGAGCATCAGCACGCCTTCGTAGACGTCGTCAGGGGACTTTATGTCTTCGCTGATCAACCGGAGCTTGGATTCTTCCAGATCGTTGCTGCCTTCGACGAACTGGTGACCACTGCTGTGATGTCTCGCGGCTATTTCTAGAGTCAGAGCCAGAGAGTCGATGATAATCGGCCGGAGGAGACGCTCCGAGTCTGCTGACCAGCAGATTATTCTGCCTAGAAGCTTACCAGCTTTTAACTTTCCTTCAGGGTAGGTGTACTTCAGCGAATGGCAGTAAGACTTCAAGGTGGTTCTCAGGACCAGCAATGTCATCTTGCGCTCCGCTGGAGTCTTAGACTGCATCCAGGGCATGATAATCTCCACAAATTCAGCTAAATTATTAGCAGAATCACCGACTATTTCACTGCTGACTGCTCCAAGCCTCTGGACGACATGATTCTTGGATTCTTTCTTCAAAATCAAGTCGATTTCTGCACTAGCGCCGATCACTTTGTCCAAAATGGTCCCCATCAGCACTTGTTGATCCCCGTCAGTCAGCATCGGAGGGACTTTTAGCAGCGCAATCATCGTCTTCAGCAGCTGGGGGTACAGCTGAATCGGCCTGTACCCGGTGTGAGACTGCAAAAGCGACAGCAAAGTCGCCAAGCACGATACCTTGGACAAACTAGGCACAGTAGTACTAGAAGTCAGATCTTGATCAGAATTCGGCTTAGCTGCGATAATCTTGGCCAATTGTTCCAAAGCAAACAGCCCAGCTTCTTTAGTAGTAACTTCCTTGCAATCCGTCAGCTGCGTGACAATCCACGGCAGCACATGTTTGTTCTTCGCAATATAAATTTTGTAAACCAGCTCAGGATTTTTTACAGTCGCAAAAATTTCTCCGTAACAACGAAGCAAGCTCGCCTTAGTCGCTTCGACTACACTGATAGCGACCGAGTTTTTCATTAGCCCAAATAACTTTGTGGAATTATTTTGGCTGTCGATAACGTCACATGCTTCTTGCATCTTGGTTATAATTACCGACAGGTAGCGCTTAGCTGCAATTCCTACCGCGCGAGAATACACTTCGTTAAACGGATTAAGTCTTGACATATCTACAAGAACAGACAAGTGATTAGGATTATCAGTAACCGCTGCGAGAAAAATAGTCGTGGAGCTTTTTATAGTTTCTCCCTGAACCATCTCATTGGAAAGCTTTCCAGCCCAATCAGCGCTCTCTAACAGCCGACTGGTCCCCATGAGCTCTACCATCTGGTGCTTCCAATCATCATTACCTTCTTCCAGAAGCGAAGATATTTTTCCCAGCGAGATGTCCCACTCAGGCTTCAACTGGTGTCCAAACAACGGAGCCGCGGATTTTAAAAACGATATTACTGCCATGCAATTTTTATCATCGTCCAACAATTCCAAGCATCTTTTCAGGACTTTCGGCCCTGAGAATTCCTTGAAGGAGTTGTTTCCCTCGTTGTCCATCTGATGGACGACTTTTCCCACCAGAGCTGCCAGGCCACGAAGAATTGGCACCACTGCCAATGAATACGTCGGATCTAGCAAGGCCTTCAACAAGGCAGTCCAAAGCCAGTTTTCAGCCCCAGCAACTGTGTTAGCCAGCAAGAACAAAGCTTCTTCGTAGGCTTGGCTCTCTGTATCATCACCACACCGGATTATGATGAAGCAGATCAAGTTTGCGCGCTGCGAAGGCAAGAGATTAAGACTAGGATGGGCCAGCAGCGCAATTATCGGACCTGCTAGATGACGAACTGTGGCACCGCCGCTGTCTCCAAGGATGCTCTGGATGCTCAGGGCGATTCGCTGGAGCGAAAGGTCGTCCTCCGTTGGCAGGGTGTTGATCAGGTGTCTTATGATCACCAGAGCCCTGCCGCGATGCGACTGCGGGGCTGGAGATCTCAGGTGGTGCAGGACAAGGTCTAACCCTTCTTCTGGGTAGAAAGTGACTATCGCCCGGTAGCACTGGAGAACTTCATAGTGAGTCAGCAGAGCGTCTCTGGACAAGCTGGACCTTGTTTCAAAGGCAGGAGTCACGTTAACCAGCTCGAAGAGAATCTGCTGGATCGGTGCCAGGTGAGGACGCAGCAGCTCCCGGGCCTGGCTGTCGTTGTGACGGTCGTTGTCGATCAGGATAGTCGCTATCAGCTTGGTAGCAGCGAACCGCGTCGTTGGGTGCTTGCAGAAGTTTAATACCGAGGGGATCAACTTGATTGTTTCGTTTAGATTTTTACCGGTTGGTAAAAGCAGCAGGATTGGACACAGTGCGCTCAACACTGCTTTAGCCAGCCGGTTCTTGGTCGCGGAAGCTGGCTTCATCCAGGAACTACTGGTCAGGAACTCGAAGACAAAGCTCGCTTCTTCGGTGAAGCTGTCACGCGTGATACGAGATTCTGAATTCATGTCTAGGTTCCCGAGGTACTCGTTTATCGCCTCGGCGAATTTTTCTACCACGAAGCACAGCGCTAGCTTCTGGTGCTCTTCTTGCGCTTGGTTCAAGAAAGGCAGCACGAATGTCAGGGTCAGTTTTATAAAAGGCACCACGTCGTATGGATTGCTCGCGGCGATCAGTCCCAGCACCCGGATCATTGCTGAAGATTTGGGAATGCTACCGAATTCAAACTTGTTCAAGATGTTGCCGATTGCTTGGTTGCAGTAGCGATTACCTAGTGCGACTAGTACTTCTGTTGCTTCCACTTCGAATTCTGAAAGCTTTTCGACCGCTAATTCTGCTATGGAATCCGCCAGGGTAGGCATCTCCAATGTTTCGCGACTGGAGCTTGATTCTTCATTGTCATTGCAATTGTCAGTGGCATTGATATTATCATTGGGATTGGTCGAAGAATTAGTGCTGCTATTGCTGTTCAAAGTGTCCGTGATGATACGCAAAATAGCTGATGTATGAGCTGCTGTTATTTTTTTATGCAACTCGAAATAATATATTGTCGCGTGGAGAACTACTGTTGGGCTGCGGGTTGATATCTTACGGATTGATTCGTTGATGCAGCATGTTACTTGGTCACTTTTGTTGTTCAGTCCGTCTAGCAGAGCACCCACTACAGCTGGAAAATTATTACAATTTTTTAGATTTTTAGAATAAATTGTTAAAAAATTCATCATGTTGAAACTTCTAAAAAATTAGTGAAAATTAAGTTAGCTGACATTTCAAAATTAAAAAAATTTTTTTATTTAAAAAATTATTACAAAAAATAAAAAAATTAATTTCATTCGTAAAAAATTTTAAAAACTGTAAGTGCACTTTTTTAAAAATATTTTTTTGTTTTAATTTAATTATTGCAAAAATAAATTAAAGTTAGAAATTTATAATTATATTATTGTGAAAAAAATTTAATAAAAAATTCAACTTGTGGAAATTAAAAAAAAAAAAAAAAAAACACAAGTGTAAATTTTTTAATGTAATTCATTTGTTGAAAAATTAAAAAAATTAAGTCAGCTGACTTCAGTATCATGAATTTTTTTAATAATTAATTTTTGGTTGTAAAAATTCTAAAATTTGTCATATATCTGCTAATTTAATTATCATATTTATTGAAGATTTTTAATAATGACAATTAATGAAATAAAAAAAAATTTAAACAAACAATTGTTTATCTTGAAATTAAGGTTGTTAAACAAGATAAAATTCTTTCAAATTATAATTGGAATTTATAATCACAAGGTCAAAGACTATCATGCAAAATTTCAAGTTATTTTTTTAATAAATTCAAGTCCTGATGAAACAAAAACTTTATATGAAAATTAAGTTAGGAGATAGTTGATAATTTCAAGAATTTTTGTAACAAATAAATAATGAAAAAAAAAAAAATTTTTTTTAAATGACATTTAGAAATTTAAAAAAATAAAAAATACAATTTTTTTTAAATAATGGAGCAAACTTTTTTGTTAGAAAAAATTAAAAAATCCTCAAGTGACAGCTAAATTTAATGTCATAAATTTTCTTTTAATAAATAAATTTAAAGTTTAATTTTTAAAAAATTAAAAATTTTTTTGGTTCCCTAAATTTAGAGGTTAATATATTTTTTCAATACTGAGAAAATATGACATAATATTTCGTGTAAATATTCTATTCTACACAGCAATTAAGTTCTGTCAAATTTCAAGTAAACAAAATAAAATAAGTAAATACAAAATTAATAATTAAAATTTTAAACGAAAAAATTATTTTTAAAAATTAAAAAGTTCTATTTAAATTCACAAAATATTTGTAAAACAAGTAACTTGAAAAATTCGGCCAGATTTCCGAGTCACAAAAACAATAAACTCCAAAAAGCATTTTTTCCAGTAAAAACTTAAACATAATTATTTATTTTCATCATTAGTATAAATGATAAATAATTACTACTTTAGGTTTTAAACAAAAATATTAATAAAAAAAATAAAATACCTGACAATTCGCTCATTTTATCTTCATTTTGACATTTCATTGTAATTTAATATGTTAAACTATATTACTAGGTTAGATTCACGCACTTAGGGATGCACGATTCAAAATCGATTCTTACTAGAATCGATCTTTTCCTGTTGTCGATTCGATTATTTAGATCGATTCTTCAGAGCAAGTTGGGGTGCCTCAACCTAGTACGAATTAATACTTTCGAAAATGTTGAATTTCTATGAAACTGCAGTCTCTGTAACAACTGAAATTACAAACGGAATATTTGTTGAACGTTATGTTTGATACAAAATATTCTTTTTAAACGTGTGAAATATCAAATAGTTGATTCGGGAAAACGTAATGTATAAAGAATATTCACTGTTAAGAACGTCATATTTCTGAAATGTAAAACTAATAAAAGCGTAAATATTATTAAATGTAATGTTTCAATATTGCGAAAGATTCTAAGCGTGAGGTTTCATCAACGTAAGGGTTCTAAAAAAAAATCAATTGACATTATCGACTGAAAAAAAAAAAATTCCAGTTGATATAGTAGATTTGTCATGATAACAAAAAATAAAATCTCAAGAAGAGAAGTGCAAAATATCCCTGATAGCCACCTTACCCATAACTTAATGTCAATCTACGTCCGTAATTTGAAGCAAACTTGACGGAAAAAGTTGGCAAAGCGAGCGATTACCTATTAGTTACCTATAACTTACTCTGCAAATAGACGTCAAAACTTGCTGTACAAGTATTTCCTTCAAATTGTAGTAAAGTTGAAAGGAAATTTAACTACAAGTTTGATTGTTAACTTGTATTCAAGTTGCGGCCGTAGATTTCCGTCAATTTGCTTACAACTGTTGTTGAGAGAAGAATTACCGCCAACTTGATGTATAAATTAACCGTAACTGCTGGAAGTCAACACTTACTGAGAAAGCGCTGGCTGTCAGGGATTATAATTTAAAAATAAATATATTAATTTTATGTCGCATTAATGTCTGAACAACCTTAAAGATCACAATGAACGCTCAAAAATTAGTTTTAAATAATGAAACAAAATAAGATTAAAAAGTAAACGAAATTTACTATCCGGTTAATCTCATTTATCTTGAACTTAAAGTTAAATTATTTAGTTAATCTGAAATTTGGGTCCAGAGCATCTCTACATAAAATTTGTGTACATTTAAAAATCCCTCAGAAGAAAATCTTTGCATGAAACAAGTTTAATTAAAAATGTTTTAAAAAACAATTTATTATATATAAATTTCTTTACATAAAAAATCTCTCAGCGAAACTACTCCAGAATAAAGCGTCTAAGCGAAACAACTCTCAGAAAAAAAAGCCTCAGCGATACAACTCTCAGCGAGATATCTCTCAGAAATAAAAGCAGTATTTATTGCTAAATTTATGCCTTCCTTTATTAAATATTTATTATTGTTTTATTAATAAAGAAATATATGAACTTAGCAACAAATACTGCTTTTGTTTTCTGAGAGATATCTTACTGAGAGTATTACCGCTAAGGTTTTTTTTTTTTTCTGAGAGTTGTTTCGCTTAGACTTTTTTCTGAGAATTGTTTCGCTGACAGATTTTGATACAGAGAAATTGATGTCAGTAACACAGCTTTACTCCAGATTACTCAACGCTGTGACATACTGTACTCCACCAAAGTAATTGAATAACTTAACAAAAAAA
Source organism: Cotesia typhae (assembly GCF_013202065.1). NCBI lineage: Eukaryota > Metazoa > Arthropoda > Insecta > Hymenoptera > Braconidae > Cotesia > Cotesia typhae. Next base: position 423,775 of record NW_027423744.1, read on the forward strand.
AAAACTTTACTCAATTCTTTCACTACTCGACACTACCTTTATTCAAATTTAAGTTCACTCAGTACCAAGTGTATTCAATGATATCTTGACCCAATAGTATATTAGAAGTGTTGACGCGATTTTAAAAATCTTTATTCATATTTCTTTATAGAATAATATGTTTACTTTAAGTAAATTAAAAAAACTTTACTCAATAATTTCATTCTTAAAAAATAAAACTCTATTGTTTCTCAAGCTTTATTCAATGTCAACTTTACTCAATTCTCTAAAATTTATATATCTATATATAGTAACAATTTTTTTTTAAGTTATTCAATTATTTTAGTGGAGTACAGTATGTCGCATAGTTGAGTAATCTGGAATAAAGCTGTGTTATTGCCAAATTGATATGTAATCAAATGTTTTCTGAGACATAGAGAAATTTTATGCTGACATTGTTGATGGAGATCTATTTAATAAAAATAATTTTTACAATTTTAGGTTCTGATGTATGCTGTGTGTGTAGAGACGAAGATTCCCCCGTGCATGTAATCTACAACCCTTGCAGACATTGTCTGTTTTGTCAAGGGTGTCAAAAAGCCTACGTCAATACAGTGTATGCAGCGAACGAAGTTTTTAAATGTGCCTATTGCCGTGCTGAAGTTCTTTGGCTAGACTTAATTATTTAATATTAAAATTCAGTTTATGCCAAACATTTTAATGAATAACTTAAAATGAAAGTCTTTATAATTGTTTTAATAACTACTTTTAATTTTATTAAATTAAGATTATCTGAGATAAGCTCTATTAAAAAAATTAAATCTTATAATTAAGAAAAACTATATATTAAACTATATAAAGAATATGCATTATAATTTTTTATAAATAAATTTAAAAAAGTATTTTTCGTTCTTTTTTTTAAATAATACCATCTATAACAATAGATTTACTTAAAAATTAATATATTTATTTTTAAATTATAATATTTTGCACTTCTCTTCTTGAGATTTTATTTTTTGTTATCATGACAAATCTACTATATCAACTGGAATTTTTTTTTTTTCAGTCGATAATGTCAATTGATTTTTTTTTAGAACCCTCCCTGATAGCCACCTTATCTATAACTTACTGTCAATCTACGTCCGCAATTTGAAGCAAACTTGACGGAAAGAGTTGGCAAAGCGAGCGATTACCTATTAGTTACCTATAACTTACTCTGCAAATAGACGTCAAAACTTGCTGTACAAGTATTTCCTTCAAATTGTAGTAAAGTTGAAAAGAAATTTAACTACAAGTTTGATTGTTAACTTGTATTCAAGTTGCGGCCGTAGATTTCCGTCAATTTGCTTACAACTGTTGTTGAGAGAAGAATTACCGCCAACTTGATGTATAAATTAACCGTAACTGCTGGAAGTCAACACTTACTGAGAAAGCGCTGGCTATCAGGGCTTACGTTGATGAAACCTCACGCTTAGAATCTTTCGCAATATTGAAACATTACATTTAATAATATTTACGCTTTTATTAGTTTTACATTTCAGAAATATGACGTTCTTAACAGTGAATATTCTTTATACATTACGTTTTCCCGAATCAACTATTTGATATTTCACACGTTTAAAAAGAATATTTTGTATCAAACATAACGTTCAACAAATATTCCGTTTGTAATTTCAGTTGTTACAGAGACTGCAGTTTCATAGAAATTCAACATTTTCGAAAGTATTAATTCGGACTAGGTTGAGGCACCCGCAAGTTGAATCGACATATCGATTCTTCAGAGTCGGAATCGATCGTCTAAAAATAAAATGGCGACGATGACCGGGAATTTTGAAAGAAAGTTTTTTTAAGTAATTTAAAAACTTGATTTTAAAATTGAGATAACATTTTTTTAAATATTATAACAAATTAATTGTAGCAGTTAAAATGAGAAAAAATCCCACTTATAGAAATTATTCAAATCAACAAGTGTAATTTTTTAACTCATTTACTATATAAATAAAATACAAATATGGTGAAATATCTAATAAATTCTGTGTCATTGAAAATTTTTATAATCGTATTAGAAAAAAATTTATCGATAGTCCTTCTCAAGAAGATGAAAACGCAATTGAGTTTTGAACCGAGAAAAAAAAATCTGCACCAGTTTTATCATCGATAGCCTTAGAACACCTCACGATTCCTGCAAGTTCTGTCCCGTGTGAAAGACTTTTTTCTATTGCTAGTCATATTGGAAATGCTATCAGAAATCGATTAAGTGCTGACCATTTACAGCAAATATTGTTCCTTAAATCCCTACCAACAGCGGAATGGTATTTCTAATAAGAAAAACTTAATTTTACTTTCTTTTAATAATTTTATTATTCTTTTTGAAACTAGAAAAAATATTTATTTTTTTATTAAAATATACATTTAACTAATAATACTTTTTATTTGATTAATATTTAATAGCAGTATTAATATTTAATTAAATTAATTTAATTAATAATTAATTAACTCATTTAAATATTAGAAAGCATTTAGTAAAAAAATTATAATTCACTGTTATTAAGTGCAATAAAATATTATTTTCAATCTAGAAGGAATGTCTATTTTAATAATTAAAAATGCATTAGTATAAGCGATATTAATTTTTAAATTAGTTCATTATAATGATATGGAATTCTTTAAACTTGAAAATTACGCCTTCATTCAAACGATCGATTATCAGTGGATCGATTCTTTCACACTCGATTTTATCAAGGATCAATTCTTTCGATAAAATTTATCGCGATTCTCGAGATCGATTTTTCTTTTGGAATTGTGCATCCCTACACGCACTGCACAGTAACAATAATAATAATAAAAATAATAAGAATAACAACTTATCATGGGCTTAAATATACTGTTGACTATCAATAATTAATCCTCAATTGTTCACTTAATTAATTCTTTGATTAAAATAGTCACTATGATGAATACCTGTAAAGAAAACAACATCAATTAATAATACTGAAGTTAGCGGTCAGCTGTCAATTTTAAAAATTTTTTTAACAAATTAATTACAATAAAAAAAAATGCTTCTAAAAATTTTCACTTGTAATTTTTATTAAATTTCACATGTGAAACTTTTTAATTAAATTTTTTTTTAATAATTTATAAAATTCCAAAAAAATTTTCAATATCTGTCAACTTCAGCGTTATATAATAATAAATGACACTGAAATCAGTTGACATCTGGAAATTTTTTTTTATTTTTATTGCAAATTGATAATAAAAATAATTTTATTTTAATTTCTAAATGTCAAATGTTTTTATTATTATAATAATGTAATTATAAAAATATGAAAATTAAATTAGCCAACATCTAAAAATTTTTAGAATTTTTTTCTTATTGAAAAATTCATTTGTAAAAACTTGAAAAACTATAAGTGAAATTTTTAAAAAATTTTTTTTTGTTATAAGTTAATTATTGAAAAAAAAAAAAACCAGAAAATTGAAAACGTTGGCTCACTTTAGTATTATTATAAAAATTCAAAAAATTTACATCATTTTTTTTTATGACATTACAGTTAGCAGTCAATCGTTTGTTAATTTTTTTTTTAACAAATAGATTATTAAAAAAAAATTACATTTTTTAATTTTTTAAATTTCTACACGTCAATTTTTTTTTTTTTTGCCGTCATTTATTTGTTAAAAAAATTCTTAAAATTATTAAATATCTGGTGAATTAATTTATGATACTAAAGTTAGCCGACATTTTTACTTTTTTTTTTTTTTTTATTTATTAAATTATAACGAAGAAATATTTTTGAAAAATTGTAATTTTTTTAATTTTTTAAAAATAATTTTTCAATAAAATAAATTATTAAAATTTGTAAATATCGTCTAACTTAATTTTCATATTTTTTCAAATTTTTTAATTACAATTAAATTATAAAAATCCAAAAAATGAACAGATAAAAATTTTAGTATTAATAATAGCTCCATATTGAAACTTACAATAAAAAAATTACAAACTCTTGATAGCATTGAACCTCTTGAGCTTCTCCGGAAATACATCCTTAAACAAAACCGGATCAGCCCTAAACTCAACCGACCTCAGCGGCATGTGTCCATAAATCCTAGTAAACTTATTAATACACCTAGTTCGTTCAGCCATGTGTGCTAAATCAGCGGACAGCATTTCAGTATTAGTGCACTCCGGACACCTGAACTTTTTCTTGGGCGTGACCTTAATCGGAGACTTTCCAGTAGTATTAGCAATTAAAAAATTCATAGCAATATCCTCACAGTTCATATGTGCGTCAACCCACCGCTTGATATCCCCAGGCATGGAGGTAGTATACAAATACATCCAATACTTGTGATGAAAAGCAGCGCCAGTGAGTACCATAGAAATAACATTAGTCCACTCGCTTTCATACCTCCAGCACTGTGTCTCATTGTCCCAGGTGTGAGTCCTGGAAGGGAACCCAACAATCCTATCTGGAAACTCCCTCCAGACTTCATAAGCAAATTCAAGTTCATCCGCCGTGAGCATGACAATGTCATCATCAATCGACAAGACAGCTTCAGTTTCAATCTCATCGTACGGATAGAACCTGTTAGACAATTTATTTTCCTTGGTCCTGATCACCTGGAGGGACTTATTGACCTTGGGCCACCTGCCAGAGACCGGGGGGTCTTTCTTGACATTGTTCCAGACCACCAGGATCTTGGACAAGCTCGGAACCTGGGCAATCTTGGTGATCAGCGAGAACAGGAGCTCTACTCGGTCGTAAGTCAGGATGACAGCAGTGAACCCGTGAGTCTTAGGCGCAGTGACCGGAAGAAACAGCGGGGAGGAACTGACCCTGCTGTTCCAGTAATTATAGTCCTTGCTTTCCTGGGGAAAAATCCTGTCGTTGATGATCTCCAGCCCGGTGTTGACAATAGCATCCACAGAATTCAAGTACCTGTTCCACAACCACTGACCTTGGCTTCTCAGCTCCTCAATGCGAGTCGCAGAAATATTCTTCAGCGTAGAAATGACCCCCAAGATATCAACCTCGCGGACAAACACCGCAGCGCGCCTCCAGTCGATCAGATTTCCAAAAGGCATCACGATAGAGTCTGAAATAACCACCGGGATGCATCCTGCGGCGAGAGAGTCCATCAGGACGGTTTGTCCGTACCTGGCTGAGCGGATCACCAGGCAGAAGATCCCCGAGGTCAAGACATCTGGGTACTTGTAGACCCTGGAGTTGCTGCAGCGGACTGAACTGCTCATCGGATTGTGGTTCAGGCACGGGTGGAGGATCAGGATCTCGTTGTTGGTGTTTATGTCCTGCAGGTCCTGCTCGAAGGCGATGTTTATGTTTATTTGCGCTGAGATTATCAAGTGCTTACCTTCTGACTCAGTTCCGGGAACCAGAGCGTTCCTGGAGGTGAACACTGGAATACTCAGGTCGAAGTTGTTCCTAAAAGTCAAGGTGGAAAATCCTGCGCCGGCAAGAATCGCCTTGCCAATGTCGACGTCCAGGCTGGTGTTGTAGTCCGGGAAGACGCCGGATACTAAATTGAAGATCAGGTGGTTCTCGCCGTGGTTCCAGAACTCCAGGGAGGCGAGCGCGCGGCCCACTGCCTGGACGTTCAGCCTGTTCTGGTTCAGTGTGTCTATTGAAGGCACGAACAGACACGCTTGATACGGGTCCGGGGTGTAGAACTTGCTCCGGATTATCGCCTGGAGGATCTGCAAAAATTCACGGGATAAGTTGTTTATTATTGTACCGTCCTCGTCAAGGAAACTCTCCACCGGGTACACGTAGATCAGCAGTTTGCTGCCCTCCTGCCCGCAACGGTACACGTTGAAGCAGGTAAAGTGCGTGCAGGTTAGGTTCTTTGGCGATGACTTAAGTGATCTCGGGACTGTCACTTGCGGAAGAGATGCCAAGGTCTCTGCGTCGATTGAAATTCGAGAGTAGATCACTTCCTTGGAGGTATTTACGTAGCCGAACAAGTGGTAGATTATTGTCAAGGTTAATGCACTTGTCACTATCGTGAATAATGACAGGATTATGTTCCGGTGGTAGCTCGACACCAACTGGTGGTTCTTTCGCAGAAAATAAGGTGTCATTTTTTTTTTCTCGCTGCAGGAATTGTCAATTCGATGATGAGGGATATTTACACGATGCATTACATGCTTTGAGGTATGAAAGACACTTGACTATCTTTTGATAAACTAGGCATAGAAAATTATTTATATAAATCTCATTTATAATTTTTCAAAGCTTCTAAATAATTAAATTTCCTTGCTATAATTTGTTTGTTAAAAAAATTATAAAAATTATCAGATTTCTCTCAATTTAATTGTCATTTTGAGGTTAGGGTTTCACGTCACTGTTTATTTTATTTATTTTTTGTGGTAAGCACTAACACTTGGTTTTGGAAACTGGAATTAGTAATCTGATGATTTTTTGTTTTGCAATTTTTTTATTTATACCTGAGAATTTTTTTTTTTATTTGTTTTTTTAATTAATAATTGAGGATTGAGAAACTGTCTGATGTCTGATTACAATGTCATAAATCAGCTGACTTCTATTTTTTACGTTTATTAAATTAGAAATTAAAAAAAAAATTTTTTTAATTCCACTCACCGATTTTCTTTTGATGTTTACATTGCAAATTTTTTTTTTTTAGTAAACTTTTTGAGTAAACTTAAAATTTTCAGTATCATAAATCAGCTGACTTCTATTTTTTAAATTGCACTGATGGTTTTATTTTTTTTTTAATTTCTACGAGGAAAATTTTTTTTAATTTATTTTATTAGAAAATTTCTAAAAATTGTCTGTTCTATTTCAATGTCATAAATCAGCTGACTTCTATTTTTTATTTTTGTTTTATTTATTAAATTAGAAGTTGAAAAAAAAATTTTTTTTTAATTGCACTCACAGTTTTTCTTTTGATTTTTATATTACAAATTTTTTTCGTTGAACTTAAAATTTTCAAGTCTGATTTCAGAATCATAAATCAGCTGACTCATATTTTTTTTTTATTAATTAAATTGAAATATAAAAATTATTTTTGCAGTTTTTTTTTCGATTTCTACATAAAAATTGTTTAAAATTTACTTTGCAATAAATTTTTTAATAAAATTTTCAAAAATGTTTGATCTCAAATCAGCAGACTTTTTACAATTTTTTAATTAATTAAATTAGAATTTTAAAAAGAATAATTGAAAAAACTCCATTTATAGTTTTTTTAATTTTCTTTGCGTAAAATTTTGATTTGTTTTTTTTATTTTTTTTTTTTTTTTATGATTTCTCCATCGATGAAACCTTAAAAAAATAATCAGATTTCTCATAACTAAATATTAAACTATAAATTTTTTAGTTTTGATTTAAAATATATTTAAATGCATCTGTACAGTAATTTTTTCAATTATTTTTATTACATAATGGAATTTTGTAATAAAAATTATAATTTTCTAGGACTGCAGTGTCAAATTATGCCGGTGGGTTCATGAAGTCCACTCCCTTGAATTCCAGAGCTAGGGCGACACCGAATCCAAACATAGCGATACTCTTTATTAGAGACCTGGAAGATAATTACAATTAGTGAGTACTGTAAATTACCAAAGATTTGATAATCACTTTAATTTAACAAACTATCATAAAAAAAAAGTAGAAAAAATTTTCTTTTCAAATTAAAAGTGTTGAAATATTTTTACTAATCTTACACTTGACAAGTCTTTTATTTTTTATAAATTTTTCAGAAAAATTTATTAATTTTTTAATGAAACTAAAATTAAACAATGAAAGTCAAATTATAACAAAATTTTTTCATTAAAAAAATTATTAATAAATGAAATCAATTTTTTAGGCTATGTATAACATCAAAAACTCAATAATTGTCTGAGAAAATTAATAAAACTGTCAAGTTTTTTTTGAGTATAAAAATGAATTTATTTTTACCATTTAAAAGGATCGTAGTAAATATTCTTCAGTAAACTGCAAACACCCATTTTTTAATTTAGTTACTTGAATTTTGTTGTAATTTAACGCAAATTGCAAATTAGTGTGTGGTGTGTTCTAGAAAGCACGTTTATAATCAATAAGTACAGTAAAAAAAATTGCCGGAAGATGGCGCGCTTTTTCGGCGCGTATTTAAAAAATACAAAAATTTTTTAATTAGCGCTTAAAAAAATTTTTTTATATAAAAGTTAATTAATATTATTACTAATTAAATGAAAATAATAATAAAAATGATATTTAAGAAGAAATTAAAAACAAGAAACGGAATTAATTTTATAAATATTATTTCTTCAATAATTACATTAAATATTTTTTAAATATCATTACAACAAAACCACACATTGAATTATTATTAATTTAACATAATAATTTTAATAACAATAATAATAATTAAAGTTCAGTATGATGAGAAGGAAACTTTTTGAGAACAGCTCGATAAAGATTATAAAAAGCCCAACAACTAGCACCCATAACAACAAAGAAGACACCAGCAAAAATCAAAGACAATAAATCGCCATTTATAACATCAGATTTTCCTTTCTTCTTGGCCGCGAGTTCGCCCAGGGTGTAGCCACTCTGTTCCTTCATCATCCTCTTAACATTTGCTAATCGTTCTCTCAAGTCATCAACGGACTCCGAGATGTCTTCTATTGTTTCATCTTCCATTTCATTAATCACTAAAAAATTCAAACATAAATTAAAAATTTTTTTAATTATTTTTAAAAATAAAAAATAAATAAATAGTTACGCTTGTTCTTTCGATGACACAAATGACTCGGCGATCCCATTTTATAACAAAGTTTGTCTACAAAACAGACGTCTGACAGCAGAATGACAGATTAAATGGAGAAAAGTATTGATCATTAACGCAGCATCCAGCTGGCTCCATTCCGCGCAATCTCCGCGTACTTTTGCCCTTTATATTTTTTCACCCCCTTTTACATTTATTTTCTTCTGGCAATAAATCGTTTTTATTCAAACTATTTATTTCTTATATCCACGGCTCTTTAAATAACTTTACTAATTTTAATCAATACTCGGTAACTTTTTTTTTATCTAAATTTCCCGCGCGATTATTAAAAATTAACGAAAAATTAAAAATAATTAACAACCGTAAATGTTTATCTTTTTTTGACATTAGATTAAAAAACATATATATTTATATTTACAATCTTGCCATTGCATTAATTAAAAATAAATCGATTTCCCGCAAATGTAAATTTTTATTTCAATAAAATCGAAGAAATAAAAATTGAAGTGAGAATTTTATTAAAAATGGCGGACTAGTTCTTAATTTCGCCAAACTTCACTCTGTTGCGAATTTTTAATATCTTTAAATAATTAATTTAAAAAAAAAGAATTATTTTTTAATCAACCAATAAAATAAAAAAATTGTTTATTATGTTTTAATTATAAATATTAATGAAATTTAAAAAAAAATTTGACTTGACAAAAAAAATTCAAATTTTGCGCGCAAAGTATTTCCTTAAAATTCCGCAAAACTTCGTTAAAACTCGTGAAACTCCGTAATTCGTTCTCTTCACCCCTTACGTCACACACGCGCATACACAATAAGCAAGATGGCCGTCCTGGTATTGAAAATGGAGTAGTGTAGAAGACTGGGCGGTAGTAATATCTGTAGGTGTGTCAGTTGCGCGGTTTTCCGCGGTTTTTACCGTGATAACGTGACCGGATACCGCCACATTTACTTTATATCAATCATTTTTCTAGTGTACTATTATTATTATATTATAAATTAACATTATCATTTAGTACACATATATTTATACCTATTTTTAAAAACCGCTATTCAAAACTAAACGGAGCGAGCACGTCTGCTGTGAGTGCCAATATCTATATATACATCTACATGTATTTTATTAACTACCCCTGTAATGTATATTTTTTATGGTCATTCTGATGGTAATAGTAATAGTAATGTACGTAAACTTTCTCTTTATTAATTTATTTTTTAATTATTTATTATTATTATTATTTTTTTCATTTTCACAATATTAATTTACATTATTTACTTTCATTTTTCCAGGGTCCATTTTTCACGGTGTAGATTTAGATGACAGGTTTTTTTTTTTTTTTTTTTTTTTTTTTTTTTTTTTTTTTTTTTTTTTAATTCATTAACACAATTATATTTTGACAGTATCAAAATATCTGATAGTTGATTGCACTAGGTGTGGTGATTAAATAAACAAAAATACTAAACCAAATTATTTAATTAAAAAAAAAAAAAAATTGACAGCTGTATTAAATAAAAAAAATTATAAATTTTTTTTTAAGTGTCCAGTAAAAGATGGGCGATCGGATCATCAGACAGATGTATCATCAGTTGACACCAGAACGAGTGATTCCCATTGACAGTAAATTAGAAGCCACAGTTGCTGACGAGCTGCAGCGAGTGGCCTCTTCAGAGAGACACCAATTGGACCAATGACGTCCCGTGATAACCCGAGAGACTTGCTGAAGAAATGAATTACTAGTTATTGTTTTAGTTAATACAACAGACTATTGATATTGTTGTTGCTATTGTTTATTAAGTGCACAGTTGTGTGTGTGCATGTGCCGCTAGTGATCAAAATGTGGAATTCGGTATGCGATGTCATGCCAACGATCGCTGAGGACAGCATCAGCCAAAGAAGCTCACAGTTCTCTGGCGAAGATGCCAATTTCGAGCAGCTTATGGTGTCCATGCTCGACGAGCGGGATAAGCTTATGGACTCGCTTCGCGAGAGCCAGGAGAGACTTCAAGAGGCTGAGGCTAGGCTCCAGGACGTTGAAAAGGAACGGGATGCTCTTAATAGACAAATCAATGCTAGTGTTCCTCAGGTAATTTTTTTTTTGTCTATTTAAAAATTGTTTTAATTTTTTTTTTTGCTATTTAAAAATGGTTTTAATTTTTTTTATATAAACATAACCTTTCAATTTTTTAATAATTAAAGCGCTGGTTTAAAAAATAGTACAAGGTTAGATTTTTAAAGATAGAAATTAGGTTAAAGACGCCATTTTGAATCAAGGGACCCACTGGAAAATTTATTTATACAATTTTTTGTTATGGATTTGTGATAATATCTATAAAAAAAATTTTTTTTAATCTTTAAGATGGTAGAATTGTAATGACTCTTAATTTTTTTTAAATTAACGCTTTAATTATTATTAAAATTAACATTGTTCTACGGTAATTATTGAATATTAGATTTGTTAAAGAGTGGGGGCGCTGTTGGAGAATCTGAAACAATCACTAGATGTCAGAAAAGATAACTACTATCTTTAAAAATAAAAATATAAAATATTAATGATAAGATTTCATAACTTTCTAACAAAATATTTAGATCAAAATTCTAAGTCTGTTAAAAAAATAAAAATGATTAATATAAAATAATATTAATTAAAATATTTTTGTTCCAAGAAATTAAAAAAAAAGGTAAAACGTGTCGCAATCACGGTCTACAGAATCTCAGTAATTTTTTTTTTTTTTTTCAGTCGTTACGTGTAATGTGCTTGAGGCATAGTTTTTAAAATCTGGAATGTTGGAGTAGATTGTGATGAGGAAAAAAATATTATGAGCACGTGGGGGGTGTTGTTGGTCTTGGAGTATCATTAGAAATAAAATACCAATATATAATATAATATAATAAATAATATGAGCCAGAGATTTGAAGAAATAATTATGCAACAAAATAAAAAAAACTTGAGTAGGGCGTATAATGTAAACTCGTGTGCGGTTACAACCTACGGCGACGGTGAAGGTGGATGTCGTTGACGGTATGGTAAGGTGATTATAGGTAGAGAGCACGGTGAGGTGTGTGGTGCGTGCGACGTCGGGTAAATGAGATGATTGGTTGTACGCAAGAGAGAAACTGACCGATCAATAGCTTACTACCACAACCACCACCACTACAACCACCTACTCTACGACGGCACTCGTCTGCTATCGGCAACGACCCCGGGCGTATGAATGAACCTCACCTTATACTATACACGCTTCTCGGTACTTTTATCTCGCTCATAATATACATATATGTATATATATTTACACATATGCAAGAGTATTACACCGCGTAACAACTTACAGTCAATCGTAAACGGATACTATAATGTACATAGATATTTAAATATAAATATAAAAAAAACACCCAGGAAAAAAAATTTATATAATTATATAAAATTATATCTAATTATATATAATTTTATCTAATTCTATACAAAGAAATATAATTTTTTATAGTTATGTATGATATTTTATATATAATTATGTAAATTTGTATATAATTATATAAAGTTATGTATAATTATATAAATTTATACATAACTTCATCTAATTGCAATCGGCGTATTTTATGTCATTATATAAAATAATATATAATTTTATATAAATATATAAATTTATACATAATTATAGATGGCCAAAACTCATGTATAATTATATGTTATGATTTACATATAATTATATATAACTTGTTTCCCGAGTATGGATCTTTTTATTGTTTATGACTATGATAATTATCAATTTGGTATAATAAGTAATGAATGTTTTTTCTACTTTTTTTCAGGAATTTTCCCAGTTGACGAAAGAGTTGTCTGCTGCACGTGAAAGTATTCTTGAACGCGAGGAAGAAATATCGGAATTGAAGGCTGAGCGTAATAATACTCGGGTATGGTGGATAAATTAATAAATAAATTTATTCAACAGACAGTAATTTGGATCTTGTTGAATTAATTTTTTGGGAAAAAATTTGAAGGGTCAGGCACGAGAAAATTTTTTGACACTTATTAAATTATATAAAATTAATGATATTGATTATATGTTTAATTTGACGATCAAAATTCTATTATAAATAAAGCTATTGGTATATTTGTCAGAGCCCAGTCCCAAGTAGTGCTTCAAGGTGACCATCATAACTCTTTATTAGTTCATTAAAAATCAATCAAACAAGAAATAATCATTAGATTAATAGTAAATTTAATACCAAGATCAACACGTTTTTTTATTTTGAAAATTATTCAGCACAATTTTTTTTTTTTTTTTTTTTTTTTTTTAGTTTCTCAAGATATTTCAAAAACTATTGGTATATATTTTTGAGATTTACTCAAAAAAAATTCTTCCTAACCCTTCAAATAATTACATTCAAGATGCTAATTGTTGTTGTTTGTTGATTGGATTGAAAATAATGGATCGTACTTGTAATTGTTAAAATAATTTATTTAAATAGCTGCTACTTGAGCATCTGGAATGTCTAGTATCTCGGCACGAAAGATCTCTTCGGATGACGGTGGTGAAGAGACAAGCGGCTGCACAATCCGGAGTGTCGTCCGAGGTCGAGGTACTCAAGGCACTCAAGAGCCTCTTCGAGCACCACAAGGCTTTGGATGAAAAGGTCTGTTTCTACTGAGTGTTTTTTGTCTTATGTCTTACCATCACGTAATTTTAAATTTTTTGTTTTGTTTGTTTTGTTACTCAGGTTCGAGAACGATTAAGAGTCGCGCTCGAAAGAAATACAAGCCTTGAGGAAGAGCTCGCACGAACCAAAGACGAGGTACCTTTTTTTCGTTTATCAACCTTTTAGTTGTAGTGTTCCCTTTTTTTTTTTTTTTTTTATGGATATCTTTCACCAAATTTCAGTATTTTTTTTTAATTAAATTACTAAAAACAATTTTTAAAATAAAATTACGAGTAAAATAAACTACAATTTGTCATAGAAAGTATTTTATATTTTTTAAATGACAGATGTTCGCTAATCAGTTCATATATCATAATTTCTATTTACTTCTTCGTCATTAGAATTAATTATCACAGTTCCACATGTGATAAAAAAGATACGGCTTACAGTCATCAGTGTAATATTTGAAATAAATTATTAGCTTTAAAGAAGCTTATTCAATTTTTGTAAATTAATTAATCAATTTATTTTATCAAAATTTATTCATGATTTACAAGTTTTGATATAAAAAAATATATATGAGTTATTTTGAATTTAGAATTTTTTAAAACTTAATTTTTTTTTCAAATTATTTAAAAATTTAAATATTCACAAAAAAAGTTTTAATTACAATCGATTAAAATAAAAAATCATGACTACACAACGCTCATAATTAAAGCTTTATATTTACTCGTTTCAACTGAGAAGAAAACATCAAAAGCCTTCTTGTACAATTAAACTCTATATGTATTTTAAAATAAAACTAGCCGACTCGTGCGAATATTTCGCACAATATTGCGATCAAATTAATTTATTTTATCATAAAAATAAGACTGATATTTATTACTACTATTAAAAAAAAAAATTATCTTTCATCAATTACTTTATGCTTGCCTCTATTCAAATTTATGGTCAATTCACTGTATTTTTGTAGTTATTTTTTTTTATATTTAAAGCTTATTGTTAATATTTTTTTTTATAAATAAATAGACTTTTTTAAAGTTACTAAAATAATAATTTGAATAGTTGCAGCAATATAAACTCGGTGGGTACCCAGCGTCATTAAAGCCATCAGAAGACAAGCCTAAAGAAAACGGGCAACTGGACGAGCAGCAGCAGCAGCAACAATTACAAAATAAGGTACCACTGCTTACAATCAATGCCAACAAATTACACTCATACACCATGGCACATTTATTCAGTACATCATCAGCATTAATCACATTTATTTGGGCAATCGGTCGAGGGCTTGACCAATAATTAATTCTAAAAATCTAATGAATAAAATTAAGTAATAAATACCATTGAATAAGGCAATGTGCGCGGGTTGTGCTTGCATGTGTCATAGCTTTTCATAGTCACCTTTTTTTTTTAAAATAATGTACATGCATGTTAATCATAATTGTAACTCTAACTATAATTATTATATTATGTCAAATAAGCATTAATATAATGGCAATCAACTGCGGTGGTGGGAGATAAAATAGGGCTTAGTGTAATGCGTTAAAATAGTTGAGGTAATTCTGACTCGTATATTGGGACAGAATGAGGAGGTGAACCAGCTGAATGAGACCCACCAGGAGGAACCGAGTAAGCGAGTAGATATTGTTGATGATGTCAATGCATCCTGTCCAGAGAAGACGACTAAGGAAGACGTTGAGAGGCTCAGCAATGGAGACGCTACAGAGGATTTTAAGGATCTAGGATTAAAAGATTCTAGAGATTCTAAGGAGTCTTTAGCGCGAAGCGCCGAGTTGCAAGCGACCTTAGAGAAACAGGTACGCGGTTTTTATTTGTCGAATACAGGAAAGTTTTTATTATTTTATTTAGATTTATAATGTCAGTCATTCCATTCACGTACGTGATTTTTGTGAAGTCAAGGCATGTGATTTAGAATTTTGCACCGATATTTTTTTTTTTTTTTTTTTTTTTTTTTTTTTTCAATTAAAAATGGTAATTATTTACAAGTGTCTAATTATTTACAATTAGTCTAGACTAATTGCAAGAAAAACAAAAAAAAAATTGAATTTTTCAAAATTTTGAATCAGCTTGTATTTCTAAAATAACTGACCGATTCAGCTCATCCTCAAACTTAACATCGGTAATTATCCATAGAATGTAGACTCGAAGTTTGATGAAGATCCATTAAAAATTGTGAGAGTTTGAGGAGACAAGGCTGGTTATATCGTATAGATATATAAATTTATAAACTTTTGAACTTTTGAGCTGAGTAAGAATGTACAAAAATTTTTTGAAAATTTTGACATGAGGATCAATGCAATCGTTAGATTTCTATGAAATCTATTAAAAATTTAATATCACAATTTTCTAAAAAATTTATAAATTTTTTGAAAATTTGTTAAAATTGTGAAAACCATTTTTTTTTAATTGTTCATTCTTTTTATGTATTTAAAAAAAAAAAAAAAAAAAAATTAATAAAATTAAACAGAAATTTCATTAAAAAAAAATGAAAATTTAAATGGTTGACCCCACTTGTAAATATTTACCCAAAAAATATTGATTGTTAATATTGATCTTAAATAATTATTTGGAAATAGAGCATGTGATGGAATGATTTTTTTTTTTTTACGTGTAACGCCTTCCCGTGCCGTACTGCCGTGGCGAAATAAAAAATTACACACACGATTTTGCAGTACACTTACACAGTGATTATATGACACTTGTTACTCTAATTTAATTATGTAGGTAAGGTTGGAGACTCAGTACCCGATCGGTAGTTTTAGTCAATAGTTTTTATTCTAGACAGTGGATAAAACATTTATTATTTCGGGTATGAGTCTCACTTGAAATAAATAAAAAATATTAATAATAAATTAATTTTTAGAACTCTGAAATAGCGACGTGGCAACGTCGAGTCGGGGAATTGAGCTCTCGTGTTGCTGAACTAGAAGAAACTCTTTCTAAAACACAAAAAGAATTCATGAAGACCCAGGAAGCAAATGGAAAATTGCAACGCGATTTACGGGAGAATGTTGCGCAAAAAGAGGACCAGGAAGAAAGAATAGCGACTCTTGAGAAGAGATACTTGAATGCTCAGCGTGAATCTACTAGTGTTCATGACTTGAATGAGAAATTGGAGCAGGAACTTAAGCACAAGGAAGATCAGCTAAAAGTATTTTTATATGATATAATTATTTTTTTTTTAACCTTCCGTTACAGGTTAAAATTATGAGGGTGTTAGAAGTGTCAAGGGAAATCCCCAGAATATTTTTTAGCTCGGTATTGTTGCCAAATTCATTTCAAGTCTTATTAAATTAAAATTAACTATA
The DNA here is from genome assembly GCF_013202065.1 of Cotesia typhae. Classification (NCBI taxonomy): domain Eukaryota; kingdom Metazoa; phylum Arthropoda; class Insecta; order Hymenoptera; family Braconidae; genus Cotesia; species Cotesia typhae. Next base: position 440,470 of record NW_027423744.1, read on the forward strand.
AAAGATATTATTTCTTCGAGTTTAATTTAATGTTGGAACAATTTGTTCAGTTCCATCGAAATTTTAATTATTAAACAACAAAAATACTCAAATATTTTCTATAAATCTTGAAACTTTGCAATTTCTTGTGACTAATTCACTTAAAATCAATTTTTAAAAATATAACGTTAAATAATTAAAAACTTCAAGTCTGAGAACAATTTAAGATTAATAATAAATTAAGTAGAAAATAATTAGCAACAATAATTATGATAGTTTTTTTAATATTTCAAATAAAAGTCCCGGGATTCTCTTAATAACAGAAGTAACGGAAGGTTAAAAAGTATACGCACTTGGAATTTTTTAAATTTCATTTTTGTAATATACATATATTTACGTATATTCACAAAAAATTAAATGTCAATCGGACAAGTATTTCCAAAGTAATACAGATATTTGTAAAGCCTAATCGGAGCTTGTTGCACTTCAATGCTGCTGCCGAAAATCTTTAAACGCCTTTTTCTCAAAATTAAATTTTCAAAATCGGCGAGCAATATTTATCAAAAATGATAAGATCAGCCTCTAATTTTTAACCAATTTTTTTAATTATATTTTTCAGTAATTAATTCAAGGATTAATAATTCTAATAAATATTTTATATTTTTATAAACAACTTAGGGCTAAATTGATTATTTTTTTATGAAGCTGTTATTTTGTTAAAAAAATATATTTTATAGTTCCGGAGATTAATTTCTAGGTAATATCTTATATAAGCAGAACTTTTTATTTATAAAAAAAAAAAAAAAATTATTAAAGTCCAAAGTCGCTGGTAAATGTACATTAATTTTTATAACAATCAATTAAAAAGTTTCTTCAGAAAAAATTATTTAAAAATAGCGTATAACTCTTTAATTTTGTTGAGGGCCAGTTGCTAATGTTAATTTTTTTTTTTTTTTTAGCTGCAAGAGAAGAGAATAGCAGCGATACAAGAAAAACTTGAGCTTGCGGAACAGAAACTGGCGCAGTACGCAAAACTACCAGAAATGGAGGAACAGTTGAAGCAGAGGATGGAGGCTCTGACGCAGGTGAGGAGGCCCAACCAGGTACGCAGGGAATTCATATATCGCCACATTAATACAAAAAATGATTCACTCATGTTTCATCTTTTCATTTATTAGTTTATTCATTTTATTGTTTCGTTAATACAAAAATATGAGCCTGCTGTTAATAGATTAGCAATTAATCAGTTTATTAAGAATTTTAACGATAAATTTTGGGGAAACATCCATAATGAAGTGATTAATTGAAAGTTTTATAAGCACTGAGAATAATATTTAATAATAAACAATAGATTTGTGATACATTAAATAAGCAGGCGCAAGAGAAGCACGGCAGCGCCGAGGACAGAATACAAAGACTGGAAACTCAATTAGAAGAAAAGAATGGCGAGGTAATGCGTCTTAATCAACGATTGAAGATGAATGAAGAGCATAATTCACGTTTGAGTAATACTGTTGATAAACTATTGTCAGGTAATTTGACGAAATTTTTTTTTTTTTTTTTTATTAACTTGGATTTTATCACGTTGGGTGCAGTCAGAGCATGAAAAAATTCATTTTTCATTTTTTTTTCGACACTGATTAAATTATATATGAAGGGTATGATGGAAAAATTAATAAATGAATTTATTCAACGAACAGTAATTTGGATCTTGTTGAATTAATTTTTTGGAAAAAAATTTGAAGGGTTAGGGCACGAAAAAAAAATTTTTGGACACTAATTAAATTATATAAAATAAATGATATTGATTATATATTAAATTTGACGACTAAAATTCTAAAAAATATATCTATTGTAAACAAAGCTATTGGTATATTTGTCAGAGCCCATTCCCAAGTAGTGCTTCAAGGTGACCATCATAATTCTATTTTTTTTATTATTTTTTAAGATAAATATAAAAAAAAAAAAAATACACCATTGATACAAAATAAATTATTTTTATCACAGCTCATGCATTTAAACGACAATGAACTTTAAATGATAAAATAAAATTAGAAAATTAAATTAAAATAAAATAATAAAATGATAAATAAAATTCTCAAAAATTATCAATTTTAATTAAATTTTATAAGAATAACTTTTGGTTCAAAATTACTGAGAAAAAAATTAATTCAGTCCAAAAAAAAGTCTTTCCTGCCCGAGTTTTGTAAAATATCTCAAAATCTATCAATTTAAAATATTTAAATTTTTCAGTAAATATTTTTGAAATATTATACTTAAAAAAATCAATTTTTTTTTTTAATTTAGACTGTACTTAATCCTTTAACCTATTTTGTTATTAATTATTAAATACAACTTCCTATAACTTTTTATAGAATCGAATGAGAGACTGCAGGTACATTTGAAGGAACGTATGCACGCACTGGAGGAGAAAAACACGTTGACTCAAGAGCTAGAAAAGATGCGTAAAATAGCTGAAGACTTGCAGAACGAGAAGAGCGAGATAATGAAAGAGCTGAGCAAAGCGCGACTAGAAATAGACAACGTGAAGCGTCAAATGTTGCAGCAAGAAATAGCGTTTAACATACAACAGACTGATGCACTGACCCGCAGTTTATCACCGAACGCCGTTACACTGGTAGAGCCATCGTCATCTTCCAGGAGTGCTAGTCACAGTAGTTTTGATACTCACTCATTGCCAAGACGTGCTGCTAGTAAGCGTATCATTGATGATGATTCTGCAAAGGTAACTTTAATAAACAGTTAACGGAAGATTAATTTTGTTAATTTAACTGACAATTATCCATAAATATCTGAAATTAATCCAACAAATTTTATATTCTAGACTCGTTATTTATTACAGAGTTACGTTGCTCGCACACTGGCCGAGCAGGAGTGGGAAAAACTCCAGCAGGCCCACGTGCTAGCAAACGTACAGCAAGCATTCGACGTATCAAGCGACGCAGAAGTAGACGGAGACAACGAGAGTCTCTTCAGCTCAGCCGCAGACATGATCAGTCCTTCAGGTCACACAGACGCCCAAACTCTGGCGATGATGCTGCAAGAGCAGCTGGACGCCATCAACATCGAGATCCGGTTGATCCAGGAAGAGAAGCAGAGCACTGAAGCCAGAGCTGAAGAACTCGAATCTCGGGTAGGCAGCTTGGAGCACATGAACCTGCTGACCCGTGGTCGCAGTCACGATCGTGCTTCTCCGCCACTGAGTGGCCGCTCGACGCCAAAGTCCCATCACAGCCCCAATCGTGACTATCTTCACAAATACCACACTGTAAGACTTGTCTCAGTAGATTAATGTTGATTAGTTGATTTTAAAATTGTACTTAATTTGATTTAATCTCCTGATTCATTCGACTGGTCCTCCTGATCCTTCTGACCTGTTTTTTCACTGAATAGGAATGCGTGTTAATTTGCAAGAGTGAATGTCTCTTTTTGTCGATTCATAAATGGTTTGGGATGGGTGTGGGTTGTTACAGGCACCAGCCTCAATGTCACCTGCGCATCTTCATCAATATGCATCTTCATTGGCTAGCCCGGGACAACTATCTGAGTCTTTGCCTGCCAGCCAGGTTCGTGTTCATTTCCCACTTCACTCACTTTCACTTTCGCTGTTAATACAGTAACCGAAAATTTTTTTTTTTCATTTTGTTCTAGTACTAAAGTATATTTATTTATTTTCTTTTATATAACCCAATAGCCAGAAGGCCAATAACAGGGTCTCTTAATAAGTTCATACAATAAAAATAATATCGCCATCGTGAAAAGTCATAAGGGCGGAGAAAAAAATTTTTTTCGGGAATCGGCGTATTTTTGTCCGAAATGCAAAAAAAAATTTTATATGCCCTTATGGCTCCCGGGACCAACTTCGGATGCCATAAGGGCATATAATAAAAATTCTATTATTTTTTCCAAGTCCAAAAAAAGTTTTTAGTTCAAAGAAAAAAATTTTTTTGGCATTTCTGCACATTTCTCGAAAAAATAGCAATTTTAAAAAAACTTTATATAATTTTCTGCTCAAAAAGATACATTTTTAAGCTTGAATCAATTGACAATTTTTTTTTTTGTTTTAAAAATTATAAAATAAATTTTAACTATTTCTTAAAATATCCACTAATTTGATTTTCGGTTACTGGAATTGATTAATATCACAATCACTCGCAATCACCAGCGTTAAAATACCAACTCAGAACTACATTCCTCATCACTATCACTATCACTCACAAAAATCAACACTTTATTTGTTTATTTGTTTCAATAAAATCATACAGACATCCGATATTCAATAAACAGGATGGAAGATACTCGTGTGTATGTGTATATTTATTCGCAGAATGTGATACTCACGCTTAATACAATGCATGAACATTTAGTAAATAATTAATATTAAACTAAATCAATTAAATTAAATTTATAAATTTTCATATTTTTTTAAAGATAAAGAATGATTTATCTGTTACAGCTTCAATTGTCTGGCGAAGAACTGCATTCAGTGAACGAACGCGACGGAATGGTCGGAATGAGCAGCGGAATGAGTATGAATAACGACACGCCGTCACCCTCGACGGCCAGATCTATCAGACTTGAACGCGTTGTCCAGGCATTGGCTCACAGTCAAGAAGAACTTAGGAGACGCACAGGTCACACCGGGTTTCCTAATGCCGGTTATCCGCCTCACAGGTTTGTTTTTTTCTTTTAGAGATGTTTGGTCGAGCTATTTTATTTTAATACCAAACAACTTTAAAATAAAATTATTTTACAGTTTAGTAAATCCAAATTTGCATGCCTTAAGCGCTCAATTTATTTAAAAAAAAATAAAACAAGAAATAAGATAAAGTTAAAATTTAAGCTTTGTTATTTGTTTGAGATTTTTTATGATACTTAAATTAGCAGACGTTTCAAATAATTTTTATTTATTAAACTAGAACTGAAAAAATATTTTTAAAAAAATGCGCTTGTAGTTTTTCAAATTTACTACATGTGCAATTTTTTTAATAAGAAAAATCCTAAAAATTGTCTGATAAATTTATATCTGCTATTGTCTTATACATGAACGTCCTTAAATAGATAATTTAAAAAATTGTGCTTTAATATTAGATTAAAATATTTAGTATATTATATTTTTATCTCGGACAAAAAAATAGGGCTCGCGCTTAAGGCATACAAAATTATTAATTATTAAATAGCTCAGTAGTTATAATTAGTAGTAGAGTTAGAAATAGAAACTAGATTAGTGCAACATGCTTTAGCAGGCATGGGCATCATAACAACGGCACCCTCAATTGTGGGACACCTCCTTCACCGTTGTCTTCACGTCATAGCAGCCAGGACAGTTTGCACAAAAACAACTACATCAGCATGTCAGCTGGTCAAGGAATGGGCCATCCAGTAGGGCTACCTTTGGGACAGCTATCCAGCTCACACTTGCAGATGCAAGCCAGTGGAATGAGCCCTGCTACAGCTGCCGCTGTTGCTGCTGCACAGAAAAAGAAAGGAATCAAGAGTAGTCTTGGAAGATTTTTCAGTAAAAAGGATAAGGTTTGTTTTTTATTATTATTATTATTATTATTATTATTATTATTATTATTATTATTATTAATTAATAATAATTATTATTATTAATTATTATGATTATTATTCCTTTACCAAAATATTTTATCGATATGAGGTCTCATACCATCAGAGAAAATTTAGGTGAAAATAACAATTGAAATTTTTTTTTTTTTTGACAGCTTTTGTTAGAGAAAGATGTAATTTTTTACTTATTTATTTATAAGAAGGAATAATAATAAAAAATTATTCAGTCTTTAAGAATTTGGAGAGATCGGGTAGTTCGCCCGGGAAAAAAAATATATAAAATTATATATAATTTTATATAAATTTATACATAATTTTATATAAATTTATACATAATTATATATGATGCCATCTAATTGTAATTTACATATTTGTATTCGTTTCATATAATTATGCATAATTTTATAAAATTTTATATAATTATATGTAATTATATATAATTATACTAAGGATCATAATTATAGATGGCCAAAACTCATCTATAATTACTTGTAATGATTTACATATAATTATATATAAATGTTTTTTTCCGGGGCGGCTTAAAATAATAACTATCTATCTTTATTAATTAATAACACCGATCTTCGAGTCAAATATATATATTTATGTATATATGTACCTATTTATATTATAAATGTTAATTTTTTTTAATAATTGATGTAGATAAAGTCGAAAGACAATTCAATGGCAGCTGAAATGGGTGGATTTGGTGGCGCAAGCACACCGGCAGATCCAGACTATGGTGAAAGTGTCACTGTTGTTGGGACCCAATTAAGTAGCAGTAAGACTGATTTTGATCGTAGGAAAAAGAAAAGGTATTTAATTTTTTAAATATTAATTAATTTATAAACATTGCGTTACTCGTGCTATCTTTTTTTTTTTTTAATAAAAAATTCTGCATATATAAGATATTACCTAGAAATTAATCTCCAGAACTATAAAAATATAGATTTTTAACAAAATAACTAATTATAAACCTTACCTTTCAGTATGTTAGATTCATCGCGACATGAATTACTGGGAGAAGCAATGAAAGCCGGAACACCTTTCGGCCTGTGGAATGGCCCGACAATCGTCGCGTGGCTGGAATTATGGGTCGGAATGCCGGCTTGGTATGTCGCAGCCTGTCGCGCAAATGTCAAAAGCGGTGCTATAATGAGTGCTCTGAGCGACACGGAGATCCAACGAGAAATCGGAATAAGCAATCCCCTACATCGACTAAAGTTGCGCTTGGCAATCCAAGAAATGGTCTCCTTGACCAGTCCGTCGGCTCCCAAGACTTCGCGCACTACTCTGGCCTTTGGTGATATGAATCACGAATGGATCGGCAACGTCTGGCTTCCGAGTCTCGGGTTGCCCCAATATAGGTCTACGTTCATGGAGTGCCTTGTTGATGCACGGATGCTTGACCATCTTAATAAGAAAGATTTGCGGGGTCAGCTCAGAATGGTTGACAGTTTTCACAGGTTATATGATTATTATTATTATTATTATTATTATTATTATTATTATTATTATTATTATTATTATTATTATTTAATTATCTATATTATTAAGAGAAGTGTCATTGCAAAAGTCTTGGTTAAAACTTGTGCCTTTTCAAGGTTTCATATTATTCTTATTATTTAATAAAGCAAAATTTTATTTATTTATAGTCCACCAGTCATGGCAGTCACACAGTGACTGCATAATTGCTAGTTATCATTATTTAATTATTATTTATTTATTTTTTTGCAGAACAAGTCTTCAGTATGGAATTTCATGTTTAAAGCGATTAAACTTTGATAGACATCAACTTGAAGAAAGAAGGCGAATGGCTGAAAGTGCGAATGCTGATGTCATTGTATGGAGTAATGATCGTGTTATTAGATGGGTTCAATCAATTGGTCTTAAGGTATTTTTATTATTGTTTTTATTCAAAATTTTAAAATATTTAAGGGTTTTAAAACTAAAAAAAAAAAAATATACTTGAAAAAAAAAAAAAACGCTAAAAATCTATTTTTTCTTCAATTTTGATTGCATTTAATTTTTCAATTTACTTTGTTATTAATTATTAAATAGGTTATTTTTTTAATAATTTTTATAAATTTATAATTAAAAAATTATAAATTTATTTGAGAAATTGATGAAAAAAAATTAATTCGACAAAAAAAAAGTATCTGTAAAAATTTTGGAGATTTCCAAAAAAATAAAAACTTTTTTTTCTTTTAAAAAAAAAAAGACCACACCGAATTAAATTAATAAACCAAAATTGAAGATAAAAATTTTTTTATTATTCTTTAACTAATATTAATAAATAATTATATTTTCAAGGAGTATGGGAACAATTTATTAGAATCTGGAGTTCACGGTGCACTTATTGCGCTCGACGACAGTTTTGACGCCACATCATTTGCTCTTGCTTTGCAAATACCAACCCAAAATACCCAGGTATGATATAATTACCAAAAAACTTTTTATCAAAGAAATAAATTGCTAATAATTAATAAAATTTCCAACAGGCAAGACAAATATTGGAAGTAGAATTTTCAAACCTTTTAACGACCGCCACAGAAAGGCATCCAGAGGAATCAATGAGCCTAAAGTCCTGATCAAATTTAGCAGCTAGGCCATCATTACCACGCCATCAACCCCATCACGTCTAGTCTACCGCAGCTGTCCTCGCTGTAAAGTTCCAACGGAGTAATAAATAAATTATTAAAAGAAAAAAAAAAGAAAAAATCAATAAGCGTAAGCTTTAAAAATATCCGCAGAGTATTTTTGACTCTTAAAGTTTCATATCAATCTCCAGTCTGAAAGACTTGGGAAGATAAATTAATATATATATATATTTAAATATATAAATATATATAAATGAATATTGATATTTAATAAAGCGGAAAGCACTCGTGCTTTATTTAAGTTAATTCTATAAATATTATTTAGTTATTATTATTTTTAACAAAAATACGAACCGCTGATATCAAGTCGCATTCCTAGTGTTGTAAATGATTAAATTTATGTGGAAATTGTGAGGAGAGAGAAAAGATAAAAATAATAATAATTAAATGTAATTTAATGAGTAAGAGTGCGTGTAATAAATATTAATTTATATTTAATCAATACAGCAACTCCAAGTGACAATAATTCCATCGGGCTGAATTATTTTGTTGCTTTTTTTTTTTGAGATTCATTAAATCATTATCAATCATTAAATCATTTTTTTGTAACATTTCCCGTTGTATTATAACCGTGTACTCGATAAATGATAATCACGCATCATATGTCGCACAAAATCCCAATTGAAAATAATTTTTTAAAGTGACGACTTTCCTGTCATTTAAATTTTAAATTAAAAAAAAAGAAAATTTTTTTAACGCGAGTTTATAAATTAATCTTGACTTTACACAATCTCTATACTAATATTGTATCGATAATAAAAAATAATAATAATAATAATAATAATAATAATAAATAATAATAATTTATTAAATGTATATGAAAAATTTAAGAAAACCATCGAGTATTCGTAAAAAAAATGTTAACAGGACACCTGTACTTTATATTATTATTATTAATGAATTAATGAATTAATTGGGGTGAAATTGAGAGATATATTTAACGAGAGTGTATGCACAAGCACAACAAATCTCTCGTTATTAGTTACCGATAAAATAAAAAAAATTTGTGTGTTAATAATTGCGCGATTGAAATTCATAATCATCATCATTAAAACTAACTTTTTGCATGACGTAGGATCCGAATAGTTTATCAAATATTATCATTTATCATTAACAACAAACTGTCGATGATTGACTTAAATTAATAAATTATCTAACTTATTAAAATATTTATAAATCATCGACTGGTTGTGATTAATTATTTTATGCCTGCCTCTATTCAAGTTTATGGTGAATTCACTGTATTCTGGTAGTTGTGGTATTTTATGGTAGCTCTGGTTTACGGAAATAATTTTACCTGTTGTGTAAAAATTACAACCAAAAATAATTTAAATATTTTTTAAATTCATATTCTGAGTGTATATTGAAGATTTAAAAAAATCATAAGAGATTTTTTTTTGTTGGTTTTGTTAATTAATTCTATTTATTTATGTATCAACTGATTGGAAGCGGCTTTTCGGCACTCGTGTGTCTGCGCACACTCGTGGCTCGTTGCGCCAACACACCAGTAGCCGAAAGTCCACTCCACTCAGTTACATAGTTAAATAAATACTCAACAAATGGTATTGCATTGTTTTATAAATTTTTTTATTGCCAATTTTTTCGCCAAAAAAATTTTTTCAAATTTTTTGGATATTTTAATTTTTAATCTTGATAATTAATTAATAGAGTAATTAATTTTAAAAGATATATAATTTTCTGTAAATCACTTGCTACCATTTTTTACCCGAACAAAAATAAACCATAAACAAAAAATAAAATCGTATATTTAAAAAAAAAATGCGAATGAATGTGCGCGCATATAAAAATTTCGTAGATTCAAAATTACGATATAATCGCGGGCATTTTATACCGAAATAATAATTATTAAAAGTTGCGTAATTTTGACTTTACATTTAAAAATTATATAAATATATATAAATAAATATAAATATATAAATAAATAACTATTAAAAAAAAAAAAATAAAAAAATAGACGTGATTTATGTTAATAAATTGTCAGCCGATCAATCTTAACTTATTTTATTTAGATTAATGCAGTATTAATTTAAAGTTTAAAGTTTGTTATTGAAATGCTTTAGTAGTGCCATTTATTTAAAATTGAAATCAAAACTATTATTTAAAGGTATTGTTATTATTTTATAAATGAACGCACAATTGTCCTTGGATCGATCGGCGGTAATTTATAAGTGTGTATGGTTAAGTATTAGGAAAATACAGAGAGTGGCACATTAATAGCGACAACGATAAGAATTAGTCGATTGATTAAGAAGAAGAAAAAAAAAAAAAAGGAGAAGAGTAGGGATAAAATAATTGTAAATGTGCCCCAATTGCAATGTTGTTATAATGTTGTTGTGTGATACTTGAACGAGTGTCATTGTTGTTGATTGTTCATTTTTTTTTTCATCCGCAAAATATTAACTCAAAAAAACGTATCACGTCATTATCACTTATATTATTTTTTATCTAATATATAAAAATTAAAAAAATAAATAATTAACAATTGCGAGTGCAACTTACCGATTTGTATGTAATAATTGTACCAAATAATTTTTATACCAAAGACTTTTTAAAATCGTGCATTGTCATGAGATTTTTTTTTTTACAACAAAAAAAAAAAACAATTTTTTTATCCATTTTTAGAAAGTGATAAGACATATCGTAATTTTTTATTTATTGTTAATTATTATTTTCATGACTTTGTTTAAGAAGAAATTGGCGTAAATATTTATTACGAGTTTGGTCGACCTTTTCTCAGCGAAGGAACTTACTTAAGTGACGTCACAGCTTCCTCTACTCCTTAGCAAAAATAATTTGCGCATGCACGGGGACGCTTAGGCGCATGCGCAAAGGAGTGGTGGGGGGGGAGACGGATAAATTTTTTGCCGGGAAAAAGAAAATACGATTTTGAAGTTAGGATAAATTATATTCGGAAGTTGCACGGCGAATGTAATATAAATCAATCAGTTATTTTAATCATCATAATTGTTAGTTTATATATATAGTGTGCTCTAGCGCAAAAAACACATTCCATATTACACATGAAAGATAGAATGGCAACGAGTTGCAAAATAAATAATTATTAATTAAAAATTATCGAAGAATATAAAAGAAGAAATAAATAATAAATAAATTTATTCTGCAACTGTAAGAAGATATTTATGAATGATATGCATTTGTAATGGCGCGAGTGCGTCTACACGAACAAATTAACAAACAAAAACATTGTAGCAAGCTTAAAATGCCTTCAATGTATTCAATTGTAAATATATACCATTGAACGCGACTTGTCAAGTATTTCTTCATTTGTTATTATGATTTATAATAAATATTTGATAATTTATAGTCTTCTTCTTAAGGTAAGTCCGCCATTAGATCGTCTGTTCTCATCAGTAACTTCCGAAGTTCCGAACTTCGTCTCTTTTTTAATGTCATTTCTTCTTTAGATAATTTATTCAAGTACTCTATCTCCGTTCCCCTGTCATCAGAAATTTTGGATAGCCTATCGTGTAACTCTGAGTGCGGCAAAATTAGCCGGTTGAAGTTGCGGCGGTGAAGACGAAGAAGTTCACAAGTTTCTACGGCAATGGCCGAAACCTCCCGAAGTTTTGCTGAAGATACTAGACATCTTTCGCCAAAATGGTCGCCATCTTCCAAATGGTAATGTAACTACGATTTATTTTGGTACTGATTAATAATTTAATTAAAATTGTTTTTGTTGTAGTAATTTTGAAGGTTATGTTTATTAATTTATTACTTCTTTGCCATTGAAGTTGATGATCGCAACGGTTCCACTTGTTATGAAATACATGCAGTCGCCCTCTGTGTTGTATTTGTAAATTATATCATCTTTCAAATAAATTACCGGCTTTAATGCAGCTGAAATAATTTTGTAGTGCAGAAAAAAAAATAGGAAAGTTAATTTGACTGAACTTAGATTGTTAGATACATACTCATGAGATTAGATATCAAACTTTTGGACAAATTGTGGAATATTTTAGCTTTTTCTAATAACCCGTTATTTGATCTTATGTAAATTTCTTGCTTTAGGTGATCTGAAAATATTAATTTTTTATTATTTGAGGTTAGGTGCAGTCATTTAATGAAAAATATATCATGTAAGCAAACTATTCGTAACGTGATTGGTCAAATATATCAAAACATAAAAATATATGCAAACCCTAAATTCATGCGTGCGCTTGCGCGCGCATATTTGAATTATAGTCTAAATTATAAGATTGGACTAGAATTTGAATTTGCACGCGCAAATTTGAATTCCAGTCCACTATTATAATTTAGATGAAAAATATAAAAAAATATATCATGTAAGCAAACTATTCGTAACGTGATTGGTCAAATATATCATAAACATGAAAATATATACAATTCCGTATCAACATATAGATGCGCGCTTGTGCGCGCAACGGATACTGGTTATATATATTTTTATGCTTATGGGAATAAAAAAGAAATTACATACTCGGTAGTGAATTAATAATAGTACTCTCCTTGAAATAATTTCCTTGAAAACGATATTGATTGTGTAAAAAAAACTTGTCCCCTAGTTCTTCCGGTATATCGTTTTTGTAAATATATTCTCGGATTTGACGTTTCATGTCTTGATACTTCAACTCTGGTTCTGCTGAAGATTCTATCAACTGTAGAATGACCACTGCAATAAATAATTATCTTAACTTAATTAACATAAATTATAAACTATTTATTTATTTATAGGTACCAATCAAGTAAACAGTGTAACTGGATCCGAAGAGAAGAAGAATACACCGTATAAGCTTGTCAGAAGGAGAAATTTTTTGCAGCTCGATGAAACTCGAGCCTATTAGGTTACTCACGCCCATGTGCAAGCTGTTGATGTATATAAGTAGCGTGTCCTCCATTTTGTACAACCCGCTCTGGATTGCGTGGATATTTGAGTTTGATATTGTTTGCAAAGGTGTTGCGTGCATCACGATGAACGGGAATGCCCAGGTTAGGCAAGCGCTCCAGTGGAAGATCAGAGTTGTCAGGATTGAAATCCAGATGACGGTGTCTGTTGTGCTGGTAAATCCCCAATCCTGTAATTTTTTTTTAATTTAGTGATTTTTAATACTAAATTAAAAATAATTTAGTGATTTTTAATACTAAATTGAAAATAATTTACAATTTTAAATTATCAAATTTTAACTAATAATTATCATTTTTTAAAAGTTTCCAGTACTGTTTCCACATTTGTTTTTAAGGAGCTAAACTTTTTTATTGGTTAATTAGTTCTATGTATAACCTAGATTTTTATCATTGTTCAAAATTAAATTTAACAGCAAACTTAAAAAAAAATTACTTACAGAATTGATCTGCTTGACGTAGTATCGCAAAGTGGTCAGTCGGAAAATTTTTAACAAAGGAAGAAGTTCTCCAATAAAGGCGATAAAATTCCTTTGATTGTTTCCTTTTAATGAAATCAAGTCATCGTTGAAAAACCAAGTGTAAGGTATTGAAGAAATCAAGTCAATTAGAAAAAACTTCTGAGAATAATGTCTGAAATTTTTTCTAGATTAGGAAGAAAAATATCAAAATCCCAGCGGCCATTTTGGAAATTTATTAATTAATTAAACTTCCGTTACTCTTACAATTGAGGGAATCCCCGAAATGTTGAATTTAAATTTAAATATTAAAAAAACTAGCACAATTATTGTTGCTAATTATTTTCTAGTTAATTTTTATTGTTAATTTTATACAATAAAATTTTTATTGTTAATTTTATACAATAAAATTTTTATTAAATTTTTATTGTTAATTTTATACAATAAAATTTTTAATAAAACTTAAAATGGATTTGGAATTTTAACGCCCTCTGGATTTTTAATCCGTGTCACGGAAGTTTAATACTTAACCTTAAATTTTTACCTGGCTATCATGGTAGGATCAATAATAATTCCATTATCGTGAGAAACATAACCTGTAAAGAATCTAACGATGACATCAAAAGTACAAACAGTAAACACTGGGTAAACGTAGTACACTTGATTATACAAAGGTCTGTCGCAGATACGAAAAAACGCTTTTATATACGGGACTGTTAAGAAGAAATACAGCAGCACTACAGTCATTACTTTGTCCCAAAAAAATCTGTCTATTGAATTATTTGTTTTCAAGCTTAAGAAGAAATTGAACAATGATGATAATTAATAATAATGAAGAATATTGAAATACCCGAGTTTACTGTAGGGATGCAAAATCCACCAATGCTGAGAATTATTGTGTCTTTTCTTCTCAAACGCAATAGCAGCTCGACTCCTTAAGTGGTATTTTGTAAAAGGATGTTCTTCGTACACGATTATCAGTTTTTGAAACTTGCGCTTTAGTCCGGCAATTAATTTTGCGTTGGGGGGCAAGCGTTTTAATTGGCTGGAAGATGTTTGTCGTTTTAGTTCGCAAGCATGCCGCTCGATGTTCTTCTTCCGCCATCTTTCATAAAGCTCCATCTTGTTGACAAAATGTCAGGTTAATTTTATTTAATTTAACTATTTTTTATTTATAATTTACAAATTTTTAATGAAATCTTGGTTATAAATTAATTTAATTAATTTTTATTAATTATAATTATTATAAATAAAAAAAAAACAAGAGAAGAAATGATAAATTTCTTTAACTGAAAAAGAAATAAAAATTTTGTAAATTTTTAGGTTAGAATTCTTTTGGAAGAAATTTTAAAGGGTTCAAAAGTAGAGAAATTTTATTATCATTGTGAAGTAAGTAATTTTTTGTTTCATCTTTTTTTTTTTTTTTTTTTTTTTTTTTTTTTTAAGGAAACTGTTTATTTAAAGAAGAAATAATTTCTTAAAAAATCAAGAAATAGTTAATATAAAATTATAATAGAACAAATAATTATTTTCTTTGGTAAAAGAAGAAATATAATTTTCTCTAAAATTATTAATATGAAATGAATTATAGAAAGAAGAAATAAATTTTATCCAAATGAAATCCATTTGGTGAAGAAATAATACTTTAAGGAGATCCAAGTACCCTCCAAGAGAAGAAATAATAAATTTCTTTAATTGAAGAAGAAATAAAATTTTTATTAGATTGTTGGTTAGAATTTTTTTGGAAGAAATTTTATTATCAACGTGAGGTTAGTGATTTTTATTAATTGGTTTTTTTTTTTTAAGAAACTGTTTATTTAAAGAAGAAATACTTTTTTAATAAACCAATAAATACTTAATATTAATTATAATAGAAAAAATCATTAAGAAGAAATATATTTTTTTCTAAAATTATTAATATGAAATGAATAATTGAAAGAAGAAATAAATTTTATATAGATGAAATTTATCTGGTGAAGAAATAATACTTGAAAAGAATCAAATTTCAAGATTTATTTATAAATAACCTATAAATTTTTGAGTCATTAATACCATTGATAATATTTATAAAAAATTTCTATTAACCTAAAATAAGGATACAAATAAATTGAAATAAGTCTCACCTTAAACAAACAACAAAATTATTTAAATAAAACTTTATTTGTAATATAATAAATAAACAATTTGTAAATACTAATAAGCTTGTGCTTATCAATAACAATTTAAAAGGCACATTCACTTGTTTAAAAAATTAAAGGCCATCGCGTGATAGTCTTTTCTTCTCATAAAAGATTTCTTCAAATGCATACAAATTTCGGAGGCAAAAATGTGCGTTTTCATATTAATTTACAAAGATTGTTCTTCGTTGTCTCTGTTATTATCATTAACATCAACAGTACTAATATTTTTATTATTATTATCAATATTATTATTATTATTAATATTAACTGTCGACATTTTATCCAAACTGCAGTTACTATTATGCCTGACGGGTTTCGGAATCGGATTAACCTCAAAATTAAAATCAGATTTAACTTTTAGAGGTTCAGAAATTCTAAGCTCGATAACTTTGACCGCTGAATTATCGACAGTTTCTTCTCCATTATCATGATGCTCGACTTCATCCGTAAGATGGACGATTTTAATGTCATTTTGCTGACGCGGCAGCTCTTTAATCTCAACTTTAACCCTATCATTGCTATGATTAATATTATTATTAATATTAATATTATTACTAGAGCGTGAAGTCAACTCTTTGAAGAAATTTCTGCGATTTTCTTGCAAACTCCTTCGAGAACTGCTGCCGCGTATCAGTCGCCTGCCTGGTGTATCATAATTGTCTTCATCGGTCAACGAGTACGTCCGAGTCCTCAAGGCCGCTTTCTCATCGTTATTAATAGCTTTGGTAGCCTCCAATAATTTTATCTGACGTTCTATTTTTTCGATTTCGTCTTTCACTGAAAAACTGCTGTCGCTTCCAATACTTTCCTTTGATTTCTTCCTCAGCAGCGTTTTATCTTCCACAATTTCAACATCTTTTATTATTTCACACCGAGTTTCTTCTTGTTTTTTTATTTCGACTTTGACCTCTTGACCCTCAGAATAATTACCATCAGAATCATTAGTATTCGACTCGGTTAATTTTTCCGTCGACTCGACCTTTAGATTTTCTATATTCTTCGCTATTTTACTTATTTCTTCATTTATTTCATCGGAATCCTAAAAATTTAAATAAATAATTAATATTAGCAACCTTGCAGTCATTATATGACTGGATTGACTTATAAACTATGAATAAATAAAATTTTGCTTTATTAAATAATTAATTTTGTTAAATTGCCCTGTACTTTCGTAAATATTGACATTTTTAAAAATATAAGCTCATCCGGGTATTACACTCATCAAGAGCTTTCATTTGAGTACGCATATGCATTTTTGATATATTTTTCATATATACATATTCATAATATATATAAATATATAAAATATATGAAAAATTGATGTGGGTACTCAAATGAAAGCTCTTAATGAGAGTAACATAAAAATGAGCTTATATCTTTAAAAATGTGAATAATTAAAAAATAATATTGTATTTTGTCTTATGATATTTTCAAAAATATAAGCTCATCCCGGTATTACACTCATCAAGAGCTTTCATTTGAGTACCCACATGCATTTTTGATATATTTTTCATATATACATATTTATAATATATATATATATATATATATATATATATATATATATATATATATATATATATATATATATATATATATATATATAAAATATATGAAAAATCGATGTAGTTACTCAAATGAAAGGTCTCGATGAGTGTAACATTGGGATGAGCTTATATCTTTAAAAATGTCAATAGTTCACGAGATACAAGGCAATTTCTTAATTATGTATCTAAAGATAGAGCATCAAACCTTGAAAAAGCACAACTTCAGGTCAAGACTTTTCTAATGATACTGAATTTAACCATAAAAACCCATTTTATCATATAAATATTCTGGCCACAAAATTTTTCTTATTCTCTTAATAATAGAGATTAATATATTTAAATAATAAATTAAACGATTATACTTTGTATATAATATTAGTGCCATTAATTTTATCTCAATAATTTTTACTAATAAAAATTTAGCACGGATTTATGTCATTGAGGTTATCTGTTACGTAGTTTATTTATCAGCGTTATATTTATTTATCACTGCGAAATTATTTTAGCGACTAAAAAAAAATGATAATTATGTTTAAGTACTTGACTTTAAGTATTTCTTCTTAGAAGTTTGATAAAATAGTCGGAGATTGTAGAGAAATCTTCATTATTCATTATATTAATTTCATCGAGGAATCTAGACGCGCTTACACAAGCAGACGCTTTAATGAAAATATAATTTGTTTGGTTTAATTTAATCATTTAATTATGAGAGACAAGAAGGTCAATAACTATTAATTTTATCAGAAACTAAATTTGTTAGTTATGCAGACAAATCAACCTTAAAATTTATGATTGTCATAAAGTAGTATTTAAAAATTTATTTATTTATTATTTTATGATGTAATTATATTCATAAGATTTTTTTTAAGAATTTATAATAGAAATTTTCATAAAAATATTTTTATCTCACGGAAAAAATTAAAGAAATTATTATATTAATTCCGTCAGTTATATTATCTAAAAATTATTAACCAAGATTAGTAAAAACATCACTTGAGACATTACCACAAACAAAATTCAACGATATTGATATTTGATTGCTTAAAATAAATCAAATCATAACTTTGTCTCTAATAGTGTCAATAATTGGGGCTTTTACCTTACATTTAGAATTATTTTAGTATCAGTTATATTTAGTTTATATTTGTTCCGGTTATTATGCCTGAAGTTATTTTAGTCCGCGTAACAGATCCAAATGTTTTGCTCTTATTACCACTAAGTATATTTATCGTACTTAATTTTTTATTTAATTATTAAGTACCATAATTCAACCTAAAATGTCATTATTCATTATATTAATATTAACATTACTAAAAAGAAGAAAAAAATTACTTTTAGTTGAGGTTTAACGTCACGCGGACTCGGCGGTGGGGGTGCCCGTCTTTTCTTTCTCCCAGAAGCGTAAACACTTGTCATAGACACGCAGCTATTAATTGATAAATTAGACTTTCGTACACCAGCCATAGAGTCATGATTAACCCTTTTGAATACGTAATCCTCCGGCATGTTTTCATTCTCATCTGCTACTGTTGATTTTATACTATTATTACTGCTGTTAATGTGATGGTCATTTGGTACGTTTAATCTCTGAGATGATCTTACTCCACCTCGCCTTTAAAAAAAAAAAAAAAAAAAAAAATTTATTCAATTATTTTAATAAAAATTTAACATTAAAAAATTCATGAAAATTAACTCAGCAGATAGTTGATAATTTTAAGAATTTTTCTAACAAATAAATTATAGCAAAAAAAATTGACATCTAAAAATTTTTAAAAACTACAAATGCAATTTTTTTAAAATAATTTTTTGGAGCAAATTTATTTGTTAAAAAAAAAATTAAAAAATTGTCAAGTGTCAATTTCATAAAAAATTCGTAAAACTAATAATTAATTATAATTATTAATAAATTTATAAATTACCTTGGGGGTATAGGCGTTTTATTTTCTTGACTGTATTGCAGTGGAGGAATATCACGTTTAGCGGTAACTTGACCAAATCTGAAATTCCCAAAATTATTAATTTTAATTAAAAGTTTATTTTTAGAATAATTGAATTATTATTAACAGTAATTTTTTTTTAATTTTCTAATTCAATAAAATAATTAAAAAAATTCTTATTTGAGAGAAGAATTAAAAAATTGGCTCATTTATAATTATTGAGTTTAAAAATTTGTTCTGAGATTGAAAAAATTTATTTTTGCAATTCAAAAAATTATTTTAAAATTAAAAATTTAAAAAAACTTGAAGTAAGATAAATAATTTTTAAGAAATTATTCTGTAAGCTCAACAAGTAATTACTTGACTTAAAAACATCAATGTTCGAAACTTGAAAATATAATTTTTTTGAAAAACTAAAATTAATATAAAATACACTTGTTTTCTAATTTTTTTATTTATAGTTCATAAAAAATGTAATTAAAAAAGTAAATAAAAATATTTCTGATTTTTAAATGAACATATTAAATATTCATAGTATTATTTTCAATATTAATCAATACTATGTTATAATTTTTTTAATATTTCAATAAAACATTAAAATTATTACATCTTTATACATTAAAAGTAGGGTCAAATACGTTTTACTTTTTCAACCTGTTAAACTACACTGATAAAAAAAAATACTTTTATTAATTGAAAATTTTCAAGAATATATATTCTTAACTCAAGGACTTGTTAAATAGATTGAAATAATTTTTACTTAATTTAAATAAAGCTATTCTCTTGTTTATTTATTGTCCAGAGATAAATATTGATGCTCTTCTTTTCAGAAATTAATAATTAATAATAGAATAATAAAATATTTGATTGTAATCGAGTTTCTTGAACCAAGAAATTGTTAATTGAGTAAAAGTATTTTTTTTCTCAGTGTACTGGGTACTTTACCTTATTTTGTTCTGGAGTTAGTTAAATATAACTCTTGTATAGGAGAGATTAAATTTCTTAGTCTGAAATATTTTATGTTTAGATATAAAAATAAAAATAATCAAAATATTTTTGAAAAATAATAAATCAATTATTTGAAACTTTTGAATCAAAATCTTCAACATAAAAAATTTTTTCTTGAATCAAGATATTCTTCCTGAAAATGGTCCTTAGGCAATAATATTGTTCTTGAGCCAAGATATCTATTTTCTCTGTATAAAAAAAAAAAATAAATTATATTGCTATGAATTATTACCGACCTTCTAGCTGGAGGTTTGGGCGTAAGTTCTCCCATAATGGAGGTCGTGGTCTCTTGAGGCGGACATCCGTCGTAAATTCTTCCAGGATCCCCATTAACTGTCAAACTAGACCCGTATCGGGAAGAAGTCGTCGACGGGTAGTCCCAAGTGTTTTTACGTCGTCTCGTTAGTGTGCCAAGTGCTTCATCGAATTCCTGCTGGTCTTTTGATAATCGTGTCGCCGGTGTTTCTGTCGGATAATTGTTGTACGTTGTTCTTTTGTATGTTGAAGAAACTGAAAAAGAAGAAAATAATATTGATACTAATTATTACTAATTACTCATTATATAGAACTAAAAATAGCTGACATGAATAATAAATTTATGTATTGAGTTTTTGAAGTACTGCATAGTAAAATTATTTGGCGCGAGGCACTGCCGGGTTTCCAGATTTTTTTACACTTTAATTTAATTATTAGTAAATTTTTAACTCATCTAATTTAATATTTAATTTTTTTTTAATTAAATATTTTACAAAAATAATTTTTTTTTATTTCTTCTCTAAAATTAAGGAAGAATAAATTTCTTTGGAGGTCATTATGCGGTTTACATTTTAATTTAATTATTAGTAAATTTTTAACTCATCTAATTTAATATTTAATTTTTTTTTTAATTAAATATTTTACAAAAATAATTTTTTTTTTCTTCTCTAAAATTAAGGAAGAATAAATTTCTTTGGAGTTCATTATGCGGTTTACACTTTAATTTAATTTTTAGTAAATTTTTAATTCATCTAATCTAATATTTAATTTTTTTTTAATTAAATATTTTACAAAAATAATTTTTTTTTATTTCTTCTCTAAAATTAAGGAAGAATAAATTTCTTTGAAGGTCATTATGCGGTTTACATTTTAATTTAATTATTAGTAAATTTTTAACTCATCTAATTTAATATTTAATTTTTTTTTTAATTAAATATTTTACAAAAATAATTTTTTTTTAATTTCTTCTCGAAAATTAAGGAAGAATAAATTTCTTTGGAGGTCATTATGCGGCATTGTTATTTAATATCAAGCAACTATCAGCTTAGAACTAGTCACTAGTTGATTAATCAATACTAAACCGCAGTATTGATATTTTTTACTTGTTCTTCTTGTAATTATGCAGTTCTTAGAATTACTTTATTTTCACTATTATTATTATTATTATCTATATAAACTCGGCGTGCAAATAAATCAACTGATTTCCATATCCAAAAAAATTAAACTGAAATGATCAATTTCTGTCAACTCATTGGTTTTTTTTATTTATGTAAGATAATTGTTCAATTTCACGGTCGTTTTGTTTTTTAGAATAATAATAATTTTTTAAAATTCAAAAATACCAATTTCATCATTTTAAAAATTTTTTTGATAATTGAAATTTATTTTTTATTATAATTTTGATTAACTTTAAAAAAAATTTAATTATTCCAAAAAATTCTAAATCATTTTTATGAAACGAAACAATTGCCGTTTTTTTTTTTTAACAATTATTAAAATTTTTTTGTTTTTAATAAAATTAGCCGACATCTAAAAATTTTTATAATTTTTTTTTATTGAAAAAATTATTACAAAAAAATGAAAAAGTTATGAGAATAATTTTAGCAGATATTTAATTATTTTTTTAACAAATAAATTATGGCAAAAAAAATGAGAACAAAAAATTGACATGAAGAAATTTTTTAAAAATCATTTTTTAGAAAAAATTTATATGTTAAAAAAAAATTAAAAAATTATCAAGTGACAGCTAACTTTAATGTCATAAAAAAATTTCATCTGTAAAAAACTTGAAAAACTGTAAGTGCAATTTTTAAAAAATATTTTTTTCTTCTAATTTAATTATTGAAAAAAAAATTAAAAACTTCGACTAACTTTAGTATTATTGAATGCAAATTGTTTTTAATTAAAATCAGCTGGCAGCTGACAATTTTTAGAATTTTTTTTCAGCACAATTGTAAAAAATTGCGTTCATAGTTTTTTGACATTTTTTAAAAAATATTTTTGTTATAAAAAAATTTAAAAGCTGTCAAATGTTTATTGAAATTTTATATTTAACTCTAATAAAATGATTTTTAAAAAATTGCATTTATAATTGTTAAAAATTTCTACGTCAATTTTTTGTTCTCATTTTTTTGCCATAATTTATTTATTAAAAAATCTTAAAAATGATTAAATATCTGCTAAATTGATTCTTCTAATTTTTTAAAAATTTTTTGTAATAATTTTTTCAATAAAAAAAAATTCTCAAAATTATTAGACGTCGGCTAACTTAATTTTAATTTTCATTCATAATTTTTGACAGTATTTTTTCAAAAAAAAATTTTTTTTTTCACTCACTTGTCAAAAAAAAAAAAAAATTGTCAGATAATTAAAAAATTCTAAAATAAAAAATTATTCACCGGTAGAAATAGTAGGTTTTTTTTCTTCTTCTTTTCGTTTTCCAAAAATTCCATTCCTGCAAAAACGATAAATTAATAACTGAATTTCTAATCAGTAATCATTATTATCACAATTAAAATAATTAAAACTCACCAAGTAGATTTAATAGAAAAACTGTTGGATCTTTTTTTTCTACTCCTGCCAAACGTCCAAAATTTGTTCTTGCTATCTTTATCTTTATCTTTTAATTGACTATTATTATTATGAAGATTATTACTATTACCATTACTATTATTGCTATTAAAATTATTATTACTATTATTATTAATTTTAGAAACACGTGGAAGCGGACGTCTCAAAATAACTTGATCCTCGGAGTCTTCAGTCTCATCTTTAAATGGGTTCAAATCTTCTGGGTATTCGTGAATAGAAATACTTGGCCGTCTCGACGTATCCATCATAATTGTCACTTGGTAATATAACTATTATTAATATAAATATTATTGATCAATCACTGAATATTAACTCCAACTTATAAAAAGTATTAACACAATTCCGTTGGCCTTAGATCCGTGTCATCAGCTGTCACCATCGCAACTGCCAGCACACTGCCACTGGGATCTCATTCTCTTCTACTCTCAGTACCAGTATTTCATTTTCTATTCACCAACACTGTAACAAAAATTTTTTTTTTATTTTATCAACAAAAAATAAAAATTAAAAGGTAAGTTTTTATTAATTAATTTATTATTTTAATTTCTTTTTTTTTTTTATTATTGTTTGGTAATAATTGAAGATTTTATTTTAGGAAAAATTTTGAGCACATAACTGTATATATTTAGACTGTCCCAGTCATACACGTACCGCAATATATGCCACTAGAATAAAGTCCATTTGAATTACAAATGTACATATAATGTACTCGTACTTACATTAGTGTGCTTATGTATGTGTTTATATATCGATAGGCACATGTGGATTATAATTGTTATTACTTGTTAGTATATGTGAGTAAAATTGACGATTCATTTGTTACACCAGCACGTTTTATTACTTTGCCTACGTACTTGTTTATAAATTATTTATTTTTAATTCTTCTATATGGGTTTATGAGATTTTTTTTTATTAATTATTAATTTGCTAATTTTGTTTATTAATTGTTTAATTTTTTTAGAAGTTAAGAAAAATTTTTAAAATGTAATTTTTGTAGACAATGTTTGAAGAAAAAATTGATTTTTTGGTGGAAAGAGGAAGGAGTTATGATTAATTGGTAAAGAAGAAATATTAAAATTTTTTAATTGAAGATGAAATAGAATTTTAGTAGTAAGAATTAATGATTTAGGGAAAGAAGAAATAATGGGGATATTAAATCTGAGAAGAAATTAGGAATATTTTTATTGTAAGAAGAAATAGAAAATTAAATTTAAAAATGTATTAATTTTTCTTTAAGGAATAATTAATGTTTAATTGAAAGTGAAGTTAGAGAAGATGAATTTTACTAAAGAAGAAATACAATTTATTTATAAAATGAAGAAATAAGTTACTTTTACAAAAAAATTATATATTAATGTTTTAAAAAAAAAGAAGAAATAATTAATGATTAATTAAATAGTGATAGTTATTATCTTAATTTAAAGAAGAAACAAAAAAATTTATAATTTATAATAATTTGTAGAAAGAAGATATGAAATTTAAATTAATCATTATTGAAAAGAAATAGTTAATGCTTGATTAAATAAAAGATGATAGTGATTATCTTCATTTATAAAAGAAATAAAAAATTTTATAATTTATAATAATTTGTAGAAAGAAGATATGAAATTTAATTTAATTATTATTGAGAAGAAATAGTTAATGCTTAATATAAATAAAATAAATATCGTTTGCTAAAGAAGAAAGGAAAATAACTTTTTAAGAAGAAACAATTACTTTTACATAAAAAATTATAAAATTTGATTAAATTATGTGAAGATATAAGGAAATTAATATAAAAATGAAAAATAAGATTTTTATTGTAGGAAGAAATACAATTTTAATTAAAAGAAGTATAAACTTTGTGTAAAAAAGAAGAAATAGTTAATGATTATAAAAATTACGGGAAGAAATTATTGGTATGATGAGAGAAAAAATAAAATTATAATATTTATTGTTTGAAAAAAAAATGATGAAGCATAATATAAGAAGAAATATGAAATGAGCAAATGATATTTATCGACAACGAAGAAATAACAATTTAATTATAAGAAGAAATATAAAATTATTAAACAAAAAAGGAATTTTTTAAAGAAATGTATGTTTGATTTTTTACTAAAAAATTTGAAATGAAAGAAAGAAAAATCATGAAAATTAAAAAAGTTATTTTGAAAATTCAGAACAAAAACACTTAAATATATATAAATATGTTTTTTCTAAAAATAATCCGAAAGTTTTTTATAACTAACACTAAAAAGAAAATGAATAATTATTTTAATAAAAATATGTCATGCAAACTATAAATTTAGACAATTAAACGTTAATTGTTATGGCAATGGTATATTTACTAAATTGATCTAGCGTAACTGATGCACTTTTATTAAAACAATTAATAATAATCCTGCAATACGTCTGCTATAAAAATTTTTCATCAAAAAGATTAAATTTTCTAGATAATAAATTATTTAATTATATCACTTCTTCAGGGTCAACCGTTGCAAAATAAATAAAACAAGCTTACCCTATTTCTTCTTTAAAAAATAATTTCCATTTATGTAAATAACCCAAATAAGGTCATGAACAATTAATTAATATTAATTTGCATCAATTGTAATATTTTTTGTTTATTACAACGGATGGGTGTGCTTGTCTTAAAATAGCTCTGAATAAAAAAAGAAGAAAAGTATCCATGTGTATATATAGGTATTCACATTGATATATTTAGTAGAGAGCAAGCCCGTGACATTCCATGATTTAAAATAGACTGATTTGAAGATTAAAAAAAATAATATATAAAAACACTTGCACAGAACCAAACACTTGTGTTAAATAAATATATATATATTGTTGCGCATTATTGCGGTTAAAAAATAAAAAAATAAAAAAATAAAAAAATAAAAATATTTTATCGAGTTCGCAAGTCAGTGATAATAAACGTCATACTAGAGTTAATTATTAAGAAGTTTCATTTACACCAGAAAAATAATTAGTATCGTTCATTTTTTTAAATTATTTTTCTATTATATACGTTTTCTTGTTCTTATAATTGTGAGATAAACTTTTCATTTTATATTTATCTAATCTATAGTGTTGTGTTTACGCGATGAGATATAATCTTAAATAAATTTATTTATGTATGTTAAATATATGTATACCGAACAAAGTTCGATAATAAATTTTTATAAGTGTATTTATTCATAGTCAAAAATAGAATTGACGAAAAATACTCCAGACAATCGAACTTAACCTTCAATGATATTTATAATTTTTTTGCAGCTATTAATTATTTATTTTTATTTATTATTTATTAGGTTTGTATAATTTTTTTTATTTATTTCAATTTTATTTTAGGAAGAAATATCAAATTATAAATTAAATACTGAAATAATAAAATTTTGAATAAATTTTTTTTTCAAGAAGAAATAGAAAAATTTTCAATAAATTAAAAAAAGATGCAAGATTTTTTTTTTAGGAAGAAATCACTAAAAAATTATTGTAGATGATATTAATATGAAGAAGACTATATAAAATTTAAATAATAAGAAGAAATAAATTTAGGGTCAAAGAAGAAATAAATCCATCGTTGAATATTTAAATAATTAATTTTTTAAGAAGAAACATTGAATCTTTTATTGAGAAGATATGAATTATAATTATCAAGTCAAAGAAGAAATAGGAAAGATTTTTATTGGGAAGATATGTAAGAATTTTTTTTTTTTATTAATTATTTTATAATGAAGAAATAAGAAAGTTATTATTAAAAAATAAACTATAGGTGATATTAATATAAAGAAGAATATATTTAATTTTGAGAGTAAAAAGAAAAAAAATTAAGGGTGAAAGAAGAAATATAAAATCAGTGATTGAATATTAAAACAATAAAATTTATGGTAATAAATTTTTTTCAAGAAATATTAAATTTTTTATTGAAAAAATTAGAGTTAAAAAAATACGTCAAAGAAGAAATGGAAAAATGTTTAATAGGAAGAAGAAAAAAAAAGTTTCAATAGTAAAATAAATGAATTTTAGAATAATAATAAAAAAAAATTCTATTTTGTCTGAAGAAAGAATTTTTTTATACAAAAGAAAGTATTATAATTGAAATAAAGAAGAAATAACAATTAATTGACAAAATTTTTTAATTTTAAGAAGAAATATAAAAACATTACTACGGAATAAATTAAAAAAAAAACAAAGAAGAAATAGCTGATAAAAAAATTACAACTTTAAATAAGTAATTTACAAATTAAAAGAAGAAATCAAAAATTGAATAAAATGTCAAATTATAAATAAAAAAAAATAGTTTGGTTTTTATTAAAAGAAGAAACAATAGCATGAGAAGAATTAAAGAATGATAAAATAAAGCAATAAAATAATAACAATATAAATTTGCAATACCAACATATCTATCATTTAACCCACTCATTTTCACGCTTTATATGTGCTTATTATTTATTACCATCTAACTGTTATATAATCATACGTACATTATATTTAAACTTTAAAGTATACCTGTTCCAACTGCTAAGTACTTGAATATTAAATTGTCACATTAACACCGGAAACGGTGTATTTATTCGATAATAAAGATTCCTATTATATTATTCGAACCAAAAACTAAAAGCTACATTCAAAACGAATAGAAACAAACTACCGATGTAAGATCAATGTTTGCGAGGTCACCCTGATAACAAACTATAACGATGCAATCATAATTCATTTATCACAATAAAGACAACGAATTTGTTTGATCATTATTCCTTCGAGGACTTAAATTAATGTTCTATTTCTTCACATGTATTGTAATTATTATTATTGAATTTGAATCACCAACACTTATCACCGCTCAATTATTGTTTGTAATTTGTTAATGTAAATGTTTAGACAACGGCGACGATGTTGATCGCCGGTCGACTGTCGCTGGCTCGCGAAATCGCGAATTTCCGCGACGGGTGTGTGAATGTGTAGGTAGTGTGATGTATGAGTTGGAATATATGTATATATATATATATATATATATATATATATATATATATATATATATATATATAAATATATAAATATATATATATATATATATATATATATATATATAAATATATAAATATATGTGAGCGTGGATGTGTGATGTAAGTTTCTAGAGAATGAGTAAGGAAGAAAGTATGATAGGATGAAGAGATAATGAGAGAGGTGGGTATATACTATTGAGAAGTATATATGTATATATTTAAGACTGGTATATCTTGTGTATAAGGCAAATAAATTTAAAACCGAAGAAGCATGAAGAGGCGAGTTAAGAGTTCTCAGTTTGAGTGAGCTCGTCTACTGAGAGAAAGACTGTGGGTGAAACTTTCGAGATGAAAAATAGAGAGGTGACCACCTACTTTGTCACGATTTTTCTTTTTAGTTATTTTTCTAATTGTTTCTTTGGTACTCTACATTTTTTTTTTTATAAAAATATAAAGAGTATAAATTTATGAAAATAAATTTTTTTTTTAAGAAGAAATATTAAATACTAAATTTTTTATTGATGAAATAAGATTTTGGAATATTTAGTCAAAGAAGAAGTAGAAAATTTTTATTTAATTAAATTTTTTTAATTAGTTGTTATTTAGGAAGAAATAAGAAAGTGTAATAAAAAATTATTTTTGAAATTTTTACAAAGAAGATTATATAACGTTTTAATAGTAAGAAGAAATTAATTTTTGATCAATGAAGAAATATTAAATTAATAATTGATTATAACAGAATTTAAAAAAATTTTTCAAGAAGAAATAGAAAAATTATTATTCAATTAAGAAGACAAGCTAACAATTAAATCTTTTATTAGGAAAATTTGAATTTAAATTATTTTCAAAGAAGAAATGTAAATTTTTATTTAATTCGAAGAAAATATATATGAATATTTTTTTAATTATTTGTTTTTATGAAGATAAGAAATTTTTTAACAAAAAAAATTTTTCTAATTTTTTCTTCAGTACTCATTTTTTTTTATAAATAATTTTGAAAGAAATAAATTCACATTAAATAATAATTAATTTCGACATCAAACTAGTTGAGAAATAATTTAATTACAAATGTATCAAGAAATTTTCTATAAATAATTCATAAAGATAATTAGTCGAAAGTTATTAAAATAGAAATTTTTTAAATAAGAAAATTGTAAATTTTATAATCATCACTGATGATGATTCAATTCGTTAAAATTGGTGTGATTTGCAGTACTTTAAATTTAAACTTAATAAACATAATTCAAATATCTATTTAGATCTGTTTATATTTTTACATGTAATTTATACTCTTCTATTTTGTATTTTTTGCTATTCGACCATTGCGTTGGCATTTAAATTAAATAAATAAGTAATGAATATTTATTCATTTAAATATTTAATTTTAAAAAATCTAATTTCTTCTTTTGAATAATTTAAGATAAATTTTTAAGTACAGGATGAATTAATGAACTGTGTGATATACATGCGTTATAAAAAAGGAAGTTATATATTTTGTATCTGGTATTTGCATGATCATTATAATTTATATTTATAATAGACGGATCATGAAGATGATTCATCTTTATTGTTACCAACAGCGATGTATTTTGCTTAATAAAGTGTCATTTGATAATTAATTATAAGTATGACATTGTTTTTACTCGGAAGAAAGTTGTAGTTTAATTAATATAATAATTCACATTATTTTTTTAATTTTTACACTCCAGTAAGGTAAAAGCTCCAATTATTTACACTATACAAGACAAAATTATGATTTAATTTTTTTTAAGCAATCAAATATCAATATCATTGAATTTTGTTTGTTGTAATGTCTCAAGCAATGTTTTTACTAATCAATTTTTTTTTTAATGATAATCACTGATATTTATTAATTAATTTTAAATAATTAAATTGATTATCCGGATACACCAATAATTGACAGGTTAAAAAACTGATTGATCTAATTATTGACATACCTTAGCCCCAATTATTGACACCTGTACTGCGCATGCGTCGAATCATCTGCTTATTCTTCTTTATCGAAACTTATTATTAAGTAATCAATTTTATTAAAGTTTATTAATAATAATTTCCATAAATGAATAATTACTTTTAAAAATATAAAAAATAATTTATTGATTAAATTGGTGCTAACTTTATTTTTTTTTTTTTTTTTAATAATTAATATTTAATATTTTGAATTGACACTAATTTTTTTTAATTTTTTAATTAATTAGAATTTAATAAAAATTTATATGATAATTATTCATGACATTTAAATTAGCCGACGTTCAACAATTTTATATTTTTTTTTTATCAATTAAATTAAAACAAAAAGAGTATTTTTACAAAATTGCTCGTATAATTTTTAAAACTTTCTTCATGTGAAATTTTTTCAATAAAAAAAATTATAAAAATTTTTAAATGTCGGCGAACTTTATTGTCATTAGTTATTCTTAGTACAGATAATTAAATATATTGAAAAATAATTTAGGGTGTCAATATTTAGACCTCTGTCAATAATTGGGGCTTTTACCTTAATTATTTTTTAAATAATATCACTTCTTCTTTAAATTATTTTTTTTCTTATAATTAATTTTAAAAAAAAATTAAATTATAACCTCAAATTTTTGAAAACTGCAAGAAGATAAAATCAGTTTATTTCCGTACGATGAGTTAACATTTACTGAAGGTAACTCGGAGATCACGAGTTCAATTTCCGGCAGCCGCGAAAAAATTTATCACTTATTTAATTTTTCTTCTTATTAAAATTAGAAAAATTTTTTTTTTCAGTGAAAGAAAAAATAAATTTTACTTTACTATCAATAATTAACCTAAAAATAAACTAAATTGAATTTTTTGAATTTATTACTTCCAAAACTCACCGGTTGGGGGGCAGCACTTCCTTGTCATATTCTTGGAGAGACACATGTGTTTACTTTTTCTAATTTGACACCTTGCAGGAGGTTATTGTTAAACAATAAACACCAAATTGAATAAAAATATTTTCCATTATATTTTAATAGAAAATTAATTAAAATTACTAACAATGGATCGATGGGTACATGACAATCTGTCACTATTATTAGATTTTCCAGTTCCGGAGGATCTAACTCAGTAAGTAATTAAAAATTCTGTACTTGTTAATTTTTTGACAATTTTTCAGAATTTTAGCAATTAAAAATTCTATGACATTTAAGTTAGCTGTCACTTGACAATTTTATAATTTTTTTTAACAAATAAATTTGCTCCAAAAAATTATTTTTAAAAAATTACATTTGTAGTTTTTTTAAATTTCTAAATATCAATTTTTTTTTATAATTTTTTTTTTGCCATAATTTATTTGTTACAAAAATTCTTAAAATTATCAACTATCTGCTAAGTTAATTTTCATAAAAATTCTAAATGTATTAATTTTATAAAATTTCCACTAACAATTTTTATTAATTTTCGCATACGGAGTTTTTTAATGAATTTTTTCACAATTAATTGCTATAATATTCTGAAAAAATTTTTTGTCAAATTAAAAAACAATTTTTTTTTATGAATGTTTAACAGAAATAAAAAACATTGTCATATTTCTGCTAATTTCAGTGTTTTAAAATTTTTTATTAAAGTAATAAATATAATTAAAATAATTACCAGGTACATTCTGCAAATTCACAATGAAAGGGATTTAGATGATTATCTTCAAACTTTATTGGACTTTAGCAATCCAAAGCATCGTAATTTTGTCCTGGAGTTAAAGCGAAAAAAAGGTGCGTGTATTACTTGTCAATTTTAACGTCTAATATTTTATTTTTTCTTACTCATTTGTTTATTTTTTTTTCAGGCGCAGAAAATTTACTGACTGGTTACAAGAAAGTCGATGACAATTCTAATTTTTCCCAGAAAACAAATGAGAAGAAGAAAAATAAGAGCAAGGAGAAAGAAAAGGAAGAAAATCCACCAGAGAAGTCCGGAAAAAAAAAGTCCAAGTTTGTTAATATTTTTTCTGATGATGGCAAGGATAAATTTACCGTGATGTTGAAGAGTATGATTTAGATTATTTTTATTTGTATAAAAATTTTTTATTTGTACTGATGAGTAAAAATTAATTTATAGACAGGCACAAGTGCGACTGTGAAGCGAAGAGAATCATTCTCTAGTGAACAATTGTCTCAATTGTGGAAGAATCGTTTGCACGCAGGAAGGTCCGGGGCCGTGTTTTTTTTGTAATGAACTTGTTTGCACGCCGGATCAACAAGCAATTCTTGCGATGCAGACTAAGCAGTCAGATAATTTGTATAACAAATTGATGGAACAGAAAGTTAGTAAGGATCAGATGCAAGCTGCTTTGTTGCAAAGAGACAAACTTGTAGAGTTTGATCGCAACAGGTATTTTCATTTCTTCTATATTATTTACATCTTCAATTTTTTAGACAGAAAAATTGATTCAATCAAAAAATTAAAAAAAAAATTTTATTGTTTATTTTTATCTCATAATAGTGTAAAACGTACTCAAGTAATTGACGACCAGTCTGATTACTACCAATCAACAGACAGCGTCTGGTTGTCGAATAAAGAACGCGCTGAAATTCAGAAACACCAGGAAGAAATGAGAAGTCGAAAACACGCCTCGCGTTTGTCAAAAAAAGTAACCCTTGATTTGTACGGGCGTCAGGTTATAGACGAGCCTGAAAATTATGATAATTTGCCATTACCTCAACAAAGTCAAGCTCAAAGCATCAACGATGTTGTTTGTCCTGATTTGGAGTTCGATCTTCCTCAGGTATTTTTTTCTTCTCATTAAATAGAACCATTAGATCAATTATTCACCATTGCATATTATAATAATTAATGAAAATTATTTAGTACGTAGAGACAAATAATATTCTGAAGAATATATCAAACAATTCAAACGCTTCGACGACTATCCGTCGAATTCAAGACAAAGAACTTCTGGACATGGTTGATGAAGGCTACTGCCTTTCTATGCATCAACCATATGCTTCTCTTCTAGTCGCAGGCATTAAAATGTAATTATTAATTCATTTTTTTATTATTAACCTTCCGTTATTTTTGCTATTGAGGGAATCCCCGGAATTTTTACTTTTCTGAACTATTAAGAAGGTCTTTTTGCTCCAGTTTAGTCACAACAACTGTAGTAGTCAATATTCGATAAATTAAAATTTTAAAAATTAAAATTAAAGTTAATTTTAATTTAATAAGACTTGAAATCGATTTGACAACAATGTCGAGCTAAAAAATATTCCGGGGATTCCCCGGAATTATTTCAACGCCCTCTGGATTTTTAGCGCGTATTGCGGAAATTTAAATATTAACATTGTAGGCATGAAGGAAGAACATGGTACTCAGCACACCGAGGACGGTTGTGGATTCACGCTGCGGCTAAAGTTGTTTCTAAAGAAGAAATCACCGCCTTGGAAGATCATTACAAAAATTTTAATGGTACCTTATAAATAAATTATAAAAATTATTAAATTAAAAAAAATATTAAATTATAAAAATTATTAAATTATTATTGATTCATTTTGTAAATTATTTTTTTTTAATTTTTTTTAATTAAAAAAAAAATTTTTTTTTATTTTTTTCAGAAAATTATATCTTTCCAAAAACATACCCATCTGGTTGTCTCATCGGCTGTGTGACTGTCGTTGACGTTCTCCCGCAAGATGAATACCGTAAAATTAACCCCGACGGTGATTCAGACTCACCTTATGTGTTTATTTGTCAAGATAGTCGTGAATTATCTTTGAAATTTCCCATGCAAGGGAAACATAAGATATGTAAGTAGATATTTTGTTTATATTTAATATTTGTAAGTACTAAAAATAATAATAATGTAAAAATTTTTCAGATAAACTGGATAAACAAATTCACAAAGCTGCATTGAAGCATATATAAGTTTGAAAATTTATGTATAAATATGTTGTTAAATTATTTTTTAAGTGACTAAAAGTCATTTTCATGTTTATATTTAAATTTATATTAATTATCTTTATGAAGTAAATTTAAGAAGAAATGATAAAATTTACTTTTTTCCTAAAAATTGTTAATTTCCAAAATTTAGGCCGACTTTAAATGGCCATAACTTTTGAACTAATCAAAATTTTTAAACCGGTCAAATTTTATCTTGAAAAAGAGACTTTTTGCTACAACTTCCTCTCTGAATATTTTTCTCTAGCGCCAATAGCAATCAAGTTAAAAATTATTCAATATTAATTACAGGATCAAAATTTAAAATCTTAAAAATTTTCAAACTTTGATCCGTAATTAAAAATATCCAACTAATTATTTTTATGTCTTCGCCGGCATTTTTATAATCCTCAGGCCCTTAGTTTTAAGACCCACTACAATTTTTTTCGAGAATAATTTTTTTCCGCCAAGTTTTCAACGCCCCCAGGTAAAAAAACTATTTTTTCAACTGAAAACTTAGAAACGTGAAGAAAAAAAAATATGTAACAATAGCAACAATTCAACATTTATTGAACCAAAATAACATAAAAGCATCGATACATATTTAATATCTTACAAATTCAGTCATACAATTATCTAATAAACTTTTTACAGTTGAATAAGGCCAAATTTGTCCACTTAATTCTTTTCCATAATTCAATAAAAAAAACAAATAAATAAATTTCTCCTCTAAAATTAATAATAATCATTAAATATAAGTAGGCGAGTCTTTGAGGTTAAACTGACAGGCTTCACAAACAAGAGCTTCTTTCTCATTAACAAGCGTGCACTTAGGACACACTTTCCCGCCACTGGCCAGAGGAATATCTTCATTACCTTTCCTCCTAGACTTTCCGCACATCTCGCAAATTTCCTTCCCCGCAGCGTTAAAAAACGTGCAGGTCAAGCAAGACCAGGTCGCAGCATCAGCTGGACCATCAATCTTCATATTCTTCACAAGATCAGAAATCTGATCTTTATCTCTCTTATTTCTTCCTTTAACCTCAACCATCAAATCGCTCCCTTCGCTATCATAATTGTACGTCGCACCTAAATCAATTAATGGCGCCTTGTCAATTCTGGGGTTAGAATTTCCATTATAATTAGCGTTCGACTTGGAACTTCTGGAACGATGTCGTTCCTCGAACTTGTCAGAACTTTCTCTTCTCTTACTTTGCCTTTCGTTCCTCAGAACGTCTTCTCTCTCAGCGACATCTTTGGAGTATCCAAGATCCTTCAGGCTGCGACATACAAAATCCCAAGAGTCAGAAGCCGTCGCAGAGTCAAGACTCATTGAAGTTTTTATCGGGGAAGATTTGTTCCCTCCGTCAAACTGATCAGGCGGCTTAATGGCTGTCGTTGAAGATTTACTGCGACGGTGGCTCCGCTTATCGTAGGAACCGTCAAACTCAATCAGTGGCGCATGCGCGTAAGTTGGAACTCCGTAAACTTGATTGTAGTGATTGTTTAAATCAGACTCAAAGCACCTTAAATCTTCGTACCGATAATTATCTGGATCATAGTTCGCTGCCAGAGGGAGCACTGGAACACGCGGAATTCCAGTTCCAGTTCCTGGAATTCCAGTTCCAGGAACGATACTTCTTGTTCCAGGAACTGCATTTCTTATTCCAGGAACCAGAACTTCAGTTCCAGGAACTGGAACGACATCAGGCCTGTAACTAATAGGATATTTAAGTCCAGTTTGATACTCATTAATTGGAGAATTTATAATTGCAGGTTGGGTGTAATGCAAGTCGTAGTTCTTGCGTCTTTGTTGGCACCGTTCCCAGAACCTGTGATTAAGGGCGCGGATAGCATTCTCAGGAGTTCCTACGTGCTTTTCTCGGAACTCGAGGACTTCTAACCAAGAAACGGTGAAGGTTTGCGACACGTTTTCCCAGATCTGCTTCATTATCTGGCACTCGACGAAGGCAACGATCGCGTCACGGCTCACGTAGGACACACGGTCCGGGTCTATGGGTCCTTCGAGACTCATCACGCCTCGCTCGTGCAGCGTCGGCTTGTAGCCCATCAGCTCGAACATCAGCTCAGCGCCTATCAAGTTTGTCTCTATCTCGTGCTTGTAGTACCCGCTGTAAGTTCGTAGAGTTCGGTATTCTTTGCGCCAAGGCTGCGCTAGCAGGTTCGCCGCATACAGAGAGATCGCGATCCACGCGGAACACGCTCGGTAACCGCTGAAGTCTGGAAGGGTTGCTGCTGATTGGTGTAATATGTGCGCTGTTTGCTCGAACATGTACTTGTTTTCGTGAGGCACTAGGTGGAGGTATTCTTTTATAAAGCCTGGAAGTGTTTTAAAGAAAAAATTGTGAACAAGTTTTTTTCAGGAGTTACAAACTTTAATTTAAGTTGAAAATTAGCAAATATTTTAATACACTAGTCACAAAAATTAAGGGATAGAAAAAAAATTTGAAATTTTTTGGTGGAATTTTTGGAAAAAAATTGAATTTTTTTTTTTTTTTTTTTTTTCAAATTTCTTGAAAAATTAATTTCTTTGATTGAAAAAATAAAGATTCTTGAGAAAAAGAATTTTTTTCATCGAAAAAATGAATAAAAATAAAAAAATTTCTCATAACGATGATTTTAGCAAACACAAAGAATTTGAAGCTTTGGGGCTCTATGAAAAAAAATCGCAGCGCTTTGAATTTTTCAGAGATTTAAGGGGACACTTGGAGGTTGAAAAATTACCGACAATATCCCTTGTTCATCCATTTTATCCAAAGTTACACCAAGTTATCCAAATATCCTTAATTATGCGAATTTTTGTCGTTTTTTCAGTTAAAGTTTTCAATTAAAAAAAAATTTTTTTGACAAAAGCTATTCACAGTATCTTATAGAAAATATCGTGTAGTTTTTAAAACCGTCCTTCGATTTCCTATACGGTCATCATTTCCAGAGTTATTGATTGTCAAAGTGACAAAATACTTTTTGCTTTGACTGACGATAACTCCGCGGCAAATCATCGTACAGGCTTTACGATTGCGTCAAATTGAAGGGCATTAAATTTTCTAAAAAAGTTTTTCAGCGAAATAATGGAAAAAAATTTTTTGAAGCCCGTAGACTTTTTTAAGACGAGAAAAAATTTGGAAAATTTTTTTGTGGTTTTCTAAGGATTTCTCCAGACCCGAACATGATAAAAAATTTTTCATGGTCGTATCTGAAAACTAGACACTTGGAGATACAACTTGCTTTTTTTTTTGCTGTACAATCATTTTTCTCGGAGTTACAGCTCGTTGAAAATCACCAAAAAATTTCGAATTTTTTTTATATCCCTCAATTTTTGTGACTAATTTATTTAACTTTAATGAAATCCATTAATAATTGTTTTTAATAAGTTAATAGTTTTTTTATAGCTTAATAATTGATGCATTTACCCTAGAAATAATAATAAAAATAATAAAATAAATTAACCTTCAAGTTTGTGTCTCAATGCAAGTTTTTCTTCACTCTCATCCATGTGTAAATAAGCAAGGTGACTTTTTTCGACATTTATGCTTATTTCTTTCAATTTGTCTAGTATCGCAGTACCTGGACGATCCAAAATGTCAAATGCCATCATTTTGAGCACTAATTACCTACGACCTGTCAACAAATCACCACCATCAGGATAATAATGACTAAATCACCACATAAAATAATTATCTATGGAAACAATTGGAAAATTGATCACGGAAATATCTTTTTTGGTGAAAATTTAGTGCAATTTACACTCGAATTTCCGTATGTCTGCTCATACTGTCTCAACCTATAAATAACAATGCTAATTATAGAAGTAATCTAGATCCATTAAATAATTCAAAAATTTCATACC
This sequence comes from Cotesia typhae, assembly GCF_013202065.1. Classification (NCBI taxonomy): domain Eukaryota; kingdom Metazoa; phylum Arthropoda; class Insecta; order Hymenoptera; family Braconidae; genus Cotesia; species Cotesia typhae. The sequence continues at coordinate 478,337 of NW_027423744.1, forward strand.
TTTTTCATTTTACCATTGTTGCAATTCGATTTCTCGTGCTTCAGCATTTTGTTTATCATTTATTATTTACCAATTCATTTATTTAGCAATAAACTAACAAATACACACCAAATATTTATTTATTGTTGACACTGGTCAGCTCTCAGTGCTTAAAAACTCGGAAAATAATTAGTATCTTGGTTTTGTTTAAAAATTCACTTATTTATTCAATGTAGTTATTGTTAAAAATACTTGGAGGTTATTATTAATTTTTGCAAAATAATAATAATAATAGTATAATGCTTCCTTGCATGTGTCGATTAAAAAAAAATCAACAATTTAATTTTCTGTTGTAAAATGTTGGCAATGGCGGAATTTATGTTTGAAATATTTCTTCGCGCCATTCAAAGATGGCGGACCTTGGGAATTCCCAATATTTATTTTTTTAAGTTCCACTTTTTACCACCAGGGGAAAATTTAACTGTATTTAATAAAAATATGTCACAAGTTTATTTAAAAATATCAAAAAATAATTTTCTTTTTGCATTTTTAAAAACGGAAATTTTTTTTTGACAATCTATCTAGTGGAGTATTAAATTTAAGTAATTTTTCTCAAGTAAATTGTATATTTTCAAGTAAATTTTGTAATTTATGAAACTTAAATTCTACTAACATAATTTTAAGATATTTTTGTTCATTTTACCTTCAAATTTTTTAATAAATTCTTATTTAATTAATAATTCAATTCCATGTTTTTCAATTAATATTAAATTATTAAAAAAAAATACTTAAAATTACAATTAAATTTATTGGTAATGCGACATTAAAACTTCACACGCATTGCACACAAATGTCAATTACATAATTACAAATAGAGTACGCATAAATATTATTATTAATTATAATTGAATTAATATCAATGTTTATGAAAATATTTTTTTTTTGTTTTGCAAAATTCAATATAATGAAATGAATAGTTAATTTAAATGTAACATGCCGCAGTATTTGGAATGTAGCGTGTGTGAAAAAAATGAATTTACTTATTATTGATTATTATTATTGTTGATTTGTAAATGAGGTAATCGTGTATTAAATAGTGTTGTTGAGATCAAGACGTGGTCTCTTACAGCGACGGACTGTAACATCTTCAGATTGATCACTGCCGCCATTTGGTGATAATACATCACGTTTTCGTTCAGCGTTCTATTTAGAAACATCGTTTATTTTATTTATGGTTTGTCATTCAATTTAAAAATACTTATTATATGAATACTGTACTCAGAAATTTTATTACAGTATTTTTTTTTGATTTTTTTAGTTATTATTTTTTTAATTAGGGTATTTGTTCACTAAGTACCTTTTTGTCCCATTGTTGATGAAGGAAACGGAGTAAAATTGTTGTTTTTTCTGTGACAATTACTGTAATAAAAAAAAAGGATTTTTGATATTAATAATAATGACAAATAAATAAATAATATTGACATTTGACAATTTATAGATTTTTTTTTTCAATTTTAATAAAAAAACTAATAAAAATTTTAATAAGAAAATTTTAATAGAAATTTTAATAAGAATATTTTAATAAGAATATTTTAATACAAAAATTTTAATAAGAAAATGTAAAAAAAAATTTTAAAAAGAAAAATTTATAAGAAAATTTTAATAAAAATTTAATAAAAATTTTTCATGAAAAAATAAAAAAAAATGGAGCAAAATTAAAAAAAAAAAAAAAATTTTAACAATAATTGATTTCTTAAATCGAAATAAGAAATTTTCAAAGGTCAGCTGATTTTTACAACTACTAATAAAAATTTGTAAACAAAAAATTTAATTTTTAAAAATGAGTACTTGTGAACTATTTTAGTCAATTTTTATTTGAAAAAAACTAAACAAAAAAAAAACTATGAATTGGTTATTTTTATACCAACTTAAAAAATGCTCCAAAATTTTTTTAATAAATACTAAAAAATTATTTGTATGATTTTAAAAATATAATTTTACACAGGCAATAATTGAAAATAATTAATAAAAAAACGAATTAACTGAAAAAAACACAAAACATCTGATACCTTGCTCCGAAGGATAATCCTTAGTGGGTAAATAAACAGAAGGTCTTTTAATACAAGTCCTGTTACCATTATCTGTATGAAAATTAGCGAAATTATTTTCATCGTGGCTAGGAAGTCCTTTCAAAAACTCTGAGACAGACTGAAACCATAATAAGACGTTAGAAAAACCCAAACATAGATGCCAAACAGTTTTACAAATAATTAACGGTAAAAAAATTGAACAGAATATAATTTTCTCACCATAGTTGCAGTGAATAACGATAAAAAAATACTTTCAATTAAATGAATAATATTAAATACTTATCAAAGTTAAAAATTAATAAACAAAATTATTTCCGCCTCGAAAAATTTCTTCTGGTGATTACTGATGCAACTTAGTTGAGGTTATGCTTGACGTTTGCCTCAAATCTTCGACATTAAGTTGGCTTTGGTGCATGCGCATGAGTTGCAGACTCGTAAGCTTGATTTACAGAGCAGAGAGCACCAGAAGGTAAGAAAATATTAACCTGTAAAATATTTATTGTTATTTTTTTTTGTAATTGTAATTAAGAATAAAAATAAAATAAATTTTAGGAAGAAATAAATAATGAGCCAAAACTCACGAAGAAGCGACGCGACGTCGACGGGTGAAAACGATAACAATGCGGTAAATGGCGAGGAGTCGGTGTCCTCGATGACAATAATGACGGCGAGCCAGCAGCCGTCAAACGTTAACGGGGAAGGTGAGGACTTCTCCGGGAACAGGTCACCGTACAGTGAATCCGCTGAAGACAAGGCCGACTCTGCGGGTGACAAAAAATCCTTGAACGCGAGCACCAACAATGTCACTCCGGTGAACAAGAACAAGTCAAAGAAGCGCAAAAAGACTCCCAGAGACGCGACAGCACCAAAGCAACCGCTCACCGGGTACTTCAGGTTCTTAAATGACAGGCGTGATAAAGTTCGCAATGAGAATCCAAACATGTCATTCGCGGACATCACCAAGGCTTTGGCTGCTGAGTGGAGCTCGCTACCCGCTGATCAGAAACAGCTGTATCTCGTCGCTGCTGAGCAGGACAAGGAGAGGTACAACCGGGAGTACAGTGATTACAAACAGACTGAAGCTTATCGGTTGTTTAGTGAGAAGCAGACCATGGAGAAGATTAACGATAAAAAGGTTGTTACTGATGCGCCGGCTACTGATCAAATTGTGAGTTTTTTTTTTTTTTTTTATAATTCTAAACTTTTTTTTTTTTTTTTTTTTTTATTAAATTAGAAATAAAAATTAATTTAGCAGATTTTTAAGAAATTTGTTAACAAATAAATCATGCCAAAAAAAAGTAGAAAAAAAATTGACATTTAGAAATTTTAAAATTCAATTTTTTGTAAATAATTTTTCTAGAAAAATTTTTTTGTTAAGTAAAATTAAAAAATGATCAAATGACTGCTAACTTTAATGACATAAATGATTTTTTAAAAATTGCACAAGATAAATACACCATTTGTTGACCGATGTGCTTAAAAGTTAATTAATTATTATTTTACAAGGTTTTTTTTTCTAAGTGTATTGAAAAAACAAAATATGGCATTTAATCATCATACTAAAAAATTGCGGAATTTATGTGCAGTGATTACAGCTTAAAAAAAATATTTTATGTTTTTTTACAACGCAATTAGCTATAAACCGGTCAAAAATAACTAGATTACATTTTTACTAATTAATAGATTTATAATATTATTTTAATTTTTAGACTGAAAATTTTTTTAATATTCTACATATTAAATTTTTTTTTTTATGAGAAAAATAACCAAATATCTGCTATTTTTATTCAACGTTTTTTTTTTTTTTTTTTTTTTAAATAGGAAAATTTGTCGGAAAAAGACAATGATGGGTTCTCTGGATTTGATATTCCGATTTTCACTGAAGAGTTTCTTGATCATAATAAAGGTATGTGTAAATATTATTTTAAGTATAAAAGTTACGCAGTAAAAAATTTTATGATATTGAAATTTTTAGAGACATAAATTTTAAATAAAAATATTTATGCATAAAAAAAAATATGTAAATTCAGTCAAAAATTTTTTTTTGTGCGTAACTATAAATTTCCATTGAATTATTTAAAAATCGATATTTTTTTTTTCCAAATCTAACTCCTTAATAATTCAATCAACAGTAAATAAATTCTATCATTATGTAAAAAATCTTCAATTAAAAAATGAATCAATTAACAGCCTGTGAATCCGAACTACGGCAGCTCCGAAAAGCAACATCTGACTGTGAATCTCAAAACGCAGTTCTCCAGCGTCACGTAGACAGTCTCCATGCAGCTGTAAATCGACTAGAGTCAGAAACAAATCAGCAGCGAACCACGAACCAATCTCTGCAGCGTCATTTTGATATTCTCCGAAATCAATTGGCCAGTTGTTTCGCTTCAGTCCCTCTCAAAGGTTTTTTTTTTATCAACCTACACTATAAATATCTGTTACATAAATATAGTTTATTATATGTCGGTAAAAATATTTACAGGAACACACGATGGTGCCAATTTACAAAATATAGACAGCTATATCGAGCGATTAGAATTTTTGTTTACCAGCGGCAGCAATTCAGACACTTCATTCCGAAATGCGGTGCAAAATGCTATTGCCCAATTCGATCTGATAGGATGACCTTCGTCTCCTTCCTCACCAACACCGGCACTACCTCCGCCGTCGTCACCTAATGTCGCAACGACTAATTCGAAACATCGCTCGTCAAGGCATTTGCGAAAGTGATGCGTTCAACGCAGTACAAATATTATCTTATCTACATGACACCCATTAAATTACTGATTTAATTTTTTCACGTGTTCTGTGAGTTTACTCGATAGATCTCTGCAAAAATAATAATAATAATAATAATAATAGTATTAATTAATTAAAGTCAATTGAATTTATTTCAAATCAATTACTTACCTGAGTGATTTTGCATTTTGTGGGTGATGGTATCCTCGTTGTAATTTAATGATACCTTGTTGTACTTGTGTGATTATTATTTTTGATAATTCTCGTGTGTTTATTGATTGTAAAAGTTCCCAAGTAGGTTGCGAATTTGATGGCAAATAATTAATCAAAGTTAAAACAATAATATTTGCTAATTTTTCTCTAAAAAATTAAAAAAATTTTTTTAAATAAATTTTCAAGTTCACAAAACAATTTCTTCATATATATAAAAAAAAAATTACTTTATAAACTTTGATTTTATTTTAAAGTAATTTTTGTATCAATTTTTAGCCAAGACTTATATAAAATAAAAATTAAATTTCTACTTGCGAGAAAAAACCGCCACCTGGCGGTGAAAATAATTATTAAAAAAACTAACCCTCAAGTTTTTTTTTTTATACAAAACAAAATTAATTTACAACATTTGATTTTACTTGAAAGTAATTTTTGTATCAATTATCAGCAAAGATTTATATAGAAGAAAAATAAAGTTTCTATTTGTGAGAAAACACGCCACCTAGCGGTGAAATTAAATAACTATTGAAAAAAAACTAACCTCAATTTAAAATCACTTTTGTAATAATTATTCCCGCAGACATAATTGATAAATTTAGTCGTTTGTTGCTTATGAGGATGATGTTCATGAGTCCTGATATAAGCCTCGACAATATTTCCCGAGCACTTTAAAACAATCGACTCAGCAATATACTTTTTATTCTGAGCGACAGAAACATCTAGCAAATGATTAATCAGCGCCATCACGAGATACCCGTGCTTGTGCATTGAATTATCTTGAGAAATTTTAAGAAACATCGCAAGTTTTTCAACAATAAAAACCGAAAAATCACTAGCGGAGTCTGTGAAGCACCTGGTGAGTGATTCGGCGACCCTAAAGCCGTCTCCAGACTCAGTAACAAGAAGCGGAAGGTACGTCTGAAGCAGATCCGATATTAAATTAAACAAAGTAACATCATTCTTAGCATTAGCAGACTCCAACCCCAGAATGACCATGGAGAATATCTTCTTGCTCAGGTGTCTCAGGTAAGCATCTTCATTATTTTTTATCAGCACAAACTTGTTGATGTAATTAAGGAGCATGCTAGCATGAGTTTTGGTGTGCATCATCGCGCCGCAGCAGAGAAATATGGTACCAAGACACCTGTAGATCCACCAAGCTAATTCGCTGTCCTGAGTTTCAGGTCGAATCGGCCCCAAGACCCACTTGTCAAGATTCATCAGTATGGACCTTGTCCTGACATCCAAAGCTGGATCTTGTGCAGTCCTTCGTCTGTTATTCAACGCCATGGCCCAGGAAATCAACGACTCAGATTCTTTAACAAACTTCTCCTTTTCTTGCTGATTAAACAGCTGGCGAATTTCATCAAATTCAACCACGCAGCGTTTAATTTCCTCCATCTCTCCCGAAGAGTCCAATCCGTGGATGCAGCACTTGAACCAGGCCTGGATGACAATCAAATTAAAATTCTTGATCCCCCTGATACCTTCCAGCTCACTATGCGCCAGAACTCCTGTCAGGTAGTTCTTGATAATCCTCGCGTCTTTGACCTTTAACGTCGAGGTAAAATGAACAAAAAGTGAAGAAGCTTCTTGCCGATTGGATTCAGCAATTTCTTTGTACCTAGCCGCTTGGACAGTGAACTCAACAGCCAGCTTCGGAAAGTCTTCATAATAGTCCCCAGAGAAGACCATCGTGCGAAGACACCCAACAACGTTGACCATCAAAGTAGCCAGGACATCTCTGCGGTCTTTGGTCAGCATCTCCAAGACCAGCTTCAGCAAGACCGGTATCTTGCTTTTAGGACACTCTCTCAAATACCTGTCGATCCACCCACTGATCAGGAGATGCTCATCTCCTCTACTCCCAACTAAAGCACCCAAGGTGTCGATGAAGGTAGACATCATTGACCTACCAAATTCGTCCTGTCGGCAACAGATAACGTTAACCATCTCAACAAACCTGTCAGCAATTGGCTGCAAGCTTAGATTACTCTCCCTGTACAGCAGCAGAACACACAGCTGTCCTTTCCAGCTCAGGATAATCCTCTTAGAATTATTGTCCGGCTGCAAAACAGGAGGCAGCAGGTTCAGCATCACCGTACAAACATCAGCAACATCAGCAGTGACACCTAGAGTCAGAAACAGAGAGATGAAGTTAAGCAGCGCTGGTTCGTTGAACTCCTGGACCTTGCACTTGTTGAACTTGGAGCAAATCCGGCCCTTGATCTGGTACCAGTAGTTCTTCTTACCAGAGGTTCCATCCTGGCGCTTGAGGACGCAGCCCAGGAAATTAAGAAACATCCCATAGCTAGATTCAGCGTCCTTGCCGTCAATCCTCTCCTTGACCTGCTTCAGCAACTCGAGAGGAGTCTTCCTGTCCATCGAGAGCGACCAAAGACCCTGAGAGGTCAGGTATGGGTGCTCCAGTCTCCGGGGGAAGTACTCCCAGAGATGATTTATTATTATTATTCTAAACTCCCACCATTCGGTGGTCAGCTTCTTCACCAGCGGAATCAGCAGCTTCAGCTCCTCGTCGATGTCTCCAGGGTGTCGGGAAAATCCTCGGAGGATTCGTTCAATTTTGGGATAGTTGTCCTTGATCCTCGAGCTGCTGCTCCCTTGGAAGACCCCGTCGATGCTGTATCCCTGGAGGATCCCCAGGTGGTAAATCAGCCATACGCTGAACAGCTCACTCTTCACTGTCGGGGTGATTTTGTCCAACGCGCAGTTCACGTACTCCCAGAAGCTGACCTCGACCTGGTCGCAGTCCTCGATGATGACCTGGATCATCAGCCACAGCTCTCTAGCACAGGAACAGCTGTACGGAGTCTTCACTCTCAGGTCCCCGGAGTGTCTCTCGAAGATCTTCAAGGATATGTAGATCAGGTCGTCGATCACCAGCTCCAAGGTCTTGCTCAAGTCGTTCATCATTTCTGCTACAGTGAACTTGCTCGCTCGCATGTACGTGAATAATATTAACAGCCAGCGCAGCTCCAGGTGCATGTGGTACAGGTGGAACTCCGGTTGGGAACACTTGTTCCCGATGTTGGAGACTGCGTAGTGGAAGATTGCAGCTGGAACTAGGGTTCTTAGTCTGCTGATGAACGTTTTTAGGACCTGCAGGATTCGGTCGATGTCTTGCAGGTCCAGGAACTGGGAGATTTCTTCACTAAACCACGCGTTGTCTACGCTGCTGATGAATTTCATTGTGTAGCTCAGGAAATCGCACACTGACTTACGCAGCTGGTATAAATTTTCTGGGGAATTTGTTTCTAGGATACGGGGGTTATACTTCTCGTAGCGCGTCAGGATCCGCAGGTTCATCCTGGAAGATTTTATTTTTAGTTGATTTTTAGTTTCCCTAAGGAGGAAATACGTGTAGAAGGCCGTTTTTACGCTGGTTTTCATTAATTTTTTTTAAATAACCTGATAGTTCCAATAAATACTATTAATTTTCATACCTTAAAAAATTTAATAAAAAATCTGCATGAAAATGTCTTTCTACACGTTTTTCCCCCCTTAATTCTTCTCAAAGGTTGAGAAAAAAAATTTTTTTTTTTATCAAAATATTTAAAAAAAAATTAAAGATAATTTTATTAAATTTATGGATCCGAATTTTTTTTATAATTTAGTTGATGACAGATTGACATTATCATAATTTTTTATGACATCAAAATTACCAATCTTTGACCATTTTTTAATTTTTTTTAACAAATAAATTAGATCCAAAAATAAAAATTGATTTTTACAATTAAATTATAATGAAATAAATTTAGCAAAAAATTCCACATGTAGAAACAAAAAAAAATTCGAATTTTTAAATATTTTTTTTTTTATAACTATTAATTTGTAATGAAAGTCCAAAAAATTAAATTTTAATAAAATATTTCATGTCTAGAGATTGAAAAAAATTACAAATCCAAAATTTTAATATAAAAATATTTTTTTTTTTTATGTGCAATTTTAAAAATTTTTTGGTTTTTTTTTTAATAGGTAATTTTTCAATAAAATAAATGAAGCTGAAGTTAGCAGACACTTGACATTTTTCTTTTATTTTTCTTGAAAAATGAACTAGGCACAGAAAATTATTTATAAAAATGTCATTTATAATTTTTCAGAGCTTCTAAAGATGAAATTTTTAAATAAAATTTTCTTGCTATAATTTTTTTGTTAAAAAAATTCTAAAAATTATCAGATGTCTCGTAACTTCAGTGTCATTAAAATAAATAATTAAAATTTTTATGTAAATTAAGTTAGCCGACATCTAAAAATTGTTAGAAATTTTTTTTACTAAATAAATGATTACAAAAAAATTTTTTTTAAATTTCAATTGTAAAAAACTTGAAATTTATTAAAAATATTTTTTAGTTCTAATTTAATAATTAAAAGAAAATCAAAAAATTAAAAACGTTGGCTAACTTTAGTATTATAAATTTTTTAAATTCGGCTAACTCCGAAAATAAATTTAGCAAATATTTAATAATTTCTATAAATTTTTTTAACAAACAAATTATGGCAAAAAAAATTGACATTTAGAAATTAAAAAAAATTAAAAATCCAATTTTTTAAAAATAATTTTTTTGTTAAATAAAATTTAAAAATTCTCTAACGACTGTTAACTTTAATGTCATCGGCAAACTTAATTATCATAAAAATGATAAAATATTTGATAAATTAATTTTGAAATTTTTTTCACCAACCTTTGAGCACTAAGTGCCATAAAATTATAAAAAAAAAAAAAAATAATAAAAATCTACTCTACGCATTCTATTAGAGGCTGCAGGTGTAAGATTGCAGTCGCCCCAGGAAGTTCATGATCGAACAGCAGCACCCGGTCGTCAATAACTTGGAATTCCTTGCAGCGGTCCAGCTGTTCCTTCATCAGCGCTGCAATTTTTGTCAGGTTAGTATCATTAGAATTAATTTTTCCAGCACAATCGAACGTCACAAATTCACTCATAGTGTTTTTCTTTTGTTTCAGGCTGACTGTTGCTATTGAATTTCGGGGAAGACGCGGTTTTGCCGGTTACTCTACAGTTTCTGTCGAAATCAGCTGACAGCTTTACACTGTACATATGTAACTATTAACTCCGGGATTTAACTGTACAATATTAATGGCGACCATCATGAACAAAGATTCAATATAAATGGAAACTATACAATAAAACAGACAATAATTTTTAATTGTTATTACGCTTGATGCTAATGCATTGTTAATGATAATAATATACTTGTGATATTAATTTTAATTAATATAGTTCAAGCTGGTGGGTACTTGTAAATTTTTTTTGGCATGCTGGTGCGGCGCGCTTCACGTTTTTATGTCTAGATTTTGTATGTATTTGTCAGCGGATTGAAATTTTTGTGTTGCTTTTTAATATTTTACTTTTTTAATTATTTAATTCGGTTTTTTATTTTTTTAAGGAATGTCAATCTGGGCACAATGACCCATTTTTTGGAACTCAGTGATGGGGTAAGTTTTTTATTGTTTTTTAAATTAGGAATAGTTTTGTAAAATCAGTATGAGTCATATTTCGCTTAAATTATTATTATTATTTTTTTTTTATTATTTATAACTTAAATTATTTATTTTTATTTTTAATATAAAATTGTAAGAAATAATTTTTGACTCAAAATTAAAGATTGAGAATATATTTAGATATTTAAAAAGTGACTTTACATTGATAGAAGTAATTAATTTACAGCCACCATTGATGCAAGCAATTTTCCTTGGTGACATTCAAGAAGTTCGCTCTTTATTGACGACACAGCAGGAAAGTGTCCATTGGAAGGATGAAAAACTACGTACGCTGGTTCACGCAGCAGCTTTTATGTAAGAGTATAATCTTATACTGACAAAATAAATCAGTAACTTAAAATCAAAAGTTTATTTTGATGACGGTATTGTATTTTTTTGATACTATGTCGGGTAAATATTTTTAAAACTACAATAAATTTTTATAATTTTGTAAGTTTAGTCTAAGGTAAAAATTTATTTGCAATTTTATTCTAATTAAAAAAATCAAATGTTGTAAAAAAATCAATTTTCTTAAAATTTATAATTTAAAAATTATATTTATTAATTTATTAGAGTTGATTTGTTTTTTTTTTTTTTTTTTTTTTTTTAATTAAAATAAAATTGCAAGTGTCAATAATTGGGTCTTTTACCTTAATAACATTTAAAAATACCTATTTGTAATTTAATAATCAATATATATTTTCAATTCTGCAGCAAAATTAGTAACATATAAATCACAATTCAAAGCAATCGGAAAAAATAAATTATGCGCCCTTTTGGCTTTGGAAATTTATTTTTTTTTTTTTTCACTAATTTCTTTATTAATAACACTTTCTAATTTTAAAAATAAAGTGCGATGGTTAATTTTTTTTCTAAGAAATTAGTAATGATTAAAATTTTTATTTTTTAGACTAAAAATCGAAAACGAAAAAGTTTTATTTTAGTAATAAGAAATGTTAAAATTTTTTTAATTAAAATAAATTAATTTTTATACTAATTAAGATACAGAGTTGCAATAATATCCAATTTTAAGACCTGTAATTTTTTATTAAATATTGTACCTATTAAATAATCTTTAAAATCACAGTGGAGATCCAGAAATCCTTGAAGCGTTGATCCTAAGTGGAGCCGGAGTAAACAAAAAAGACAAGCACTGGCTGACGCCGTTGCACCGAGCATGCTGTTCAGGGAACGTAGCAGCAGTGGAAGTCCTGCTGAAGCACGATGCAGCGGTGAACATCCGAGATACGACCTGGCGAACGCCGTTGCACGTAGCAGCGGCGAACAACGCAGTAGAATGTGCTCAGCTGATCTTGCCAAAATTATTCAAAAACATAAATTTGATGGACCGAAGAAGAAGGACCTGTTTGCACTACGCGGCCTCGAACGGGCACCTGGAGATGACTCGCCTGCTCCTGGAGCAGCCAGGCTGTGCAATAAACGCCCGAGACAAGGAGGACCGATGCGCTCTGCATTACGCGGTCTCCGAAGGTCATGAAGAAATTGTAAAAATTCTCCTGGAGCACGGAGCTGAGATCGACGTCAAGGATCGGAATCTCTACACTCCCTTGCACGTATCGGTAGCTGCGGGGAAGTTTGGGTGTCTGAAGATCCTGATCGAGGCAGGGGCTGATATCGAGGCGAAGAATTCCTATGGGAACACGCCGCTCCACGTCGCCTGCTTGAATGGACACGCTGCGGCTGTTGCCGTCCTGGTCTATCACGGCTCTAATATTGAAGCTGTTAATTACAGAGGACAGACACCGTTGCACATTGCGGCCGCGAGTACTCAAGGTGTCAGCTGCTTGGAGATTCTCCTCAGCGCTGGTGCTGATATTAATGTCCAGTCCCAGGACGGCAGGACTCCACTTCATATGACTGCTATTCACGGCAGGTTCACCAGGAGCAAAAGTCTCCTGGATGCTGGAGCCTCTCCGGACACCAGGGATAAAAATGGAAACACTGCCTTGCATATTGCCGCTTGGTTGGGACACGAGTGTCTCACCACCACTTTGTTGGAGTGCGGAGCTTCTCCTGCGGCTAGGAATGCTGAACAGAGGACGCCCTTGCACTTGAGCTGTCTTGCTGGGCATATTGAAGTCTGTAGGAAGCTACTGCAGGTTCATATTTTCTTTTTTATACATTTTTACTTATTTTTGAGGTAGTACCCTCGCCAGAGTCGTTTTCTTATGATTTTTTTTTAATTTTGCCAGATTAATGTTCATATAATTCTGCATAAATTGCCGCGATTTAAAAATTTTTGACCATCTAGTTTCAGAGACATTTAATTTCAAAGTTTGAGTTTTGAACGCTCTTATACATTACGGTATACGGGATATCCAAAAGTTTACCTACAAACATTTTTATATCTCAGAAACTTTTCTTAGGATCTTTTTAAAAAACTAGAGTAACGTTAAATAACAACTAAACAATTTTTTAAAAATAATTTCATTGATAATTACCACACAGTTTCAAAGATATTTATTAATAAGTAATGAAAAATTTACCAGACTTTAGCCGAGGAAGTGGTACGTTAATAAAGCTATGGCAACAACACAAGTTTTGTGAGCCGCGAAAAAAAGTATGAGACGTGCATGTGCTGAAAAATTTGAAAAGTTTAATGTACGTTAGGTGTAATATTATAGTTATTAATTTTATTTATTTAAAAAAAAAAATAACAATGATTATTTTATGGAAATAAATATTTTTCTATATTTATTAAAAATTCAAAAAAGTTAACAATTTTAATATAATAATATATATTAATCTTTGATAAGTTATAAAAATAATAGTCAGATGAAATAATAAAAAAAAGTAAAATTTAAAATCAGTTAATACATCAACACAAAAAATTTAATTAATAATTTTTCTGAAAAAACAAAACAATACTGTCAATTATTTTTTTTTTTCAGACAAAAATTTTTAAGACATTGTAATTATATTTCCGTATATTTTTTTTCTAGGTGGACAACAAGAAAATCGACTCCCGTGACATTTGCGGGCGAACGCCCTTGCATTCCGCGGCATTCAAGGGTTCAGTGGACTGTCTAGACCTTCTGCTGTCCAGCGGGGCGAATTTCCGATTGTCTGACAACGACAACAGACTGGCCCTGCACTACGCTGCAAACCAGGGTCACTATTTGTGCGTGTTCACCCTGGTAGGGTATGGCAGTGACCCGAATGCCCAGGACGTGAACGGCGCGACGTGCCTCCACCTGGCAGCTGGAAGTTTTTCAGTGATTCACAGCGGAGATTATGCTGGGGAGTGCGTCAGGTACTTGCTCACCCACAGAGCGGACGCTCACATCCGAGACAAGCGCGGATTTACTGCGATTCACTATGCCGTAGCCGGAGGAAACCAATCCGCCTTGGAAGCGCTGTTGAACGTCTCCGCGACGGTCATTTCTAATAATCAGTCCTCGACTTTGACTAATTCGAAAAGCAGCCAGCCTTCACCCCCTATTCGCTGCGAAAATGTTTCACCGGCTTCTCCAGGTTAGTATGAATGTAATAGTTTTTTTTTTATTTATTTTTTTTTTTTGGTAATTTTTTATTTTTCAAAAAATTTAATAATTATTTTTACCTAATTAATTATTTAAAAAAAAATAAGTCATATTTTTTATTTAATTATTAATTTTTAATAAAAATTAGTGTTTTTTTTTTAATTATAAATTTATAGAAAATTTTAAAAATTGTAATCTTTTTTAATTATTTTAATTATTTTAATTATTAATATTTATAATTTTTTAAATAAATAAATTAAACTTAAACTTGATGCGGTTTTTTAGTATTTTAAATTTAAAATAAAGATAAAAACTTTATTTCAGGAGATAATTTAAAATTCAATTATCATTTTTCCAGTAGTTCCTGGAATTTTATTTAGAGTTTGGGAAAACTTTTTAAATTTTTAAAGAAGCTTTAAGTCGTCATTTTAAACTAGAAAAAAATAAATTTTCCAAAAAACTCAGCCGTCAGTAAAAAAAAAAAATCATTTTATAATTCTTAAAAAATATATATAATTTTTTTTTTTTTTAGCAAATGACTAAATATTAAATTTTTAAAATAATATTGTCAATATTAACGTCCACAATTATCATTAATTCTAATGTAATTGTTATTATGGCCCTGTCTTGACCATATTCCTGATATACAAATAATTATTTTTAAATAATAAAAATTAATTATAATTTAATAAAAATTTATACGATAATTATTCTTATTACCGATGATTAAATATATTCAAAAATAATTTAGGGTGTCGATAATTGAGACTTTTACCTTACTTTTTTTTAATAAAATTACTATTACAATTCTTTTTTATTATTATTAATTAATTATGGAAAAATATTTTTATTAATCACAATTTATGATTAAATAAAAATAAAATATTAACAATGATAAAAGATAAAAAAATAAAAATGTTTTCTTTACCCAGGTTCTTCAACCCCATCATCAACAAACCTCACTGCAGCCTCGTTGATCCAAGGACCGGGGAATCCAGCATTGACGCCGCTCCACCTTGCAGCATTTTGCGGCCACGGGGAAATTTTAAGGCTGCTATTGCCGCTGTTTCCTAGCACGAACATCCGGGAGGATACGGGTAAAACTCCCCTGGACCTGGCAGCTTACTGCGGTCACGAACAATGCGTCAGATTATTATTGAGATGCGCAGCCCTGGTCTCGGTACAGGATAACGTCACAAAAAGAACGCCAGTGCACTGCGCCGCGGCAATGGGTCACTCGAACTGCCTGAAACTTCTTCTGAGCAACATGGAGGACCCCTCGGTGATCGACAGGTACGACATTAAACATCGGACCGCCCTGACCCTCGCGGTCGCCAATGAACACAAAAAATGTGCATCTATTTTGCTGGAATACAAAGCAGACTGCAATCTCCCGGACATCAATAAACATACGCCGCTGTTCCGCGCTGTTATTCAGCTCCACTATGAGCCAGATCCTGTGCTGGATCAGCTGCTGAGACACGGAGCAAGAGTCTCTGTTCAAGACAACTCTGGGAAGACTCCAGTTCATTTGGCTGCTGCTGCTGGAGGGTAATTTTTATCATTAAGCTAAAAATTCTGAGGCCGTTAGATTATATTAATTTCATTGATAAATCTAGACGCGCTTACACAAGCAGACGCTTAAATGAAAATATAATGTAATTTAATATAATATTAGCGCCATTAATTTTATCTCAGTAATTTTTACTAATAAAAATTTAGCACGGATGTATGTCATTGAGGTTATCTGTTACGTAGTTTATTTATCAGCGTTATATTTATTTATCACTGCGAAATTATTTTAGCGACTAAAAAAAAATGATAATTATGTTTAAGTACTTGACTTTAAGTATTTCTTCTTAGAAGTTTGATAAAATAGTCGGAGATTGTAGAGAAATCTTCATTATTCATTATATTAATTTCATCGAGGAATCTGCTTACACAAGCAGACGCTTTAATGAAAATATAATTTGTTTGGTTTAATTTAATCATTTAATTATGAGAGACAAGAGGGTCAATAACTATTAATTTTATCAGAAACTAAATTTGTTAGTTATGCAGACAAATCAACCTTAAAATTTATGATTGTCATAAAGTAGTATTTAAAAATTTATTTATTTATTATTTTATGATGTAATTATATTCATAAGATTTTTTTTAAGAATTTATAATAGAAATTTTCATAAAAATATTTTTATCTCACGGAAAAAATTAAAGAAATTATTATATTAATTCCGTCAGTTATATTATCTAAAAATTATTAACCAAGATTAGTAAAAACATTACTTGAGACATTACCACAAACAAAATTCAACGATATTGATATTTGATTGCTTAAAATAAATCAAATCATAACTTTGTCTCTAATAGTGTCAATAATTGGAGCTTTTACCTTACATTTAGAATTATTTTAGTATCAGTTATATTTAGTTTATATTTGTTCCGGTTATTATGCCTGAAGTTATTCTAATCCCCGTAACAGATCCAAATGTTTTGCTTTTATTACCATTAAGTATATTTATCGTACTTAATTTTTTATTCAATTATTAAGTACAATAATTCAACCTAACATTCTTGGGATTCCTTTAATGTTGAAAATAATAAAAAATTGATGAAAATTAATTTTATTACAGGCTGTACGCTCTCGAGAATTTACTAAAAGCAGACCCGAGTGCAGTGTCTCTAAAAGACGACCAAGGCTGCACTGTCCTGCACTGGGCGTGTTACAACGACCATCCGGATTGCGTGGAGTACCTTCTGCAGCAGAACTTTGTGGACACGCTGGAAAGCAACCCGCTGTCTGCGGTCCACTGTGCAGTTCACCAGGGCACAGCAGAGTGTCTCAAGCTTCTTATCAACAAGTTTGGAGGCAAAGCTGTCGCTGCTGCTCCACGAGACAATCCTGGGGGCAGGTTACCCCTCCATGTCGCAGCCGCTTCAGGATCCGTCGAATGCGCTAAATTAATTCTTCACTCCGTCGGGGCTAATCTTGCGGGTCTTGAAGCTCAAGACTACGCCGGGCGAACTCCCCTTCTCAGTGCTGCTCTTGCAGGACAAACTGCTACAATAGGTAATTTTTATTTATTTATTTTTTTTAATTATTAAAAAATTTAATAATAAATTAAAATTTTAAAATAAATTTATATCAATAATTTTAATAATTTTTTTAGAATTATTGTTGGAGTGGAAGGCAAACATCCAAGCAGTTGACGCTGGAAATAACACAGCTCTTCACCTAGCTTGTCAGAGAAAACACTCACAAGCAGCTTCTCTTCTCCTGGATATAATTGAATCATCCCAGACTGTACCTTTAATCAATTCAACTGAAAATTCTCAGAAAAATCCTTTAAAGCGGGTGGAAATTGTCAATATGGCTAACAAGCAATTGAAAACTCCACTTCATTTTGCTGCTAAAAATGGTCTTGTTGGCGTAAGTTATACTCATAATTCAGAATTGAAAAAAAAAATTATTATTTATAAGAATAAAAAAAATAATTATTATTTTAAGAAAAAAAAATTTTTAAGAAATAAAATATTGTTATTATTCTAGATAACAAGAAGACTAATTCAATTAGGAGCTAGCATAGTTGCTGTGGATCTAGACGGATTGACTCCAGCGCTAGCTTGCGCGCCCAACCCCGCTGTTGCTAAATGTTTGGCTACAATTCTCGCAGCTCATGGTATCTCATTGAATATATATATATATATATATATATATATATATATATATATATATATATATATATATATATATATTTATAAATATGACTTATTGTTATTAACGTTGGTAATTAATAATTATTTTTATTTAGGGCAAAATTTGGAGTCTACACAACAGCCGTCAATTCAACAAACCTCTGAAATTTATTTAAACGGCAAAGATTCTCAGCATAGCTCGGACTCTGAATTCTACTGACGACGATTGACAACGCTTTGTCGTAAATATCATCTTCATCATCGTCACCTAAATCGTAATCATAATCACAATCATTATCATAATCATAAATGCACTCACTGCTTGAGTTTCATTTTCAAATTAACAATAATGCCATCTATTAAAATTAGATAACGTGAGACACTTTTTAATATTACTAATTGTAAATAATAATAATAATAATAATAATAATAAAATTTCAAGTCAAAATTATTATTTTTATCATTGTTACTTCAAATGCAAATATTGAAAATACGAAAAAATAATAACAGACTTTTTTTATAGAAAATTTAAATTCTTTGTAAAGAAAATTTTTGAATAATAATAATAATAAAAAAAATATTGTTATTATTAAAAAGTAAAATTTAATTTTTTAATAATAATAAAATTTCAAGTCAAAATTATTATTTTTATCATTGTTACTTTATATGCAAATATTGAAGCTATGAAAAAATAATAACAGACTTTTTTTATAGAAAATTAAATTCTCTTTAAAAAAAAGTTTTAAATCAATTTTTTCGTATCTTTGATTTTTTGTACATAATATTAATTTAAACAAAAAATATTATTATTATTATTATTAAAATATGCAAATAATGGAATTGCTATTTTTGAAGAATAAGCCGTCTTCTTCGCTAATGCCTAATATTTAATATTTTACAATACAATTATATTATGAATAAATATAGGTGTATACATACTTAAAAAGAAATCAGCTTGCTCAATAGTTATTCTTTATATAACTAATATTAATATTTTAAATATTTGAAAAATATATATATAAATATTGAATGTATGTATTCTAATCTATTGTAATACTGTGGCGAAAAGTTTTGAGAGTTTTTGGTACTAGAACAAAAATAACCCTTACAAAAAATTTTATGACAAGTCCAAATAATTATTGTCAGTATTTTGATTGAAAAAAAAAAATTTTTTTGACGTAGTATTTTTTTTATTTTATCTCAAATTTAATTTGAAGATCAAAGTACAAGCTGTTATTATTAAAAATTATATCCATTTTTTAAAATTATATTACCAATTTATTAGGTTAAGATTTATTTGCCAAATTTAAATTAAGTGCTTCCTATTTTGTAAAAAATTTTTTTGATAAATTGAAATATTAACAAAAAAATTGCAAAAATAATTTTTTTTATTTTTTAAAAATAATTTAGTTATTTAATATTCATAAAATTGTAAAAAAATGGAAGCAGGTCATTTGAATAATTTAAAAATGGGTTATTAAAGTAACTTACCAAATGTTTTTATATTTATTTAAATTTCCATATCTGCACAAATTTAAACAATAAAAAAATGTCTAGTGTGTATTTTTACTGTAAATATACAATATAGAGGATTTGAAATTTTTACTCACGTATTTTTATTTTTATTAATTATTTTCTTACTTGTATAATCTTATACTTAATTTTATAATTTTAAATAAAATGAGCAACAGTAACCATAACATGTTACATAAAATCATCCGAATCATAGCCGGCTTCCGTATTCGCCGTCATTTTACTGTGAGAGAACAGCGAAGAATAGCTCCTGAAAAATTTTTCATGATTATAAAAAAAAAAAAAAAAAAAAAAAATTATGCTTTATTAAATAATGACTTTTGTTAAATTGAACTGTACTTTCTTAAATATTGACGATTTTAAAGATATAATATGCATTTTTGATATATTTTTCATATATACATATTTATAATATATATAAATATATAAAATATATGAAAAATTAATGTGGGTACTTAAATGAAAGGTCTCGATGAGTGTAACATCGAGATGAGCTTATATCTTTAAAAATCTCAATAGTTCACAAGATACAAGGTCATTTATTAATTATGCATCTAGAGATAGAGTTTAAAAATTTTTAAAAATTACTTGATTTCAGCTTCTTCTTCCCGCTGTTTCTTCTCAGCTTTTTCCTTTTCTCTCAACTCTCTCTGCAATTTTTTCTTGTCTTCCCGCTCGTTTCTGTCCCTTTGTTCGCGCAGCGCCCTCAAATTCGGAGTTTCAGAGCGCTTTGTTTTGTTGAGCCGATTCACGATCGTGTTAATCCGCTTGGGAACGTGAATTTTCCTAACTTCTTTTTCCTTGTGGAACCCGACTTGCCCCACTTCCATACCAGGAGTTTTTTTCAGGTTAGCCCACATTGTGTATACGACGTCAATGTCGTTTACTTTGTTTCCTTCAATACTGTTCGCTTTCACTAGCTGGGCTGCGTCGTCTAACACCGAGCTTGGGACGTCATCAATACTTTGGCCCTATTAATTAGTAATTAATATTTAATAAATAATTTAAAGAAATTAAATAGATATTTTCTTCTTTAATTATAAATATTTTTTTAGGCTGTAAATACTTCAATTATTTTGAAAGCGTTTGTTTAAAATTTTTCTTCTC
The DNA here is from genome assembly GCF_013202065.1 of Cotesia typhae. Lineage (NCBI taxonomy): Eukaryota > Metazoa > Arthropoda > Insecta > Hymenoptera > Braconidae > Cotesia > Cotesia typhae. The sequence goes on from NW_027423744.1 coordinate 498,721, forward strand.
AAGAAAAAATAAATTAATAATTAAAATTGACAATTTTTTATAATTTAATAAATTACTAAATATATTTTAATTAAAAGACAAACTTTTTGATAATAATAAAATGAAGAAAAATTTTTTTTAACAAAAAAAAAATTGATAGAAATTTCCAAAAATTTTAATTACTATTTCTTAAAAATAAATTATTTTTTAACTGAAATATGTTAATAGTCATGTGTCTGCTGAATTGAGATTTTTGTTGATTTTATTTATCATTTTAAAAGAAGAAATGATAAATGATAATTTTTTTACTAAAGAAGAAATAAATTATAAGATAGTTAATTTTTATTTAACCAATTAAAATTAATAAATATTACCGGAGCAAGACGTAAATACACGTGAGCTGATGAAAATTTGTCGACATGAAACCAAATATCTTCTGGCCATCCCCATTTAATTAAATCTTCATCTGAAAATTTTTTAAAAAATTGTAAATTTTAACAAAAAAAAATTTTTTTTTTATTAATAATAAAAAATAATACTCAAGAATAAAAATACTTACTTTCATGTTTATCAACTCCCATGAACAAAACCACTGGTGGTTGAACAACTGAAGAAATATTTGAAATAATTAAAAAATTAGCAATTATAATTTTACAACAATATAAAATATAGATTTAAATGAAAAATAATAATTTTATAAAACATAACCTTACCATCACTTTCAAAATAATATACCATGTTTGTTAATTAATATCAGACAATTAAAAAAAAAATGATTTCTTCTTTCCGTATGGGGAATTAATTTTCCATTTATTTATGTTTTACTTCCTAGGCATTTAATTTTTAATAACACATTTAATTTGTTTTGAAAAATAACAAATTATTAAAATGAAATGTGACATTTACAGCAATGAAAAAAAAGTAAAAAAGTAAACAGCATCGATGGTAGGTATGAAAAAATTAAGAGAGAAGAAATCTATATTATCAGTGTTTGCTAAATTTATTTTGATGATATTAGAATTTAAATTTGCGCGCGCAAACCAAAAGAGCGCAGATGTTGACATGTGCCATTTTGGAATTAGTAACGCAATTTGTTTTACCAACTCGGGGTAATTTTCAAGTTTACTTTATTTTGAAAGTTGTCTTAATAATTAAAACGTTAAATTTTTAAATTTCAGAGTAAAAAGTTAAAAAGAAATTTAATAAAAAATATTTTAATTGACAAAAGGAAATATTTAAATCTATTTAAGATGGGAAAGTCATTAACACTATTTGAAGGTACTTAAAACTTTATTTTTTTAATAATTCATATTCGTTGTTTACTGAAAAAAATAATTATGTTAAGAATAGACATTTTGCGTAAACATCAAGCAAATGTGATTGGAAATTAAATTTAAGTATCTGTTCCTTAAATTAAAAAATCATCCATCTGTACTAACAAGACTATATGTAAGAGATAAGATTAAATATACTTCGACTGTCATTTTTAATCTGTTACTATATAATAAACTTACAACAGATAAAGTGTCTTAATACCGGTGGAATTTAAAAGCGTTTATTACTTTATAGAGTTGAAAATATCGCGCGATCAAGTTACATTTGTCAGTGAAGATAAATGTAATCCGTAAAATCAATTCAGTGTGAAAATTACTTTAATTCAATTCATAATTTTGATCAATTACGATTACCGATTAATAATAAAATGAAGAAACAATATAAAGTTGCTCTGATTTTTCAATTAACCTGGTTGATGTTCGAATTAGAAACTCCGACAGCTCTTCCGGTTTTTGGATCACTTGATGACATCTTTGCGCAAGAAGTTCCAATTAACGACCCGGGAGTCCAAAAAAATCACCGATGCTACCATTCGAAACATTAAACGGAAGTTCATAAGTGACAGAGAACTTATTTTAGTGAAAATTGACAAAGCGACGAATCAAGTTTTTACCGGGAACAAGTATGTCCTTCATTTGACAGTCGGTGATACCAATTGTGTTAAGGGTGATTTTGGGAAAGAGTGTAAGTTGGACGTAACACGCCCGCTCAAAAATTGTTCCGCTAGAGTTTGGGATCTTCGACCTTATGCGCTCAGAATGAAAACTGATTTTCAATGTGGACCTACTGTCAATTATGGTTATCAAATAGTTTAATTAGTTCTCAGTTTTATCAAAGGGTAATTTTGTTTAAATAAAAAACAAAACAATTAAATTCGTCTAGTTTAAGGTTTCGTTGCTCTCAACGTAAATTTTATGCAAAAGTTACGAACTTTAATTTTTACCTTCGTTAAATTTGCATTCATTTTTAAACTAATTAAAATTCAGTTATTTTTAGTTTCTCTATTATTTATTTAAATGATTTTGTTACTGACGATTAAATACGAGTGAAGAAACGCAAGCTTGCATTGATTTTTGAATTTTGCTAAATTGAAACTACAAAATATTGTAAGTACATTATATTTAATACTAAAATTAACACGAATTAATAATTTAAAAAATTTATCATAAAAAAATTTTATATGTAAACGAATTTTTGAGAATTTTTATTAATCGTAATTTGTTTGTTATAACAATTCGAAAAATTTTCACATTATTGTTGATTTCAGTATCTTTATTTTCAAATTTCCAATTTTAGTTAATTGTCAATATTCGAATGTTATCTTTTACAATTAAATTTTATCTTACAGTTCATTAAAAATATTTAGTTGAATCAAAAGTTAATTTTTTTCTGTGTACAATAGTTCTTTCAAGCTTTACTGAATATGAATGTATTCATATATTTCTATTATTTTTTCCTCTTCGAAGAGGATTTCGAAGATAAATAAATATTGATTCGCTGGAAAATCATCTGGCAATGTATCCGTTGGTATTACAAAGCCATCAGTTCCATAAACACCCTAGAGTAAAAACATAAATTAAAAAAATGTCAGCACTATTAAATAATCTAATAGGTCTTACTGGAGATGGTGGACAATCGGACGTGACAAATCCAAATGAGCGTAGAGCAGAACCGACCAAAATAGGTTCCTCCATAGTTTCACACAAGCCCATTTGTATGTCAAATCCAGTTTGTATAACATATTCACCCATCGATGCTCCTAATACGATTAAGTGAACCTAAAAATTATAATTTCTAATCAGAGCGTACTAATTATAATTGAATGTTAATATTTTAATACACTAGTTACAAAAATTAATGGATATAAAAAAAATTTGAAATTTTTTGGTGAATGTTTGAAACAAAATTGAAATTTTTTTTTTTTTTCAAATTTCTTGAAAAATTAATCTCTTTGATTGAAAAAATAAAGATTCTTGAGAAAAAGATTTTTTTTCATCGAAGAAATGAATAAAAATCGAAAAATTGCTCATAACGGTGATTTTTGCAAAAACAAAGAATTTGAAGCTTTGGGGCACTATGAAAAATAAAACATAACGCTTTGAATTTTTCAGGGATTTTAGGGGACACTTGGAGGTTGAAAAATTACCGACGATATCCTTTGTTCATCCATTTTATCCAAAGTTATACCAAGTTATCCAAATATCCTTAATTATGCGAATTTTTGTCGTTTTTTCAGTTAAAATTTTCAATTAAAAAAAAATTTTTTTGACAAAAGCTATTCACAGTATCTTATAGAAAATATCGTGTAGTTTTTAAAACCGTCCTTCGATTTCTTATACGATCATTATTTCCAGAGTTATTGATTGTCAAAGTGAAAAAGTACTTTTTTGCTTTGACTGACGATAACTCCGCGGCAAATCATCGTACAGGCTTTTTGATTACGTCAAATTGAAGGGCATTAAATTTTCTAAAAAAGTTTTTCAGCGAAACAATGGAAAAAAATTTTTTGAAGCCCGTAGACTTTTTTTAAGACGAGAAAAAATTTGGAAAATTTTTTTTTTTGTGGTTTTCTAAGGATTTCTCCAGACCCGAACATGATAAAAAATTTTTCATGGTCATATCTGAAAACTAGACACTTGGAGATACAACTTGCTTTTTTTTTGCTGTACAATCATTTTTCTCGGAGTTACAACTCGTTGAAAATCACCCAAAAATCATCCCTTAATTTTTGCCACCCCGATGTCCGCTTTAATGTTTGAAACTGGTTCTAATCCGTATAGTCACTCATCACGATATCTCTGAAACTATAAGACCTAGAGACTTTAAATTTGGCAGGAATATTCCTTTCGCCGAGCAGAGGTCAGCTAAGAACGGATTTTACAAAATTCCACCCACAAGGGGGGTTGCGGGGGCGTTAATAATGAAAAATTCCCGTTTTTAAACTATAGCTCCTATCGTCTTCAAATTTGGTAGGAATCTTCTGTAAGAGATGTAGAAAAAGTCTATGGAAAAATTTTACGATAGCTCATCTCACAGGGGTTTGCGAAGGTGGGTGTTAACATTAAAAATTTTTAATTTCCAAGCTATAGCCCCTATAGACTCCAAATTCTCATTTCAAATTTTTTTCTTTGTGTCAATTATTATTCATTTTTGAAAAAAAGCCACGCAAACGTTATAATGATTAATGATTACACATTGAAAGTTACAATGAATATTAGCTAGAATAATTACATGGATAAAAGGTATATGCTGATTCGATGAAATTTGGAATTTGTGAAAGTCAAAACATTACTCTAATTAAATTTCAAATTTAGATCTAAAAATACTATTCTATAAAATGCCCAGCGAAGCGGGCGGGTAACAGCTAGTAGATAATAAATATAAACCGTTTTCCACCCCGAAGGGAAGAAAACGATTATTTCGGGTCTTGCCAAAGGCTTGACCTTTCGGAGATTACCTACCGTTACCTTTCATGTATACTCGCCCAAGTTTTACCAAAATTTACCACTAGAGGGCCCTTAAGAGGGAAATTACCCTTCTCCTCAGTCCCCTAGAGGTTGTGACGGCTAGTGCGATCGGTTTATCGGCTCGATCCTCAGTACAGCTCCGAAAAGAAGCCGGCAAGGCCTTACTCAGGTCAAGCCTTTGGCAGACCCGAAATAATCGTTTTCTTCCCTTCGGGGTGGAAAACGGTTTATATTTCAGGTCTGTGCCTTCGGCTTGACCTTTCGGAGAGGTGTTTGGAATCTGCCGGCTCACAACCTGCAGCGTACTGTGACCTGAATACTTAAACTTGCTTGCAAAGACAACATAGAAAAGAAACTAGGACTTAAATGAAATAATTTTTAATTAAATTTTTTTTTTTTTTTTTAAATGCATTAATAAATTCCATAACTTATCAATAAACTTTTTTTTTTTTTTTTATACAGCTATTGACTAGCTTGAAATGCAATCAAATCTTATTATTTAAAGTAAATCATTCTCTTTATAGTTAAACAAACCTTATCATAGGCCAATAAATAATTAAATATTATTAAATAATTATAAATAATTTCTCATACCGGTTTAAAAGTACTGAACATAACATTCTTAGATTTAACCTTTGGTTTCTCCACAGCTTTATAATAAAATTTAAAGAAGTTTTTTGGACCTCTCCAGTTACCACGATCTAAAATTTCTTTTAAATCTACCTTCTTATCAAAATTGTATGACGCTACTGCCGACCGCAATGAACCTGTATTCGCCTTAGTATTTGAAGCTACAAAAATCGATTTCAACCAACCAGCAATGATTGTTCGTGATGCTTCCTTTACTTTACCTCTCGTGGTAATAAAGTGACTCGATAGACCCGGAACTGATTTTCTTCTACTGGCTGACACCCGTATCAACTCTTTAATCCAGCTTACAACATCCAACTCTGGCTTGTCTGCTCTCGACAACTTCCAACCTGACTGTCTATGGCTCGCCGAGTCCGTTTTCGATCCGAAATTTGGCCAAAAGCTTACTGAATCTTTCTTCACTATCATTTTATTTAACTCCGTAGACAAAAGAGTAAGATCATGGATACGACGACCCGAAGCCAACATCAATAACATTTCAGTGTGTCTTGACACTTGAAAAATACTGTTTTTATCCGGAGAATTTTTACCAAGCCAATCGATTATTGACTCAATGTTCCATATTTCCTTGCGAGGAGTAGCTGCTTTGGCTTCTTCAGTACTAATAGCTTTCAACATGGACTTGACCAGCGGATGAGTACACAATTTTGCTTCTCCTTTCGGATCTACAAAGGTGCTGATAACCGATTTCCTCACCAGAATTGTCCTATATGTCAGGTTCTTTGTTCTATGCAAATAACCAAAGTAAGTTGCTAAATTCTGCGGTGTTGGACTACTTGGGGTGACTTGGTTCGTCTTACACCACTGCAGCCACTGCTTCCATGCCGAAGAATAAGTTTTCCACGTGGAATCTCTCCAAGCTGAAGACAAGAGACTGGTATCTTGCTCTGATAATCCAGAAATCATCTCGCTCCACCCCGTACTCTCCAAACCTCCAAGCACAGGTCTTTTACATTCTGTGGAGGAAGTCCCGTCGCTAGGTCCACCAGATGATCCTCCAGGTTCCACAACTGAAACGGTGCTGCGGTGCTCCTGCTCTTGAGATCTCCTCTCCAAAATGTTTTCTTCCATCTGGGTACTACCAACAGAAACAGACCCTTTGCTGTGTTCAAGTGCTGCAAGACTTTGGGAATCAGCGGTGGCGGCGGAAAAATCCATGCTAGATTCACAGTCCATGGCCTGCTGAAGGCATTTATGAAGCACGCCTCCTGATCGTTGGCTTCTATCGTCACATATTGAGACACTACTTTCGATCTGCTTGTCGCAAACAAGTCTATCTGAGGAGTCCCCCACTTTTCGAAGATGATACTGGTCAGACTGCCCTTGAGATGCCAATCTGTCAAAGGTAAGCCCCTGGACAACCTGTCTGCCAGACAATTGTATTGACCCGGCAGGTAAAAAGGAACTAGCTGGATCTGAAATTGTTGAAGTACCGACAACAGCTGCTTGGTCACAAGATGAAGAGTCTGAGATCGAGTTCCTCCTTGTTTGCGAATGTACGCCACCACCGTCTTGTTGTCCGACTGTAACAACACTGACCTGTTCTTCAAGTCGTGTTTGTATTTGTTGATAGCAATCAGTACTGTAAAGAGTTCCTTTTGGTTCACGTGCCAATTCTGTTGCTCTGGTTTCCAAGAACCCGCTTCGGTCACATTGTCCAGGTGAAAGCCCCAACCCGTTTCTGACGCATCCGTTGTTAGGAAAACATCCGGGTCGCTCCTGAATATCGGACTGGTGTGTTCGATATTCTTCTGCCACCATATGCAATCCTCTAGAGCCTCTGAAGTTATGCTCAAGCTCTTCTTTGGCCGATGTCCTGGTAGTTTTTTTAATGCCCTCTGCAAACCGCGAGAGTACAGACGGCCCAGCGGGGTTACCAAGGCCGCAAAGTTCAGCTGACCCAGCAACGATGCTCCCATTTTCCAGTTCCACTGTCTCGACAATGTTATCTGATTCATGACTTCGAGGATACGCACTTTCTTGCTGTCCGGTAACCACATTCTGTTTGACTCTGTATTCCATCGAATTCTCAAGAACTCTAACTCTTTCGTCGGCGTTGTTACTGACTTTTCTAGATTTAGCCGCCAACCAAGATATCGGAGATAACGGATTGCTTCTTTGATCTGTTCTTGAAGAACCTCCTTGTCTTGATGGGGGAACAAAAAGTCGTCTAAATAGACCAGTACCCTTACGCCCAGCTGACGGAAAAGGCTCGCTATCCAGTTGCTTATTTTGGAAAACTCCTGTGGCGCTGTAGCGAGACCAAACGGGAGACAAGTAAAATTGTAGATTCGGCCCTTGTATGCCAAACTCAGAAATCTCCGATGACTTTCCTTCATCAGAATGTGAAGATACGCTTTGGATATGTCTAGTTTGACCATGAAATCGTTCCTCTGTAAGAAACTTGGAACCTTCAATTGATTGGCCAGCCGAAATGTTTTGGTCTGTAAATACTGATTCAGGCGGTGTAAATTGAAGATTTGTCGGAAGCTGCCATCCGATTTTGGGATCAGGAACATCGTTGAGAGGAAGCCTGAAGGCCACCTTGACTCTTCTAGCACTCCCAGCTTTAGCAGTTCCTCCACCTCCTGCGACATTTGATGAAATATTTTGGTACCGAATCTTTGAATATTCCTCTCTGAGAATGGAATTGCTGGTGGCTTCTTCACAAATGGTATTGAATACCCCCCAATCGTTTTTATGATGTGCTCTGGAGCGCCCAGCTTGCGCCATTGGGGAATATAAAACTGAAGCTGGCCCGCCTGGAACTCGTAGTCATGCTCTTTGTGAAGTCGACTTCCGATTTCCTTTACCGGAGTCACTCTTTCTGTAATCAGTCTTTCTGTAATCTTTTCTCGATTCTTTTGAATCAGATCTGCGAAATGGAGCACGTGATGCAAGCTGAGACCTCTGTTTCTGGTAGGAAGAGTGTCCAAAACCAGAAGACTTCTGAGCAGGTTTGTCCTTTGTAGTTCCGTGATTGGAAAATCTTTCCTTAAACGGTTTTTGAGCTGGCGGGAAAACTTTGCTCAAACTACCTCGCTGATCTAAGAACTTAGACAGCAATTCTTCATCATACAGATGAGACTCTGACGGTGGGATTTCTGCCAGCTTCGCTGCATGATGCTGCTCCTTGGGCTTAAAGGCCTTTCTCCGCATCTCAATTACTTCCGCTCTCCTAGCGCATGTAAACTGGAGCAGATCGTCTGAGACTTCTTTGAACTCCGATTCTCCCACAAAAGTGGCTTTAATGTCTTCATACGCTCCCGGATACTTAGCTGCCAAGGATTTCATGCCCTCCATGAGTTTCTGTCTCTGCTTTAATAAGCCATGACTTAACGTGCCTGTCAATTCATCTACACGCTCCAAAAGCGTTTGGTAATAAGACTTTGACACTACCCCCTCCAGCTGTGTATTTACTTTCAATGAATCAAACACTGGTGAAGCTTGGAGCTTTTTCTGAACTTCTTTGTACCTTATTCTGCTCCACCCTGAAGAACCAAACTTCTGACACTGAATTCCCTGCGCTTTAATATTCTCTGACGGTGGGGGAATAGTTGGTTCTTTTTCTTTTACCTGAGGTGCAAAAGACAAAGCCTCAAGATCATTTACCGGTGTAACCGGCATTCCTGATACTACTGAAGGTTCTTCAAAGGCTGGTGGGGTCCAGTCTTGTCCTGGTAAAACAGACTCACTACTGTCACCAGAATGCTCTGAGTCATTGTCGGAATAATCATCGTCCTCACTCCTTCTGTGGCCACGCTGTTCCATGTATCGGATCTTTTCCATGACTATTCCAAACATGTGACGCATCTCATCCTGCAGTTCCGTTACTTTAGATCTTTTTGAACCTGGAGCATCCTGACTCAGATGCTCTCCCGGTCTTTTCAATGCCCGAGAAGAATCGTTCTCCTCATCAGAGTCTGAGCCAACTCCTTGCGGTCTCAACAACTCCGCCGCCCGCTTGCGTGAAATACACAGTGGCTTTACAGATTCTATCGCGTGCAAAAAAATTTCTGCCCGTCCAACCGAGCCTTTGAGTTTATTTACCAAAGCTGGAGGACTCATAATAAGCGCTCTAGAAAAAGACCAATTCAACATGGACACTTTAAGGTCTCTATACTGCTTCTCTGGCAAATCTGCAGCCGAAGGATTAAAGGCACGCGCCAAAGCCACTGTAGGCAAAGCGAAACGCAATTTGTTTAAAATCTGCGGGTCCACAGTCAACTCCGTTCCAAACAGAGCTTCTTTGGAAAAATCCAGTGTTTTCCAATTCAACCATCCTTCAGGCAAGCTCTCCTGCGCGACCAGCTTGACTCTATCCAAAATCCTGTCCTCTGCTTCTGTGTCAGCTGCTACCTCTATTAACTCCTCCATCGTCGTCCACTCTAGCTCCTCACTCATCTGAAACAGCCCAGGATATTAAAAAAAAAAAAAATATCCTTCATCCATTTTTTGGATGTTTAGCTCGAGATAGAATGTCTGCGAGCCTTCAATCATACTTGCGCCTGATGAGGCGAAGAAATAAAGTCGGTATGTAGAGCTGCATGTGCTAAGCACAAAGTAAAATGAGCCGTTTCGGGTTACGACTGCGGCTGCGTCTCGGCTCAAATCGAGCCTGCTGCTACGTCCCGAGTGGACAGAGGCTTCGAAGGAGCTATCTCCATTAATAGACGAGGCGACGGCTGCGTCTCTACAGCCTTAACGGCTGCCGTTGCGGCTCATGAGCCGAAACTAATACCGCTCGTCACTAAACATGCCTAGCTTTTACTGAAACATAAAACATTATTGCAAAAAATCTTACCTATCTTTTACTCAATCTAGCACGTCACAATTGAATAAAACAAAAATTTAGTTTTATTTACGAACGTTCACAACGTTATGGGCTCATATGCACTACTCAAGAAACGACAGCGTACTGAGGATCGAGCCGGTAAACCGATCGCACTAGCCGTCACAACCTCTAGGGGACTGAGGAGAAGGGTAATTTCCCCTCTTAAGGGCCCTCTAGTGGTAAATTTTGGTAAAACTTGGGCGAGTATACATGAAAGGTAACGGTAGGTAATCTCCGAAAGGTCAAGCCGAAGGCACAGACCTGAAATATGATAAAAAAAATACTTACTTGAGTTTCTGGTGGAAATCTATTAACTATCGTTATATTAACAACCGCTTTGTTGTCAGCATCTAAGTAAACATCTGGCTCGAGTAAATATTCTTCACTATAAGTTGGAAAAATAACATCATTAACAAAGATTTGAAGATTGCCCTAAAAAGTGAACAAAAACAAAAATTTATTATTGCACATTGAAATATTTTTTTTATTTTATTTAATATAAATTATGTAAGTGTTCAAATTTCTTTGAACACAATAAAAGAACAGCTTATGGCTTCGATAATTGCTTGAATTTCATTTCAGAAAATCAACAATTCCATTTTTTTTGCTGTAAAAAAAAATTAGCAAAAGTTTTTATAATAAATGATCTGAATAATCAAATTTAAAAATACCTTAATGCCAAAAAATTGAACTAGCAATACAATCAACACACTTGAAATCATTTTTATGATTAAAGAGTTTTAATTAATGCTCAATGCTCTACCCAGAAAATTTCTTCAGAAATTGTAAGTATAAAATCCTGAAACTACGTTTTAGAATTTGCAACTGAAAAAGTGACTCTGGTATACGGTATATATACATAAAATTCTGTCGAATATCAGTTAAATAATTGATGGGTTCTCATCACAAGAAAATGCAATAAAAAATCTATCGGGTAATTAATCACACCTTTGCTTCCGGTAAAAAAATTTCCTCAACAATGTATATAATATCAAAAATCAGGACATTTTTATATAATGTTAAAAATTGAAAAAATTACTACTTTATTGCCATATAATTTAAGATTTTATCAGATAATTGTCATTTTCTGACTGTCGGCTTATTTGTTTACTTTATCAATGTCACAGAGATTAGAAATTTCCAGGTTTTCCTCAATCATTAAAATTACTAATTAAAAACTTAAGGAAAACAACCAGTGTAAAATTAAAAAAAAAAAATCGATTTCAACACAGAAAGAAAAATTCTCTTGATGCAAGAAATTTTATTTTCTCGGTAGATATTAAAAAATTTGAAACTTAAAAAAAAAAAAGAAAATTAAATAAAAAACATTTTAATTGACTAAATGAAACATTTAATCGATTTAAGATAAGAAAGTAATTAACACCATTTCAAGGTTTACTTAAAACTTGAATTTTTTAATAATTCATATTCGTTGTTTACTGAAAAAAGTAATTATGTTAAGAATAGGCATTTTGCGTAAAGATCAAGCCAATGTGATTGTAAATTAAATTTAAGTATCTGTTTCTTAAATTAAAAAATCATCCATCTGTACTAATAAGATTACGTAAGAGATACGATTAAATATACTTCTACTGTCATTTTTAATCTGTTACTATATAACAACTTACAACAGATAAAGTGTCTTAATACCGGTGGAATTTAAAAGGGTTTATTACTTTATAGAGTTGAAAATATCGCGCGATCAAGTTACATTTGTCATTGAAGATAAATGTAATCCGTAAAACCAATTCAGTGTGAAAATTACTTTAATTCAATTCATAATTTTGATCAATTATGATTACCGATTAATAATAAAATGAAGAAACAATATAAAGTTGCTTTGATTTTTCAATTAACCTGGTTGATGTTCGAATTAGAAACTCCGACAGCTCTTCCGGTTTTTGGATCACTTGATGACATCTTTGCGCAAGAAGTTCCAATTAACGACCCGGGAGTCCAAAAAATCACCGATGCTACCGTTCGATACATTAAACGGAAGTTCACAAGTGACAGAGAACTTATTTTAGTGAAAAATTACAAAGCGACGCATCAAGTTTTTACCGGGAACAAGTATGTCCTTCATTTGACAGTCGGTGATACCAATTGTGTTAAGGGTGATTTTGGGAAAGAGTGTAAGTTGGACGTAACACGCCCGCTCAAAAATTGTTCCGCTAGAGTTTGGGATCTTCGACCTTATGCGCTCAGAATGAAAACTGATTTTCAATGTGGACCTACTGTCAATTATGGTTATCAAATAGTTTAATTAGTTCTCAGTTTTATCAAAGGGTAATTTTGTTTAAATAAAAAACAAAACAATTAAATTCGTCTAGTTTAAGGTTTCGTTGCTCTCAACGTAAATTTTATGCAAAAGTTACGAACTTTAATTTTTACCTTCGTTAAATTTGCATTCATTTTTAAACTAATTAAAATTCAGTTATTTTTAGTTTCTCTATTATTTATTTAAATGATTTTGTTACTGACGATTAAATACGAGTGAAGAAACGTAAGCGTACATTGATTTTCGAATGTTGCTAAATTGAAACTACAAAATATTGTAAGTAAATTATATTTAATACTAAAATTAACACGAATTAATAATTTAAAAAAATTATCATCAAAAAAATTTTATGTGTTTTTAATCTTAATTTATTTGCTGTAAAAATTCCAAAAATGTTGATCTATCTGTTGATTTCAGCATCCTTCTTAATGCTTAATGAAGAAAAACTGTTAAAAAAAAAATTGTTTGTACTTCAAAAACAATTTTATAAGAATGACATTAATGAAAAATTGATTACACTGAAAAAATGTAATACAAAACTGTTAATTAGCCAGTCAATCTTTCTTCCGTGTTCGATAATTGAATTTATTTTCACAATACATATTAAATTGGATGATTCAATATTTTTATTGTGTTTTTTTGAAATCGACAAAGCTGATCACGATTGTACTTGGAACCTGTCGTGAAACATGACCGTACTTTTTTATAACAAACGAGATATAATTAATTATTATTACAATGAATTTTTTTATCTGTCTATACGTAACATTAATTTTGCAACAATATAGAGTTATGTCAGCATATTATTTTAATTTCAATGTCATCAAATACTCAAACAAAATTATAGTTTCTATTCTACTTCACTGAATTGTAATTATAATGAATTGTAATTATAATTTTTGACAATTTCTATGCGTCATTTTTTTTTTGTTAAAAAATATTTTTCTTCATTTTATTATTATCAAAAAGTTTGTCTTTAAATTAAAACATATTTAGTAATTTATAAAATTATCAATTTTAATTATTAATTTATTTCTTAAATTATGAAGGGAACGGGAATATGGATAATGGACGAAAAAACGAGAAGAGAAAGAGAAGTTGAGATATGGATAAGAAAAGTAGCAAGGTGGGAACAAAGCAATGGAAAGGAAGTGGAAATAGAAGAAAAGAGACTAAAAATTGGAGACATCTGGAGAAGCTGGAACGAGACAAAAGGAGAAATGATGGAATGACGGTACGACAGCGAAAAAAAGAAGAGAGCAGAAGGAGAAAAAACAAACGGAGCACAGATAAGAAAAGAAAACAGAGGTGAAAGTGAAGTAGAAGAAACAATGAGTAGTGAAGTGAGGTATGAGCTGAAAAGCAAGCAAAAAAAAGGGGGAAAAAAGATAACAGAAAAAGAGAGAAAGGGAAGTGATACGAGAGAAGGGATAGAAAGGGAGAGTAAATGTAAAAAAAATAGAATCAAGGATAAAAAATATAAAAGAAAAACAGAAGATTTTAATATGGAAAAAGCATTAAAGAGAGGGAGTGAGAATGAAAAAGAATGTAAAGAGAATGAAAGAAAATGTAGAATGATGAGCTGGAACATTGCAGGTATGAAAGAGTATGAGGATGTGAAAGAACTTCTAGAGAAATATGAAATAGTGTACCTAATGGAAACATGGGTAGAAGAAAAAAATAAAGAGAAAGTAATAGAAAGGATGAGCGACAAAATGAAGTGGTGGTGCAAAGTAGCAGAAAGAAGAGTAGGATGTAAGAGAGGAAGGGCAAGTGGAGGACACTTAGTGGGAATAAAAAAAGAAATATGTAATGAATGGGAAGTAGAGGAATGGATGTATGACTTTAAAATAACGAACAGAGAAGAGAGTGAGCTAATAATAGCAATATATAATAATGTAGGAATGAAAGAGATAGAGAATAAAATAAAAAAAATAATAAATGAAAATGAGACTGACTTTGAAAAGATCATAGTAATAGGGGATTTGAATGCAAGAATAGGAAAATACAATGCAGAAGGGACGAGTAAAAAAGAAGGGAGGAAATCGAAAGATAAAAAAATAAATGCAGAAGGGTGGAGACTAATAAAAATGTGCAATGAGTTAGGACTAAAGATATTAAATGGAGCAAAAGAAGGGGATAGATCAGGAGAAATCACGTTCATTGGAGGAAAAAATGAAAATAGCTGTTCAGTAATAGATTTGGGAATGGTATTAGATAGGGGAGAAGAAGATGGAGTAGAAAAATTTAAAGTAATAAAAAGAATAGAATCGGATCACCTGCCAATTGAAATAGAACTGAAAAGACAAGAGAATAAGATAGAAAGGAAAAAGGAAGAAATAAGAGAAAACGAAGATCTAAAAAAGATAACGGAAGAAAGACTACGATGGAAAAAGGAAAAAACGGAAGAATATATGGAGGGGACAAATGAGAAATGGAGAGAAAAAAAAGAGAGCACAGAAGAAATAGAATGGAACGATATAAAAGAAGTAATAAAAGAGGTGGCAAAGATGACAAAAATGAATAAAAAGGTACGAAATGGAAAAAGAGGGGGAACACAAAAGAAAGAATGGTTCAGTGATAGATGCAAAGAACTAAGAGAAGACGTTTGGAAAAAATTGAAAGAATTGACGAAATATGGAAACAATAATGAAGAAAAGAAAAAGTATAGTATGGCAAAAAAAAATACAAGGAAGAAATAAAGAAAGTGAAAGAAGAATGGTGGGAAGAGAAAAAAAAGGAGATAGATAATGCGACAGACATGAGTAAATGGTGGGAAATGATAAACAAGTTCAGAAGTAAAAAAATAAAAAGTGCAAGGGAGAAAAAATAAGTGGAAAAAACTGGGTTAAACATTTCGCTAGCCTATTAAATAATAAAGAAAAAGGAGAAATACAGAAGAAGAGGATGGAGAAAAGAGTGAAGAAAACAGTGAGGATGAAAGGCTAGATGAGGAATTTGGAAGACAAGAATTCAGAAACGCAGTCAGAAAGTTAGGGAGGAATAAAGCGCCGGGAGGAGATGGGATCACGGCAGAATTTATAAAGAATCTACCAAGAGAAATGATGGAAGATGTCAGACATGTAATAAACAAGATGTGGATAGAGGAAGACTACAAGAGGGATGGGAAATAGCAAGGATAATTCCAATATATAAAGCAGGAGACGAAGATATAGCGGGAAACTACAGAGGAATATCCCTGCTAGACATAGGATACAAGATACTGACAGCAATGATGGCGGAGAGGATAATGAGCTGGACAGACAGAGAAGGGAAGATAAAAGAGAGCCAGGCGGGATTTAAAAAGAGAAGAGGAACAAGAGACCACATATTCACACTAAATGCATTAATAAACAGAAAGATAAGAGATAAAGAAAAACTGTATGTATGCTTTATAGACTTGGAGAAGGCGTTTGACACAGTAGACAGGGACTTGCTGCTGAAGAAGTTATGGAGAATAGGGGTAAAGGGACAAATGTACAAGATGATAGAATTGATATATAGTAAAACAATAAATGAGGTAGTAATTAATGGAGCAAAATCAGAAGAATTTGGAGCGGATCAAGGGGTGAGACAAGGTTGCGCACTGAGTTCAGTGCTATTCAACATATTCATAGACGACATGGAAGACGAAATAGTGAGAAAAAGAATAGGAGGAACAGTAATAGGGAAGGAAAAAATATATATGATAAAATATGCGGATGATGGAGCAGCAATTGCAGATACACAGGAAGGATTAAGAGGAATGCTGAAAGAACTAGAAAAATATGCGGATAAAAATAAATTAAGGATAAATGCAAAGAAAACAAAAGTGATGATTTTCAAAAACGGAGGAAGAAATGAAAAAGGGAAGTGGGAATACAAAGGAGAAAAGTTGGAAGTAGTGAAGAGCTTTAGATATCTAGGATATAATTTCACAGCCAAAAACAGCCATGAAATGCACCTAAATATAATGAAAAATAAAGCGAACAGGATAGCGAACGCGACATGGGGTGTAATAAGAAGAACAGAAAGAAACAATATGAAGGACACGATGTACCTATATAATACACTGGTAAGGTCAGGATGCATGTACGGAGTAGAGATATGGGGATGTGGAGAGGTGAAAAAAATAGAAGTAGTACAAAACAAATTAAATAGGATGGCACTAGGAGTGTCAAAAAACACCTCAGGATGCATAGTAAGGAGGGAAACGGGAAGTGGGATAATAGAAGAAATAATAAGGGAAAGGATATGGAGATACATCATAGAAATCGCAGGAATGGAGGACACAAGATGGCCAAAAATATGCCTAAGGGAAGAGATGAGAGGAATAATAAATAAGAAACCGACAAAATGGGGAAAGAAAATAGAAGAAAACGCGAAGAGAATGAAATGCGAGAAAGTAATAGAAAAAATATATAACAGAGAAGATATAGAAGAGATAGAGAGTGATATAAAGACAGGAATATAACTATTAAAGAAGCAATTGATAGAGAAAGAAGAGTCAAGGATAAGAGCATCGAAGTTTAGTGAAATATATACGGAACTAATGGAAGAAAGCGAAGAAGAAATATATTGGAAAAACAAGAAAACTAGAAGTGCATATAAAGAATTATGGGCAAGAGTAAGGTGCGGAAACCTAGTAAAAGCTGGAAAAAAAGGGGAAAAGGATTGGAAGTGTAGAGAATGCAGAGAAAAGGAAGAGACATTGATGCATGTTTTAACATGTGAAAAAATAAGGAATAAACTCACTAAAGAAAGTAAGGAGGAAATAAAGAAATGGTGGGAGGAATCAGAGGATGAAGACAAAATAAAAAAAGAAATAGTGGGGATAATGAAAAGGAGGATAAGAACGGGAACATGCAAGGTGATAAGGGAAATAGAAAATAATCTAAAGAAAAATGAAAGAGAAAGAGAGATAGGGAAAAAGGAAAAATAGACTTTAAAGAAAGAAAGAAAGAAATGGATAGAGTGAATGAGTATATAAAGAAAAAAAAAAAAAAACTATAGAAAGAACTATAAAATATAAAAATTATATACGAAAATAACAGATACCTTTATATGTATAGTAGAGTCAGGAGAAAAATATATATGTAAAACACCTTGTAAAACGCAATATTTATGTGATACAAGTAAAAATAAATCTATCTAAAAAGTTTGTCTTTTAATGAAAATATATTTAGTAATTTATAAAATTATAAAAAATTGTCAATTTTAATTATTAATTTATTTTTTTTTTTGAGAAGAAAAATTTAAAACAAACCCTTTTAAAATAATTGAAGTATTTACAATCTAAAAAAATAGTTATAATTAAAGAAGAAAATATCTATTTAATTTCTTTAAAATTGTCAATTTTAATTATTAATTTATTTCTTCTTGAGAAGAAAAATTTAAAACAAACGCTTTCAAAATAATTCAAAATAAGTATTTATAATTTATTATTTTGAACTAACAGTAATTTAATTTTTTAATTAATTAATTAATTTAATTAATTGAATAGTTGCAATTTTTTAATTAATTAGAATTTATTAAAAATTTATTTGATAGTTATTTCTTATTACAGATGACTAAATATGTTCAAAAATAAATTAGGGTGTCAATAATTGAAGCTTTTCAATTATTAAATTTTCCAATTTTTTAAACTACTCTTCCAACTATTGATAAAAAATTTTATTACCCCTGGAGTAAATCAATGATAAAGCTTTTCAACCCCTAAAACTTTTCAACCCTCGTACACATTACCAATAGAAACAAAGGGAGAGACAGAGAGTCTGGAAAGTAGTCTGTAGTAACTCTCTGGGTGTAATGCATGTACAGAGGAGTTACGTGAGGGTAGGTCGAAGTCGAACTCGGCAACTCGCGGAAGTACCAACGCGGGGGTGATATAATCTGTCATATGGGGTCGAGGAAGGCGCCGTGTCGGTTCTTTTGAGCCAACACGGACGCCTTTAAGTCGCATCGATAGCTCCACTTTCAATAGACATTTCAAAAATAGTTTTTTTTTTTTTTTTTTTTATATCTTGCATCACTAAACATCCAACTATTTATTTATAGTTTAATCATCTTCATTAAAAGTTGCGCTGAAACAGAATAACAAAATTAGTTAAAGTGAAGTGAGTGACAGTTTGACCTGGAGTCTCCGTATAAATGGGTCAATTCAACTTAGCAACCGTACACGTAATTTTCACCTGGAATTATTTTCAATTTTTCTAAATAATCTGTTTAATATTTTAGTTTTTTTATTTCTTTACACTCGCAAAAATATTTACAAATTTTTATAAATTAGCAAAATTCAACCCACATATTTTAATCGATTATTTTTTGACTTGCACCACTTAAACAATCGATTAAAGCTCGTCTGCCAAGATTTTAAAGATTAAAAAATAGCTTAATAAATTTTTCATTTTTAATTATTTTTTTTATTGATTTAAGCTATTTTTAATAGGATTTAAATTTCAACTAAAACTGGTGTTTTAAAAAGTGTTTTTCTGTTGACAATAGGAACAAATTATAAATAAATAGGGAGATAACATTATAATAAATATGGCGACGTGTAAACCATCGGAAATGACATACACGTGTGAGATTTGTGGCCTCGAGGGGTTTAACGATGAAGAAATGCGATCTCACATGGTCCTATATCATCTTCAGGGTGCTGCCAGTTGTCCTTTTTGCGACCTAGGTGAAATATCTCCTGCTGAGATGCTCGTACATGTTAATAGTGCGCATTTGGATTATTTGACTCCCAGGTAATTTTTAACACATATTTTTATTTTTTTTTTTTTATTTTTATTACTACAGAAAATTATATTTTATCTACAACAAAACTGATTTTTTTTTTTTTTTTAAGGAATCATGACAATATATTTCAGTTTGTTAAAATGCAAATATTCTAAGAGTTTGCATTGAAATAAAATTTATTATTATAATTAAAGTAAAAATTGTTTTATTTGAAAAAATGAACATAAATATTATTATTTTTAATTTATTAGCAATTATGTTTTTCTTATGAGTATAAATTGAGATTTTTTAAAAAAGCTGTTTAAAATTAGAAAAAAAAATTAATTTTTAATTTTTATTTCAATTATTTGATTTTTAATTTTAAGAGAAGAAATAAATAAAAATACAGTTTGTTAAAATTTTAGAGATAAAATAGTTCAATAATTTTTTTTTCAAAATTTTAATAATCTTTCATAATTATAATAGTAATAATAATAATAATAATTGCATCGATTTTTGCACAGAAAAAAAAAAAACGTCTGGAGTTAAGCGTAATTTTTTTTAAATTAAGAAAATCTTAAGAAAGACTGAAAAATTCTTGAATAAAGTTAAAATTTCTTAAACGAAGTTAAATTTTTTTAAGCCAAGAAAATTTCTTTGCATTTTTTAATTTTTAAAATTACATATTAATTTAAAAAAAAATTTTTTTTGTCATAATTTATTATAAAAAAAAAAGTTCTAAGAATTATTAAATGTTTACTAAATTTATTTTCATTTCAATTTATGAAAAAAAAAAGAATTAATTTAAAAAAATTCAAATTTTAGCGCGGGAAAAATTTAATTTTTTTTAACAAACAAATTAAAAAAAAAAAATTGCATTTTTTATTTTTAAAAATTTCTACATTTCAATTATTAAACAAGTTTTTTTTGCCATAATTTATTTAAAAAAAAAAATTCTAAGAGTTATTAAATATCCGCTAAATTTATTTTCATTTAAATTTATGGAAAAAAAAAGAATTAATTTGAAAAAAATTTTAATTTTAGCGCGGGAAAAAAATTTATCCTACCAACTGTTAGTTCTTCTGACAGCTGTGCGCGTTTCGCACAATTTTTCTTAGAAAAAAACGTTGCACATTAACCTAAAATTCGTAGGCCTAACAACATTCAATATGCACTAAAAAATTGTGCCTTCTAGAGTAAAAAAAAAATTTTTTTAAAATCAATAATGACGATAAAAAATCAAATCGGATGCAGAAGGAAGCGTAAACGGTAATTAAAAAATAATTTAAATAAATTATAATTCTGACAAGTGTGAAAAATTAATGATGATAATATATATTGTGTTCATAGCAAATATTAGGATTTAAGATAAAATAAATAATAATAAATCACAGTGACAGCGAATAAAAAAAGTGGATATGAATTATTTAGCACTCCGTTACGTAATTGGATTAATTAATTAATTATGCAAATGTGATCTTCTTTTAGCACACCGGAGAATGACATGATGGCGTTCATTGATGACGATTCCCTGATGGATGACTCGATAAAAGAAGAAGAGTCACAAGATTTATCCTCCTCCTCATCTTCGCTGTTTACTCGCCCGCATATGCTTAACGGTTGGAGCGAGTCGTCTGCAAGGAATGGAGAATCTTCGAGTTGTAATAATAAATCATCCTCGTCGAATGATTCTCCTAAAAATCATACGTCAACGTCTAATGTCAATAATATTAATAATAATAATACTCCCGCTAGTAGCATTAATGGTAACTATTTATTTTATTATTATTGTTGTGAAATTATCAGACATCTGATCATTTTTGATGACGTTAAAGTTAGCTGTCACTTGACAATTTTTTTATTTTTTTTTAACAAATAAATTTGCTCCAAAAAATTATTTTTTAAAAATTGCATTTGTAGTTTTTTAAAATTTCTAGATGTCAATTTTTATTTGTTACAAAAATTCTTAAAATTATCAATTATCTGCTAAGTTAATTTTCATTCATTTTTGTGAAAATTATAGTAATCAATTTTTTTTAATTGTACATTTTTTTTTTTTTTTAAATATAACAATAAAATCAAATAGAAATTTCGTTCAAAAAAATTAAAATTACAAATGATACTTGAGTTATCCGACGTTTTTAATTGTTTGATTTTTTTTTTTTAGTACTTAAATCAGAACAAAAAAATATTTAAAAAAAATTTTTTATTTTATTTTTTTATAATAATTTTTTCAATAAAAAAAAAATTCTAAAAATTTTTAAATGTCGGCTAACTTAATTGTCTTAATTGTCATAAATTAAAATAGTGACCCCACTTGAAAATATTTACCAAAAATTTTTCTACCCCAAATTATCGGAAAAATTGTGCTTAAATGATCCTTAAACATTTTCTATCCATAAACTAAAAAAATTTTTTAAATCCTGCAGGTGAACACTCAGCAGGACATGGTTCACCACTACGTACGAGCTTAAATTTACAATTACGTTCATATGCAACGCCAAAGCCCCGTGTTCAGGAGTGTCCGATGTGTCCATTTAGTTCCGACAATCCCTCAAAACTAGAAGAGCATATTAACCGACAGCACTTTGATCTCACTTCACCGTCATTTCCTCCAGAGTCACCACCTACTCGTGATGGCTCATACAATTGTCCTCTGTGCGTAACATCCTTTCCGAACCCGTCAGATCTTGAATTGCATGTCAACATAGAGCACAAAGATATTCTCAGGTAATGTTTAACTACAGTTAAAAAAATTTTTCATTTAGTAATTTATTCAAATTAAATATCGAAGTTACGAAAAAAAATTTCATTTTAAAAGTTTAAAAGCTATTTATTTATTTTGATCATTTTTTGTACAAAAATGTCTAAAATTCAGTTTTTTATTTTTATTTTTAACAATATAATATTTGTTAAAAATATATAAATTCCAGATTAAATTTATAAAATTGTTGATATAATAAAACTAGAAAATTTTTATAATTATTTTGAAAATAAATTTATTAACAGATAGAATATTTAAAAAAAAATATCATAAAGGCGTATAAAAAAAATTTTTTTTTGAAACTGACGTATTTTTTTATGAAATGTATAAAAATGCAAAAAAAAAAATTTTCTTCAAACTAAAAATTTTTTTGGACTTAAAAAAAAAAAATAAAATTTTTATTATATGCCCTAATAGATTGTTATATTAAAATATTTCTCATGAAGTAATTACAAGCATGATATTTTAGTTAAATATTTTTTTTTTTTTTTTTTTAAATCTCTTACTATTAAAAAAAAAAAAAAACTTTAAATTAATAATAAAAAATTTCAGTCCAGCAAAAGGTACGACGTCAACCCCAGAGGTGTCATCAAACGAGCCACCAGCATGTCCAGTGTGCCTGAGCACGTCTTTCCGCACAAACGAAGAGCTAACCGTCCACATAGAAGAGCACTTTGCGAAGAAAAGTAGCACGCCCTCGCCGATAGACGTCGCAGACAGTTCTCTGACGTCAAGCGACCGGATGCTGGCAAGAGACATGGAACGCCGGGAGAAAGAAGTGAGAAAACTGCGGGAGCAAAGGGAGTTTGAGATGCTCCGAGCTCAGTACGGAATGGACAACCAGGGTAACTTCCGGGAGCAAAGTGTGACGAACATGCAGCGGGCGGTCTATGCTGGAGAGATGTCTGTTGCTGACTACTACGAGCGGCAAATAGAGCTGAAAGCCGCAGAGAACAACGGGATTGATGACGGGAGTTCGTGCACCCGCGGACTGGTTTCACGCGTACGAGCGGTCTCCCAAGCTTGCCACAACGTTATCAACACCTGGATGTGTTCAACAGTGGACCACTACGCCTCGACCTACGGAGACAAGGGCTGGGGCTGCGGGTACAGAAATACCCAGATGCTGATTTCTTCCCTGCTGCAGCACACTGGCTTCAACGAGCTGGTGTACCGCGCCTGGAGCTCAGTAGCCGCCGGTTCTACGGCGAATCCCATGCGCAGCTCCATGCCCTCGATATCGAGGCTCCAGAGGATGATCGAGTGGGCCTGGTCGCTCGGCTTCGACGTTCAAGGCGCTGAGCAGCTCGGAGGGAAGCTCGTCAACACCAGAAAGTGGATCGGAGCCACCGAAGTCGTCACGCTTCTGTCCAGTCTCAGGATACGCTGCCAGCTCGTGGATTTTCATCGGCCAACTTCTCCTGATGGAAGCCACCCGGAGATGTTCCAGTGGGTCCTTCAGTACTTTCAGAAGAATGACGAGTTCAAGCCACCGCTCTATCTTCAACACCAGGGACACAGCAGGACTATCATGGGGGTTGAACAATTGAGAGATGGCTCTATTACTATGCTCGTCCTCGATCCTAGTCACACTCCCGTACAGATGGGACAGTTTAATAGCACGAGCAGTGCGCCTGGTGCTATGAGGTTGATCAGGAAGTCTACCGCTGCTATGAAGGCTAGACAGTATCAGATTGTTGCTGTCGTTGGGACTATGGAAAATGAATCTCGCTATCAGGTAGTTTTTTTTTTTTTTATGTCAGGAAAAAAAAATTCAATTTTTTTGTTACTGTGGAATTTTTTTTTTTTTTTTTTTTTAATTAGGAAATTCGAGCGTTTTTTTGGCAGTCGATAAAAAAAAAGCATTTGATATTTTTATTTTCCATTTTTTTATCATTTGTTTATTTATTTTCAGAGAGTACACAAAATTAATTTAAAAAAAAAAAATTTTTTTTTTATCAACAAAATTTAACATTTTTTTGTAAAAACCTCTGCCAAAAATTAAATTTTCATTTTTTTTCCTTCTTCCAAGTTCTAATTTGAAAAATGAGAAAAGTAAAAAAAAATTGTTAAAAATCCATGCAGATCCTTGAATTGAAAAAATTAATTTGATTAGAAATGATAAGTTTTTTCAGTAAGAAAAAAAATTTAACTTTGAATCAAACAAAAATTTTTAGTTGGAATAGAATTTATATAAATTAAAAAAAAATTCTAGATTCAACGATTATTATTTATACAGTTAAGAGACTATAGAAAATTTTGCGATGGGTATTTATTTTTAAAAGCGATTTTTTTTTGTAAAATTTTTTATAATTTTTTTTTTTTTAATTTTTTATAATTTTTTTGTGATTTAAAATTTTTTATGTTAAGTTTTTGAAACAGTTTTTAATAATTAGTTGACTTTATATTATTTTTTTTATTAATTAAAAAAATACCCGAATTATATATTTTGTATTCCAAGATATCAAAAGATTAAGTCAATTTTTTTTAATATTATTATCATAAAAATTCTATAATTGAAAAAAAAAAAAAATTATTTCAATTATAATTCGACTGTAACTTAAAAAAAAAATTTTCAATTTTTAAATAATTTTTTAAATTTAAACTCATAATTAAAAAAAATTTTTTTTTTAATTTCAGATGAGTAAAGTGCTGAGAACAACGCGAATCCCCCAAGATAGGTGAGAATTAGCAGAAATTATCAAAATAATTACTATTATGATAATTATTTTTACTGGAAGGATTTATAAATTTCAATTTTTTATTGACGTAAGAATGCATTCGTTAATTGATCAATTAATCTAGATCACTGATTAATTAACAAACAATGCTATCACTTCTGTCCATTTATATAAAAAAGCTACTGCTCAATGTTATAATTTTTTAAATTCGTACTACAGGTTTTTATTATCATCACTGATGCTGGACTTGGTGAATTTTTTTTAACAAATTTACTCTTATTTTTTAATTTTATTTCTCCTGATTCTTTATCAACTTTTAATCATTAGGAATCAATTGACAGTCAGTATTTTATTGTTAATTAAGTAATAGTAACTGGTAAATAATAAAAATAAATATTAGTCAATAATTATGTCAATCCAGTGTTTGTCACTAATTTTAGTCTCAGGTTTACAAAAATGTAAATGCTGATATTTCAATGCATAATAAATCGTGTCTCTAATATTAAACAATTAGCACTGAGTTGATGAATTTATAAATAATTTTTTTTAATTTATTAAAGATAATTCTGTGAATTAATTGTCAAAAAAAGAGCAAAAAAAAATGCGGATGTGTGCCTTTAGATTGTAAAAATATTTAACAAATTTATGTTAACAAATTGTGAGATAAATAATTGTAAATTTATTAAAAATCATTGTTTAATTAAATTAACATGGACAAATTAAAAATAAATAAATTTTTTTTAATATTACTGACACGATAAATTACACTTATTTCGATTTTAATTACTAATTAATTACAATAAGTTTAATAAATAATTAAGTAATAATTACGGATAATTAACTAATTTAATCAATTAAAAAAAATAGATTACAAGTGCACGTTACCTCACGAAAACAAAAAAAAAAATCACGAATTATCTGACAGTTAAAAAAAATAAAATATGTAAAATTATACTTTCATACTAACAATTAATAATAAATAAATTAAAGAGTATATTTAATAACAAAATAAAGTTTAAAAATAAAAACAAAAACATTAAATCACAATTGACCTTTATAGTCTGTAAGTCCACGTAAATTTGCTGTGAAAATTATAATTAATCAATAAATAAATAAATAAGTTAAAAAAAAATATATACAATTATCACTAATAAATTATTTATCTAACTAAAGCTTCTTTATCTCATCACAGTTGATCAATTTATTTATCCTTTATTAAAAAGTTGATGTGACGTTTTCATTGTTGTCATAGTAACGGTTACTATAACAACGGTTACCATAGTAACCGTAACTGTAGCAACGGTTACCATAGTAACCTTTACTATAGTAACTGTTACTATAGCAACGATTAAAAATTAATGAGACAAATTTGTAAAAATATTGATTAATTAAATAGTCGATAATAAAAATCTTGACAGAAGCGCGCAAAGCGCGTTCGATTTTCTAGTCTAATAAATAAAATTATATCGGAATAGACTGTTGAAAATTGAATCTAAAATTATCGATTACATTTAGTGATTATTGATTAATTATTAATTTTATTTATTATACGTCTGTGATGATACTGGAAAAAAAAAAAAAAAAAAAAAAAAAAAAAAATCATGATGAATGTTAAGTTTTTCTATTTACATTAAATGTTAAATTAGACAAACAAATTGCAATCGCTTCATAGAAGCACTTATTTATAATTATATTAGTTTATTCATTAAGTATAATTTATTTTATGTAATTGACGTAACTTAAAAAAATAAATCATTGTCATCAATAAAAATTTATGCTTTGTTAGACGATTGTGATTATTTATTTTTTTATATATTACAAATTAATTTTATTTTAGTTACTTATTTAGTAGGAGATAAATTAACAGCATCTTCACATCTGGAGTATATGTAAGCAAAACATTTTTAAAGTTAATTTAATTAACAAATTTCAACACTCAGTGTTGTTATGAAGTAAAATATTTCTAGATGGTAACATAAATTTAATTTAGAGATTTTTTAGTTTAATTAAGTACTCAATTATTTATTTATTAGGTGGTAAATTACTATTTACATTAATTTAGATATTAAATCCATAGTAACGCATACAAGCCTTGTGTGCTTCTATTAAATGTCTACATTCGGATTCACCTTTTTCGATTATACTGAAAAAAAATAAGAAAAAAAAAAGATTATTAACGAATATTTATAAAATTAAATTATGTTTTCAAAAATTTAGTATTAAATTAACATTTAATTTATAAAAAAATATTTTTTAATGGAAAAGTAGACAATATAATTTTTAAAAAATTTTTAAGTAATTTATAGGACAAAAAATTTATGAAATTTTTTTAAGAGCTTATACCGAGTAATTTAATTTAATAACAAAAAATTAAAAATAAAAGATGACAATTTTTTAGTTATTTGTTAAATAAACTACTATTATAAAATAATGAAAATTAATTTAGCTGATATTGAACAATTTTATGAATTTTTTTAACAAATAAATTATTGCATGAAAAACAAGGAAAAAAAAATTGATAAAAATTTTTTAAAATTAAAAATGCAATTTCTTTAAATTATTTTTAGGACTAATTTGTTTGTTGAATAAAATTAAAAAATAATTAAGTGACTGCTAATTTTAATAATACTAAAATTATCCGACATTTGACAATTTTTTAATCAATAAAAATTGTCATCATAAAAATATTTTTTAAAAATTAAATTTAGAATTTTTCAAATTTTTTTTTTTATAAAAATTAAGTTAGCTGAGATCTAAAAATTTTTAGAATTTTTTTTTTATAAAAAAAATTATTACAAAAAAATAAAAAAAAATTTTCATTTGAAAAAACCTTGAAAAATTGTGTAAAAAATTGAAAAAAATTAAAATTAAAAAAAAAAATCAAAAAATTAAAAACGTCATCTAACTTTGATATTATTTTTTTTTTTCAATTTTTTTTCTATAAAAATATTAAAAAATTTTTCAGATGTCAGCTAATTTAATTTTTATCAAATTTTTTTTACAAGATTTCAAAATTCTTTTTATTCGCAAACTTACCAGAATATTGCTTTACATAGTTTATTTTTTAAATAAAAAATTAGATTTTTCTAATTTTCAGTAATTATTGCATCATGTTACAGGTTAGGATAATTTTTTAAATTTAAATCTACGAGTTAAAATAAAACTGTTGTGAACATTAATTAAACCTTTATAAAATAAAAATTAGTAATTAAAAATTAATAAATAAATTATTATAATGAAAAACAACGTACCATTTATCACGGATTTGTTTTGTCTCCGGACAAGCACAGCAAGGTTTCAATTTCTTGTCATCTTTAGATTTATGACTAACTTCTGTCACTTTAACTTCAGTTTTCGCAGCAGAATTTCCCATTTTATTTAATAAGTATTATTTGTAGTTTATAATAATAATATTATTATTATTAATTAAATTCAGTGCACGATGTATGAAGTAAATCCTCGGACGTGTGAGCTCGGAGGTTAAATAATTATAAGTCGATATATCGAATGAAATTAAAGCGCGAAATTCAAAAAAAGTCCGTCTAGGGTTTAAAGTTGTAACTATTTTTAATACTTTAATACTTTAATGGCTGAACCAATTCTTGTAAAAAATATGGAAGCAAGTGATAATTGACACTGATGTTGAATTACACTCATGATTATTTATATATAAAAAAATATTTTATAAAAGTATCAAAGACATTAAAGAATAAAAAAATTTTTATTTAAATTAACAATGTAAGATACAAAAAATAAAAAACGTAGGAACTTAAATGAAGCAACTTTTTAAACAAAACTAGTATCGCGTCAGTAAATAAAAAGTGACTCTTGACACAAAAGATATAAGAAAGATATTTCTTCATCAAACTTAAACATAGAAAATTTTTTTTCTCTGTATTATTATATTCTTCGATTAGTATGAAAAATAATTATCTTTAAACTTGATTAATAATTAAATTCAAATGAGTAACATTTATTTGTAAAAACTTTTTAAGTTAATACAAAAGTTGTGAGATTTTTTTATCAATAAAATCAACTATTGATCAAAAATCACACAACTTAAATAAAAATAAAATTTTAGTGAAAATTTTAAATATATTTACTTTCCTGCAGCAAAATGATAAAATTGATTATCACCATTGATGATTATTTGAGGATCAATTCCAAAAATCAATTTTAAATTCGTCATGTTCTTTACAACTTCAAGATCCAAGTCGTTTTTTTCAGAGCAAAGAAGATCAAAAATAAACAAATTATTTTCAGGATCAAAAATACAATCATAGACGCTTTGTTTCGCGACTTCCATACTTTCTTTAAAATAATAAATTTGTTGAAACATATCAAAATTAATAACAAGCACACCGCCTGTTTCACTCCACTCTACAAAGTCAATAGTATTTTCTTTGCTTAAAATATACAAGTTAATTTTATTCCGATTGCTGAATTCCGTTCTCCACATCAAAAATTTACTTATCCAAGAGTCAAATTGGCTGTGAGAGACAACGAGTATTATTTTACCAGAATTCAATGCTTCTGATTCTGTGGAATTCAAAGTAGTGAATGACAGCGTTGCGATGTAGGTAAATTTGTCTTGTTCAGTGCATTCTACACAAATTGTCTTGAGACTGACATCATCCTCTTGGTTACCGCGCTTATAAAATCTTTCCCAAACAAACTGCGTAAATTTAACGTGCTCGTAGGATTGATTAGTTTGATACATTTTAGGGACAAGTATTTCGTCTTTAATGTCAGCTAGATTATTTATATCACTGCGCGCTTTTTTTTTGACGTCATCAATTTTTCTATTTCTTCTTTCTGGCTAAAATCTCTTATTTTGTGAGACAATTTAGCAATCTTACTTGGTACTTCATCTGTTGTATTACTGAAGCGTTTGTTCTTGCAATCCGGGATACTGAAAATTATAATTACTAGTTTAAAAAATCGTGAAAATTAATTTAGCAGATATTTAAGATTTTTTTTAACAAATAAATTATAGAATAAAAATTGATATGTAGAAATTTTAAAAAATTAAAATTGCAATTTTTTTTTAAATTATTTTTCAAGCAAATTTGTTAAAATTTTGCTTTATTAAATAATTACTTGTTAAATTGCACTGTACTTTCGTAAATATTGACATTTTTAAAAATATAAGCTCATCCGGGTATTACACTCATCAAGAGCTTTCATTTGAGTACGCATATGCATTTTTGATATATTTTTCATATATACATATTCATAATATATATAAATATATAAAATATATGAAAAATTGATGTGGGTACTCAAATGAAAGGTCTTAATGACAGTAACATCAAAATGAGCTTATATCTTTAAAAATATCAATAATGAAAAAATAATATTGTACTTTGTCTTATGATATTTTTAAAAATATAAGCTCATCCCGGTATTACACTCAACAAGAGCTTTCATTTGAGTACCCACATGCATTTTTGATATATTTTTCATATATACATATATATAATATAGATAAATATATAAAATATATGAAAAATTGATGTGGGTACTCAAATGAAAGGTCTTAATGACAGTAACATCAAAATGAGCTTATATCTTTAAAAATGTCAGTAGTTTACAAAATACAAGGTCATTTCTTAATTATTTACATTTTTTAAAATATAAATGACACTTAATTCAGCTGTTACTTCACAATTGTTTAAATTTTCTTTAACAAATTAATTGTAGCTAAAAAAATTATTAAAAAAATGGACTTGTATAAATTTTAATAAATTAAAAATACAATTTTTAAAAAATCATTTTTTGTTAAAGAAAATTAAAAAATTGTCAAGTGACAGCTAACTTTAATGTAATAAAAAAATAATGACATTAAAGTTAGCAGCTACTTGATAATTTTTTAATTTTATTCAACAAAAAAATTTGTTCTAAAAAATTATTTTTAAAAAATTTTTAATTTTTAATTTTATAATTTATAATTTTTAAAATTTCTAAATGTCAATTTGTTTTTTCATTTATTTTTGCCATAATTACCTGGGAGTTGATGTAAAAAAATTCTGCGAGTCGTGAGTAAAATTTTCTAATTTTATTGAAATTAAAAGAGGCTGAGCAGAACCGGCTTGCAGATTAGATGTGTCAGAGTTTGGTAAAATTGAGACATCTTTCAAAGACTGGGATAATTGGTCAGTGCCATCCATACTCACAGTATTGGTAGTATCTTCATCTTCAGATGCATATAGACGTAGAAGTTCACCAACCTCAACAGACTCAACTTGAAATTTACTGACGTCTCGTATGAACTCACCGCATTTTTTTCAATCTCATTTAAATCTTTTTTAAATACTTCATTATTTTTAAATAGTCTACTAATCTTAATATTTTGCAGGGTTTTTTTTTCGAGCTGCGTCTTTTCTCTTCTACACTTCCAAAGTCTGCAGCAGTTTCAAGATTGGTCAAAGTATTTTTCAGATCGTTGGTCAAAATATCAACATCAGCTTTTAGTTTTTCAGTTAATTGCGTTTTTGTATTATTTATATTTTTATTTGACGAATTCATTGCTTTTTAGTTAATTTTATCAAAATTACTGGGTTAGAATCTTTTAATATAAAAAATGGACGCTGATTAGTGTTGTTGCGTCTGTATGTATCATCCCCACTTTTTTAAAATAAAAAAACAGTGCTGCCATCTCTAATTTCAGAAAAAAAAAATTTGCATCATAATAGGAAGAAGAAATGGAGGTTTTTTGATTTTTATTTTAATTTCAAAATAACAATTAATAATTAATCGTGTTAATTATTAAATGATACTAAAATTAAATGAAAATTAAATTAGCTGACATCAAAAAATTAAAACAATTTTTTTTGCTTTAATTTCAAAATAACAATTAATAATTAATCGTGTTAATTATTAAATTATACTAAAATTAGATAAAAATTAAATTAGCCGGCATCAAAAAATTAAAAAAAATTTTTTTATTAGAAAAAATTTTTTTAACTTTTTTATTAAAAAATTTTTTTTTTTAATTTTTTTATTAAAAAATTATTATTGAGTAAAATATTACATTTTTTATAAATTTTTTTTTGACATAATTTATTTTATAAAAAAATCCTAAAACTTATCAGAGTCATTAATTAAATGTTGATAAAATCTTAATAAATATCTTAATAAAATCTTAATAAATACTTATTTTAATACTCAAAAAGTTCTCGGAAGATTTTATAACTAAAATTAATGTGCTACGTATGTATTAATGATTTGAAGAATTTAATAATAACCATTATTCCGGTATGAAGTCGAACGCTCAATAAAAACAAATTTATTATTTTTTCTAAAGGTTTGGGAACAAATTTTCTCGGAAGTGATTTCTTTTTCGATGAATTAATCTTTGATGTTTTTACGCATAACCGTTCTTCTATATTGATACCTCTTTCTTCTGGAGATATTTCAGGCGATTCTTCGGCAACATCATAGGGTAGGCTGTTAATAAACAAAATAACGTTAGTGATATCTTATTTTTAATTTTCTTACTGGTTTAACTAGAAGATATATGTTTTATAAACACGTACAAACTAATTTTTTAATTTCCGATAAATCCGAATTATCAATATATTTATAACACTGAAGTTGACAGTTATTAAATAGTATATTTTTTTAATTTTATAGCAATTAAATTAATAAAAAAAAATCATAGTCGCTTCACTATTTTTTAATTTTTTTCAACAAATAAATTGGTTCCAGAAATTATTTTTAAAAAATTGCATTTTTAATTTTTAGCGGTCAGCTGTCAATTTTAAAAATTTTTTTAACAAATTAATTACAATAAAAAAATGTTTTTAAAAATTTTTTTTTTTAGATTTTTTCATTCATTTATACCAAGGCCTAATTGGCCGAATGGCAAATTTATACAAATATATGTTAACAATATAAAAAAAAAAATACATAAAAGTACAATATTAGCTGTAAAAATAATGAAAAAAATAATGCACAGATCAAGTAAAACATCAAGCAGATATATAAATAAGTAATTATTAGGATTATAATTATAATACAGGATTTAACTTATTCATCAAGTAATATAATACATGATTTAACCAATTTAATAAATAAAAGTTTACATGAGAGATTTGTAAAGAACTATTAAATATCTAGTTTAAATAAATAGTCATAGACTTTATTTTTGAAAATATCTAAGCTTGAGGAATCAACAATATCAGATGGTAACTCCTCCCATAATCGTATAACAGTAATTACAAAAGAGTTTTCATATTGTGTTGTTGTATAATTAGGCAATTTAAAATTAAAATTATTTTTCTTAGCCGCCAATCTTTCTGAGCGTCTAACATCAAATTTTCACTTGTAATTTTAATTAATTTTCACATGTGAAACTTTTTAATTAAATTTTTTTAATAATTTAATTGCTATAAAATTCTAAAAAAATTTTCAATATCTGTCAACTTCAGTGTTATTAAAAAAATGGATACTTACAAATTTTGATAAATTAAAAATGCAATTTTTTAAAAATAATTTTTCGGAACAAATTTTTTTGTTAAATGAAATTAAAAATGGTCAAGCGACAGCTAACTTTAATATCGTCTGCTAAATTAATTCTAGTAAAAAAATTCCACGTGTGGAAATTAAAAACAATTGTTAATGGAAATTTTTTACAGCATTTTTTTAATGTAATTGATTGTTATAAAAATTTAAAAAAAATTGACAGCTGTCAGCTAACTTCAGTATCATAATATTTAAAAATTTATGATGGCATTTCGGTCGTTTTAATACCATCAATAATATAACACTGAAGTTGAAAGATATTAAAAATTTTTTTGGAATTTTATAACAATTAAATTATTAAAAAAAAAAACATTAATGAAAAAGTCTCACATGTGAAAATTAATAAAAATAACAAGTGAAAATTTTTAAAAGCATTGTTTTATTGTAATTAATTTGTTAAAAAAATTTTTAAAATTGACAGCTGATCGCTAACTTCAGTATCATTTTTTTTAATAACACTGAAGTTAGTAGACGACTAAAAATTTTTGATTTTTTTTAATAATTAAATTTCAATTAAAAAGACATTTATAAAAAATTGCACTTATATTTTTTCAAGTTTTTTACATGTGAAATTTTCTTTTCAATTATTTAAGTGAAATTTTTTCAAAAAAATTTCTAAAAATTTTGAAATGTCGGCTAACTTGATTTTAATTTTTTTATTGTAATTAATTTGTTAAAAAAATTTCTAAAATTGACAGCTGATCGTTAACTTCAGTATTATATATATTTATCTTTCGATAAAAAAATTCCACAAGTTTCTTGAAAGTTTAGCTTTTTAGCGAGGTATTACCTTTTAAAATGATTTAATTCATGCATTTCTATTTTCTTTTAGGAAATTCTTCAATAAGTTGATATTCATCCTTAAAACTTTCCTCTTCACTTGTACTTTCATTATCATCATTAGATATTTTTATAACTTCATCATTATCAATTTCCGTAGAATTATCTTGAAAAAGACCGACACTGTTAGCATTGAACTGCAATTGCGGTGTCTCAGTTATCGGAGAAGAATCATGAGCATCATCTGATTCCTTCAATCCATCAATAATAAGAGATTTGACTCTTAACTGATAAATATTTTCTACAAAATGACTCGATTTGTCTTCAAGGTCATCAAAGTGTTTGTTCAACTCTTGAATTTGTAAAAAATAGTCCTGTAAAAAATAGCATCCATGCTCGTCAGTAAACTTTGAAATGATTTTTGAAAATCGCTAGTATTTTTTTCTGTTTCTTCAACCAGCTTTTTTACATGATTGTCCAATTTCTCAAGCAAACATTTTTTGGACAGTTTTTTATTCTCTAAATCGAGATCACTTTTCTTCACAGTCGAATGCATTTTTCAGTAAATTAATTTAATTAAATTAAATCAATCTTTACTGCAAAAAAAAAATACTATTTATAACTTTAAATTAAACTTTTTTAGGTTAACTCCAATTTAATCCAATGTTTGGCGTCTTTTTCCCCTCTATTCGCACTATACCAAGAAGCAACAGTGCTGCTAGCTGTATTTTGTTTTCATCGCTTGGTTTTTGTTCCGCCATGTTTTTTTTATTCAAAACATTTGAAACAAAAGTTGACACGTGAAAAAAAAGTAAGGTTAATTACAAGTGTAAAATTTGTTATGTTAATTTATAATTGTTTTTTTAATTTATTAAATTAATTTGATCTGAAGAAACAGCTGATAATAATTATTTTATTATTTTTATGACAGGTAAGAAATTTTTTAATAATTTTACAGCAATTAAATAATTATGAAAATTAATTTAGCAGACATTTAATCATTTTTTTAACAAATTAATTATGGCAAAATAAAATTTATAAAAAAAATTGACTTTTAGAAATTTTAAAAAACTACAAATGCAATTTTTTAAAAATAATTTTTTTGAAGAAATTTATTTGTTAAAATAAAATTAAAAAATTGTCAAGTGACAACTAACTTTAATGTCATCAAACAATTATGAATGAAAATTAAATTAGCCGACATTTTGAAAAATTTTGTAATTTATTTTATTAAAAAATTATTTTAAAAAAATTTACATGTAAAAAATTTGAAAAACTATACTTGCAATTTTTTTTAAATACTTTTATTGCTAATTCAATTAATAAAAAAAGAATATAAAAATTTTTCGCTGTCGGCTAATTTTAGTTTCATAAATAATTAGAAAAAAAAAATTCAACGAAAAATTCCACATGTGAAAATTAAAAAAAATTTTTATAAATTTTTTCAGGTAGATTTCATAGAATCGAATCTTTTGCATTGGTCTTCATCGGCTGCCCAATTTCAAAACACAGTAACTGACAATTTTGAGATTTTTTCTAATTTTTCTTATGAAAAAAAACATTTGCGCGCCAAATTGATAGAAAATTTGAATTATGAATAGAAAATTTTTGAATGTAAATATTTTAAAAACATACTTGAAATTAAGGTCTAAAAGTTATAAGAAATGCAGCAATACTAAAAAAAATAAGTTATAAAAATTTTACAGTTACGGTGTTTTAAAATTAGACAGCTATGTCGGAATTTACTCGGAATTTTGATGAAAATTAATGACACTAAAGTTAGCAGACGTCGATCAATTTTTGATTTTTTTTATTAATCAAATTACAACTAAAAAATATTTCTAAAAAATTGCACTTATAGTTTTTCAAGTTTTTTACATGTAACATTTTTTTTAATCGTTTAATTGAAATTTTCTCAATAAAAAATTTATAAAAATTTTGAAATATCAGCTAACTTAATTTTCATGAAAATTAAATTAGCCGATAACAATTTTTGATTTTTTTTCTATAAATTAATATTTATTTATATAAATATATAACAGATGTCAGTTAACTTCAGTATAATTTATTTTTAGCAGCTTGTATAAGAAAATAATCTTTAGAATAATGTCAGAAGAACCGCCTCGTAAAAGATTAAAAGAAAGTACCCCAACGTCGAATGATTCAGCTAAAATAAGCAGCGATCAATTAAATTTCTTGACCGCAATAAAGAAGAATGATACAAAATCAGTCAACAAATTTCTGGAAAGTGTGTCCTTATTTAAAATAGACATTAACTTTACATCCAAAAAGCACTCACCAGCTCTGAACTTGGCGATAGTCGCAAACAACTATGAGTTGATAAAAAAGCTGATTGATTTGGGCGCGAACGTGAATTTGAGATCGCTCCGAGAACATCCAAGATATGTGAATTACAATCGTCTCCCGCTGCACCTGGCAGTTCACAACGGGCAAAAAAAAATAGTGGAACTATTGCTGCAGAACAACGCTGATGTTAATTCAGTAGAAGATCATAAAACAGCTCTGAGTATTGCTGCTGAGCAGAATCACTTCAAAATTGCCAAGCTGTTGATTGATTCCGGAGCAGAAATGAATCCTTGTAATTCAGTGAAGCCTTTATTTTCAGCCATCAGCAGAAGTACGTCAATGACTGAATACTTTATCAGGCGGGGTGCTGATGTCAATGCTGTTGGTAAATTTTGGTACGATCCACATGACATCGACACTACTGCTCTTGAGTTAGCTATTTACAGACAAAACCCAGCGATAATGCAATTGCTGATAGACAAAAAAGCAGATGTTAATTACCAGAGTGGCCAGGACACACTTTTGAGAATTGCCGTGATAACCGGCTCGGTTAAAGCGGTCAAGGTTCTTTTGAATTGCGACGATATTTCAATTAACGCTGTTGCTTCGCCTGGAATTTCTGCCCTTCATGTCGATTACATCACTTCTTTTTACAAATCTAACAACACAAAAAATATTTTAACTGCTTTACTAGATGCCGGCATTGATGTTAATCAAATATCTTACAGAGGCGAGAATGTTGTTGATTACTTCAAGAGAATGTCGCTAGTTATCAAG
This sequence comes from Cotesia typhae, assembly GCF_013202065.1. NCBI lineage: Eukaryota > Metazoa > Arthropoda > Insecta > Hymenoptera > Braconidae > Cotesia > Cotesia typhae. Next base: position 535,802 of record NW_027423744.1, read on the forward strand.
AAACCTGTCTTTCAACACATCGTCAAGCTCAAAGCTGCTGGACTCTATGTTTGCTCTAATATCCTGGAAGCTGTTGAAGGAAAAGAGTATTCCAGCTTTTATTCCGCCTGTTGTTCGGAAGTTCAGCGGATGAAGGAGAATAAAATTCTTGATACTAATTTTAGCTTTTATGATCTTTTACACAAAAGCCAATTTGTTGTTGCGTTAGCTCTGCTGAGTGTTGATCAAAATAAGTCCTTGCAGGAGAGGCTTTTGAGAAGACAATTTACTTTGTATGGCGGGTTGATTTATTACCGTCTGAAAAAAACCTTTTACAGAAAGAAATTGTTGGTAAAAGTTGACGAAATTCTTTTTGATATTTTTAATAGTCATCTTCCGGATGTTATCAAAAGAATGATTTACCTTTACTTAAGTAACCAAGATTTGAAATTATTAATTTAATTAGTTTAATTTAATAAGAAGAAATAAATTTTCTTTGCTGAATTATAGAAAATTTTTTTAAAATAAAATTCAAAATTTATCATCATTGTTATTAAATTTCAAATTTGTTTTATCTTGCTTCAATTCATCGGATTTATTATTTTTGTCTTTGTTATTTGTACTAATTAATTTATCAAATAAACTTTTATAATTATTATCATTGTTCACATATATTGTCTTTATTAATATTTATATTTACGCAAGCTTTTAATTATAATTTTTGTTAAATTTAATTGATGAATGAAACCGATAAACTTTTCAATAAAAAAAATCAAATATTCTCTAGCTGCTTGTAAAATTATTTATACAAATTATTCCAATCAACTATTTATAAAATTGATAAATAATTATTTGGTTTGACATTGTATTTATTATTTGCAAAAAAATTCTACAAAAACCATTTACTTATAATTTTCATAAAGCATTCCTTTCGCCACCGGAAGAGCTGCTTCTTTATTCAACAACTTTTCAACAATTGCTAATCCAAAGGCATACGCAGTCGCCGGTCCTCTGCTCGTGATAATGTTCCCTGCAGAAACAATAATTATAAATGAATGAAATAAAATTTGATGACTTATTTATCAGAATAATTAAATAATTCTGACCATCAGTTACGACAATGTCTTCCAAGTATTTATAATAATCGACCAACTGGTCTTTCATTGCCGGGTAAGATGTTACTTGCTTTCCTGGAGCGATACCATGAGCTTTCAATGCTGTTGGTGCTGCACAAATAGCAGCAATAACTCTTCCTTCACTTTCTTGTTTCTTCAATAATTCTCCAACTTCTTTGGACTAAAGTAAAAAATTTTTTAATTCTAAAAACGACTAAATTAAATTGTAATAAATAAATAAATAAATAAATAATAATAATAATAATAATAAATTATTCCTGTCCAGTACTTAAAAAAAAAAAAAAAAAAAAAAAAAAAAAAAAACTATGAAATTGAAAGAAAAAATTTCTTTTGAAAAAAAAATTAGCGTTTTCTTAGCTGAAGAAATAAAAATTTTTTTGCAGTAACTTTCTTGTTGCAAAAAAGTTTTTTTGATTTGGAAAAAAAAAAAAAAAATAATTTTAAATAGACAACTTGCAAATTTTGAATTAAAATCGTTTTTTTTTTCTAAATCATGAAAACTTTTTTTCAACAAAAAAATTTACTGTGAGAAAAATTTTTATTTCTTCAGCTGAAAAATAAAATGATTTAAAATTTTTAATAAACTAATTACTTCTAACAACATTGTTCATTTTTTTTCAAAATACATTTTTCTCAGTGTACTTTTCGGTTTAAAAATAAAAATTAATTTTCCCGCAATTTTTTTTTTTTTTTTTATAATTAAAAAATCAAATAGCCGGCTAATACCTTACCAAATTTCCCAGTAGAATCTTAATAATTACTCTTGCTAATTGTCTTTCAATTATCTTAACAATTTACAAATCCAAAGAAAATAATATATAGCCGAACTATAACTAAATAAACTTACGCTGGCAAGAGCTTTTGAACCACCTAAGCCACCAGGCAGAATAACAACATCAAAACTGTTATTTTTCACAGCATCCAGCTGAGTATCAGCACAAATTTTGACATCCCTGCTGCATTTAATACAGTCATTTCCTGTTATGCTGGCTATTGTCACATCAATCTAAAGAAAAAAATTATTCCATTATTTTTATTTTATCATCAATGACATTTATGGCGATAAATCATAACCTTAATTTACCCCAGCACGTCTTAAGACATCAGCAGTTATTACAGCTTCCATTTCCTCGGCTCCATCGGCCATCAGCACAATAGCGGTTTTTTTAGCCATCGCAATTGATGTAAATAATTTTTTTGACAAAGAAAACGAAGAAATTAGTTTAGTTGAAGTTGTAGAGCTTAATGCGAACATGAACCATTAAGTGAAATAAATGTAGATGTGTAAGTAAATTGTCGATAGTAAGTACTCACATATTTACATGATTGTAGAGCCCACAGACATGTGACCTTTTTTTTAATTCAAAAATTTTTAACAATATTTTAATAGTACTAAAAAATATATTTTAGAAATTACACTTATAGTTTTTCAAGTTTTTTTACAAATTAAAATTTTTTTTTATTATTTTGTCAATAAAAAAAATTCTAAAAATTATTAAATGTCGGCTAACTTAGAATTTTCATAAATTTTAAACACACTGCAGCTAACTGACATTAGAAATTTTTTTAGAAATGAAATTATTATGAAAAAAATTATGAGATTGAAGCTAGAGCAGTCGCTTGACTATTTTTTAATTTTTTTCAACAAATAAATTTGTTCTAGAAATTATTCATAAAAAATTCCATTTTTTATTTTTAGCGGTCAGTTGTCAATTTTAAAAATTTTTTTAACAAATTAATTACAATAAAAAAATGCTTCTAAAAATTTTCACTTGTAATTTTTATTAATTTTCACATGTGAAACTTTTTAATTAAATTTTTTTTTTAATAATTTGATTGCTATAAAATTCTAAAAAAATGTTTAATATCTGTCAACTTCAGTGTCATTAAAAAAAATGGATACTTACAAATTTTAATAAATTAAAAATGCAATTTTTTTAAAATAATTTTTCGGAACAAATTTTTTTGTTAAATGAAATTAAAAAATAGTCAAGCGACAGCTAACTTTAATATCGTCTGCTAAATTAATTATAATAAAAAAAATTCCACGTGGGGAAATTAAAAACAATTGTTAATGGAAATTTTTTAAAGCATTTTTTTAATGTAATTGATTGTTATAAAAATTTTTAAAAAATTGACAGCTGTCTGCTAACTTCAATATCATAATATTTAAAAATTTATGATGGCATTTCGGTCGTTTTGATACCATCAATAATATAATACTGAAGTTGAAAGATATTAAAAATTTTTTTAGAATTTTATAGCAATTAAATTATTAAAAAAAAAATTTAATTAAAAAGTTTCACATGTGAAAATTAATAAAAATGACAAGTGAAAATTTTTAGAAGCATTTTTTTATTGTAATTAATTTGTTAAAAAAATTTTTAAAATTGACAGCTGATCGTTAACTTCAGTATCAGTATTTTTAATGACACAGAAGTAAGCAGACGTCTAAAAATTTTTGATTTTTTTAAATTAAATTTCAATTAAAAAGGCATTTGTAAAAATTGCACATATTTTTTCAAGTTTTTTACATGTGAAATTTTTTTTTGATTATATTTAAGTAAAATTTTTTCAATAAAAAATTTCTAAAAATTTTGAAATGTCGGCTAACTTGATTTTCATAAAAAAACTGCAGTAACACCCACACTTACCCCAACTCACAAATAAACCAATTTTGCATAACTAAATAAAAAAAAAAAAAAATTAACAATATGTTTTTTTTAACAAATGTCGTACCTCTTTTTTTTAAACACTTGTTTCAATAGCGGGTTCAAAGATCACTAGTCGGAACCTAAAAAAAAAAAAAATAATAAAATAATAAAAATTAACAACATAATAAATAAGTTATGATTAATAATAGAAATAAATTTATTACCTTATGTTTATAATAAATATTGTAGTAAATAAAAAAAGAAGATAAATAAATATAAATCCAGTATCTATATCTGACAGTATCTGTCGGTTAAAACAGCAGACGAATTTTTAATGTTTGATAATGCAATGACTTGACAAGACTTTAATCACTTGATGTCTCTGGTATCTTGTATCGGATAATGAATAATTAACTATATATTAACTGAAACTATACCCAGATTGGATTGAATAATTATTTAAGTTGTCGTAAACCGCCAGACGGCGATTTGCTCGTCTAATATTAGTGTACGTGCACGTAGATACAATATTTTGAATAGTGAGGTGAGTCACATACACACAAACACACACTGAACAAAAGCAACTGCCAACACTGTACTAGTGTAGCACAAGCGTTAACACTCGTCACGTTAAAATGGAAACAGTGGGACTGAATAATACTATTATTATTATTATTTAAAAATATAATAATAATAACAATAATAATAATATAAGGAATGATTTGGAACAGGAGCGCACCCCCACAAAAGAAAAATGAAACAAAACGGCAGTACAAGATGGCGACGTTTGGGTGTTATGGCTGTTGTTGAATTTATTTTTACGTCCGGGGTGAAACTACCAACAAATTATTCATTTAACTAGTATAAACAATTATTCACACATCATCTATTTATATATTTATTATTAAAGTTATAAAAGTGATTATTTTTTTTTCAGTATTTTTATTTTATTACAAGTGGATGCATAAGTGTATATTATTTTTGTGAATGAAACAAAAAAAGGGAGACGGAGTAACAATGCGAGATTATCGTTAATATACCTAAATATATATATGTGTGGATGGATGTAGATATATAAATGTATAAATTTATAGGTAAGCATTATTATTGTTATTTTTTTTATTGCTTTTATTTTTTTCCGCTAATTGCTTTAGATTTTTTTATCGATTTTTTTTTTCTTAAATATATTTTGTATACAGCTTTGACATCATATATTTTTGCCTCTACCTGCATATATATATATATATACATATATCCACACACACATACGATACATATATATGTAAGAATTTGCTTTATTGCTCTATTTACAACTAGAATTAATAATTTTATTATTTTATTGAATTAGAACTGTACGATTTTTTTTTTTATTTACTAGATATTTACTAAAAAATAAAAAAAAATTGCCTGCGTACTTCACCGTGACTAATGAACCACTTAAAAAAAATTTTTTTAGTAAAAGGGTTTTTATAAAAAGATAAAAAAAAAAAAATTATAAATATAAAAAAAAAAAAATATTGAAACCTTTGCCAAGAAATAATTATGAAGAATATAAAAAAATGATTGTAATAAAATTTTTTTTTAAATTATAGAGTAACAAAAAGCTTGATTATTATTTATAAATATAGAACTTATTTAAAGAATTATTGTTATTGTTATATTACATAGACCCGCATGCAACAAGTCGAATGTATGTGCATCAATCGTATAATTTATTTGTTATCTAATTTAATTGTATTAAGTAATTTATAATAATAATAATAATAATAATAATAATAATAATAATAATAATAATAATCTTATTAATAATAATGATAATTAAAAATAAGTTATATGTTAAAATTGACATTGTTATAATTAACGAGAATTTTTTTTTTTTTTTAAATTTTTTTTTGTTATCGGTGGCTCAGGAATATTCGGGAAAAGAGAGGGATAAGAGCGAATAAGAGAGTGAGAGAGAGGGCGATTTAAAGAGAGCGAGAGAAGGGGCGAGAAAAAAACCGGAAGAGATCGAAACCCAGTCGATAACACTGGAGAAAGACGGTGGAGCTTCGGAGGAGGGGGAGATGTCCGCTGGCACCCAGGGCGAGATTCGGGTCGGTCCATCGCACCAGGTTTGCTAAATTCATTCCAACATCCTCATTTATTAATTTTTTTTTTTTTTTTTTTTCTTCATTCCTGCTGCTACTATTATTATATTATTATTATAATTTATAATAATAATTATTATTATTATTACAATTTATAATAATTACTATTTTTATTTTTAAAAACTAATTATTTTTTGATATTGTAATTTAAAAAAAATTTCTTTCTAAAAACTTTCTTTTTTTAAATTTTATAAAAGTAAATTTATATTTCTCTTGTTATAAATTTTATAAATAATTCGTTTGATCGAGGCTTGTTGGGATCGATCATCGTTGTGGCGAAGGTGCGCTCATATTTGAACAAAGGTTCTTTTATATTTATTAATAATACATATTATTTATTTATTTTATTTAGTGGTTTTTTTAGTCACGGTGAATTATTATTTGAACCGTCTGATAAACAAATCTTACGTCCGCCGTCGATTGCTCCGAGCAAGCCAGATGTTTCAAAAGATATTATTTAAGGGGATTCATTTTATTTGTTTCTTTAAAACTTTATCTTTATACTTATTTTTTTTAAACTTTCAATTATGCCACAAAAATTTTTAAATTTAAATGTTTATTTTACTTAAAATTTAATGACCGTATGTTTTAAATAATCTAACTGTTTTTGAGTATTTGAAACGTTTATATTAAATATTTTATCTAACTTTTTAATTTTAGAGAAAACTTTTAATTTACAGCTTAACTTTATTGGAACTTTTAAATTCGAAATAGAAAAAAATGTGTACTTGAATTTTCAAGTGGATTTAAAGAAATTTCTGATAAAAGTCTTCAATTAACTGCTAATTGTTTTGCTAACCAGCTTAATTTCTTCATTGAACTGTGATCTTATTTTAAATTAAATTAAAGTTAATTCAAGCTTCCAATTATAAAAACTTTAAAAGTTAATTATAAAAAAAATTTAATGAAAAAGTATATGAGCTCGTAAAAATAATATGTAAAATTTTTTTTAAACCATTATAAATTTTTTTTTTTGAATTGTAAATTTTTTAATTTTCATAAAAAAAAAACTTTATGATAATTTTATAAAAAAAACTTTAATTCCTCTATTGAAAAAAAATTTCCAAGATTTTTTTTCTGCATCACTAATATAAAATAATCTGAAGCTATCAAATATCACGCTCAAATAAATGCTGATTCTTCCTAGTGTGTAATTACAAATCTCAATAACATAACATATATATTAAATTTATCAGCTAAAATTTATTCAGCAACAAAAATTGTTTTTTATTAAAAAATATCTTGGGCTGAATCCGGTTTTATCTTGCTTTAAAAATAGTGATGGTTATTGACAGTAAATAATTTTAATTAAAAAAAAAAAAAAAGCAATAGATAATAATAGATCTTTAGGCATCGATAGCTAACGATGCTGCCTTGAAACGTTGATACAGGAATTGGTTTCTTGTCAGGCCCGTTTGCCTGATTACCGGCCTGGTGTGCCATCAGCAGACCTTCCACCAGATCCAGAGTTCACTAAACAAAGAGAAGAATTAAGATGGATCCCAGCGATGTCACTGGACGGCGACCTGCTCATGTATTTAAGAGCAGCACGTTCAATGGCCGCGTTTGCTGGTATGTGTGATGGAGGTTCACCAGATGATGGTTGCGTCGCAGCATCCCGAGACGACACGACTATCAACGCACTTGATATACTCCACGACTCTGGATATGATCCAGGACGAGCACTTCAAGCTCTTGTCAAATGTCCAGTGCCCAAAGGCATCGATAAAAAATGGTCCGAGGAAGAAACTGTAAGTTCTTCCTTTTTATTATTTATTTTTTAATATTAAAGGGGAATTTCGGTCTAGTAGCATTAAATTTTAGGTAATTTTTTAATTGTCGTAAAAAAAAAAAGGCAATCAATATTTTTACCATGCATTTTTTTATAAATTATTTGTTAACATTATAAAAATACAGAAAAAAATTAAAAAGGTTGAAAATTTTAAAAATTAGCAGATGGTGAAGTGGAAGGTGGTTTCAAAAAATTGGCACGTGACTATACCCACGATTCCAACTCTCATCCCAAAATTTCAATTTTTACTATTTTTAAAAAATTTTAAAAAGAAAAAAAATGTTTTTTTATTTTCCCGCTAAAATTCAAAATTCAAAATTTTCAAAAATCGAGAATTTAAAAAATTAGTTAAAATTCCGTGCTTCTAGACCAAAAAACCCCCTTAAATTCTAAATCCAAATTCCAACTTTCTAAAATTTTTAAATATTTCTTACGATAAAATATTACTATATTTTTTTATTTACTTATCTACAATATCTGAGTCAATAAATTGATTGTTTCCACCTGTTTAAACTATCTATTAAACCACGTACTCACCGAAAATGCTATATCACAATCTAATTACTTTTGTAATCGATAAAATATTAATTTCAAAACAATTTAATGTAGTTAATAAATAAAACTAACAATCAGTTGAATTTACTAAGTCTGGTTAAAGTTAACCATTTCAAATATTATATTTAAGGTATATTTATTTATTTTAAAAAATTATTTTTCTTTTATCTTAAATAAATTCTATTTAGTTTCTATTCAAAGCTCATGAACATTAAAATTCATTGATAATAGAATAGCTCATAAAATAAAATTCTCGAAAATAAGATAAGTTTTTCAATTATTGAAACATTAGATTAAATTAAAATAAATAAAGTGTTTAAAAAATAATAATTATCTTAAAGTCAAGCGTTTCCTAGTATAAATAATTAATATTATTTATATTATTTATAATAATAAATATTTATTATTTTATGTTTATAGAAACGATTTGTTAAAGGTCTCCGTCAATTTGGAAAAAATTTTTCACGTATACGTAAAGATTTATTACCCCATAAAGATACACCAGAATTGGTTGAATATTATTATTTATGGAAAAAGACACCAGGTGCAAACAATAATCGTCCCCATAGACGTCGACGTCAAGGTTCATTACGACGTATACGAAATACACGTAATTCACGTGCGGGTACTCCCAAAGAGGAGACACCCACTGTTCAAATTAAAGAAAATAATACACCAGCAAACACGACGAGTGCTAAGGAAGCAACTACCGAGCCAGAGACACCGTCTGTCGGTGCTTCGGCAAGTAGTAACAATAATAATAGTACAAGTACTAATAATAACAATAACAATAATAACAATAACAATCCGGGCGGTGAAGTTAGTTCTGTGACAGAGGACGATAATTCCGAAGAAGACAGTGATTCACGTGATACAAATACCAACGGTTCAGCATTTGAACGTTCTTGTCAGCATTGTTTTTCAACAACATCTAAAGATTATCAGATTGCTGGTAAAGATAGATTATTACTTTGTCTGGAATGTCGATCGTACTTGAAAAAAACAGGAGAACTACCTCCACCGCCGCCTTATCTATTTCGACCCGTTCCCGCGGAGTCACCGGACAGTCCCGGTAGAATGCGGACACGTAATAAAGCTAAAGAAACTCCACGTCCAGCACGGCCACGTAGAACTGGGGGTACTGATACTCCCGATCAAGAGAAACAGCAGCAACAACAAAATCAACAACAAACGCCAGACAAGAAAAAGAAGTCCAACAAATCTGAGACACCTAAGAAAACTCAAAAGAGGCCACAGATTGACGATAACGACGAAGATAAAGATCAACAGAAACGTAAACGTGCTGAAAGCCCATCAGAATCACTAACGACCGATTCAAACTCGCTGATGGATGAACCAGAGCGCGAAAACGAAGTTGATTCTAATGAGAATCAACCTTCCTCAAATGTACCGGTGTTTAATGAAGAACCCATTTCACCTGAAACAACACCTGAAGAACCCTCAGAACCTACCCCAGCATCTACTCCTATTCCTCCACCTGTTGTTGCAACCCTACCTATCAATGTTCCTGTTATTCATGTGCTAGAGAAAAAACCAGTTGTTGAAGAATCACCGCTTGAGATTAAAACAGAACCTGAAGATTTGGTTAATCAGCAACAACAGCAAGCACTACAACAACAACAACAGCAGCAGCAAATGCAACAACAACAACAACAGCAGCAACAACAGCTGCAGCAGCAACAACAACAACAACAACAACAACAACAACAACAACAACAACAACAACAACAACATCAACATCAACAACAGCAGCAACCACAACAACAACAACAACAACAGCAGCAACCACCACAACAACAACAACAACAACCGCCTCAACAACAGCAGCTACCATTGCAACAGCCACTACCCCCACCACAGCAGCCACAACAACAGCAACAAATCCAACAACAACAACAACCACCGCACCAACAACAACAACAACAACAACCACCACCACCACCACCACCACCACAACAACAACAACAACAACAACAACAACAACCACCACCACCACCACAACAACAACAACAACAACAACCACCGCACCAACAACCAGTTCCATTAAAATTGGAACCACTTCCAACAGAACCTGAAATGTCTCCAGTAAATGAGGAAATAAAAACGGAACCTGATTTACAGCCTCAAAATTTAAATATCAATCAACAACAACAACAACAACAACAACAACAGCAGCAGCAGCAACAACAACCACAGCAACAACAGCAACAACCGCAACAACAACAACAACAACAACAACAACAGCCGCATCAGCAGCAGCAGCAACAACAACAGCCGCAACCGCAACAGCAGCATCAGCAGCAACAACAACAACAACAGCAGCAACAGCTACCACCCCAACAACAACAACAGCAGCAGCTACCACAACAACAGCAACCAATGATAAATGACTTAAGTCAAAATATACCAAGAAATTTATCACAACCAATGAGTAATCCATTAATTATTTCTCAAAGTATACCTACAGTTCTGCCACCACCACCACCCAGTCAATTACCACCTCAACCTCCTCAGGGTCTTCCTCTTAATATGCAATACTCAGGTAGTATACAAGCCGCTCAAACGGTGCCACAAAATCTATCGCAAAATATATCGATAGCACAAAATATTCCACAACCAATAGCTCAAAGCTTAGTGGCATCGCGTGATATGATTCAACCGGCAATAACGAATCATGGTGAACCACAGCCTTTAGCTCCAAGTATACCTGTTCCGCCGTTGAATTTAAATATACCACAGAATTTATCTCAAATGTCGCAAATGCCACTTTCACCGCAACCACTGGGTCTTACAGTAATGCCTACTGATAATCGAATTAACGAGCGACTCAACGACGAAAGAATACCAGAGCGAAAATTATTCGATCGTATAGCTGACAGAATACCCGAAAGAATGGAAAATAATGATCATCACCATCATCATCCTCACCATCATCAACAACAAGACCATCAGGATCGTCCGCCACCAGAACCGGTTAATCTTTTCCAGCCAATCCAGCCTCCGCCGCCAATGATTAATGAAAAACCGCCAGCTATATACAGTCTTGCCACTACACCGCCTATGGAACCGCAGAACTTGAAAATAAAACAAGAAATCATTCATCCAGAACCTGATCCACTTCAGAGTTTAAAAGAGGTTAAAGTTCCCGGATTTCAAGGTGGTTTTCCAGGCCCTAGCTTGGACAATATTAAAAAAGATCCAGATGCCAGTAAACCACCGACACCAAGTAAGCACTCGAGTCAGCCACCTTTGGCCCAGCAACAGCAACAGCAGCCGCCTGTACCAATACAACAGTCAATAGCAGCATCACCAACTCCACTACCTCCTCCCACGTCAATTCCTCAGCCGGTAATGCATCCAAGTCAGCAACCGAGTCCTCACATGGCCCATCCATTCCATCCCCACCATCCACTGATGCATCATTCACTTTTTGCGGCAATGCATCCGTATCATGCACACGCTTATCCTGGTTATCCTCCAGTCAGTGGGTACCCGTCATTCCCACCTTATCCATACGGACCGCCAGTTCCTCACGCCATTCCACCGCCGTCGCCTCAGCGTAGCCAGGAAAGCACGACGATGATGACAGCCCATCACTCGAGCTCGAGCTCCAGTGTGACAACAAGAGAAGAAGGTGAGAATTTAATTGCAACTCATCATCACTCCTCGTCGAGTCATCATCAAGCTGCAACGTTGCATCACGACAAACTACTGAGTATTTCATCCCACTCGTCGCACAGTCACTCGTCTTCGTCGCACAGCAGTTCACAGCACAATAGTCAGCGTAAGCAGCAGCAGCAGCAGCAGCCACCACCCCAGATGGTACAGCAGCAGGGTTGTTTAACGCCTTCGAGCACCATGCACCACCATCATCGTGGACCTCCGTCTTCCGTGCCGCAAAATATACAACAGCCGCCAATTATCGAGCCTAAAGTCGAGGAGATGATGGAACCAGAGCCAGAAGAGCCGCCAAGTCCCCGGGGACCTTCACCTGAGGCACGCATCGAAGATTCCGAGTGTCATCGGTCACAATCCGCGATATTCTTGCGTCACTGGAATCGCGGTGAAAGTAACAGCTGCACACGTACTGATCTTACCTTCAAACCAGTGCCTGAGTCAAAATTAGCTCGCAAGCGAGAGGAGCGCTCGCGCAAGCAGGCTGAACGCGAACGCGAGGAACGGGATCGTGCCGCTCAGCAAGCTCGTAAAATGTCTACGCCGGAAAAACAGCCAGAAGTTTGTAAGCCTCCGAGTCGAGGACCAATGGAACCTGTCGTTTCACCCTACGACAGGTATGCAACGACCCGTCCTACTGCCTACACAGACACTCCGGCGTTGAGACAATTGTCGGAATATGCCCGCCCACACGCTGGGTACTCCCCCGCTAGACATCCTGTACCTCCCGAGTCTTTGATGCACTATATGTACGCACCTGGTGCTAGGGAGAGACTTGAGCTTGAACACATGGAACGAGAAAAACGGGAAAGAGAATTGAGAGAGCTCAGAGAACGGGATCTTAATGATAGATTGAAAGAGGAATTGATGAAAGGAACGCCCAGGCCTATGCCAGGAGGTGTTGATCCTCATTGGCTGGAGTTACACAGAAGATACGGAGGTCTTGGACCTGGACCTTCTGGGCCACCTCAGAGTCTTCAGCATCTTGGTTTTTATGGTGCACCTCCTGGTCCAAGTCAATTAGACCGTGAACGGATGGAAAGATTAGGTAATTATAGCGATGACTTTTTTTTTTTTTTAATACATCATTGTCGTTTATGTCGATGTAAGCTTTGATGAATGACCAATCGACTGAATGAATCTTGTTATAAATGGGTAGTAGGCGGTATGAATGTACACTCATTAAAATGTTACAAAATTCTAAAGCCCATGATATCAATTTTGGTTTCATCTTTTTTCACTAAATTTTTAAGAGGGGATTCTCGTCTAGAAATCCAAATTTTAGGTGTTTTTTTGGTCGCGATAAAAAAAAAAAAAAAATTATTTTTACTATCCATTTTTTTTATTGATATTTAAAGAGTAAAAATCATTGATAAAATTAAAAAAACTGTAAACCGGCAAAGTGGGGACTGGTGAAAAAATCGCACATCTTGCTTTTCAGGATATCAATTTTTCCAGTGACTAGAAATGGAAAACAATTAATAATCCTTGAAGAGGAAGAATTTAATTATCGCATTATGAGACGTTTAAAAAAAATTTTTTTTTCCCACAAAATGAAGGCGGTTTGAAAAACATGTTTTGTTTTTTCCCTGTTTTTCTGTCGTTCGGAATTTTTTAAGGTAGTACCAGCGCCAGATTGTGCATTTTTTTTTTAAATATATCAATTAAATCGAATAGAAATTTCGTTTAAAAAAACAAAAATTAAAATGGTGATTCCACTTGAAAATATTTACTAAAATTTTTCAACCCCAAATTATCGGAAAAATTGTGCTTAAATGATCCTTAAATATTTTACATCCATGCATTGCATTGCATTTTTTAAAAATACGTAAAAAAATGAACAATTTACAAAAAAAAATTAATTCTCACAAATTTTACAAATTTTCAAAAAAATTTATAAATTAAAAAAGAAAAAAGTTGAATATCACAACTTTTGAAAAAATTATATAATCCAAGATTCTACTGAGTATAATTCAAACTATACAGGATATTTTTTTGTATTATACTCAGTGTAATCTTCGATTTAACTAAGTAATTTTCCTGGTTATACCGCGTAAGATTAAACTGGGTATAATCTTGAAAAATATCACGTATAATTTGGATCATACTCAGTAAAATCTTGGATTATACTCAGTAAAATCTTGGATTATACTCAGTAGAATCTTGGATTATATAATTTTTTTAAAAATGGTGATATTCAACTTTTTTCTTTTTTAATTTATAAATTTTTTTTTAAATTTGTTTGATTTGTGAAAATTGTGGTAATTTTTTTTTTTAATATATCAATAAAATCAAATAGAAATTTCGTTCAAAAAAATAAAAATTAAAATGGTGATTCTACTTGAAAATATTTACCAAAAATTTTTCAACTCCAAATTATCGGAAAAATTGTGCTTAAATATTTTTTATCTATGCATTGGATTGCATTTTTTGAAAAATACATAAAATTTTTTTTTACCTTATATAAAATTTAATTTAAAAAAAAAAAAAAAACCGAGAATACCCCCTTAAGACTTTCTTTTGTTATTATTATTATTATTATTATTATTATTATTATTATTATTATTATTATTATTATAATTAAAACGGGACTTTAGATTTTTGGTAATGTAAAATATTAAATGAAAGCAAAGTGTGTTGACATTGGGTCCGTTGATTGTGCGGGTTTAGGGATTCCCACTGGAGCCGGCGGGGGGCCAGCGGGCGCAGGAGCCGGCCATCCTGTTGCACATCATCATGGCCAGCTTGACGAGCGACTGGCTCTAGCTGCCGATCCGATGATCCGATTACAGATGGCTGGCATCTCGCCCGAATATCATGCTCACACTCACGCGCATACTCACGCGCATACCCACTTGCACCTACATCCAGGACAACAGCAGGCCCAGCAACAAGCACAGCAACAACAGGAAGTGGCTGCCGCTGCCGCTGGATACCCCCTGCCTGGTATGTCTCCCCATAACAAAAAAAACCAAACTGATCATCAATCGTGTCTTCAGATAAATTTTTATATAAACAATCATCTTTTGGTTTTTGCAAATCTTTTTCCTCATGCTGAAAAAATTTCATTCTCACTGTTAATTTTTTTCTTTTTTTTTTAATATTTTAATTAATTATCTTTATGATTTAATTATCTGTAAAATAAATTATTTATCAGAGAGAATGAAATTAATTTTTAGCTCGTCGGCTTTTCTAACAAATATTAAATAATAAAAAAGGTATGAGTGAAATAATGATATGAATGAGAGTAAGTTTTATTTAATTAATAAAAATTGTAATTATAACATAGTATAAATATTTATAAACATTTTTTTTATTTATTTAAGTAATTAAATTTATGCTGTGGTTATGAATGGTTATTTAAAATTGAATGACTGCACACAGAAAGAAAAATTTCTTGATTGGAGAACAAAATTCCTGGTTCAAGAAAATTTTTGGGTGCCTGAAGAAAGACCGAAGTTGTGTTGGCCGACACTGCATATCTTCCTATATTATACTCAGTAAAATCTTGGATTAAATAATTTTTTTAAAAATTTTGATATTCAACTTTTATCTTTTTTAATTTATAAATTTTTTTGAAAATTTATAAAATTTGTGACAATTAATTTTTTTTTTCAAATTGTTTATTTTTTTATGTATTTTTCAAAAATGCAATGCAATGCATGGATTGAAAATATTTAAGGATCATTTAAGCACAATTTTTCCAATAATTTGGGGTTGAAAAATTTTTGGTAAATATTTTCAAGTGGAATCACCATTTTAATTTTTATGAACGAAATTTCTATTTGATTTAATTAATATATTTAAAAAAAAAATTGATTACCACATTTTTCACAAATTTTAAAAACTCTAAAAAAAAAATTTATAAATTAAAAAAAAGAAAAGTTGAATATCACAATTTTTGAATAAATTATATAATCCAAGATTTTACTGAGTATAATTCAAGATTTTACTGAGTATAATTCAAATTATACAGGATTTTTTTTCCGGATTATATCCAGTTTAATCTGGGGCGGTATAATCAGAAAAATTACTTAGTCAAATCGGAGATTACACTGAGTATAATATGGGAGGATATGCAGTATAATTTCATTTTTTCTGTGTTGATGGAAGTAATTTTTTCTTAATTCAAATTATCATAAATACTTGATACAATAAATTTTTATATTTGATCAAGATTTTTAGGGAAGAAAAGTAATTAAAAAGAAAAATATTTCTTGGCTCAAGTGAACTTTTTTTTCTGTGCAGTATCATATTAGCACTAATTAAATTTGCTTACTTATTTATATAAATTTATAGTTAATAATAATTAAAAAAAAAAAAAAATAATAAATTAACTAGTCTTCTAATTTTTATTTTCTTTGATTATTCATTAATTATTTTTTAACAAGTATTACAAATTTCATAAAAAAAAACTTACTATATTTTTTATTTTTTTTTCTTGCTCTATTTTCATAATCCCATAGCGGTGGCTAATGCTAATTATCCACGACCTGGGATGATGCAACGTGATCCAACGCTTGGATTACACCCGGCGGAATTATTATCACGTCCTTATGCCGACATGGCGGCACATGAACAATTTCAACGTCACTTGATGATGGAACGGGAACGGTTTCCAGCTCATGCATCAATAGTTGCTCAACATGAAGAATATTTAAGGTTTTTATAAGCATTATTAAGCTAAAATTAATTTTAAATAATAAGATATATTTATTGAGCATTTTATAACTATTAACAGAGATTCTTATTATAGACAACAACGTGAACGTGAATTAAAAGTTCGTGCATTAGAAGAAGCTGCTCGTGGATCACGACAATGAAATAATTAATAATTATTTTAGTTAAAATATATATTTATATAAACAACAATTTAAATAATTTATATTATTATAATTAACAATCAATGATAGTAATTATTTAAATAATTCGTCCTGGAATATTAGTATCAATTATTATTATTATTATTTGTTTTTTATTATTCAATTAACTCAATTTATTAATTATTGTATTAATAATAGTAATAGTTAAGATAATAATTATTAATGATTATAATAATTTTTTTAAGTAATTATTTAAGATTAACAATTTATTTTTTAACGTGTTTTTTTTGCATTTTTTTGTTAGAAAAAAAAAATGTTATAATTATTCCAGGATGGAAAAAAATTGAATTTTAATTACATTAATTTTTCTTACAGAAAAAAAATATTGAAAAAATTTGACTTTTTACTTATAAATATTATATATATATATATTTATGTATAAATAAATATATATTGAACGTTTCGTTGGCTAAAAAAAAAAAATTTTTTTTTAGTGAATAAAACGTTGTGTAATATTGTCCATTGTAAATACGGAGAAAAAAAATAATGAAATGAATGAAAAAAAAAAAATAAACAAGATCGTGGAAGTAAGAGAAAAAAAATAAATAGAATTTCATAGATAAATAATGGAGAAATAAAACTTTTTTAAAACAAATTAATTAGTATAAATAATAGTATTTTTTTTATGTCATTTTTAAGTGTAGAAAAATTTTAACTTTTATGGCAATTGAATAATAAATAATAATTATTGAAATAAGAAAAAAGCTATTAACGTAAGATAAAAATAGTATTCAATTGAAATATTTTGTTTATTTTAATCTCTTAATCTTTGATGATCGTAATTAACTTATACATAATTAATAATTTATTATGTAAGCGAATTATTATTGATATTTGCTGTGGGATTTTTATGTTACTGTAAAAATGTTTTATGGAAATTACTTAATGGCATATTTAAGATTTTCTTTATTTTATTTGATAAATCTTTAATTTGCCAATTCATTAAATAGTGTATAAATAAATCAAAATGAAGCCTTTAGATGAAATAAATATTCAAAAACAAATATTGTCTCGTTACTTTGAATCTCATCTGTTATTTTATATGATTTCTTTTTTAAAAAGTAACAACTCGGTCAATATCACGGAAAGAGCAAAATGACACTGGATGTCAACCCAGATTATACTCAGTGATATCTGTGGTGAAAAAAAATTTTAGATAATATCAAATATAATCCAGATTATACTGAATGATTTTTGGACTATACTCAGTAAAATCTTGGATTATACTCGGTAAAATCTTGAATTATACTCAGTAAAATCTTGGATTATATCATTTTTTCAAAAATTGTAATATTCAACTTTTTTCTTTTTAAATTTATAAATTTTTTTGAAAATTTTATAACAAAAAAAAATTAATTATCATTTAACAATCAAAAATTAATTATATTTTATTTTACCAAAAAAATTAAACTAAAAAATTTGAACTGTATGACAAAAAATTAAAAAAAAAATCTTGAAAGTTTTTAATAAAAAAAAGTTGTTGATAAAACAATTTTAAAAAATTTAATACAAACATAAAATGAAAACAAAAAAATTAATAAATCAAAAAATAAGTTAGTTATTATTCTGTCTATATTTTAAAAATTTAATTTAAAATATTCGTGTAATAAATAAAACGTTTTAATAAGTTTAACAGATGTAATGTTTTTTTAGCAAGTCACATTAAGTTAAGTGGTTTAATTTTTTATTTGTATTCGGAGTACTAAACCCACTGTCAGTGCATCTTTATATTATGCGTTACAATTTACTTACCACAGTATAAAATAAACTAACAAAAAATGTTAAACAACGAGAATGAGAAAGATATTAAATAAACAGAGAATTATATACATGCGCTCACATATATTTTAACTCTTGATGAAGAAACATCTCTTTTAAATTACTTTTCATAATTATTATTTTTAATTAAAAATTAATTTAAGATAAAAAAATAAAATTTTGTGATGAAAATAAAATTGTGATTTAAAAATTTTTTAATTTTTAAATAATGGCGGGAGATAACAATTGGGAAGAACCGCTGAAACTGAGAAGTAATGCAAATGCGCGGGAAAGAGATCGTACTTATAGGTAACATTAATAAGTGATAAATAAATTAAATGTAAAATTAACAATTAATCATTTTTTATAGCGTAAATATGGCATTTAATACATTACGTATGTTAATACCGACAGAACCAGTAGATAAAAAATTATCTAAAATAGAAACACTGAAACTGGCATTCAGTTATATCATTCATTTGGACACTATTTTGATAACTGCTGTTAATTATCCTCATGATCAACCTTGTTTGAGAAACAATAGTTATTATAAAAAAAAATTGAGTGAATTTAATAAATTTGATGGGCAAAACATAAGATCACAAGTTTGTACTTTTTGCCTTGCTACTCAAAAGAAAATTAGTGAGTATTTTTGCTTTTTATTATGGCAATATTTTATTTATTTAAACACCAATCGGCTTTGTACATATTAGTATTACAAAAAATTTATTTTTACCAATATGTTATTTTAATAATAATAATTTATTTTTACTAATATGTACAAATCCGATTGGCGTTTAAATAAATAAATAAATAAATAAATATAATTCTATAATAATTTTTTTTATTTTCAGAACTTTCTAAATAAAAAGTGGGATTAAAAAGACAGAAAATTGAAATTTATTTTATAGACGGAAAGAACAAGATGATCCTGGATATCATCCCATATTATACTCAGTGTAATCTGTGGTGAGAAAAAATTTCAGATAATATCAAATATAATTCAGATTATATTGAGTGATATCTGGATTGTACTCATTATAATCTGGATTATACTCATTGTAATCTGGATTATATTCAATAGAATCTTGGATTATACTCATTATAATCTGGATTATATTGATTATAATCTGGATTATACTCAATAGAATCTTGGATTATATATTTTTTTCAAAAATTGTGATATTCAACTTTTTTATTTTTTAATTTATAAATTTTTTTTTGAAAATTTGGAAAAATTGTGGTAAACAATTTTTTTTTTAATTGTGCATTTTTTTTTAAATATATTAATAAAATCAAATAGAAATTTCGTTCAAAAATATAAAAATTAAAATGGTGACCCCACTTGAAAATATTTACCAAAAATTTTTCAACCCCAAATTAAAAAAAAATTTGTGCTTAAATATTTTCTATCCATGCATTGCATTGCATTTTTGAAAAATACATAAAATAATGAACAATTAAAAAAAAAATTAATTACAAATTTTACAAATTTTCAAAAAAATTTATAAATTAAAAAAGAAAAAAATTGAATATCACAATTTTAAAAAAAATTATATAATCCAAGATTCTACTGAATATAATTCAAATAACACGGGATATTTTTTCGGATTATACCCAGTGTAATCTTACGCGGTATAACCAGAAAAATTACTTGGTCAAATCGGAGATTACACTGAGTATAATACAAAAATAATTAAGTATAATCTGAATTATATTTGATTTTATCTGAAATTTTTTTTCACCACAGATTACACTGAGTATAATATGGAAAGATATGCAGTGTAATTTTGTTCTTTCCCTCTATAGACTAAGCTAATTTTTTTATTAACAGCCAATACTTCAATTTCTTGTTTGTTTAAATTTAAAAAATACCATAGTGAGTTTAAGTATTTATTTTTAAGGAAGAAATGTATAAAAAATCGTTTTTTGATGAGAATAAAAGATTACTTGGGTTTAAATAGAATAAAAAAAAATAATAAAAAATGTAGCTTCATCGTTTGACATTTTTCTCAACAAAGAATATATATATATATATATATATATATATATATATATATATATATATATATATATATATATATATATATATATATATATATATATATATATATATATATATATATATATGAAAGTGTGTGTGTGTGTGTTTTTTTTATACTTATCTGACATACATATGTATGTCGATCGATTCATTAAAAACATTTATCATCGTAATACTCTTTTCAAATCCTCGCTCTCATTTTATTTCCTTTCTTTTCTTTTTTTACTTTTTTTTATTAATACACAATAAAAATCTATACACCTAAAAAAAGAATCGAATAATAATACATATATAGAAATTCCAATTTAAATAGTATGTAACTAATTTCTTTTTAGTTCATTCTCTTTTTTCTAATTATTTATTAACTAAAAACTGTAATTAAATATTAGAATTTTTTTTTTGACATAATTAAAAGTTGTATATAAATATTTAATAATTATCAATACTCTAGTCGATTTGATTACTTGAACAAGTGTTCTTTTAATATTGAAAATAATAACTTAATTATTTCAAATTATCTTGATAAGATAGTAGCTGTCAAATAAATTAGTTCAATTTCTATACAACTGTATTTTATAATTAAAATTCAATTTGATTAAGTAATTATGATTTTTCATTTTTTAATCTTATTTTAGTTATGAAATACATTTTAAAATTAAACTTTGCGTTCTGTATTGACACTTTATTTACATTTTAGATATTACTGAAGAATTGTAAAAAATATTTGAAAATTATCCAGTATATGGAAAGAACAAGATGACACTGAATATCATCCCAGATTATAATCAGTGATATCTGTGGTGAAAAAAAAATTTAAGAGAAAAAATTTTACATGTAGAAAATTTTTAAAATTACACATGCAATTTTTTAAAAATATTTTTTTATTACAATTGAATAAATGAGAAAAAATTAAAAACGTCGGCTAACTTTAGTATTGTCAAAAAATAATGAAAATTAATTTAGCCGACATTTAAAAATTTTTTTAACAATTTTCTTTTCACGTAATTTATTTATTGAAGAAAATTAAAAAAATTGTCAAGTGACAGCTAAATTTAATGTCATTTAAAGTTAGCCGACGTTTTAAATTTTTTGACTTTTTTTAATAATTAAATTAAAACAAAAAAATATTTTTAAAAAATTGCACTTGCAGTTTTTGAAGTTTTTTACATGTGCAAATTTTTTCTTTATTTTTTTCAATAAAAAAAAATTCGTAAGCTGACAGCTGTCAACTTTTTTAATTTTTAATGAAAATTACATGACATTTAAGTTAGCTGTCATTTGACAATTTTTTAATTTTATTTAACAAAAAAATTTGTTCCAAAAAATTGCATTTTCTATTTTTTTTAATTTTTAGATGTCATTTTTTCTTTCTTATTTTTTTTTTTTTGCCATAATTTATATGTTATAAAATTTTTTAAAATTATTAAATATGAGCTACATAATATTTATGAAAATTAATTTAGCAGTTCTTTGATAATTTTAGGAATTTTTTTAACAAATGAATTATGGCAAAAAAAAAATGATTAAAAAAATGGATTAGTAAAAATTTAATAAAATAAAAAATGCAATCTTTTAAAAATAATTTTTTTCTTAGAAAAAATTAAAAAATTGTCAAGTGACAGCTAAATTAAATAATGACATTAAATTTAGCTGTCACTTTACAATTGTTTTAATTTTCTTTAACAAATAAATTATTGCAAAAAAAAAATGATTAAAAAAATGGACTTATTAAAATTAAATAAAATTAAAAATGCAATTTTTTAAAAATAATTTTTTAAAAAAAATTTTTTTGTAAAACAAAATAAAAAAATTGTCTAGAGGTAGCTAACTTTAATGTCATAAATTTTTTATAAATACCTTTTTAGTTATAATTAAATAAATAAAAAAACTGAAAAATTTTTAGCCGCCTGCTAAAATTTGATTTTAATAAAAATTAAAAATTGGCGCGTATTCGCCCCCGGCCATCTTGTTATTGTAAAGACCAATTAGAAAAGAGTCGGTTGGTGTGCGATAAAAAATGAGAGCGAGAGTGAGTCCTCGTAGCTAACTAACCCAACACACGAGTACCAGCAGCCAGGAGCGCACACAGTAATGAAGACAGTGCGCTCACTACTAGTGACACAGCAAGTGTACATATAAATATACCCAGTGGCGCACAGGCACAGGTAGGTGGTGTGGTGTTTGTAGGCCGTACGCATAACGAAGAACAAAAACGTGTGAGCGAGAAGTTTTAAAAGAGAGAAGAGCAAGACAGACTTTAGTGTTAGTGTACTGAGCACGGAGCAGAGAGTGCCAGAGAGGGAGGTGTGTTACAAGTATACAAGGGGCCTCTCGTATATTTTAAAATACGAGGCATTCACCACCACATATATCATTTATTTATTAATTATTTATTTACATCAATAAATGTCTGATGGTGTGTGATAATAAATTAACAACGCAAGTTTGTTAATTACAATAATTACAAGTGAGTTATCATTTATTAACGTCTGGTTTTACAACCCCGGGCTCTGACAATCCCGTGGGAGCAAACCAAACCATCAACCAACATTCAACTACTTAATACATCCACACATACATATATATATATACATATATATATATATATATATATATATATATATATATATATATATATATAATATATGTGATATTCTTTTGCTTTTGGTTTTAGTCTATACTCTCTCTCTTGAACCATCTAAGAGACATTTTATTTATTCCATCCCCAGGATCATAAAACTTACAACAACTTTTAAATCCTGCAAGGGCTCGCCCAAAAAGTCCTGTCGGACTTTTAACATGGTAAGCAATTATTATTATTATTCCTATAATTAATAAATTATTTTTCGCCATTGCGTGCTTTATTTTGACATTTTTAAAAGCTTTATATTGACAGCTTACTTTTTTTTTTTTTACAATAATAATAATCATAATAGTAATAATACTCATTTCAATTATTATGATTATACCTGGCAAATGTCAATAAAAATTTGTTTACAATATCGTCAGTCATTTATTTCAACTTTCGTTTTTTTTTTTTTTTTTAAATGATAAATATTTGGGTAGTTATTTAAAAAAATTTTTTTTAACAATTAATTAATTAATAAATAAGGACACGTTTTATTTATTTTTTTATCAGAGTTCAGCATCAACAGGAGGTACTGAGGGGTCAAGTCCTGCCTCAAGTCCAGCTTCAGCAGCTAGCCAAGCAATGTCAGCACCTAAATATGGTACATTGGTACCTAATCGTATATTTGTTGGTGGTATTTCTGCGAGTACCAGTGAGGCTGAATTAGCACAATTATTTTCTGCTTACGGTAATGTTAAGGCTACTAAAATAATATCTGACAGAGCTGGTGTCTCTAAGGGATATGGGTTTGTTACATTTGAAACCGAAGCTGAAGCCAAACGGCTTCAACAGGAGGTAGGTTATATTTTAATAATTATCATTAATTTTTTATTGATATTTACTGTGTTGTAAGTAAGAAATTAATTTTAGTATTTAATATTTAATATTTATTTTTTATTTTAGCCTGAGAGTATTATTTTGAGAGAGAGGAAACTAAATATTGCGCCTGCAATTAAAAAACAGCCTTTTAATCGTTCGTTCGATGGTAGTTCGGGTTCACCTCCAGCTGTGCCTACAAGTCCTTACTATTATGCTAATGGTATTTATTTTAAATTATATTTATTATTAATTGTTTATTTATCTTCATTAAGCTTTAAAAAAATGCAATTGTGTGTTTTAAAATTTAATCAAAATTATTTATTTATTTTTTTTTTTTTTTATTGAAATTCGATACATCAATTGCTGAGGTAAAGGGTTAGAGGTTAATTATTATTATTATTGATTATTTTTAATTAAACATTTTTTAATATTTAAATTAAAAAAATAAAATCTTATTTAAGGGGAAAAAAATCTTTAAATATTAAAATTTTTCCATTTAAAATTATATGTTATTTCATAGACTCAAATAAATAATTTTAATTACTCAATTAGAGAGTAATAAAAATATTTCAACTGGAATAACTAAATAAATATATGATTTATTTATCAAAAATAACAAAATATTTATATGATTTTTTTTACGGTCCATAATTAAATTGATTTACCGGATTTAATGAATATTTTACAATATTTAACAAGTATTTTTGATAAATAAATATTTACATCATTACTTGGATGTCAGATATATTTATTAACAAATTTCTATCAGCAATAAATTTGATCAATGAACTGAAATGGTAACATCAAGGTTCCACAATTGTGTCAATATTTTATTAATGTCAATAAAGAGACATTAAAATTCTACTAATTAGTTCTAAATATTTAGAGCAAATAAATTTATCCCACACTATAATCTAAAAATTATTTAGCTGGTCATATTGACATCAGTTCATTGAATTGAAATGTGTCAATCCCTTATTACAAATTTAGTACAACATTTTTTATTACAATTGTCACTTTATTAAAAAAAAATGTTATTTAATAATTAATTATTGATTAAAAATTTTAGGCATGGGACTACCTTACCAAAATGGTTTAACATTTTACAATACTGGTGCGCCAACTCCTGGTAATCCATTAGCACCACCAACTGATCCAGCCGCTATTTATCAAGCTGCTAGTGTTTTTGGTAATTAACCTTCAGTAATAATAAAAAATAATAAAAAAAAAAGAGCGAAATTCGGCAGCAGAAATGAAAGTAGATTTCATAATGGATAAAAAAAAATAACTTTTAATTTGCTGTCATTTCTGATACAATTAATTTAAAAAATGATAAAACATGGAAATTGAAGCTTATTAAGGAAGTCCTTTCGCCAAAAATATTAGATTATGTATAAAATTAATTTTTATCTAATAATCAAAGTCTTTACTTATCTATTAGTGAAGTTTAATTTATTCTTTACCGTGGAAATTTTTGAAAAAAAAAAAAGATTTTAAAAATGTTAGTATTTTTTCCGAGTCTTACGAGAAAGTCAGACAGGATTAACTATTGATTAGATAAGGTAAAAAAAAAATCAAAATAAGGTTTTCGAAATACTCAGGTTTGATTTTTTGCAACAAAATATGTAGATTGCCGTGGTATTTATGGAGAAATTAAAATTATAAAATCACAGAAAATTTTTAAGTAACCTACATTTAAATGTCGTCAGAAAATTTGGCAACGTTACGTAGCGCGCGAGTTTCAGACTATTCAATAAATTAAAACTAAACTTTAACGCACTTATGTTTTTTATTTATACTTATTAGTTAATTTATTGTTAACAAATTTTCATATCTCATAATTGAAAAATAAAACAATAATTAAAAAATACTAGCATTCTTGCCATGAGAAATTAGAATGTTATGGTTTTATGACTAAATATTTTTAATTAATTTATTTATTTACACTGACTGCAAAAATTGAAACGTGGTTAAGGTTAAATTGTGCAAATGAAAATGTAAACAACCGAAATATAACGTTGCCAAATCATGGACAGATTACTTAATAGCTGACTTATAAAAGTTGAATTAATTTTTGTATTTAACTATTATTTTTTTTTAATTTTCAAAATTTCAACGATTAATGTCTTATAATGTTTATTTTTTAATTTTAGGAATTTTTATGGGTTTTTTTTATTTTAATTTATCGAATATTGATTCCTACAGTTGTTGTGACTCAACTGGAGCGAAAGGACTTCCTTAAGTAAGCTTTAAGATGTAATTTACAAAAAAATGAAAAGTTATTGCAAGAAAAATTAAAAAATTAAATTTTTCTAAATTAAAAAAAAATTTTTTTTAATTTTGAATCAGCTCGTATTTCCAAAATATCTGAGCGATTCAGCTCACCCTCGCGCTCAATCTCGGTTATTATCCATAGAATATGGAAAAAAGTTTTTAATTCTAAAAATTTATTTCTAAAATTTTTCTGAATTCTACTAATAAAAATACAATGAATTATTTATTCTCAGGACCTCAAGCTGCATCAACACATCAAACGTTTGCTCCAATGATGTATCCATGTCCCGCACCTTCACTTTACATGCCACAACAGTATCAATACTCTCCAATGCCTGTAAGTCACTAATTATCATTAATTAATAAATAATAATTAAAAAATTAAAGTAAAATAAAGTATTTAATTAAGCTAAAGGTCCGTAGATAAAAAAAAAGGTTAATAGTTAATTGTTATACGTAAAAATTTATAATAAAACAGACAAACGGTCTGATGGGAGAAGCAATACCACCGGCCTTTCTACCGAACCCTCAGCAAATGCCTACTTATGTACTTCTCGACGCAATACAGTATTGAGGTTTAAAGGTACAATAAGATTGTCAATTAAACATAACTACCAATAATAGAAAAAAAAAAAAACAAAAAAAAAACCAAGCCAACAAGCCAAAGATAAAATAAGCAATCACTTATATTATTTATTTTATTTTATAAATTTATTATTATTTGTCAGCATGATAGCTATTTTTATTTTTATTAAGGTCTAGCACGTACACAGGCATGCTCAGGATCACCTTTAAATGTTACATTGCAGTTAATAATTAAAAATAATTAGCTTTTAATTTTTTTTTAAGCTTTTGTTTTAGCCCTACGCTGCTGCCAATTATTTGTTGTGTTTTTATTTATTTTTTTTTTTTAAAACAAGAAATAATATAAATAAAAACAAAAAATGAATTACTTAAAATTAATTAGCGAGTAGACAAGCTGTTAATTGGGAAATATTGTTATTTATTTTAGTTCGAGTCGTATTACACGGGAGCAGCTGGTGCACCTCAGTATGTGTATGCAACGAGTAACACAACGAATAATGGTAATCCAAATGGCGGAGGCGGTGGAGTAGCTGGAGGAGGAGGAGGAGGAGGTGGCGGAGGAGGTAGCAGTGGAAACAACAGTATAACTGGTGCAACAAGTCCACCATCAAATGGACCACATGGACTACAAACGCTAACCGCTCCGCACTATTATACTACTGGTACTCATCCAGCAGGAGTTCCAGCAGCAGTCCCGCCGCCTGTATCCGGATCACAATCATTGGATCATATTTATTATAGTTTTACTACTGGTACACAACAACCTCAGCATACACATCAGCAGCATCAAAGTAACACATTGCAACACGGATCTATGAGTATTGGTGACCAACAACCACTGCTTCTTTATACGACCGATGGATCTTGCCAACAGTCCGCCAGTTCTGATGCTCAAAATCAACCCACAGAGGTAATTTTTTATTTTTACATTTATTTATTTATTTATTTTTAGTGAGACCTTTTTTTTCGGATGGTAAAAAATATTTATCTGAGGATTGATAAGAATAATTTTTTTGAAATATTTTATAATAAAAATTATTCAAAATTTAATTTCACGAAAAAGTAAACTAAAAAAATTTTTTGGAAAAAATTATATCAATTTTTTAAAAATTTTAAATTAGCTTAATAAAAATCAATAAACATTTGAACGAACTGATGAATGATTACAAAAATTTCAAAAATTTTTTCAATTTAAACTTAAAAAAAAAAATGAAAATTTTTTCCAAAGTTATTTAAAGACTTTATTTTAATAAATTTATATCAATATGTATTGTATTGTAAAAACGTCCCTAGACTCAATTTTTTTTCTATATAATTATAAAATTATTTGCGTATCATTAAATGATTAAAGAAAAGTATGACTACAATAATTGTACAATTCATATTTTTTTCTTTTACCCAAAAGTTAAATCATTCTTACCCAGTCAGCAGAATTATTGTAAAACTTTTTTTTTTAATTCTAAAAAGTGAAATGCATAAATGTCACAGTACTTTTATGCATTTAAATATTTTTTCGTTATTTAAAAACTAATACCATTGATCTTCTTTTAGTTTAAAGCTCCTGGAGAAGGGTATTAAACTTTTCACTTGAGATGTTAAGTCGTTATCGTTTAATTGAATCAAATTAAAATTGAAACTCCTTCCTTTTGGAGTTTCAAACTAACTTTAAAAATAGATAATTAATTCATTTATTTTTTAAAGACCGTTAAATTTTAAATAATTAATTTTGATGTCAAAAAAAAAAAATCAATCCTCAGATAAAAATTTCCGTGACTTGTGAATGTTAAATGCACTGTACTTTCTTAACTATTAACGTTTTTAATTATGTAAGCTCATCCCGATGTTACACTCATCAAGAGCTTTCATTTGAGTATCCACATGCATTTTTGATATATTTTTCATATATACATATATATATATATATATATATATATATATATATATATATATATATATATATATATATATATATATATATATATATATATATATATAATATATATAAATATATGAAATATATGAAAAATTGATGTGGGTACTCAAATGAAAGGTCTTGATGAGTGTAACATCGGGATGAGCTTATATCTTTAAAAATGTCAAAAGTTCACAAGATACAATGTCATTAGATTCAAGACCTTAGCAATGACATTAAATTTACCTAAAAAAATTCGACTATCCTGGACACAAAAATTTTTCTTATTCTCTTAATAATATAAATAATAATCGACTCTTATAACAAAGACTAACCGTTAATACTTTAAAAAAAAAAAAAAAAAAAAAACTGAAAATCGTAGGACACACGCTCAACATCAAGCCACTCAGATCATCAGTCACAGCATCGTCAGGCCCAATCAACTGGCAACGAGTCAAACCACCTATCACTTCCACCAGCTCCATTAATACCTCTAATGCCTCTAAAATATCCATTAGCAAACCGGTATCCTTACCACCCTCACTCCCAGCACTCTTTAGCTCTGCAACCCCAATCATCAACTCATTCTCTGTGTCCTGAGTCAACAGAGGATCCAATGCACTGTCGCATCCTTTACCACCCAGTTTACATTCCAAACCCCTACAACCCAACCTCATTACTACCCACTCCGATGATACAACAAAACACGTCATACGATTCATCAAAGCGTGACAGTCATTTAAACAAATCAATTTCCTTCAATCGTTCATTAGCACATCAAAATTTGCATATTTTCCCTTCAATGCAAAATTACAGCACTAAATTCAATAAATTTCCTCCTTTGAATCGTTTGAATTCGCACAAAAAAAATTACAATTCATTTTCTCGCCGGTCTTTTACTAATTCACCAGCAATTTCTTCTATTGCGACGACAACTGCAGCTTCAACGACAACGACGACCGCTAAAAGTCATGTAGATTCTCGTAGACACTCTGAACAAGCGGGAAAAAAAATTAACAATTCGTATGTTTATAAATCAAATGACAGTGATTCGAATCCTGTTGAACTCAGTGACGTTAAAATAACCACAACAACAACAACAACTACACTTACAACATCAGTAACTACCACTGCAACTGTGACTTCATCAACAGCAACTTCATCATCATCATCATCAACTCCACCTCCAGCAGCATACTCACCAATTACACATCCAATTCCAAATTATTCCCATCAAAATCTCCAGGTGTTCTACAGTCAGAGCCGCTACTCGTCAAATCAACTCCAGTCACAGTCTCAGCATCATTATCATCACCACCATCATCATCAGCAGCAGCAGCAGCAGCAACAACAAAATCATCATCAACAGCAGAATCAACAAAGAAGGTATGGAAATACACAAAACTCAAGTGGATCAGTACGTAATAAATCTGATAAATACAATTCAACTCAGTCAAGTGCTCAAAGTGTTATTTTGCGTAATAATAAATACAAAATCAATGGTATTATGCAAAATAATAATAGTTGTAGTGCTGGTGGTAAATCGTCATCTAATTCTGGTGAAGATAATTTAGGTGGAGCTGGTGATGCACAACAGACAGTTAATCGTAATAATTTGCCATTAACACCACCAGGTACTCCTAGAAATTTACAAGACTCAAGTCAAATTAGTGATACGTGCCATCAAATACAAGCACTTACACTTTAAAACCTCTGATAATGTTTAAAAATAATTTATTGATAAATAATTAATTATTAATATTTATATTTATTAATAATACATAAAAAATAAAATAAAAAAAAAAACATTAATAATAATTCGAAAGAAGAAAGAAGAAAAAAAAAACATTTTTTTAAATTGATAAATCTTTATTGTTGGTGCGTCATACGTTGTTGTTTCTTGTTGTACATTTTTTTAAGATGAGGGTATTAATTTAATTATTAATTTAGTTTATTGTTTTTGTTATTTAAATTAAAATTAATATCGTAATAAATTTAACTAATATTTAATTTGTTAAGTTATATGATATAAGTATTTATTTAGTTGTTTATAGTTTGAGATATTAATAATGTGTATTGACGAATAATAATACCCTCAGCTTAGAAAATAATGAATCTTTAAATCTTAAATGAATCGTTATATATAAATATACACATAGTAATTAAAAAAAAAAAAAAAAAAAAAAAAAAAAAGACGTGTATCGGCATGTTAAAGATGATTATTAGTTAATATTAATGATTAAATATAAATAACAATAATTATTATAATTAATAATAATGATAAATATAATAATATAGCTCTGAATATAAAAAAAATGCTATAATGAATGAAAACAGTATAAAAGGCACGCTTTATCAATGATTAATTAATAAATAATTAAAAATTAATAAGTATTAAATAATATTTGGAGGAAAAATTGTTTGCGGAATTATAATAATATCACGAATAATTTATAACTAAATAATTCCATTATTAATTAATTAAACAATTATTGTAGGCTCGACGACAAACGTTAAAAGAATTAAAAAAAAAAATGTTTACTAATAGTAGTAAAAATAAAAAAAATTAAAATGCAAAGAAATATCCAATCTCGCGAGCAAGGCTAGATTAGTTTAGAGATACAAAAAAAAAAAAATAATTTAATTGCTGAGTTAGTGATGGGAAATAAATAATATAATAATTACAATAAAAGATATGAAATGAAATGATTTAATGAATAATAAATGTTAAAAAAAAAAAAAAAAACGTTAATTCGTACAAAATACGAGCGATCTGTTATGTGTTCAAAGACAAAAACAAACGTTTATAAATAAAAATTCATTAAAAATAAATAATTTGAAAAATGGAAGTTAGTGATTACTAGCTTTGAAAAATATAAAAAAATTATTTAATAATGTTATTGTTGGATTGAGATAATTATCCGTTTATTTATTTTGTTATGATATACACGGTAAGAACAAGATTACACTGGATATCATCCTAGATTATACGGAGTGAAAAAAAATTTCAGATAGTAGCTAGTATAATCCAGATTATAGTGAGTATAATCCAGATTATAATGAGTATAATCCAGATTATAATGAGTATAATCTGGATTATAATGAGTATAATTCAGATTATAATGAATATAATCCAGATATCAATCAGTATAATCTGGATTATATTAGTTACTATCTAAATTTTTTTTTTCACCACAGATATTACTGAGTATAATCTGGGATGATATTCAGTGTCATTTTATTTTTTCCGTGTACAATTTAAATTAATATAATATAACAATTTATATTACTCGGTGATTAATTTATTTTTTTTTTAATTACATTATGTAATTAATAATTAAAAATTAAAATTAAAATGGTTCTTTATTTTTTTTAAATATTTGTATTAAATTTATGAAGAAAAATTATTAGAATTTAATTATTTATTGTAAAAAATTAATATTAATAATTTGTAACATTATAATTATAAAATACGTTTATGTCATTGATTGTTTACGGATAATTTAATAAATCACTAGAGTTGGTAAATTACTATATTAAATTAAAGTATACAAAAAAAAATTAAATGGTTGCTCAAGGCACTGCCATCTCGATTAATTTTCTTTATTTATGACACTGTTAATGAGTAATTATTTGTACAACAAATGGAAAAAAAAAGACAACAACGTACTTAAAAAATTGTAACTTTAATGAATTTTGTTTATTTATTAATCATTTAACTTTAAGTTTATGTTTAATTTTATGATTTAACTTATAATATAATTCTTTGTGTCATTAATTTAAATATTATTTAGAGTAACTGAGATGATTATAATTATTAAAGAGTAATAAGATTAGAGATTGGATAAATGATAATTATCTCATTGTTGAGTAGATAGAAAGACGATAATTAAAAAGATATTAATAAATAATTAAAATAAAACGTGTCGGCTGTGAGCTTCCAAGCAAATAACAATAATTAAATTATTATTAACATTATTGAACGTGGAAAAGAAAAATTAAAGGTAAATAAAAGAAAATAGAGCGAAAGAGAGAGAGAGCGAGAGAGTTTGATGATTATCCGCAACACGTTATATCTTTAAGATAATTAAATATAATAAATTGTTATTTAAAAATAATGAAAAAAAAAAAAATATATAAAACCATAATATAATATCTAAAATTAATTATATTAATATAATAAAATATTTTTGTTTAATTTTTTTTTCTTTATTTATTTCCTGTGTTTTATTTAATTATAATTATTATTTATGGAAAAAAATAAAAATTTTAAAGGCCTAGAATAAATTTTTTTTTTTTTTTTATAATTATAAATTTTTACTATATACAATAGAGTGCCTTCTATTTGTTTATTATTTATTTTTATTATCAATTAATATTATATTTATTTAAAATTTTTAACACAATAAATATTTCAGCAATATTAAAAATTAAAATATCAATAAAATATAAAAATTTTAATAATAAAATTTGAAGAGAAAAAAAAAGTTCAATTGATATAAAATTATTATTAATTTTTTGTTATAAACGCACAAGTTTTATAAAATCAAAAAAATTACAATTGTTTACAAAAATAAATTCAAATTTTTGATAATTTAATTTTTTATGAAATTTTTCGAATTTTAAAATAAATTATCATTGAGCTTTTTTTTTTCTTAAGGAGAAACATGCAATTTATAAAATTGTAATTAAAATGTTGATTTGCCAAGTTAAATAATAATTGTTGAAGATTATAAAAAATAATAAAAAGAAGAAAAAAAAAACTAGATTAATAAAAATAAACAAACGTGGATATGTCAGATTGGCTGTGACTACTGCGTGCACGGAAAGAACAAAATTACACTGTATAACCCTTCTATATTATACTCAGTGTAATCTGTGGTGAAAAAAAATTTCAGATAGTATCAAATATAATTTAGATTGTACTAAATTATTTTTGGATTATACTCAATGTAATCTCCGATTTGACCAAATAATTTTTTTGGTTAAACCGCGTAAGATTCTACTGGGTATAATCCCAGATTTCACTGAGTATAATACAAGATTATACTGAGTATAATACAAGATTATATTGAGTATAATCCAAGATTATATTGAGTATAATCCAAAATTATAATGAGTATAATCCAAAATTATACTGAGTATAATCCAAAATTATACCGGATATTTTTCTGGATTATATCCAGTGTAATCTTACGCTATATAACCAGAAAAATTACTCGGTTAAATCGGAGATTACACTGAGTATAATACAAAAATAATTTAGTATAATCTGGATTATATTTTATATTATCTGAAATTTTTTTACACCACAGATTACACTGAGTATAATATAAAAAGATATACAGTGTAATTTTATTCTTTCCGCGAGGAAGTTTAAAAAATGTTGTTATTTAATTATTAATTAATCATTATTAATGTTGTATTATTAAATAAATTAAATCAAATATATAAAAATAATAATTAATAATTAATATAATGAATAATACATTTAACTAATGGTTAATATATTAATAATAATAATAATAATAATAATAATAATATTAATAATAATAATTGGGAGTAATAATACCAATCAATTTAATACATGATTAATGATCCTTCATTAGTATTAATTATACATTTTTTCCGATCAATTTAATATGTAATAATAAAACGAACTAGCGGTAATATTTTAAAAATATAATGAAGGTGAATTAATAATCATGGTCCTACAAAAAAATAAAATATTTAAAAAATAAATAGTATATATTAATAAATAAATAAATAAATAAAAAATCCACTATTAATTTAATTAAAAACGTATAATATATAAAAATAGTTATTAAAAAATATTTAGAAGTCGCTAGTTATTAAAATATCGTAGAACAACAATGAGAAGACGATAGATATTAAACTTATCAATAAATAATTAATTATATTAATAATAATAATAATAAATAAAAAAAAAATTAATGTTATTTTATTTTTTTTCAATTGTTAAATAAAATTACGGGTTAAAAATAATGAAAAAAATTTGCCACAAATATTTTTATTTGAAGATCTGAAATTCGAAATTATATTTATTATTATTAATATAAATCGAAGAAGAAAATAAATCTGAATAATAATGAAGATTATTAAAATAATAATTAATTTTAAGTAAAAAGAAAAAGTGATGATATTATATTTAGACTGTACTTATACATAAAATATATAATTATTATTATTATACACATGATTATTATTATATAATATGAAATAAAAAATAATGCGAATATATGTATACAAAAAAAAAAATATATATATATATATATATATATGATATATATTCAAGAATATTTATTAATTATTTAAAAAAAAAAAAACTATAACAATATACGAAACAGTAAATAAATAAAACAATGATCTATGATAATAATTATAATGAAGAATTATACTAAATAATTTAAGTAAAAAAAAAAAAAATAATAATAATAATGCATTAAAAAACATCTATTAATAAATGCAATACACTTTACGATAATTTAGATATTAATTAATAATAATTATAACAATAATAGCGTAATAAAATACATCAAGAAAACAACGTACTAATAAATATATATGTATGATATATATGATGGAAATAAAAAATATTATAGAAATATATTTAAATCTTCAGGCAATTGGCGACTCAAATAATAATAAATGAAAATATTGGTGATTATGTGGAGAAAAATTGAAAAAAATGTAAATCTAAAAAGAATTTAATTAAAAAAATAAAATAAATACATAACTATATTAATGTAATTTTTTTATTTATTTAGTTTGGTAAGTGAGATTTAAAAAGAAATAGATTTTAAGCCACTACACGAAAAGAACAAGATGACAATGGATATCATCAAAGATTAAACTGAGTAAAAAAAAAATTTCAGATAGTAGCTAGTATAATCCAGATTATAATGAGAATAATCTGTATTATAATGAGTATAATCCGGATTATAATGAGTATAATCTAGATATCACGCAGTATAATCTAGAATTTTTTTTAGCTACTATCTAAAATTTTTTTTCATCACAGATATCACTGAGTATAATCTGGGATGATATCCAGTATCATTTTGTTCTTTCTGTGTAGGACTAAAAATCGTTTATATAAATGAAAAAAAGTTTGGAAAATTCAAATGTGCATGCTTTAAGGAGATTCACGCGAAGTAGTCAAATTTTTAAAACTTCCTGTAGTCCAGTTAAGAAGAGATAAAATAAAGACCTTACTTTGTAAAAATCGCTAAGAAGAAATTTCTTTCACAGAATGATCCAAAATATACTAAAACTACGATATCCGAAAAAATCCAACAAAAAAGTTCATTGCTAGTATATTTTTTTATAACAAAACGGTCAAAATTGTAGTTTTAAGCAAATTAATCATTGGTCTTTTATCAAAGTGAACAATGAATCATCTATTGTTTAATTATTTTAACAACAACACCATTAACCGGCGCCAAAAGGAAGCTACGATGATTGATCATGTAATTTTTATCAGTTTTTTCGCAAACGTCGGCTTTATGGTTCTGCAGAATCTTAATAATTCCTACTTTAGTTTGCATTTGTCCAAACCGGGCTCCTATTGATGAAAGAATTCATAAATAATCTTACCAATTTTTTAATTCATAAATTAACTTACCAATGCAATTGCGCGGTCCGTCTCCAAAAGACAAAAACGCCATAGCCGGACGTTTCTCTATTTCTTCTTCACTAAACCGCTCGGGATCGAACACATCAGGGTTAGGATAATATTTTGGATCACGCTGGATCGCAAAACTTGGAATCCATACGTTGGTACCCGTAGGTATGGTTACTTTCGTCCCCGGAAAGGTGTATGGACTGGTAGTTTTCCGCATTATCGAGGTTACCGGTGGGTACTTCCTTAGCGTTTCTGAAAATGAAAAGAATTTCCATCAATAATCATTATGATTTATTAAATAAAAATATTTAACAATCCGAAGCATACCGTTAAATACTTTATCAAGGTACTTCATGTTTTTAATCCCTTCGTAGGTAACCACGCCATTGTTTCTTTCCATTTCTTCTTTAATCTCTTCCCGCAGTTTGTCTTGTATTTCATGATTCATCGCAAGCTCAAAAATACAGTTGCTCATGGTAGAAGATGAGGTTTCAAAGCCAGCAATGAAGAACACGAATAATTGGGCAGCCAGAAGTTCATCAGTCAATTCTACAATCGAAAACAATGAAGCACAATTTGTTTCTAAACGATTAAACTCAAAACTTACCGAATTCCTCATTGTTCCAATTGTCCTTCATCATCGACAGCAAGTCTACAAAATCGTGCCTGGAGATCCCATTCTTCTTCCTGTACTCGATGGTGTCCCTGGTGATGCCAACGAAAAAATCGTTAAGTTCCTGGTCCTTAAATAAGCCTCCAATCACCTCAAACAACCTAGGCGCAAAGTTTCTCACCCTGAACTTGATCATATTCTTCCAGGAAGGCTCGAAGATCTTTTGCCCATCTTCCGAAAGAGACTATCCTCCTCCGCAAGAGCATTAGCTTGCAATCCAAAAGCACACACACCAATGACATCAGTTGCAAACCTTGCACTGATTTCTCTGATGTCAACTTCCTTGCCATCAAACTGATCCAGGTACTTGTCCAGCTGGTCAGCGCACTGGGTTAGCAAGTAGAACATGTCTTTGAGCTTCCCGGAAGTGAACACTGGCGTCATCTTGGGCCTGAGGACTCGCCATCTCTTGGATTCGATGAGGAAGAGATGCGCTGTCAGCGGATCGTGCTTTTCAGAGATGCGCATTCCTCTGTCCATGAAAAACTTGAAGTCCTTGATCAGGACATTTTTGATCAGCTCCATGTCGTTCAACATCAGAACTGGCTCCCATCTTGTGAAGAATCCCACCATGGGTTCATTGGGATACTCGTTGTAGACTTTCTTGAGGTAGCTGCCTATGGACAGCCTGCCCAAGATCACATCTTTGATCGTTCCGAACAAAACCGTTGGCTTGGGACCAATTATGCCGCGCTCCTGCCAAAAATTG
This sequence comes from Cotesia typhae, assembly GCF_013202065.1. Taxonomy (NCBI): domain Eukaryota; kingdom Metazoa; phylum Arthropoda; class Insecta; order Hymenoptera; family Braconidae; genus Cotesia; species Cotesia typhae. Next base: position 573,695 of record NW_027423744.1, read on the forward strand.
TACGTTGATGTGAAGTAGTAGTAAAGGAGGATCAACACCACCACAAAGCCGATTATCAGCTCCATAGTAATTACAACTTTTTATGCTTACGGTCCAAGTAAGACTGAGTTAACAAACGGCTGTGATATTATTTATACGAAGGCACAATTGGTTTATGTAATTTTTTATTTACAACAATGACAAGACATAATTAATGCCGAATCATTGCAATTATGACGCATTATTGTGATACAGCGATAAATTCTCTTGTTTGGTAAGCTAACAAGCCGTAGGATTGCGAGCCTAAGTTGGATTTTATAACAAAATTTACTAATACTGTTAATCACTAAATTGGTGGTCGGGCTATTGGAAGTTTATTTTTAAGTTTGTCGCTGAATTATTAGCTCAGATACAAGATGACTGATAAGTAATATATAAGTGGAGCATCCGCTCCATAATTCCGCGCGGAGAGTGAAGAGATAAACTGGTTTTAAACGAGGCCGAGAATGCTTCGAAGAGCTGGTAGATGGAGGTAGTTTCCGACTTTACGGAGATTCCTGGTCGGTAAGAAGAGAAGTTATTCCATCGATTGAAGTTGGGATCTATTGAATTGATCTTTGGGATAGCTTCCATTTATTCCTAAGATTTTGTTCAAAAGAGTTAATTTAGAAAATTTTTACCTTCATCATTGATTTTTATGAGAAATCACAGATTTTATTTTATTTTACAAAAAGTACCGATCAGATTTGAATTCAAATTTAGGTGATAATAAAAAATAACATATTGAATACTTTACATCATCAAAAGTGCAGATTCAGAGAATGTGATAGTAATAATCAATAAAAAAACTACGAAAAATTATCTCTCTTTTTCTTTAATCCAATGTTACATTTCTATTAGAGTCATGTGGAGTAAGTGTGCGCACTTCAACAATTAAACTAGTGTCAAAATTAAACGATAAGCATGAAAGAAAATAAAAAAAATGTTTTCGGTCATTTTAAAAAAATTTAAAGGTCAATTTTACCAAAATTGCACAAATGCAATTTTGTCTATCATATAAAACCTAAATTATTTTCTTTTTAAAATTAATTTTGAGTACTCTTAATAATTAGCTTAAAATTTTATACAATATTTAAAGTAATTGCTTGAAGGAAAAAACCTACCGCAAAATCGGTCTAACCTTGTTTTCCTTTAGCCTATATTATCTATTCTAGTTGATAAACCGGTGAATAATGGCCGCGAATATTCCCAATGATAACAAAATGGCCGGTAATTATAAGTAATAAGTTATTGATGACGCAAGTTAATTAAAACAAACTAACTTAAATGTTAAGGTCATCCTGAGGAAAATTCGCGATTATTATCCTCGTATTTACTTTTGCAATTATTATTATTATTATTATTATTATTATTATTATTATTATTATTATTATTATTTAGAGTAATTACAAACGATAAGCACAGTGAGTCTTTATAAAGGTCAGACTACTACTTTTGCCAGCATTGCATCCCAGTTTTTCTTCACCAACTTTTCTAGGATCCATAAAAAATGTCCCGTTATAATTTCTTCTTATTTGCCGCCGTTTTGATGGCATGTGTCTACATTAGCAATGCCAACCGTAAGTTAATAGAAAAATAATTTAATTAATTAATTAATCAAGCAGTTTTTTTTTTTTTTTATTCTTCTAAATAATTTGATTTGTGGTGAAGAAATAATTTGTTTAAATCTTCAGCTGTGAAACGTCAAGCGGAAATGGATTCAGATTCTTCAGGATCAGATTCATCCGGGTCAGATTCATCGGCTCCAACACCAGCTCCAGGGTCAGATACTTCCTCATCAGATTCAGGATCGGGCTCTTCAGGATCGGGTTCTTCAGGATCAGGCTCTTCAGGATCAGATTCATTCACTACTGGCGGGTTATTCGCAACTATAGCAAGATTTATTGAAAAACTACCCATTGCTGGTGCTATAACTTCTCCGATAACCAACCCCATTTTAATCAATTTGGGAAAATTCTTAGGATAATTTAATTATTTTTCCAGCTTTTGAATTTTATTTATAAAATTTTATTGTATATTTTTAATCACAATATTAAATATCATCATTGACATTGACCATGTAATTGTTTATTATTGTAATTGGAATTTTAATAAATTAATAAATTAATAAAAAGTTTGAAAATCCAAAAATGCACGCTTCATAACAACGCTCAGTCATTTTTTAAACAAATAAAAAATTGTGTAGAGGGGGTAGGTGCTGTTTTATTGTGTCATTATATGCGAATGTCAAAGTATATATTTGTAGTGATCATGAGAACACTCCTGAGTATTTGCAAATTCTGACAGAAAGTTAAATAAAGAAATCGCTAAATTTTTTTAAATTACGAATGGAATTTGTTATCGGGATAAAAAACGTGTACTGGGGTAAAGCGGGTAGAACAAAGTGGGTATTACTTGCGCTGCTCTGATCCTATTTTATATTCATTTTGTCTTACAATATTATCAAGTATTACATAAATCCACTTTTATAAATAACTAGAATTCAAATTTGCGCGCGCAAGCGCGCGCCTGAGTTTAGGATTTGTATATATTTTCATGCTTATGATATATTTGACTAATCACGTTACGAATAGTTTGTTTACATGATATATTTTCATATTTTTCATCTAAATTATAAGAGTGGAATTGTATATATTATCATATAATACGCGCTAAATCATAGAATAATAAATTAAAAAAAAAATAATTTATAAGAAAAAATGTAATCGTTAGATATTTATGAATTATATAGTGAAAAAATTCGCCTTATAAAATATTATTTCAATAAACAAAAATATTAAATATCAAAAAAATGCATAAACTTGCAATTTATTCATGGTAAACGATGAGTGGTTAAAGTTATCGCCAAAACAAGTAACGCTCCAATTACCTGCCAATTATCTGTTTACGTAAATATTAGAAAACATAGAAGTTAGATAAAAAAGTGGTTATCTATTTGAATTTATAATAAGCATCGCTTAACAATATTACCGAAAAAAATTTGCAACAGCTCCAGTCTTTCATCAACTGTCTCTTATGCTTGTCGCTTAAACCGCTCATTGCTCACCCAAAAATGTTCAAAGACAGACTTTTTACCTTCTTCATCTTGATGGCGTGCGTATACGTCATCACTGCTCACGGTGAGTTCCTTTTCTTCAACAAATTATCCAATAATATTTATTATAATTCATTTATTTTTTTTTATCGCTCGAAAAGTTGTTAAGCGTGAGGAGGATAGCGCTGAAAAGAAAAGCATGATCAAAAAGCTTGACGAACTTCTGATCGGTCTTCCTCTTCTTGGTGGACTTTTGGGATATCTTCTCAGCCCCATTTTGAACAGAGTTGACGGACTCGTTGGATAACTTCGATGTTTCTGTCGATCTCAATCATGTTTTTTTCCTTTTTCAGTTTTAAATATTTACTATTTACAATTTTTTTCCATATGCTTATCATCATGTATATCTTCGTATGTATACATACATTATCTTATCTTTATCACTGTTATTATTATGCTAACCATGTATGTTACTATGTATAATCTATATTCTGTATCTAATGATCTATTAATCATGGGAGGTCAGATTACTTAATCTTATTGTTCAAACCACTGATCCAAGAAAATCTGGGCTTATTATTTTAAACAAATGTTACGCATATTATTGTTATTCATTACCTTTCAAACTACTTTACCTTTAAATAAAGAATCAGTAGTATAGAAATTGTAATAAATATTTTTTTGATACATTCATAAAATATCTCCCATCAAAATTTTATTTTTTTCAGTGATATTCTGATAGAATGTGTCTTTATTAGCAATCAAAACTGTGAGTTATCCACTCTTATAATTTAGATGAAAAATATGAAAATATATCATGTAAGCAAACCATTCGTAACGTGATTGATCAAATATATCATAAGCATGAAAATATATGCAAACTCTATAGTCAAGGCCTGCGCTTGCGCACGCAAATTTGAATTCTAGTCCACTTTCCACTTTTATAATTTAGATGAAAAATATGAAAATATATCATGTAAGCAAACTATTCGTAACGTGATTAGTCAAATATATCAAAGCATAAAAATATATTCAAATCCTAAATTCATGCGCGCGCTTTGGCGCGCAAATTTGAATTCTAGTTATAGAAATAATTTAATTTAAAAAAGACCATTCGGCAGCCGAAATGGAAGTAGATTTCATTTACGTACAGAAAATAATATAATTTTGTTACAAAATATATATGTAATATGTTATATAACAAAAACTACCAGAAATTAGAAAAAAAAAATAAACTTTTATACCTTACTGAAACGTCAACAATTTTGTCATGATTTTAACAATAAATAAATTAAAAAATAAATAATAGTTTAAAAAAAACTTAAAACACACGCTTTTTATAGAAAACCGAACTAAAAAAATAGAAAATAAGTTTTAATAAATTTAAATTAAGAATAGTGTTAAAAATTTCAATAAATTTAATTAATAATAGTGTAAATAAAAAAAAATGTATTTTATTTTAAAAAAAGCGTGGGGTGCATGGATCAATAGATATAAATATTCTATCGACAGATATGAGTAGAGTGATTATCATTTTTAGAATATCTTAAAAAGCACCCCACACTTTTTTAAAAATAAAATACATTTTTTTTTAAAGCTATAATTTTTGAAGCTATAATTTTTTGAAATTTTCAATCGGCTCCTATTTCTAGACTAACCTACCGATTTGGTTCATTTCAGAACTTGACCTCAGTAATTGTCGGTAGAATATGTATACCGAGTTTCATAAGGATCGGTTAAGTATTGTTAGAGTGAGAGTCCTTACAAGGCTAATACATCGTATGTATAAATACTTACATATAAATAAACTTTTGAACTAACTGCGTTTTCTGACTCAGCTCGACGAGCTAAGGATTCATGAAAATAGTAAGATTTCTATGAATAAATAATTAATGCTAGCTTCTACTAACTTGTACCAAAAGGGAGCAGGTTCGAATCCTGCCGTCAGTTTTTTTTTCTATTCTTCAAAATAATTTAATTTTTTCTAAAGAAGAAACTTTAATTTAAATCCTCAGCTATATTTATTTTATAAATTTTTATTGTGAGCTTGTAAAAAATTTTAAAAAAGTTAGTCAATATTTCTCTCCACCCAATACTTTACCCCACTTTCGCTCATACATAATTCATCAAAAAGTTTCGACCGTTATACCCACTTTAATATTTTCTCTCACATACACACGCAAAAGTTATAAGGGTCAACGAAATATGCAGCTGTCGAGGGGGTTGTAAGCCCACAGAGTGGGGGTTCAAGGCACGCGCCAGATATGTCACCCCCGTACTCGTTTACTCTACACAGTATTATTATAACGGTTTATTCTTCAACATATCGGAGTTAGCTCCACTGTTACTAAAATTTTTTTCGATATTTTCAATCAGTTTATTTGATTTGTTAACTTGAAATCATTTTTTGGAATTTTTATATTATCAATTAAGTATTTAGCAATAATAAATCATTTATCATGAAGAGATCATGTTCCGTAAGTAAAAAATGATCTTAAATATTCTTTTTTGTAGAATTAATACTTTTTTTGCTATTCTAATTAAAGATAAAATTCAAATTATTTAATTTTTCGAACTTAAAAACTAATTTGTGGCCAAAGTTTAATTACGGGTATTAACTTTGAATTTTTCTCCGTTTTTAGGCCCCATGTCTTGTGGAAGAAGAAAAAACAAAAAAAATGAAAATTGATAATCAAAATTCAGAGGCACAAGAACCAAATACACGAGAATATTTACAATTGGCGTTGAATAGAATTATTGAAATGCAGCGGAGTGTAAATAACGAAGAGTTCGATGACACGACTAGTGAATTAGGTAAGTTTAAATGTTTTCTTCAATGTTGAATAAATTAGTTCTATTAAATAATTAATAGTAATCTCGAAAATATAATAATTAATTTAAATTGATTATGTCATTCATATTCGCTGACACCAAGAAGAAATTCTCTCAGTAAAATAATTTAGGAATTAACTTTTTAAAAGTTAGGGGAGGGTTCCAAATTTTTCTTTTTCATTTATTAATAAAATATTTTACATTTTTAACGATTGAATTTTTCAAAACTCTTTTAATTACAAAGATTGCATATAATACATTTTTAATTGATTTAAAAAATTGGCGCCGTTACTTTATCAGTTAATTTAAATTTTTTAATGACTTTTTAAAAATTATTGACTAACTTGAGTTAATTTTTTTCATAAATTAAAATTAAAATTATCCTTAATAATTCTAAAATTTTTCTTTTTTAAATATAATTTGAATAAATATTCCAAAAAATAAACTTTTTTTTTAGTTTCTTAATTAATTAATCAATACAATAAATATATCTTCAAAAATTAGAATTTGCTCTATGCAGGATTCGAACCCAGGACCTTCCTTTTGTGTTTTTCCACTATCATTAAATAACTGAAAAATTTTATTTTTTAGGTGATGATGATACTGATGAAAACGTAATGCGTGAAGTGTTAACCAAAGTATTCAAAGATCTCCCTGGGTCTTCAAAGTCTGTAACATCAATAATAGAACGTGCAACAAAGCCTCTTCCAGCTGAATATAATCGCGTGAGAGCGAAGAGTATACAATTATCTGGTTACGACACTTGCAGAAGAGTGGCCGTCGATTTTATGCAAAATGTCGTCAAACAAACCCCCAAGTACAGCATTACCGACAACAATGTTATTATCAATGACTTCAGCCGACAAAATGGCGGTGGGAGATGCGAAATGCTGACAAATGAGTACGAGTTGCGCAATCGCATGCTGACGGGACTGGACCTCCATCTTGCGGTAAAACAACGCGACTACACTATGAGATTAATGAGGTTTTAGTTGTTCTTATTTTTGATATTTTATACTTAGCTTTTAAATTATCAATTTATTTCAATCAACTGAATTTGTAAACGATCTAGTCGTTATTTTATACTCAATTTCTAGTCACGTAAAAAATAATTTTTTTTCTAGTCCTTTGTATGTAAGATTTAATTTTTAAGAATAAAATTACTTTTTTTAAAAAGATCTCATTTATTACACGATATTCTTATTTAAAATTTAAATTGCGAAAAATTACATTATCACAGTTGAAATTTCGATCTTAACTTTATAATTTTTACTATTACTAGAATTCAAATTTTCGCGCGCAAATTTGAATATATTTTCATGCTTATGATATATTTGACTAGAATTTAAATTTAAAAATAGGATTTTATGTTAAGATTTACGAAGAAATTTTTAAAATAGTTGAGTTTCTTAAAAATTCCGGGAGATGGCGTTAGTAGTACTTTCTCAAGAACTGTACCTGAAAATGGCGTTTTATGAGTTAAAAGAGGGCTTTTTTTAAATTGTAACCATTTTAAAACAACAAAGTATATCTTTTACTTTTATATTTTAATTTTCTATAATGAAAAAAGTAATTTAAAATCATTAAAATTACATTAAATAATAACAGATATTTTTAAATATTAGGACTTCAATTTTTCGCACTTAAAATTATGAATTTAAGAATGACGTTAAAAGAAAAACTCTATTTTAATAATCAATTAAATATTTAAAAAATTCAGAAGGTGGCGCTAATAATACTTTCTCGAAAACTATACTTAAAAATGGCGTTTTTTGAGTAAAAAATGCGGAATTAAAGCAAAATATTTAAAATTATAAGAAAAATGTATTATTTTTTAAAAAATATATATATTCTAAATATAATTAATATTGAAAAAAAGTTTAATAAAATTAACTGAGGCAATAATAAAATTTTTTACGTAGAAAATGTTTATTCACTGAAATTATTTTATTATAAAAAGATTTATTTATCATACATTGTTTTATTTATCTTTAAATACTCACTACATATACATAATTTCTTATTAATAATTACATCAATATCTAGAACTAACGAACACTTTAATAATAATTATAGTCAATGATCAACAAACAAAACCAAAAAATCTAATTATAAAATGTTAATATAGCCTTACAAGTAATTTTTGAATTTTCTTATTTTAGATTTGCATGTTTCTAAAAATATCAGTAGTAATATTGTAAACGACCTATGTCTTCTAAAAAAATATATCACTAATTGTGATTATATTATATTATATTAATATTTATTATTAATTACTTGTTGTCGATATACTGAATCGAATATTTATAAAATTTGGGTGATAAATTAAAACTTTCGACCTTTTTGCGTGAAAAAAATAATTTTTTAAGATTCGGTATCTCAAATTGTAAGCAACGATTTTAAAAGCAAGTTTTGAAATTTTAAAATTAATTTGAAACGTTTAATTTAGAAAAAAAAGTTGCGTTGTGTGATTATAAAAATTAATACGATTAAATATATATAATTGGCACGATGAAAAAAAAATTTCTTAACTTATTTTTCAAAAAATGTATGAGTGCTGCAAGTGTATCGCAAAGTAATTTTTCTAATATTTTTTACTGCCATCCATGATTTTTATGGATTAAATGTGATGTTGTTATAAATACCTTGACACATTGATTAAGAACAATGTTTAATTTAGTGTAACAGAGTATAAATTTCACGATAAATTGTTCAAAATGTATTTTTTCTACGCAGTCAGCTCAGGGCCGTTATTGTAACACTTAAATCTGCCGGAATAGTCACACGTGTGACGTCACAAGCGAGTTCCTCGGCGAAGCTGACATCTACACGTCAAGCGAGATACTATTTTATAATTCTCAACGCCGGTGAAGTTATAACCACACAAAATATGTGATATCACGGTTTATAACTCAAAAAAACGTTAAAATAATTAAAACTCTGCGTTTGTAAAGTCAAATAACTATTATTGATGAAACAAATCAGAGTTTTATTAATTAAAAATGATTTATGAAACTCGCGTTGTAACTATAGCTCGGTAGTGTTGGAATTAAGGCCTCTGAGCCGCCATTTTTACGGTTTTCAGAGAAACAAAGTTATTTTTTCATCGCTTCAGAGTTTTTCAAAGATTTTTTTCTCACTCCATCATCGAGCACGCTACTATGTACAACCCTGTTGATTTTAATAATTAAATCGCGGAAAAATAAAAAGATTTTGAGAAAAGGAAATTCCTTGTCACAATTGCAGCAGTTCGCGCCTAATATTCAAACTTCTAAGTACTATTTTCAATTTTAAAATAATAAATAATTGATTAATAATCATACAGAAGATAACAGACACCTGACAATATTTTTTTCTGATAAAGAAATAAATTGTTGTAAGCATAAATCCAAAATTTGACGCGCAATTTTGAAAATCTCTTTGTCAATTTGTTTACTTAAAGTAAATTGAATAATCGTCAATTATTGTAATCAGCAATAATAATAAAATAAAAATGTTTATAAACATCTTTTTCCAGCGAGTTTAAATATTTTTATAAAATACAATCAAAATTTTTTATTTTATCCGCAGAGAAAGAAGAAAAAATATTTCTTCAACAATTCATTTATTTATTTATTTCACAGCAAATCAAATGTCAGATATGACTGCTGTGATTATTATAATTAAAAGTAATAATATTTGTTATGGTTTCATTTTTTTGTCAACAAAAGTCGAAGAAGAAGAAGAAGAAGAAGAAGCCAAAGAAGAAGACTCCTTCTCGTTAATTTGTTTTCAGTGTTGTTGCACAAGTGAAGGACCGTTTCCAGGGTTCCGCCAGGGGTCGGGGATGTCGTAGTGCGCCGGAACAGTCCTTAGCGCGTCGTTGTCAGTGCGGTTAGCGCTGCAATTTACCGGTTTGTTTCTTGTTGTGTTAACACACTCTATCGGCAGCTTGATGAACTCAATGCGATAGTTGAATCCGCAGCTGGACACCCGGATTATCGTGTGCAGAGGAATCTCCATGTAGGGCAGTTCCTCCGGCTTTTTGTCCATGAAGTATCCGATCAGGCAGCGAAGAACTGCCTGGTGAGATATCACTAAGATGTTGTTCGACTGCTGCAGTTCCGCTATCACAGGTTCAACTCGCTGCATTATGTCTACGTAACTTTCTCCCCAGGGGTATCGGTAACGAAGTTTATCTTGGTCCCGCCAGGCAAATTCCTGCAAGCAATTTCGTTTTATTATTCTAATTTCCAAAGTTAATATCACTAAATCTTTGTTTCAGAATAAACCATTTAATTTTGGTAAATCTAAAAGGGCACGACTCGTAATGCACATTTAATTTTTAACGAATAATTATTATTTTGATAATTGATAAAATGCGGTGAAATATAACACCAGGGTGAGCTTATATCTTAAAAAATGTCAAAAGTTCACAAGATACAAGGTAATTTCTTAACTATTGATATTTTTAAAGATGTAAGCTCATCTCTTTGCAAAGGTAAAAGGGCGCATAAATTGTTATAAACCCTTTTACCTTTAGGCACGCGATAATGTAATATAATTAATCCAAAAAGGTAACTAAGCTATCCAATCATTGCAAGAATCGTTATTGAAAAAAAAAATATTAATATTTGCGTTATGAGTCGTGTAATTACTATCGAATAAAAACTTTTTTTAACTTTAAGAAATCAGTTAAAACGCATTAAGTTGAATCATCTTTGCTTTTTTAGCAGCATGCGTACGTGACTTTAATGAATGATTAACGATAACGTAATTAGTGATATATGTAATTTGATTGTACGGGTGACGTTAAAATGTATGAATTTACGTAGGAAAATATCTCTCGAGGGCTTCAAGTATAAATCATGACGTTTATCATCAATACTAGAGTTGTAAATTATAACGTAAATATTTATCAGATGGTAATATAATCAAACTAGAACGATAACAACAGACGATTCAATGATGAAATTTTTTCGGTTGTAAACGAAATTTTGGAGATGAGTTGACTATAAATATTCCGGGGAAAATCCGTTAGGGTATCAGTTGTTCAAGTGAACTTGAAAGTTTCGTTTAGTGAATCAAAAGAAGACTAAGGTAAGTTGTCTTTATAATTATTTTTCGATCATGATTTAAACTGCACTGATAAACAACTAATTGATTCAAGATAAATTTTATTTACAAGGCAAAAAAAAATATTAATCAAAAATTTCTTGCCCTTAATTCTACTTTTTATTTCACAGAATCTGATACAGAAAATTTAATACTGAAAAACAATTTATAAAAACTAAAATAATTTCATTTTCTTTTTAGAATTTTGGATTTTTGGTTCAAAAAGTAGTTTTTTCATTTAAAATACCAAAAAATCATTTTAAAAATCACAATTTATGTGAAGAAAATTCCTTTAGGAAAATATTCGCACATAAATATTATCTGATCCTAACTGTAATTAATTATAAATTTATGTTTCAGCACTAATAATGTCGAAAGTACTATTCATTCTCATCGCTCTTTGCATAATTGCTGCTATAATTATGCCCCAAATTGTCGAAGGAGGCCAATTAAAATGCAAAGGACCCGGCGCTCCGGTAAGTTTCTAAAAAATTTTTCTATTCCACCGAGAAAAAATAATTCTTTTGAAAAAAATGAGCATTGTTGTGATAAGAAATTAATTTATTAAAAATTTTTAATAATTTTATTTCTCAACTGAAGAAATAAAAATATTTTTCACCGTAAATTCCTTGTTAGAAAAAAGTTTTTTTGATTTGGAAAAAAATATTTTTGGATAGGCAATTTGCAAATTTTGATCCAAAAATTTTTCTTTCCCAAATTTAGAAACAATTTCTTCTCCTAGTGTAATTGCAAATGAAAAATAAACTATGATTAATGATTCAAAATTTTTCAGTGCATGTATGCCATGGAGTGCTGTTCAAAAATCTGCATGAAAGGAGCCAAACCATACCAAAATCTGTGTCGTTGAAACCATCTTACAATTACAATCTTCATCGTTTATCATTGATTAATCATTATTTAATTATATCAATTATTTATCTATATAATTAAGAGAATAAGAAAAATTTTGTCTCTGCTATATTTTTATAATAAAATGAGTTTTTTAAATTAAATTTACTTAATATCATTGGAAAGTTCTTGACCTGAATTAGTGCTTATTTAATGTTTTATTTTTTTTTCTAAAATATTTAATTTATTATGATAAGTTTTTGAAGTAGTTATAAAGAGTGAAAATTTTTTTTTTAGACAGTATTTAGTATAATCTAGATTACAATGAGTATAATCCAGATTATAATGAGTATAATCCAGATATCACTCAGTATAATCTGGATTGTATTAGTTACTATCTAAATTTTTTTTTTCACCACAGATATCACTGAGTATAATCTGGGATATTATCCAGTAGGTAAAAAATTAATTTATTTAATTAAGAGACTAAGAAAAATTTAGTATCGGGTATATCTTTGTCATAAATTGGGTTTGTTTTTTATTAATAAAACTTACTTGAGGATAATGTTCTTGCATTTCTTCATAAGAAAGCCCTTCGCAGACACCAGCATCTAGTTCATTAAGCGCCGCAACATATTCCTGTGGAGCTTCGATCCCTCGCGCAGTCGCTATTGTCCGTCTGAGACGACTGGTCAGCACTCGGAGGTCTGGGATTTTCATCGAATTGATTCTTGTGGCCAAAGCTTGGGCGTAACGTTCTCCACGGGCGCTAAGAACTGCGTCGCCGCCGATTTTTCCGATAACATTGTACTCGCTTTCGCCGTGCTGTAGCAAAAAAAAAAAAATAAAAATTTACAATTTTTTTTGTTAAATTTTCGCTTCCTAGATCAGAAAATTGATCGCGAACTTACTCGAGAAAAGTACAGAGTGTGAGGTTTAGCAGTAACACTCCCAAGATACCCTAGGACACTGGTCTCAACATGTCCCGTGATTTTATGAGCGCGCATCTCCAAACTTACGGTATCGATGGTGATCCGGGGATAGTTTTTCTCGTCCATGGGTTCCCAGGCGTGGACGTAGTGAGCAACCTTGAGCTTGAGATCCTCCGCAGCTAAGGAAGGATCCATCCCCAAGAAGTCGACGTTGTGCCGAATCACCTCCTGGTAGTTTCGCTCCAGAGCTGCTGGATCCTCGCAGACGCATTCGACGAAGAGGATCCGGTAGCCCAACTGCTGGGTGAAGTACTCGAATACCTCTCGGCGTTGCTCCTTAGTTACCAGGCAACCGTCCAGGATCTTAATGTGTGTTCAGAGAAAATATAAATAAAACTGCTTTCTCTAAGTCATGAAAATAAGTCATGGCTTTTTAAAATATTTAAATTTGCGTCTTTTTTTTTTTCTTACAGCTACGGTGTTTCCAGATGAAAGCCATCCGGCACAATCCTGCATGGCGTCGCGGGTTGCCAATTGTCTTAGTGCCGAATTTGCCGCATGGTCAGGCCGGAAAAATTCGTGAGTGCCATACAATTCCAGTTTTTTACGACGGTAGTCGCTTACTCGCATCACTGGAAATTAAATATTAATATTTTATTTTAGTATGAACTATCTTAAGGTACTTTATAATATCATAATTAAGCAGTAAAATTTTTGGAAGCCTACAGAGAATTGAAAAAAAAATATTAATATTTATAAATATTTGCCTTTACCATTGATCAACTTTTATAATTTAGATGAAAAATATGAAAATATATCATGTAAGCAAACTATTCGTAACGTGATTGGTTGAATATATCATAAGCTTGAAAATATATGCAAACGCTATAGTAAAGCGCGCGCTTGTCCGCGCAAATTTGAATTCTAGTCTTTGTAAAAAATCACAGACTTTAATTTATTTCATAAGGGGACATCCATTAATTACGTGAGCTCAGAATGGAGGGGGGGGGGGTCCAATGAAATCTTACCAAATCTCATTTAAACCGAGGGGGGGATAATAAAAAATCTCACCTTAACTTAAAAAAATATAAAATATTACAGACATTAAAAAAAAATTATTTTGAGTGTTTATTTTGCCCGCTAAAATAAATTTTATGTCTACTAAAATCATTTAGTTCATGTTTTTTTTGCTTTGAATTTTATTTAATTTAAATAAATTAACTACAGTATACTTGAATGGTTTATTCTTCTCCCGAATAATAAAAATAATTTTAATACTACCGTTACCATTAATAAATAATGGTAACGGTAGTATACTAGCTTAATTATTAAAGAAGTTAACGGCATAAAAATAACTCAACTATAGCACGAGTCAGCACAACAGAACCTGAACGCGCTATCCCCTCTACGCCTAAATGACAGAAGTGGGAGCTCGCTAGTTCTCACTCCGCTCTCGACAGCCTTACGGTTAACATCGTTCTAGCTCTCTAGTTAGTCTTTTACGCTTCAATCAATACAATATTAATTTAAAAAATTCTAAAATATCTCAATTATTAAATTAAAATCAATCTTTTGTATCAGTGAACGTTAAATTTTAAATTTATATATTTTCATGTACTTTTTGTAAATTCTTCGTTCTTTTCTAACATTATCCTTTAATATCTCTAAATCCCTCTCAAATTGTTTCATTTTTTCTTCTCTGCTTTTAACATAATACCTGTATAAATCGACCTTCAGCTTCAGGATTTCATAATTTTTCTCAAAATATTTCGCGTAAACATTAATCAAATTATTTCTAATTTTTGCGACCGTTTCCCGGATCCGGCTAGATTTCCATTTGAGATCCTTAATCCACTCTCGCAGTTCCTCGCAGTTGGCTTTTTCCTCCCAAATGGGGGTGTTCAGTGCATCAGCCTTGTCCTTGATCGGCAGGAACTCCTCATGAATCAACAACGCTTCCTCCTCCAACAACTCATCAAGTCTTGACCCATGCTTAACGACAGAAGAGACTTCTCGATTGCGTAAACAGAGGCAGTATAAGTACATAATTTCGCTAATTAGCAGCTTACTCTTCAAGTATTTAACCTTTTCAAATTTTTCAGTGTTATTTATGGGAGTGTAATAAACTATGTACTCAAACGGCGTTTCATTTCTCAAGAATTTCTTCACTTTTCCTTCAACTTTCACGATGTTTCTCAGAAGATTTTCGAAAGTTCGCTTTAAAGGCATCATTTTTTTGTCGTTGGCCCACAGCAAGTAGAAATGTTCCTGCAGGAATCTGGGAAACTGAAGGATGCTCCAAAATCGCTTGTCGAATGTCTCGGGCTCCTCAGTTACCTTCTTTATTAATTGGTAGTCAGCAGGTGGCTCTAGTCGTACATACTGTTCGGTTGAGCGCCCCTTATGAAATTCTTTCCATGAAATTTCATTTTTAGACTCTTTTTCGATAGATTTCTTTTGTGGTCTAGGTTCTCGGGTGTTTATATACCACACATCTGGTGATAGATTGAAATCGATGAAGGGTTTTTTATTGATATCAAAATTCTTCGCTGCCAAATCACCCGCTTCCGTTAATTTATCAACGATTCGTATCAGCAAAACATTGACGTTCTTGTAACGGGTCATCAAAGTCGGGTAAATTTTAAGTTCTTCCTCGTCAGCGGCAATCATCTCTTTTTCAAGATATGCTGACCTCTCTTCCAATTCATATTGTAAACGTTTGAGGTAACTTCTATCAGAATCCGTCAACATATCCTTGGTCAAAACGGCTGTCAATTCTTCTTCAAAGCTGCTAGATTCATATTCAAATGGATCTAAGTCCGACATAGTATTTTCAAATTCGCTGGATTCATCTTCAAATGAATCTAACTTTGACGTAGAATATTCAAAATCCATTTAAGCTTTTTATTATATTTTGTTTTAAATTATCTGTTATATTCAACTAATAAATAACGACAAAAAAAATTTTTTTTATTTATTGTTTGCTCTGACTCATCAATTTTGATCTGGCACTAAAAATGTTTTCATTATTTAGAAAACCGGTTACGTAAGTGAACCATGTATCTTAATTTCCATTTGTCAAACCTGATCTTTGCCAATTTGGTGTGACGCAATAAATCTATCTTAAGTGGTCGAGGTCATAGACCGATAAACTGGGAAAAATAAAAAACTGATTTTTATGGTTTTAGTAATTTTTTTCGCGGGCGATGTCGAAAATTTAAATCTAACTAAAAAGTGATAATGTTAGTTTTGTTTTTTCTTGATTACAGTTTTTAGTTGCGCAATATTTATCTGCTAATAGATACTTTTACAGTTTAAAAATATTTATATTATTGAAATAATTAAAATTGTAAATCAATTCTTGCAATTGAGGAGTTCATTTTCAAAAGGGTATCTTTTTATATTTATTTACTTATTTATTTATCTGGTAAGGAATTCTATCGAGGTGTAAAGACACCTGTGTATAGAACCAGTACAAAAATAACAATTTTATAATATATATACTTTTTACAAAATTTTTGTCGATAATACAATGCAAAGAGATAATAAGTACAAAAAGTAATAAATTTATAGAAAAAGAAATACAAAATTATAAATAATTATCAGAAAAAGAAATATCCAATCAAAAACTCGCATTTTTCATTACATTTTTTAAGCATGTTAATCATTAAGGTTTCTTATCCAGTAACTTAACTTTTTTTTTAACAATTTTTTACTACAGTTTATAGTTTTCATATCAGCAGAGAGTTTGTTATAATATTTAATTGTTACATAATAAGCAGAATGCGTACTAATAGTTTTGAATAATTTTAAAAGAACAGTTTTTTTTTACTTTTAAATATCAACTAGAATTCAAATTTGCGCGCCAAAGCGCGCGCATGAGTTTAGGATTTACATATATTTTCATGCTTATGATATATTCGACCAATCACGTTACTAATAGCTTGCTTACATGATATATTTTCATATTTTTCATCTAAATTATAAGAGTTGAATACTTGCAAAATTATAAAGATTTCTAAATGAGAATCAAATTGTAGCTTCATAACCGATACCACTTTATAGCTAAATTAAAAAAGTTTGATAAAAATATTTATAATTAGAGACAACCAGTTTTTTGTCTCGATTAATCAAAAATAAAAAAATATCCCTTCGAAACTCAACTCCTCAATTACCTTATTGTAAGTACTATTGTAATTAAATACACCCAAAGAAAAAAAAGTCTTGAGTCAAACGTAAATTTTCTTAAATCAAGAAAATCTTAAGACTGGAAATTTTTTGAATTTTTTTGAGCTAAGAAAATTTTTTCTTGCTCCAAAATAATTTTCTTAGTTCAAGAAATTTTTTTTTTCTGTGTATATTTTATACATTTACTATTTCTCGCGAGTTTTGCTTAATTGTATCAAAAATTGTTTGCTGTTATAAATTTATACAATTTTTACATGTTTTATTTTATTTAGGTAAAAAATTTTTTATTAAAAAACCTAAATAAATAAAAGGCTATTATTTTTTCACAATTCCATAATTTTAACATTTTAAAGTTGGCCCAAAAATTTATTTATTGAACAAGTATTGTAATAAATCATGTAATACATTTACATAATTATGATTTTAATATAAAATTATTGAATTTTAGCAACATAATTAATTATGTTAATTAAAAAACAAATTATAAGCCGATCTTTTGTATTCTTCAAACAATCAAAGGTTCACTTGAGCCAAGAAAAATTTTTTTTCCTGATTATTTTCTTGAGCGAAAAAAAAATTTTTTTTGACAAGAAATTTCGCTTATTTTAACAAAATTAATTCTCTTGATTCAAGAAATACGTATCTTGATCCAAGAAAATTTATTTAAGTCAAGAAAAATTTCTTGTTTTGAGAAAATTCAGCCTCTTGCTCCAAAAAATTTAGTTCTTGATAGTAGTAAATTTTCTTGCCTTGAGAAAATTTTTCTCTTGCTCCGAAAAATTAAATATAAAGATAGAAGTAAATTTTCATTAATATTTTTATTGATTGACTTGTCGAATGGGAAGATCAAATAATATTGAATAATTATTTTTCATTCACTATGTATAATTGTACGCTAAAATAATATAAAATGGATATCAAATATTCAAGAGAAAAATTTTCTCAAGGTGAGAAAATTTTTTTCTCAGTTGAAGTAGGTGGCAGTGCTTCCCTAAAGTATCTAAAAATCTTGATCAAGTATAAAAATTGATTGTATCAAGTAATTATGATAATTTGAATTAAGAAAAAATGACTTTGACCAAGAATAGAATTTCAAGAAAAATTTTTACTTCTCTCTTTTTACTTCACTCGAAAATTTTCTTGAGCCAAAAATTTTGTTCTCCAGTCAAGAAATTTTTCTTTCTGTGCAAGTGTGTAACACTTCTACAGAATCACTGCCAGAAGTAAAATGATAAATAAATAAAATAATTTATTAAAAATTATTAATAATTTATATAATTTATCTATTTTCAGATTATGTACAACGGTTGTTAATTTAATGCGTATCATAATAATAAAAATGTTATCAGTCACAGATCACAGAAGCAATTATATATCATAACTTACTTTATTTGTGTCAATAATTGCGACACTTGTTTTTACTAAGTGCAAACATCTATGCATATATGAAGATTATATAAATAAAAATTACCTTTAGCCGACTCGCCATTCCAATTGAGTCGTCGGGCAAGACTTGATGCAACCTGTGTTTTTCCACGTGCTGGTAGTCCGGAAGTAGCGATAACAACACCTACGAATTTTCGCGGTGATTTAACGATTCCTTGAGGTCGCGTTGAAGATTCTTGATTTTCTGCAACAATAAATATTAATCACCACAATAATTAACGATAATTATTAATCGGTATGAATAATATATATTATTAACAATTAGGACTATTTGCTAATTATATTTAAATTCTAATTAGAGCTATTGAAAATTACCTATGATACACATAACTGTTAATTATATTAAGCTAAGCTTACATGAAAGCGCTAAGTCAGAGTTAGACGATTTGACTCCTCAGACACGCTGAAGAATACTGAATAAATATTTAACATTCATAAATATATATAAATGCTATCACTATTTTGAGACATTGACGGTTTACTCAGTTCTGATGTACTCAGCATTAGCGGAAAATTTTGTACGACGACAAAATGTATGTATTTATGTATGTTATTATTTCTTCTTTACAATAGGTTATTTTTTAGCTAATTTTAGAGTATTAAGGAAACGTTAACAGTATATTTTTCTGTTTTTCATTATCATTATTGCTATTAATTTCTTCATGTAAAAAAAACACATTAAAAAATTTTTCGTCAAAAAGTTTAGTCTTAAAAATTTTTGTGTTAAGTATTTAACATTTATTGTGTTAAATTAACACAAAAAAGTGTTAAATATTTGACAAAAATTTTTAACACAAAATTTTTTGACGCAAAATTTTTTACTGGGCATGATTCACTTCTAATTGGCAATTAGATATTCGATATGGAAATTGAAGAAATTTATTGACTTTCAATAGTCACGTGTTGCTACAAAATAGATGACGCATTGGTCTTATTTTTTTTTTTTTGGCTTCTTTTTGTAGTTTTATGTATAAATAGAGCTCTCATGTAAGTTTGCAAGTTATTTGGTAGTTTATAATTTTATAAATAATATCGCAATTTTATTGCGATAGTGAGTATTTTTGTTCTTTAAAAGCTCGCTTGTTCTAAGAGATAAAGAACTAGAAGATTTACATAAACTACATGTGGGTTCTTTGAATTGAGGAAAATTTTCTTGGCTCATTTTTAAAGTTAAAAATAAATTAATAAAGATTTTATTTTTGGATTTATATTTTTAAAATTATTATTTTTCTCTATGAATATTTTTATTGACTCTTATTTTTATCATTATTTTATTTCCGTTTCTGTAAATAAATAAATCAAAAAAATTTACTGCTAAAAAATGAATTTTTTAAACAGATGCACAGAAAAAAATAATTGAATCAAGTAAATAATTTTTAAAACTTTCATCGTCTTGGTTTGAATTGAAAAATTCTTAAGCTAAGAAATTTCACTTGGTTTAAATAAATTTTATTTGATTCAAGAATTTTTTGTCTTCAAAATTATTTTCTTTGTTCAAAAATTTTACTCTTGATTTAAGTTAATTTTTTTTTCAGTGTAGATAGATTATTTTCAGGACTATAAGTCCATAAATTCTTTACTTTCCGAATACAAACTATATTTTTAATTTGATTTTGTTAATCATATCAACAAATCGTTTCATTTTATTGCTGTCATTGCACGGAAAAAATAAAACTTGAAAAATTACAGTTTCAAATGTAATTATTACAGATTTTGTAAGAATTATATTTAAGAAAGCTTTGAATATTAAATTAAAAAAATGAATTTAGAAAAATATTATTTCAAACTGTAATTTTTCTAGTTTTGACTACAACGGGACCGATTTTACATTTTATACTGTAATTTTTCAAGTTTTCTTTTTTCCGTGTGATTTGGTCCATCTAGTCGGAATAAAATAAATAACATTTAAAAAAAAATTCCCTTTTATTTAAAAACACTGATAAAAATTTCTTTAATGGATAATTACAATAATTATTAAAGTATTATCTCTAAAAATAATGAAAATATCATTAGTGTCAGATTAGTTATCTGAGAATTAATTTTTGATAATACGGACTGATTTTAAAAAGTATCATTATAATCAATATTAAAAGTATGTCCATGGTTAATAATAATAATAATAATAACAAAAAAAAAAATAAAAATAGTAATAATTTAAAATTTCAAAATATTATTATTATTTTTATTATTAAAAATGAATGTATTAATTATTTGAAGTGACTAACTCAATGAATAATCAAAAAATGAAATAGTGTGAATTTGAATAGCAACCTCACGTTTTTCCTGTATGTCGGTACGCTTACCTATTAAGTATTGTGCAATTATAAATAGATAAAACTTAATTTACTGAACAAGTGTTGTATATACTGAATGATTTTTGTGACAAAAATTGACGATGATGATCCAGCGTTTTTCCATTGAAAATAATTATAAATTTTATTTTTTTTAAACTTCCCGCTAAGAAAAATTGAAAATTTTTTTTCTAACAGTCAGTTTTTAGCATCAATTTTCTTTGATTTGTTTGAAAAATTATTATTTTTATTTTAATATCGAGCATCAAATCATACTAAGTAGAAACAAACATGGCAGTGTGACGCGCAACGGAAACATTCGATTTTCACCGTGCGTAACCGAACGACCCAATTGTTATTATTTTGCGATTAAGGCCCTTTAAAAACATATTGATAATTCTAAAGAGTTATGTATAATTATATACAAACAAAAATATACAAATAAAAATACATATTTTTTTAGAATACTGTTAGAATTTTTTAACTATTATTTACGATTAATATCGAAAAATTATATTATTATAAATGCCTTGACGCATTGATTGAGAGTAATGTTTAATTTAGTGTAACAGAGTATAAATTTCACGATAAATTGTTCAAAATGTATTTTTACCACGCAGTCAGCTCAGGGCCGTTATTGTAACATTTAAATCTGCCGGAACAGTCACACGTGTGACGTCACAAGCGAGTTCCTCGGCGAAGCTGACATCTACACGTCAAGCGAGATACTATTTTATAATTCTCAACGCCGGTGAAGTTATAACCACACAAAATATGTGATATCACGGTTTATAACTCAAAAAAAACGTTAAAATAATTAAAACTCTACGTTTGTAAAGTCAAATAACTATTATTGATGAAACAAATCAGAGTTTTATTAATTAAAAATGATTTATGAAACTCGCGTTGTAACTATAGCTCGGTAGTGTTGGAATTAAGGCCTCTGAGCCGCCATTTTTACGGTTTTCAGAGAAACAAAGTTATTTTTTCATCGCTTCAGAGTTTTTCAAAGATTTTTTTCTCACTCCATCATCGAGCACGCTACTAAGTACAATCCTGTTGATTTTAATAATTAAATCGCGGAAAAATAAAAAGATTTTGAGAAAAGGAAATTCCTTGTCACAGTTGCAGCAGTTCGCGCCTAATATTCAAACTTCTAAGTACTATTTTCAATTTTAAAATAATAAATAATTGATTAATAATCATACAGATGATAACAGACACCTGACAATATTTTTTTCTGATAAAGAAATAAATTGTTGTAAGCATAAATCCAAAATTTGACGCGCAATTTTGAAAATCTCTTTGTCAATTTGTTTACTTAAAGTAAATTGAATAATCGTCAAGCTTATACGTCAATTATTGTAATCAGCAATAATAATAAATTAAAAATGTTTATAAACATCTTTTTCCAGCGTGTTTAAATATTTTTATAAAAAACAATCAAACAATTTTTTTTTTATTCGCAGAGGAAGAAGAAAAAAAGTATATATCAAAATAATCCAGTGTTTAAGTGCAGAGTTAGTAAATATTTATATATTAAATAATACATTAATCACCGCAACAATTGCTCTAATTACTCTACTCAGACTTCGGTACAATAGAAGATGAAATATTTTTTTAAGATAAGTTTAATTCTCGCGATAAATAACTTGAAAATATTCATTATTTTTTTTTTCACCTGTGGCGTAAGAGGAAGAAAATAGTCGTATTAAGTACTATAAATAGAAAACAACAGATAAAATAAGATATCTGATAGCTTTTTTGTCGAATAATAACGAGTTAGATAAGTATTTATTTTTTCATTGATAACTTTGAATAATATTTACTTTTATGTCATGTTGACGCTTGCAAGTCTCCGTTTAGTTGTTTTTAATGAATTGATAAGTCAGTTGATTAGGTGTCATCAATTTTTTTATATAATATACAAATTAGATACTAACTTTGATACAAAATAAATAAAATTTTTAATTTATGTTAGTACACAACGAAAAAAAATTGTTTTTTTTTAAATTGTCATTTTCTTTCTAATTTTTTTCTTGAGCGAAAAAAAAATTTTTGTTTGTAAATAAGAAGATTAATGGGAATAAATAAATAAAAAAAAAAGAAAATGAAAAATCAGCGTTTAAGAAGAAGGCTTGTCTAAGCATAATAGTTTTACATTACGTTGAGTAAGCTCTTGATTTTTTTTCTTTATCTTCATAAATATTTTATATTTATCATCAATCATACACACAAAAAACAAATTTTTCTTGCGCCAAGAAAATTTTAAGGAATACAAAAGTTATTTTGGAGCAAGAAAAAATTTTCTTGGCTCAAGAAATTTATCTTGTCTCAAGAGACTTTGACTTGATTCAACACTGTAAAAAAAGCGGTGTTAAAATGGACCCATTTTAACACCGCTATGTAACACCTGGATATTAACACCGGTGTAGCGGTGTTCTTTTGCGGTGTTAAATCGGTGTAATAACGGTGTAACAGTAGAATTAATTTACACCGTATCGGAGTATGAATATTACATGATCCATAAAACATAATTATTATTCAATATTTATCAAAATGAGACAAGTAAAATTCATTTAAAAATTTTTAATTTATAAAATTAGGCGGAAATCGATTTAATGAATGTTATAAAACAAGCTAACAATATAATGGATGTTTTAAACGTAATAAATTAATAATTTGATAACTTTGCTTTTTTTTTCTGATATTTCATTTCCACATAAACTCATATTGTAACACATAGTCTCCCATAGCTTACATAATAGCATTATATTATTATTATACAGTCAACGCTCTCTGTATTTGACTCACCCGTACAAGACCATTCTCTGTATTTGACTCGTCCTTGTCCATAAGAGCTGTGTAAAATCGTCAAATATAGAGGAAGAATGTGGTCAAATACAGAGAGCGTCGACTGTAAAAGAAAATTCTTTGAATTTTACCGTGAATGGGTAATTCGTAAATTCTTAAATTGTCCCAAAAACGACCTAAAATTGTCCAAAAAATTTTTCATCCATTAATTACGAGACAAATCTACAGCTGTGCACTGATAAAAATTTTAACTCGACTCAAGAGCAAAAATCTTGAACTAAGAACACCAATTGGAAGAAAATGAATTTCTTGCGTCAAGAGGAAAAATTCTTGAGTCAAGATAGATTCTCATGAATTAAGAAAATTATCTTGACTCAAGAATATTTCCTCTTGGCTCAAGAAATTTATTTTCTTCCAATTGGTGTTCTTGGTTCAAGATTTTTGCTCTTAGGTCAAGTTAAAATTTCTATCGGTGTGCAAAAATAAATTATCTCTATGAATATCATTTAAGAAACGTTCAAAATTATCATAAAATTGTTCTAAAAATATAATATGTTTCAAATTTGTTGTAAAAACACTCTAAAATCTTCCAACAAATTTTCCACAATTGTCTCAAAAATATCCGAAAAATGTCTTAAAAGTATTCAAAATTTGTTCTCAAATAGTTAAAAAAATGACTTAAGATTATTTAAAAAAGGTTCCACGTAAGATTTAAGGACAAAATTTCAACTAAATTGCTTCAAATAAATTGCATTGATTCTAAAATTATCTTAGAAATATTTCGAAAATCTTAAAAAAAATACTTAAAAGTTATGAAATAATTACTAAAATGCACTATGTTGAAGTTTCCGATTATTCATATGATGTTCTAGAATTGTCCTTTAATAATGGTGTTAAAGTAACACGGATCGAAAATTTACATCGAGAGAATTTCACATCAGTATTTCACCCATTTTTACATCGAAATTTTTTACAGTGTATATATTTTAATTAAAAATTTTTATCGACTCAATATTTTATTATTTCAAACTTTCTAAGTTAAATATTTACTTTTTTTGATTATTTATTTTTAATTATCAAACATAAAAAGTTTAATTATAAAAATTGTTTCAGTCAAAATATTATCAACACTGGAAAATCTATAACACCGATTTAACACCAAAAAAAAATATTTACACCGCGAACGGTGTTACTGCTACACCGATTTCGGTGTTGAATTTAACACCGGAATTATTAATACCGTACACTGCATGGACTTACACCGGTTTTTTTTTTTTACAGTGAAGAAATTTTCAATCTTCCTTGATATTTTCTTGAGCCAAAAAAATTTACACTCCAGTCAAGAATTTTTTTTTTTTTCAGTCTAAGTATTGTAAACTACTGGGAAAAAAATGAAAATTTTTAAAAAAGCGTCTCGAGAAAATTTATAAAATTATCGAAAGTAATTATAATAATCATAATAATAGTCGGCGGAATGATAAAAAGATTACTTATCAAAAGATTATCAAAATCAGGTGATTAATTCACGAGACATAAATAAAACATCGTACGACAAAAATGATAAGACGAAAATTAAAGGAGATCAACCATCCCGTTTTTTTAGCGCGACAAAATGAAAAATCGATTTTATTAATACTTACACGTAAAGTTTAGCAAACAATTATCATTGACAATTGGGTAAGTGAAAAAAATTGGCGCAAGCTTGAACTTAATTCGGGAAATAAAGGTTTAAAAAATAAAATATCGTTCATTATTTAAACTGTAAGAATTTGAAAAACTGCACAGAAAGAAAAATTTCTTGACTACAAATGCAATTTTTTAAAAATAATTTTTTGGAAGCAATTTATTTGTTACAAAAAATTAAAAAAATGTCCAGTGACAGCTAACTTTAATGTCATAAAAAATTTGCAATATTGTAATAAGAAATAAAATTGTTGAAATATTCCCAACAAATTCACACAGAAAGAAAAATTTCTTGACTGGAGAACAAAATTTTTGGCTCAAGAAAATTTTCGAATGTCGTGAAGGAAGATCGAAGTTGTGTTGGCCGAAGTAAAAATTTTTCTTGAAATTCTATTCTTGGTCAAAGTAATTTTTCTTAATTCAAATTATCATAATTACTTGATACAATAAATTTTTATATTTGATCAAGATTTTTAGATACTTTAGGGAAGCACTGCCACCTACTTCAGCTGAGAGAAAAAAATTTTCTCACCTTGAGAAAATTTTTCTCTTGAATATTTGATATCCATTTTATATTATTTTAGCGTGTAATTATACATATTGAATGAAAAAAATTATTCAATATTATTTGATCTTCCCATTCGACAAGTCAATCAATAAAAATATTAATGAAAATTTACTTCTATCTTTATATTTAATTTTTCGGAGCAAGAGAAAAATTTTCTCAAGACAAGAAAATTTACTTCTATCAAGAACTAAATTTTTTGGAGCAAGAGGCTGAATTTTCTCAAAACAAGAAACTTTTCTTGACTTAAATAAATTTTCTTGAATCAAGATACGTATTTCTTAAAGCAAGAGAGTTAATTTGTTGAAATAAGCGAAATTTCTTGTCAAAAAAAATTTTTTTTTCACTCAAGAAAAAAATTAGAAAGAAAAATATTTTCTTGACTCAAGTGAACCTTTTTTTCTGTGTATTTTTAAATTAATTAAAATTAAACATCAATTTTTTGTGTGTCTAGCAGTTGTTTTTTGTACAAACACATACTGCATATCTTAACATACACTAAAAATGGAAATATAAGTAGATCAAAAGTGAATATATCATTCATTAGATTAACTAAAGGTCACGCCTTGTTTACAACATTTTTCTTTCAGTAGTTGATTTTTTCTCATAATATTTATCGTCTAATAAGGAAGCAATGCTTATTAGACGATAGCAACGTATTTGTTTTTTCAATTTAAATAATATTGAAATATTGTAAATAGATTTACTTAAGTAAAAAAAAAAAAAAAATCCGGATTTATTTATGTAAGTGATAAGTAATTCTTTCAAATCGCTGTTAATTTTACTTTCAATGTTACGCAATAGCAATTATTATTTATTCAGAGATTAGAAGTTTTAGTAGGTAATTATTTACGCTTACTTTGATTGTGTAAAAAAATTATTTGCCGGGTATTATAGCCGAGTATAAGTTATGCAAATTCCGTCAAAATTTTAATTATTCTGCAGTAAAAAATAAAAAAAAAAAAAAAACAAATTTATTTAATGTATTTAATCTTCTAAATATGAATTTTAAACCAGCCGTTGTGGAATTTTTAGATTAACTTAAAGTTTTATTTAGATAAAGCAAGTTTCACATATTAAATTGCTAACCAATACTTCAAACAATTTATTTCAAGTTTAAGTTTGTTACATTGAATTAAATTTTAATAAACATTTTTTTAAATCTTGTTTATAAATTTAATATCGTAAAAATTTTTCCGTAATTGCGTCAAAAATTTTATAAATAATACATTAACGTAATGTAAGTGAAAAATAACAAATTATTAATATTACTACCTTTAAGATAATTAATTACTTCAATGTTACTGAAATCAACGGACGAATGGAAATTTTTATGATTTCTTAATAAAGTTAACAATAAAAATTAATATAAAGAAAAATGTTAATTATAGAAACTTAAAAAAATATTTAGCCAATTTTTTTAAATATTGAAATTTATTTTTATCATACAGATTCTTTTATAAAAATCCAAGGTAGGATCCTGAGAATTAATTCTAAAAATGAAATTTGTAATTTTATTTAATGAAAAAACTGCTCGCGCCTGATGGACTCGAACCCGGTACCTTATGGTTGACAGTTTTTACGCTACTTACTAGCCTACAATAGAAATCAGTACTTCCGATGTGAATTTCCCATACAGGAATCCATGCTTCCTAAGTGAATACCCATATAAACGCATGTGTACTTTTTTTACGAGGTTTTATATTTAAAAAAAAAAAGTATTGAAATTATCAATGTGTTAAATTACTTTTAATATAAAAAAATTTTTTTTTTTTTAATCAAGTAGTTAGCTTTCTTGCAGAGTAAAAATAATAAAATTACGTCTTTAATTTTGGGCGTATATAACCGGTCGACAGAACAGGTTTTGGCGAGCCCTTTGTTTTCAAGCAACAAATTTAATTACAGTAAACAAGTTTTATAAGTGGGTGAGGTTATAAAAATGCTATTGACGTGCGAAGATACAAATAAAAAAAAAATTTTATTTTGTTAGTAAGCTATGAATTTACTTATTTAAAATAATTATAATGATCAAAATTAATTAGGTAATTTTAGTCTATCAAATAGTTGAGTTTGTAACAAAATTGTTTAGTCTAAATGATTTAGGCTATTATGATAAATTTAACAATCATTTAATTGTGTCTACAATTAAATTTTTGAATCATTGAATTTTAAAAAATTTACTTAATTTTATCGAGAAAAAATCTGATCTTAGTTTAATAAAAATTTTGGAATTTTTTTTTCCCAAATTTATAAAACTTTTTTTTAACAAAAATTTTGATTTCTTCACCTACAGGGAAAGAACAAGATGACACTGGATGACATCCCAGATTATACTCAGTGATATCTGTGGTGAAAAAAAATTTTCAGACAGTAGCTAGTATAATCCAGATTATATAGGGTGATATCTGGATTATAGTCATTATAATTTGGATTATACTCATTATAATCTGGATTATACTCATTATAATCTGAATTTTACTAGTTACTACGTTAAATTTTTTCAGTATAATCTAGGACGATATCCAGTGTCATCTTACTTTCCGTTTAAGAAATAAAATTGTTTAAAATTTTTAAAAAGTTAATTTTTGATTACAAAATTGTTCATTTTTTTCAAAATAAATTTTTCCTCTCATTGTAATTTTTTTTTTTAGTTTCTTTTAAGCTGTACGTCAAAGATATAAATTTTTTGAAGAAATACAATTTTGAAAACCTTTGATGATTCATGATGAATTCTGATGATTAATAAAAGATCTATCCAAAGTAATAAATTTACCTGCACGTTTATCTTCAGTGCAAGGCGCCATGTCGATTTTGTTATGATCACCCTTGATAATAAGCTCCTCGTTAATTTTATTGGCAGCTTCTTGAAGCAGTCCCACTTGGAGCGCCAATCTTCGTACAGCAAGGCAGTATCCAAGAATAGGACCTCCAAGAAGATCTAAACATGCAGCAACCCAGGGCATTACCCCACACTTGATACCAGTAAAAACTGGAATTATTGAAAACTAATGAAACCCCTAATCGATAATATCCAACCAATTGAAATAAACATCAATATCAGTAGCAATAAAACTGATTCCAAAAATCTGTAAAATGAAAACTACTAAAAACAACAAAATGAGTTTATCGACGCCCTGCTAAAGCTCTTCAGAAAAATGGTCGCTGCTAGTGTGTCGTATTATCGACAACAAGTCCTCCCTCATTCCAATTTGCCTTATCCTTACTTCCGGAGCCAGTTTGTGAACTTTAATTACGTATTTTTTATTAACCCAACTTCTGGTCAACTCGCTCCTGATTGAGTTTTATAAATAAATATATCTAGCCTCTAATTATCCACTCGATAATCCTTCAGATGATTACGTAACAACGCGATTACATACTCGGTTATTATTTAATCGATCACTGAGATGTTAAAAATATCTTAAGCCAATTTTTCGATTTATTTATTTTTTTTTATTTACAGCTAAAAGGCCACTATTTTATCCACGGTAAAAGTTTACATTTATTTATCTGGTATTTTTAAACGCCCAGAGCAGTAGTGACCTCTGGAAACTAAAGTCTTTGTCCCAATTCTGAGCGTCTTCTTAGAAAAACAATTGAATTATTCGTGGAAATATTCCATCCACTAAAACTCACACTTTTATTTTAAGCTTCGTGGAATTTCTCGGGAACGTTACTTCTCGGAATTCCTTTTATTCTTTTCATTTATTTGTGTATATATTTATTTTCAGCAAACTATCGTGCCTTGCTTACACTTTGTACTCGCAAATATATCGCGGTTTAGTAATTTTAGGGCACTGTTTGTGTTAAGGAACAGTAAAACGAACTAAACGGGGGCTTGCTCGACTCACGGCTTTAGTATCGACCGTGTTTGGCATCCCCACTTCCCAACAGCGATAGTTTACGAAATGGAAACGGGTAACATATGTTGGTACATACTTGCGCACTTAGTCTGGTGAGAGTGCGTAGGTGTGATCAGCTGTTTAGAAAAATATTATTGTTTGATGTAGAATGGCTTTAACAGTAACATAAGGCGCAACGCGTATTATAATGCCAATTTTTTTTTTATTATGGCTTCATACTATTTTTTTAGTTTCTTGGAGGGTGATCAAGAGATTGTTAGAACATCATCAGCGAATTAACAAATTTTCGTTGGGGGACAGTAAATAAAATAGACGAGGGAATTATTTTGTTAAGGATGATGACAAAAGATTAGTTTTATCTGTTGCATTAATTAACGGAGTAATAATTAATAATTCCCAGATTTTTATCCAATAAAATACAGTTAACGTTTAAGATAAAAAAATTGTATAGAATATTTATAATAAGTCTATCAGCTTAAAAAATTCTCTGTATGTAAAGATTAAATATTACAATCTACTTCTTAATGAAATTAAAATTTTAAATTGCTCTATGTTAACACTACGGAAAAAAATTGGAGCCTGGTTAAAATCTAATCTGTATAAATAATTGAAATTGTTAAAATTTAATACAAAAATGTACTAAAACAATTTATTAATATATTTAATATGATATAATTATGTTCAAATATGTATTCCTTCTGGTTCTATGTATACACAGAAAAAAAGGTTCACTTGAGTCAAGAAAAATTTTTTTTCCTGATTATTTTCTTGAGCGAAAAAAAAACATTTTTTTTTGACACAAGAAATTTTACTTATTCCAACAAATTAACTCTCTTGCTTTAAGAAATAAGTATCTTGATCCAAGAAAATTTATTCAAGTCAAGAAAAGTTTCTTGTTTTGAGAAAATTCAGCCTCTTGCTCCGAAAAATTAAATATAAAGATAGAAGTAAATTTTCATTAATATTTTTATTGATTGACTTGTCAAATGGGAAGATCAAATAATATTGAATAATTTTTTTTTCATTCAATATGTATAATTGCACGCTAAAATAATATAAAATGGATATCAAATATTCAAGAGAAAAATTTTCTCAAGGTGAGAAAATTTTTTTCTCAGCTGAAGTAAGTGGCAGTGCTTCCCTAAAGTATCTAAAAATCTTGATCAAATATAAAAATTTATTGTATCAAGTAATTATGATAATTTGAATTAAGAAAAAATTACTTTGACCAAGAATAGAATTTTAAGAAAAATTTTTACTTCGGCCAATACAACTTCGATCTTCCTTTAGGTACTTGAAAATTTTCTTGGGCCAAGAATTTTGTTTTTCAGTCAAGAAATTTTTCTTTCTGTGCAGGTGTGTAACACTTCTATAGAATCACTACCAGAAGTAAAATGATAAATAAATAAAATAATTTATTAAAAATTATTAATAATTTATCTATTTTCAGATTATGTACTCCTAGTCATATTCATTGTATGTAATTCTGCTTAAAATGCTTAACGAAGTTTTCCTTTTGAAGTACACAGAATGAAAGTTTCACTTGAGCCTTGAAAATATTTTTCTTCTTAATTATTTTCTTGAGCGAAAAAAAATTTTCTTCACGGAAAAATAAAAATGGAAAAATTACATTATACAATGTAGAAGTAGTTCGTCGTAAAGAAAACTGAAAAAATTACAATTTCAGATTGTAATTTTTCCAGTTTTCATAGAAAATATCTACCGTAACAAAAAATATGTGTTTTTATAAGTCCGAAGTCTTGAATATTAGAAAGGAAAATAAAAATAGAAACAGAGACCGTTTTAAATAAAATAGACTTGACATTTCCCCTGGTTCATTTATCCTTGATACAAAGTCCAATAAAGTCTATATCTATAATCGGTTTATTAAATTACTGACCACGTCAGCTATAAAAAGAAAGAATCACTTGGTTTAATTGAAGATGCTGCTATTATCTGGAGACCAAATGAAAGAAAAAAATCAGAGGCGATGTATAAAAAATGGGAGTGTCTGTCCCCGTTTATTTCGATAACTTAATCGGGTGTGTATGAACTTGGTTGTGAAATTATCATATTAAGTGTCTAGTCGATGACGTTTTATCAAAACTTTATTTAATTTATTGCAATAGTCGAAATATATATCATTGTTTAAGAAAACAATTTTTTATTTATCGGTTTATCGCGTCGTTTGATGTTTTATATAGAATGAGTTGCAAAAAAATATCATTTTGTTTATTTGATAAATTAAAGTATGCCTTTAAAATATAATTATTCAAAATAATTTAGAATTTAGAATAATTTCCAAAAATATATGCCTCAAAATAAAAATTGTAATTTTAAATTGGAAAAAAATACAATAAAAAAAAAAAAAGAAAGTATGTTACATAATAATAACATTTTTAAATAAACTTTCGATTAGTAGAAAGAAATTTTTTACTTTGTAATAAATTATTAACTGATGCTCGTAAAGAAGTCTCTTAATATATAGAAAGTTTGAACAAAAATTAATTAATCAAACAAATTTAAGGCGCGCAGTAGCCTATCGGATCCGGCTCTTCCTTAGCAAAGCATTGGACCGGGTTCGAGCCCGGTCTACGTCAATCAACATTTCTAATATTTAAATGTATTATTCTGCTCAGCCCAAAAAATAAAACTAGTTTAACTTCGAAAAATTTACTTCCTACCGTAGTCGCTTATGACCTTAGCAATTTATGCGACTTTAAAAAACAAATAAAAAAATAATTGGCTCAAGTAAATATTTATCTTCAAAATTTCAGTTTTATTTAAAAATATTTACATCTCTTAATCCAAGAAAATGTTACACTTAAATAAATAAATTATGTATTTTCGATGAAGGTCGAAAAACTCTCCATTCATCACTTAAGAAATCACCCTCATCACTTAAATATCCCAGGAAAAAAAAATTATGTATAATTATATATAACTTTTATGTAGTTTATTAAAATTTATATAGTTATATATACTTTTATATATTTATGATCCTTAGTATAATTATATAAAATTATGTATAATTATATGTAACGACTGCAAATACGTAAATTACAATTAGATGACATTATATATAATTTTATATAATGCAATGAAATACGCAGATTCCAAAGAGATTAAATTATGTATAAATCTATATAATTATATACAAATATATATAATTATATAAAATTATATCTAGTTATATCTAATTCTATACAAAGAAATATAGTTTTTTATAGTTATGTATGATATTTAATATACAATTATGTAAATTTATATACAATTATATAAATTTATGTATAATTATATAAATTTGTACATAATTTCATCTAATTGCAATCGGCGTATTTCATGGCATTATATAAAATTATATATAATTTTGTACAATTATATATACTGATATCTAATTGCAATTTATGTATTTGCAGTCGTTATCATCCAGCAACCAAGCGCCACCTGTCGGAAATTTTACAAAGTACTATTTTATCCATGATCTTCAATTTATCCTAAAGTTTAAAATTATATTGAGTTTATAATTTGTCTTATCAAAGTTTTCACCCCGAAATCATGCTGAGAATATCAATGCTTATCAGCTAAAGAGTTAGAAAAAGAAAAAGTATAATTAATGAGCAGTCATATGTTTTAATAAATAAATAATTGATATAATTATCAATTATCTGCTAAATAACAGCTCTCGGAACGTAACTATCAAACATATGGCATAAAGATAATTATTTCACTCTTCAATATATCCCATTTATTCGTTAACGATTACTAAACGTGAGACCTTGATAGTGTTTGTCTCACAGTGAACGTTAAAAACATAAAATATCCGTTATCTTTTATCATTTGCTTGATTAGGCGGTCATTTGTTCATCGATCAATTTATTTTGTACGCTAGATTATTTGTTAATCAACTTTGATTACTTACTCGAGCCACGTGACCCATAGCGTCGTTTTGTCTTAAGACATTTATTAATGACTCAATTCTCTTGATTAATGATAAAGTTGTTTATCACAAATGTTTACGTATTTTTACAAAGACATTTTGATGAATGTTTTGCAAGTTAATAGAATCAATTTTTTAAACTGTTTTATCGATTTAGGTCGAAATAAATTGTGATGCGAAGGACCCGGGTTCGAGCCCAGTAAAGAATTTAATTTTTAATTAATAAATACTTATTACAGTATTAAGGTATTTTTCGCAAATAAATGTTAAAAAATATTTATTAAAATTTAATAAATTAAATAATTTTCTTCAAATAAATTAAATTATTAATCTACATATATATAGGAGACTTTCTATAGATATAGTCACTCATCACGATATCTCAGAAACTATAAGACCTAGAGACTTGAAATTTGGCAGGAGTATTCCTTTCGCCGAGTAGAGGTCAGCTAAGAACGGATTTTACAAAATTTCACCCACAAGGGGGGTTGCGGGGGCGTTAACAATGAAAAATTCCCGTTTTTAAACTATAGCTCCTATCGACTCCAAATTTGGTAGAAATCTTCTGTAAGAGATGTAGAAATAATCTATAAACGAATTTTACGATATCTCACCTCACAGAGGGTTGCGGGGGTGGGTATTAACAATCAAAATTTTTAATTTTCAAGCTATAACTCCTACAGACTCCAAATTTTGTAGGAATTTTCTGTAAATGATGAAAAAATAATTTATGAACGAATTTTACGATATTTCTACCCCAAAGAGGATTGCGGGGGCGTTAATAATGAAAAATTCCCGTTTTTAAACTATAGCTCCTATCGACTTCAAATTTGGTAGGAATCTTCTGTAAGAGATGTAGAAAAAGTCTATGGGCAAATTTTACGATAGCTCATTTGACAGGGGTTTGCGAAGGTGGGTGTTAACATTAAAAATTTTTAATTTCCAAGCTATAGCTCCTATAGACTCCAAATTCTCATTTCAAATTTTTTTCTTCGTGTCAATTATTATTCATTTTTGAAAAAAGCCACGCAAACATTATAATGATTACACATTGAAAGTTACAATGAATATTAGCTGGAATAATTACATGGATAAAAGGTATATGCTAATTCGATGAAATTTGGAATTTGTGAAAGTCAAAACAATACTCTAATTAAATTTCAAATTTAGATCTAAAAATACAATTCTATAAAATGCCCAGCGAAGCGGCGGGTAACAGCTAGTAATTAATGAATCCTTCTATCAGTGTGTAATTAATTTTTCAATTTTTTACCTTCAATAAAGGATCCTTGCTTACCGATCGCTAATAGTTCTAAAATAATCACTCAACTTATTGTTCCAATTATGTCAACTAATTATCAAAGACCATTATTATTACTTTCCAAGCACTACTAATAACTTAATGGTATTTTTTGTCCGACTATTAATTAAAATACTTGAATTTTACTGCTAGTCTTTAGTTATTTACTGTGACATATTTAAGATACTACAGAATATCCGTCCAAAAATTCTCGAAGTATGATTGTATTTCTCAAAATCTTTATTGTTCTTCTAAACAGTTACCGTAAGTATTTAAAAATTTTTAATAGACCTTTTGTTGATGACAAATTGCCACGTGATCAAAGAATATAAATTTTCCACAGTGAGTTCATCGAATACTTTTGAAAACAAAGATTATGAATCCGAAGAAAATGTTAGAAAATTGACAAGTTTTTCAGGTATAAATTTAAATTTAATTATTTATCACTATTGAAATATTCATTAAGTCATTACAAAATTATATATTTCCGACTTTTGATTCAATTTCAGGATCTTTGGACTTACGAACTGAAGCATCATCAAATTTCGAACTATCGTCGATCGTTGAAGGCGATTCGTTGATAATAGATTGCAAAAACACTGAAAAAATAACGTTTTTGTATCCAAAATTTCCCAATAATGAAGTGAGTACTTTAAATCGGTACCGCGACATTTCAACCTCCGATAAAATGTAATAAGGACAAAACATCCCAAGGACCAAGTTTTCCCCGATATAATATCCTCTGACAAAATATTCCCCAGTATAAGGTAGAATAAAAAATAACAAGCTTCGTTTAATGGCCTACTTTCGAAGAAACACACAAAAAAACCATGTTAAAAGAGCGCAACATGATTACCTGCGTTTGTGTTAGCCTAATATCGAATAAAAACACACAAAAACCATGTTGAAAGAACGCAACACGATTACCCGCGTTTAAATAATTTAAAAATTATTTTCAGAGATTAATTATTAAATCTTATGTTCTGGATATTTTGTCGTGTGGATATTTTGTCAATGGTTTTTTTGTTACGGCGCCGAATAAACACACACAATCCATGATAAAAGGGCACAACACGGTCACAAGCTTATATATCAGTTTACTTTCAAATTTCATTTGGATTATTGCACGCCTCATAAGCAAAGCGTTGAGATTGTGCTCTACCCTCAACATTTCAAAAAAGCAGTTTTCTCGAAACTGAAATCGATTTTTGTTATTTATATCGCACTTACAGGTTAATATGAGTACACGAAAAAAGTAAACTGTAATAAATAACAGTAGATTTATAATAAGTAATGATCAACTGCTAAAACTTACCACTTCAAACAGTAAAATCATGATTTTACTATTCACATTGTAATATTTACAATTTAAACCTTACAATTTACTCTTTACATGGAAGAAAATACTATTTCAAACAGTAATATTCGCCATGTAAATGTCTAAAATGTTAAAGTATAATAATTAACAATTCAGACTTTAATATTTATCATTTCGTACCTAAAAAATGATGTTATGATATGTAAAAAGTATAGAATAAAGTTAGTAAATTTCTAATACAAGCAATGTCAATATTTACAAAGTAAAATGGTAAATTTTAAACGCAACGCTAAAAATCAAACTGTAATTATTGACTTGCTTAGACTGGTAAAATGTATATTTTAAAAGTATAATTTTTACTGTTTGAAATATTAAATTCTCCCAGAGTAAGACCCCCTTCTCTTTCATCTGAGTTCCCCTTCTCTTCATAATATGGACTATATATTGAAATGGCAATTTTTATTGTTTGAAACTGTAATTTTTAAAGATAAAAGAGTCGTTATTTACTATAGTGACAACTACTAATTACTTATTTTGGATATTAAATTATAAATTGTGGCTTTTATACTTTCTACATTAAGTTCTGTAATATTTACATTTTTACATTTTTGCCACCCCGATGTCCGCTTTACTGTTTGAAATTATAAAAACTAACCGGAATCCGAGTGAATATTACAGTTTACTTTTTTCCGTGTACACTTATATCAAGTCAAATAATTTGTCAGGCACAAAAAATATATTTCAATAACAATTTTTTTGTTTAACATAGTTGATTATAACATTAAACATAATCTTTTCTGGACGTCCGTGTATGTGGCAGGGAAATTGGTCGAAAAAATGATCGTACCGAAATAATTTTTTTTTTATTATCTAAAGTGACACACGACTTAATTTCTTAGTTAATATGAGCGTTCAAGTGACTGTTGTTAAATTATTATTTTTAAAAACCCAATACATGACTGTGGAGTTTTTTATATATTTTATTATAGTATTTTTTTTCCTCACCTTAGAGTTATGGCGCCACTAAACTATTGCAGAGTTTTCTGTTTTTTATTATTTTGCTTTTAACATTTTATTTTAATTAATTTTTGTAATTATTTTCCCTTTCTTCTTTCTTGGCTATTTTCCCCCAGTAAAAAAAAAAAATGACTCATAAGATTCAAGCAGGGAAGGTTTATTTTGTCGTGGGCTGAAATGTCGCGGAATCCTTTGAATCTCCGATAATTAATCAATTTGTAAAACTAATATTAAATTGATCCTTAGATCATAACCTCTCCTAAAGAAATAACGGTCTCTTTATCAGATAATGTGTATTCTGGAAGATTCGAACGTAGGCAAGCGGTGTATAACGACAGTGGATGGTACGGCTGTGCTGTTCTACCAGACGGATTTGACAAACTTTATCAAAATCGGTTTCCATATACCCCTGATCTTTACAATAACTCCAATGTTCGATGGGTTTACGTCTTTGTTAAATGTAAGATCGTTGAAATTTCAACAGAAATTTTTATAACCCAAAAAAATACATTAAATACTTTTCAGCGCTCGATCATTTGTTTGTAAATACTCCGTTTGTACAAAGCGATAGAGAAGGTCATTATCGGCTTGTTGAAAAGGTCGGTAATGATCTTACTCTGCCGTGCCGTCCGACTTCACCCAAGTACGAGGTTAGATTGCAATTTGGAGACAGAGTAAGTAACGATTGTTAAAGATTTCTATCTTATGTCGAAATAGTCAGAAAAATACTTTTTTTTTTCTTTTAGACAGATGTTCCATTTAATTATTCTTTGTATGATCCAACAATAGGATTTGTAATTAAGAACATTAGCAATAATCATTCCTTGTCTTATATTTGTGAAATTTTTAACTCTAATGGAGATTCAGAAGTTAAATTTTTCAGATAACCCTGAAGCGTAAGTTGTTATTAGTCACTAACTTTTTTGAACTTTTATAAAAATTCGCCGAAAAAATGTACATGCTAGTATATATCTCAGTATATACCCTACACTGAAAAAAATTTTGGGAAACGGTTGACCCTAAAGGCCATCTTTGTAACTTCCCGCTAAGTTCAGTTATTTCGAGTTCAAAAATTTATTGTCATATTTTGAGCTCTTCGAGCCCAAAAGTCTAATAAAAGTTTGATGAAAAACGATTTTTTCATTTTCAAACCGCTATAACTTTTTAATGTAGTAAACCGATTTTCACGCGGTTTGCACCCTTGTGGAAATAATTCTCTGAAAAAACTCTTGACAAGTCTTTATAACTCTGAATAAGACTTTTCGAAATTCTTCACATCCCTAACTAAGTGAAGGAAAGACTTAATAAGTCTTCAAAACTCTGCAATACTCTTCAAAAGTCAAATTTTCCCTGCAATTTCGGAATTTCTCAAAGAGTTATTAAGACTTGATAAGACTTGTTCAGTTTTACAGGAAAAGAAGAAAATATTTCTTTTCAAAAAAATTACGTATCAGAATTAAATAAAACTATAAAAAAGAATTAATGCATGTTTTAAAAAAATTTTTTTAAATAATATTTTCATCACGAAAATACTTTGATGGGCATCGAATCACTCATAGTTGAGCAAGTCAAAACATCAACAGCAAATGAAGTGCACTTGCTGTTGGAAACAGATATTACTCAAAGAGTAAATCCAATCGGTATTTAATTTGGACTATCAAATATTAAAGTCAACTTTCTAGGTAGGAAAGAATTTTCTAACCACATGCCACCTATTAGAAACTAAGAACACTCAAAGATTCTAACAGTAAATTCGTAAACTAAAATATGTTAGGTATCAATTAATTCCAGCATATAGCGTGTGGATAGAAAATTCTTTCCTACCTAGAAAGTTGACTTTAATATTTGATAGTCCAAATTAAATACCGATTGGATTTACTCTTTGAGTAGTATCTGTTTCCAACATCAAGTGCACTTCATTTGCTGTTGATGTTTTGACTTGCTCAACTATGAGTGATTCGATGCC
The DNA here is from genome assembly GCF_013202065.1 of Cotesia typhae. Classification (NCBI taxonomy): domain Eukaryota; kingdom Metazoa; phylum Arthropoda; class Insecta; order Hymenoptera; family Braconidae; genus Cotesia; species Cotesia typhae. The sequence continues at coordinate 612,866 of NW_027423744.1, forward strand.
CATCAAAGTATTTTCGTGATGAAAATATTATTTAAAAAAATTTTTTAAAACATGCATTACTTCTTTTTATAGTTTTATTTAATTCTGATAAGTAATTTTTTTGAAAAGAAATATTTTCTTCTTTTCCTGTAAAACTGAACAAGTCTTATCAAGTCTTAATAACTCTTTGAGAAATTCCGAAATTGCAGGGAAAATTTGACTTTGAAGAGTATTGCAGAGTTTTGAAGACTTATTAAGTCTTTCCTTTACTTAGTTAGGATGTGAAGACTTTCGAAAAGTCTTATTCAGAGTTATAAAGACTTTTCAAAGTTTTTTCAGAGAATTATTTCCACAAGGGCAGCAATCGATGCAGTTTTTTAAGTACTATAAACAATATGTTAACATAAATTGATCAGATGTAAAATTTTAGTTTTTTCTTAAAAATTCCATTTTTTCGATTTCTTTCGTTCACGATATCTCCTGAACGAATCAACCGATTTTGACGCGGTTGGCTGTGGTCGACGTCGTTTTTGAAGGTTGAGAGCTGATTAGTTTTTGGAATCGATTGGTAAAGCCGTTTAAAAGTTATTCCAAAAAAATCACTGAAAAAAATTGTTTTTTGCAGTTTTTTTAGATTTCTTGGAATCTACCTGTCCGAATCGGTTCAAATTTTAAGGAAATCTAAGTTTGGTGGAACCTAATCGAATGCCACCAACCGCGTTTCGATTGGTTGAGCCGTTCAAAAGTTATAAGAGGGTCACATACTTACACACATACTCGATTTTTGCAAAACGCGATAAAACCAATAACTCCTCGATTTTTGAAAATTTTTAATCTTCTTAGCGGGAAGTTAAAAAGCATGGCTATCAAGGTACTTAATGTCATTTACATACTTTAGGTTATCCTGAATTTCGAGATGTCCCGGTAATATCAACTGACGCACTCACCCACATGGAAGTCGGCAAAGATTTCACTATGAAATGTGAAATTTGCATCTATCAACCCAACAATTATTTTTTTGGATGGCAGATACCTCGGCTGGTACCTAAGGCACATATCACTAATCCACTCAGTATGCTAATTGAATTAACTTCCTTAATTCTCTGAGAGTTTTAATTTCCAGAACAATCGAACCAGCCAAAAATTGATCCGTCTCAACGTTTCCAAACGTCCGAGTGTCGATTTTGGGATTCCGACATCTGCGAAACTCAAATTATAGAATTCTATATCAAAAACGTTACTCTTGAAGATTTTGGCGTGTATAGGTGCGACCTTTATCGATACCCAGTTTTGAACTCAGCAACAGTTAACCTAGTACCTCATGGTGAGTATTTTTGGACTGGCTAGTTATCCAGAAGCATAATTAATTAATTAACTGACTTTTGAGCAGACAGAAAGCATTTACAGTTGTCAATGAAAGTTTGCAAAGATTCAAAGCCAGTCAGAAAATACCATAGTTACACCTGGGACCTTGAAGTCGACGCTTATCCGTTACCCGTCGAATTCAAGTGGTAAGCAATAAAATTTCACAGAAAATTGCTGGTACTGTAGTCATTTATCAAAATTTTCCAGGTCCGGTCCAGGCGGGTATGAAATTTCCAATTTTTGGAATTTTGAAAACTACAAAGTCAATGACGAACAATTCTTAGTTAAATTAACCAAATGGGACGTTGATTGGAAGGATACTGGGACTCATATAATTTTTGCTCACAATTCCGAAAACATTGAAATTTTTACTTTCGATGTTCTAGTCGAAGGTACTGTTGGTTAAAGTGTGCCAAAATGTAACTTTCGTGATGGACCTCTTAAAATTGGAATTTTGAGTTCCGCTTTTAACATGAGTTGTGTTTGGGTATTTCCTGACATATATTGAGCGTAAGGGATTTATTTGACTCTCATAGAATTTTTTACCGAAGCTTTGTTTGGATACTTCCGGCCAAATTTTGAAATTTCAGCGGAAAGGCTTAAACAAAGCTTCTATTAAAAAATTCTCTGAAAATCAAATAAATTCCTTACGTCCAAAATATGTCAGGAAATGCCTAAACACAACTCTTGTTAAAAGCAGAACCCAAAATTCCAATTTTGAGAGGTTCATCACAGAAGTTACATTTTGGAACACCCTACTTTGATAGAAAAACAATCTTGATTCAAGAAACTTTTTTTCTTGAAAATTTGAACTCTTGAAACTAGATATAGATATATTTCTTTCAAGAATTTTTGTCTCTTGGTTCAAGATAGGCGATAACATTGATTCAAGATGTTACCGACTTGTGTTAAGAATGGCTTTTTTTTGAGTCATTAATTTACTTATTTCCAAGAAATAATTTTTTTTCGGTATAACAATTAAAGACTATTTAGTTTTTGAAATATACTTTGATGAATTATTTTAAGTTTTTTAAAAGATAATGTTATTTTGATTGACAAACTAAATGTATTGATTGAAGATAATATAGCTCTTAAGCCAAGAAAATCTAAATCAAGACAAGAAATTCTTAAAGCAAAATAATCATTTGTCTTACAAAATAAATTTTCTATCAGTGTACTGTTGGTGATCAAATACTTCAATTCAATCCCAAAAACTAGTTAATCTATCAAGTCTATGTTCTCATTCAGGGATTCCAGAAATCATAGACTTCGTAGAAGATGATGTGGATTGCTATGCAAAACACGAAACAGTCTTCTTCGACTGTACTGCAAGAGGGTACCCTCAGCCAATCATATCGTGGAAGTTCGGCAAAAACTTCAAAAATTCAAAAAATATCTCACTGACTTCTGTCTACTCTAAGGTAATTCTTCGGTAATTATTCGTTGTAATTTTAAACTGCAATTTTTCTAAATAAGATACTTTTTACAGAATGGTACATCTGCTGATAAGATTCCAAAAGTTTTTTCTACTGCCTGGGTAGAGATATTGGAACCCGGAATGATATTCTGCGAAGCGTGTAATAAATACGGGTGTGATTGGAAAGTAATGCAATCTGTTTATATTGTATCTAGTCCTGAGTGCTGCGACACTAAGAAGAAACAGCGATGAAGAGTAAAGCCTTCAAGTTTAAGATAGTATCAGGGATATCACGTTGAAGACATTTTTAATTTCTTTTCATGCTTATCGTTTAATTTTGACACTAGTTTAATTGCTGAAGTGCGCACACTTACTCCACATGACTCTAATAGAAATGTAACATTGGATTAAAGAAAAAGAGAGATAATTTTTCGTAGTTTTTTTATTGATTATTACTATCACATTCTCTGAATCTGCACTTTTGATGATGTAAAGTATTCAATATGTTATTTTTATTATCACCTAAATTTGAATTCAAATCTGATCGGTACTTTTTGTAAAATAAAATAAAATCTGTGATTTCTCATAAAAATCAATGATGAAGGTAAAAATTTTCTAAATTAACTCTTTTGAACAAAATCTTAGGAATAAATGGAAGCTATCCCAAAGATCAATTCAATAGATCCCAACTTCAATCGATGGAATAACTTCTCTTCTTACCGACCAGGAATCTCCGTAAAGTCGGAAACTACCTCCATCTACCAGCTCTTCGAAGCATTCTCGGCCTCGTTTAAAACCAGTTTATCTCTTCACTCTCCGCGCGGAATTATGGAGCGGATGCTCCACTTATATATTACTTATCAGTCATCTTGTATCTGAGCTAATAATTCAGCGACAAACTTAAAAATAAACTTCCAATAGCCCGACCACCAATTTAGTGATTAACAGTATTAGTAAATTTTGTTATAAAATCCAACTTAGGCTCGCAATCCTACGGCTTGTTAGCTTACCAAACAAGAGAATTTATCGCTGTATCACAATAATGCGTCATAATTGCAATGATTCGGCATTAATTATGTCTTGTCATTGTTGTAAATAAAAATTACATAAACCAATTGTGCCTTCGTATAAATAATATCACAGCCGTTTGTTAACTCAGTCTTACTTGGACCGTAAGCATAAAAAGTTGTAATTACTATGGAGCTGATAATCGGCTTTGTGGTGGTGTTGATCCTCCTTTACTACTACTTCACATCAACGTACAATTTTTGGCAGGAGCGCGGCATAATTGGTCCCAAGCCAACGGTTTTGTTCGGAACGATCAAAGATGTGATCTTGGGCAGGCTGTCCATAGGCAGCTACCTCAAGAAAGTCTACAACGAGTATCCCAATGAACCCATGGTGGGATTCTTCACAAGATGGGAGCCAGTTCTGATGTTGAACGACATGGAGCTGATCAAAAATGTCCTGATCAAGGACTTCAAGTTTTCATGGACAGAGGAATGCGCATCTCTGAAAAGCACGATCCGCTGACAGCGCATCTCTTCCTCATCGAATCCAAGAGATGGCGAGTCCTCAGGCCCAAGATGACGCCAGTGTTCACTTCCGGGAAGCTCAAAGACATGTTCTACTTGCTAACCCAGTGCGCTGACCAGCTGGACAAGTACCTGGATCAGTTTGATGGCAAGGAAGTTGACATCAGAGAAATCAGTGCAAGGTTTGCAACTGATGTCATTGGTGTGTGTGCTTTTGGATTGCAAGCTAATGCTCTTGCGGAGGAGGATAGTCTCTTTCGGAAGATGGGCAAAAAGATCTTCGAGCCTTCCTGGAAGAATATGATCAAGTTCAGGGTGAGAAACTTTGCGCCTAGGTTGTTTGAGGTGATTGGAGGCTTATTTAAGGACCAGGAACTTAACGATTTTTTCGTTGGCATCACCAGGGACACCATCGAGTACAGGAAGAAGAATGGGATCTCCAGGCACGATTTTGTAGACTTGCTGTCGATGATGAAGGACAATTGGAACAATGAGGAATTCGGTAAGTTTTGAGTTTAATCGTTTAGAAACAAATTGTGCTTCATTGTTTTCGATTGTAGAATTGACTGATGAACTTCTGGCTGCCCAATTATTCGTGTTCTTCATTGCTGGCTTTGAAACCTCATCTTCTACCATGAGCAACTGTATTTTTGAGCTTGCGATGAATCATGAAATACAAGACAAACTGCGGGAAGAGATTAAAGAAGAAATGGAAAGAAACAATGGCGTGGTTACCTACGAAGGGATTAAAAACATGAAGTACCTTGATAAAGTATTTAACGGTATGCTTCGGATTGTTAAATATTTTTATTTAATAAATCATAATGATTATTGATGGAAATTCTTTTCATTTTCAGAAACGCTAAGGAAGTACCCACCGGTAACCTCGATAATGCGGAAAACTACCAGTCCATACACCTTTCCGGGGACGAAAGTAACCATACCTACGGGTACCAACGTATGGATTCCAAGTTTTGCGATCCAGCGTGATCCAAAATATTATCCTAACCCTGATGTGTTCGATCCCGAGCGGTTTAGTGAAGAAGAAATAGAGAAACGTCCGGCTATGGCGTTTTTGTCTTTTGGAGACGGACCGCGCAATTGCATTGGTAAGTTAATTTATGAATTAAAAAATTGGTAAGATTATTTATGAATTCTTTCATCAATAGGAGCCCGGTTTGGACAAATGCAAACTAAAGTAGGAATTATTAAGATTCTGCAGAACCATAAAGCCGACGTTTGCGAAAAAACTGATAAAAATTACATGATCAATCATCGTAGCTTCCTTTTGGCGCCGGTTAATGGTGTTGTTGTTAAAATAATTAAACAATAAATAATATCCATTTAAATTTTAGATTGTGATTTTTGATAAAACTTGTTATGAAATATGTCTCAATTTGATATCATAAGTGCTATTTATTATTTATTATTTGTCTAATAAGTATGAAGAAAAAATGCATCAATTGTGCGATAAATAATGACTTTTGATACAATATAACACAAACTAGTATAATGCACACTGAAACCATAAATAAAGCAATGACTGTTCATTGCTAACGGGATTAATATAAGCAGTCATTTGTTGAAGATATGTTCCATGATTATTTACAAGACAAAATTGTATTTAAAAAAATACAATAGTCTTTTAGTAAATGTATTTTACTATTTACATATAGTTTACATATTTTATGTTATTTTAATGTTCAAAAGCTCCATTTGAACACAGCGTATGGATTAATAGGTAAGTCTGAGCTGATGTTAAAATTTTAAAAACAAGCTGTCTAAATTATAAAATTTTTTATTGCTTAGCTAAACTGGAATTTTTATTTACTCTGAAGAGTAGCAGCAAGGTGCTTAAAAGAAAAAAGAAAGCTGGTTTTTAAAGCACCCAAAACATGCGATTAAAATTTTATAACAATCAGTTCAGTAGTTTTAGAAATTTAGCACCAAGCGGTGTGAAAAAAAAAAATAGGATTTTTTTAAAGTTAAAAAATAGAAAACTATTTGATAAGATTATTAATATTTTCATTGTCTAAATAGATTTAAGAAAACTAAAGAACGGATTGTTCAAATTATTTAAAAACTTAAAGAGTTGTATTTCTTTTAATTTATTTGCACACAAACATCAAATGGATCAATGAACTTCCCTTCTTGTATCTCAGCAATTGATAATTAATTATTATTAAATTGTTATTTCCAAGCGACATTGACCCAAGATATTTTGAACTTTCTTTATTGTAAAATTTCTTCAATAATATACGTGTTTTTTCACGCTTTTGTTGTATAACTTTCGAACTACTCTACCGATCACTTTATAAATTTTTATGATTTAGAAACAAATTTTTAAACAGGGTTTTTTTACTCCGTAAAATACCATACGCCAAAAAAAAGTATTTTTAATTTTTAATTTTCCGCTAAGAAAATTTTTAATTTTCCGCCGCCAACCGGGCGGAAATCGGTTTATTAATTCAAAAGTTATTGCGGTTTGAAAATTCAAAAAACAGTGTTTTATATTAAACTTCTATCCGACTTTTGAACTCGGAGCTCAAATTTATACAAAAATTAAATTTTTGAGCTCAGAGCTCAAAAACATAATAAGTGCAATTTTGAGCGCTTAAGTATGAAATTAGCGAGAAGTTTCAGGGATGAAACTAGGAAAATCGGGAAGTTATTGTTTTCACCCCGTTTTTCGAAAATCGAGTTTTCATCGGATCTCGACGTTTCGAGGTCCTAGGAAGCTTCTTCCCTAACTATTCCTGCGATGGTGTCTGTATGGCTGTATGTATGTAGGGGAGATTGGGGCAAGACGGTCCACCTGGGGCAAGAAGGCCCACCTCGAAAATTGATCAGAAATTTATTTTTCTAATATTTTTTCATGATATTTTGAAGGTGGGCCATCTTGCCCCAAAAAAAAAAATTTTTTTTTGGAAATTTTAAAAAATTCCGGTGAATTGAGTCAAAGTTGGACGAGAGTAAATCCACTTGATAGTAGAAAGCCACAAAAAATAAAAACTATGTGCGTGTGTGTGTGTGTGTCGATGGATGTATGTAAACTTCTCATAACTTTCGAAAGGCTTGACCGATTTAATCACGATTGGTGCCATTCAAAAGGGCTTAACTGAACTTAGATTTTGAATGTACTTTGGACCGATTCGGACCAGTAGATTTTGAGAAATCTCAAAAAAACTACAAAAAAAATTTTTTTCAAATGTGGTTATTTTGGAATAACTTTTAAACGACTTGACCGATCGATTCCAAAAACTTATCAGCTCTTAACATTAAAAAACCACGTCGATCGACACCAAGCCGGTCAAAATTGGTTGATTTGTTCGTAAGTTATCGTTGACGAAAGAAATCGAAAAAAAGTGTTTTTTTCGAATTACACCGAAATTTTTGGTCTGATCAATTGGTGTTTGAAAATGTATCATAGAATCTAGAAAACTACGTCGAATGCCATTAACCGCGTGAAAATCGGTTCATTTATTCAAAAGTTATTGCGGTTTAAAAATTCAGAAAATAGTGCTCGAGTTCAAAAACGTAATAAGCGCAATTTTGAGCGCTTAATTACGAAAGTAGCGGGAAATTGCAGGGATGGTCTTTAGGGTCAACCGTTTTCCTAATTTTTTTAGTGAAAATTATCGCTACCCACCTTTTCACAAAATTAGAATGTCTATTAACAGAAAGATATTAAATGTTTAAGTACTATTTAATTATACTGTTTATTTTTATTAACTTTTACTTTATATAGAAATTTATTTTATATAGAAAAAAGAAATAACTCTGATAATGATAATCAATAATAATATTTATGTCAATACTAATCATAAAGTAATTGATGTATTTTAATTACCTCATTAAATTTTATTAAAATTAATATTTTTTATTTTCTATTTAGGATAAATAAAATTTTGTTTTATAATATCAATAGATTTTTAGTATCTACAATGGATTAACAAAATTGTTTCCATGATTATCTTACTAAAGCATTCAATAAATACAATAATCTTATAAGAATACTTTGTATTCTTAAACTGATACGTAAATTTAAGAATATTTTTTTTTAACAAATGAAAAAAAGTTTGATGGAATCATCACGATCAAAATTAATTCGAAGTATAAATGTACAATTGATTTTCACTTAAAAAACGTTTAATTCGGAAATTATTCATGCAATAACTCATGTTAAAAATATAATATTTTTCTGGCTTGTTTCCAAATAAAATCGTAGTTAAAATTTGAAAAAAAAAAAATAATTGACGACTTGAATAGACATAACTGCGTTAGCATCTATCATACAAACATGAAATCACAGGTTAGATCCCAGCTTAGAGCATTATTCCTACTTTTTTATAGTTTTCTCCAAAAAAATCAACCATTAAATTTTTAATTGCCAATAAATTAACTGGAAAATGTAACGACGCATTAACTATTATTTTTAATAAATTTATATGTCCATAATTATATAAAATACTAATAAATTGATAGCTGTAATTAATTTCTAGAACATTTACCGAGAATAGTGTGTAAAATAAATAATAAAAAATCTATAAATGGTGACATTAATTAAAACATGGAATTAAATTAAACTAATGTTAATTTGTTAATATTACATAAGAGTTTAGTTGTAAAAATATTTTTAGTGTAATTAGGCGTTAAAATTCAAATAATAGTAACTCAATACTAACAACTATATTTATAACAATAAACACGTTAATGATAATCATGAAGAACTTTCGTGATTAGATTATAGTATTTATATTTTCTTCTATAGAACATTAATATTTAGTATTCAATATAACCGAGGAAGATATAAACGAATAGAGTGCATTAATAACTTATCAATAAATATATCTCATTTAGCCAGTTCAATGCAATCTCTGTGAACTTCGTCACTTAAAGTTCGTTGTCACAGCATTATACACGAAAGTTTTCTTCATTTTCCCATTCGTCGGAGGCATAGTTGTCGTTGTTGTTGTCAATTCCGTTCAGTACAAATTTAATTAAAGACGTATCGACTATTTATCGAAATTGTTTTCAAATGTTTAAAATTTGCCAGTTTAAAAATATTTTTAAATAACAATAACTTATTTTTTTTGTGTATAAAAAGGATACTCAGAAGCAAGTAAGAAAACTTTTAACTTTAAAAATTTTTCCGTTTTCGTTTTATTAATGCTATCTCTTTCGTTTTATTAATGCAATCTGGCGCCCAATTGGGGCGAATCAGATTTACTGATATCCTTTCTTGAATTTTCCAGGTAAAAAATGATTACCCTAGAGCACATTGGATACTTAATCTTATTCTTGATATTCCTCTACTGGTACACAACCGCAACATTCAAATTCTGGTCTAGCCGCGGCGTAGCTGGGCCAAAACCTACAGCATTTATCGGTAACTTCCACGACGTGTTGTTCAGCAAGATATCCCTCGGAGAATGGTTAGCCAAGTACTACCACGAGTACCCAAATGAGCCTATGGTAGGTGTCTTTGTCCGACGAATACCACTGCTGATTCTGCGAGACTTAGACCTGATAAAGGACGTGTTCATCCGTGACTTTTCAAAGTTCCACGATCGAGGTTTGAAGACCTTCGAAGACGCGGACCCACTGTCTCAAAATTTGATAAAACTGGAGCACGCAAGGTGGCGCCCACTTAGAAACAAGCTGTCCCCTGCTTTTACCTCAGGAAAGCTCAAAGAAATGTTCTACTTGTTAGCAGAGTGCGGTAACTACTTCCAAGATTACCTGGAGCGGACAGTTGCCAAGGATGAGCCAATTGAAGTTCGTGACCTGACGGCACGCTTCACCACAGACGTAATTGGAACCTGTGTGTTTGGTGTGCAAATGAACGCGATGAGCGACGAAAACAGTGAGTTTCGTCGGATGGGTAAATATGTGTTCAAAGTGAATTCGTTCAAATTGTTCCGGTTCCGTGTTCGCGAGCTCTTCCCGGCAATTTACAAGATTATAGGGCCTGCTATGAAGGACAAAATGATCGTCGACTTCTTTATGAACACGATGAAGGACGCAATTGCGTACCGGAGAAAGTACAACGTGGTTAAGCATGACTTCATCGATCAGGTGATGGAACTCCAGGACAATCCGGATAAAATTAAAATCAAGCTGACTGATGAATTGCTGACGTCCCAGCTCTTTGTTTTCTTCTTGGCGGGCTTTGAAACCTCGTCTACGACGATGAGCAATGCCCTCTATGAGCTGGCCTTGCACCAGGACGTCCAGGACAAGTTGAGGGCAGAAATATTGGAGACTCTCAAGGCCTGCAATGGACAACTTACTTATGATGTTATCAAGTCGATGAAGTACATGGAAATGGTGTTTCGAGGTGAGTTGTTGGTACTTTTAAAGTTTTTCTGTTAAATCAAACTCTTCAATGTTCATTTCAGAGTCTTTGAGACTTTATCCACCAGCAACGTTGCTCGTCAGACGCGCCAACTGCAATTATACATTCTCTGGCACAAATATCACGATACCAACGGACATGAAGATCATGGTACCGGTTCTAGCGATTCATCGCGACCCACATATTTATCCAAACCCAGAAGTTTTTCAACCTGAAAGATGGACCCCGGAGGGTAAGGCCTCCAGGCATCCAATGACTTGGCTACCTTTTGGCGCTGGTCCTAGAAGTTGTATTGGTAAATTTACTTTTTTATCACTATATTCAGTATCTTGGTCGACATTTTTTGGAAGTTGGAGTTTCTACCGCTATATTTCACTTAAACTTTTAGTTATAAAGCACAAAATATATGTAAGAGATTAATTGAGGAACGAAAATGGGTCTTTTTGAGGTTTCAGTTACATTTAGTTGAAGAAATTTGCGCTAGATGTCGCTAGGCGCTCTAGTCAAGTAGAGTCTCGTGGGGTAAGTGGGCGCAACCTCTTTGTTTATGAATGGGGAGGAGGAAGATATGTGTAGACAAATTAAAGGTTTTTTGGCGGGAAATTAGCTTATGCAAGAAAAACCCATGTGATATCATTCGTTTACTTAAAAAATGAAATATTTAGAATCTGATGACACAAAGAAAAAATTTGCTATCATGGTAAAGATTGTCACACTGTACTGCGGGAATTTACTCAAGTAATTTAAGTAAATTAATTTTTTTTCTGTCAACCCTGATTAAGAAATCTAATTTGAAATGATTTAAAAGCATCGGATTTGAATACTATAACTTTTTAACATTTAAAGTTTTGTTATGTCTCAACAAAGTTATGTAAGTATTATTACAATTAGCCTGCTTAGGGCATCAAAAATCCACGAACTTCCCTTCGTTGCGCAAATCTACTCCACACGAGTGCGCACATTTGTCCTTAGTACGGCTTAAGTGTGCGCATTTTGAATCATTCGGATTAATCCGTTCTTTTTTTTCGAAGTGTTAAAGTTTTTGAATTTATTTCTTGATTCAATTATTACCTAAATAAATACTCCGTTGAAGAAATTTTTTTAATTTCCATTCATGCTTATCGTTTTATTTTGACACTAGTTTAAATGTTTAAGTGCGCATACTTGCCCCACATGACTCGATTTGTGATAAAAAAAATATGTGATACTAAATTTTGAACTTTGATGTTAAAAAACATATTTTTGGTAGATAAAATGAAATTTGTTCAATTTTCAGGGGCAAGATTTTCAAATCATCAATCAAAAGTCGGTTTGATAAAAATTCTCGAAAAATACAGTGTTCATCCGTGTGAAAAAACAGAAATTCCATACAAAATTCATCCAACTGGATTTTTATTAGCGCCATTGAATGGAATTCATCTTAAATTTTCAAAAGTGTAGTGTGTCTTATTGACTGAAAACAAATTGACTTTTTACACTTATCATTTACATTGTCATCAAGCTTAAAATTCACGAAGAATTCACAAGAATTTACAAATTTACATGCGGAAAAAACTTGCATACTTTTAGCGTTTCTTTGTGAAATTTTTCAGAATCATCGTCAAACTCATAATTAATATAAATTTAAATATTATAATTATAATGTAGAAATAAAAAATAATTGGCAGTGATAGAAAGTGAGTGAGTAAATGTATCATATATGTGAATGTCTTTGTGTAATCAATTTTCTTAATAATCATTTTTATTCAAGTTTCAAGTTAATGCATCGTAGTTGTAATTAAATATAACAACAATACTATCTTCTTTTATAATTATGTGAAAAAAAATTGATATCAATGCAAACAAGTTATTCATATTTCTTTTAAATGAAATCAATTTTTCTTTATTCACCCTTCATTTGTCACAACATAAGCCCGAAGTACCGACTTTGGAATCTGTGTTAGATATATTGTTTTATTATCACTGTTTGTTGCATTTATTATGATTTCTGTGTAAATAATAACAATGTTATCATATAATTAATGGTGTAAATTAAATATTCTTCGATTGTCGCATAATCAGAAGCTTTACAATCATAATATTTGAAGAAATAGCAACAAATAATTTCTACGTTACCGATGGTTAGTTATACTCAGGAAAACATCAATTAAACAGCTCTATTGATATTTAAAAAAATACCATTTTTTGGAACCAACAAAAAAGCTTGGCGATTCAATTCATAATTTTGGTCTGTCTTATCACAAACATCTACTGTATGATTTCTCAATACTGTAATTAATCCTACTTTTGATTGCATTAAACCAAAGCGCGCGCCGATGCAATTTCGCGGCCCATCACCAAATGACAAGAAAGTCATGTCGTGCCGACTTTTGAATTGTTCCTCGCTGAAACGTTCCGGGTCAAAGACACTGGGATTTGGATAGTACTCTGGGTCTCTTTGTATTCCAAGCATCGGGATCCAGACTTCAGTTTTAGCAGGAATTGTCAGATTAGTACCGGTGAAAGTGTAAGGTTCCATTGAGCGACGAGTCAAAAACGGTAACGGTGGATACTTTCGCAAAGTTTCTGGAAAATATTAATAAATTAGTCGCATAATATTTATCGTATTAATCAGATAAATTTATAAAACGCACCTTTTATGACTTTATCCAAGTACTTCATATTTTTGACTCCCTCGTAAGTGAACTTTCCGTCGGTGCGAATCAACTCGTCTTTGATTTCTTGCCTCAGTTTTTCTTGGACTGAATGATTGAGCGCCATTTCATAGAGAGCGTTACCGATGGTCGTTGATGAAGTTTCAAATCCCGCGGCGAAGAAAACAAAAAGTTGGGCTGCTAACAATTTATCTGTCAATTCTGCAACGAGATTTGATGTTACAAAACGATAATAATTATGAACAACAATTATTTGACTAAAAATAAACTCTAAATTCTTACCTATATCCCCAACTTTACTCGGCTCATCTTTTAACGCTATCAGCAGGTCAACGAAATCTTTTCTGTTGATCCCATTTTTTCGTCTGTAATCCATCGTATCTTTGGTGATCCCAATAATAAAGTTATCTAGCACACTATCTCTAAAAAAGTACCCAACAACTTTATAAAGCTCCGGCATGAAATTCCCCAAAATTGCTCTTCCTACGTTCCTAATATTCAGCTCAAAAATCCTCTTGCCCATTTTCCGAAACAGACTGTCCTCTTCCGCAAGCGCATTAGCTTGCAATCCAAAAGCGCACACACCAATTACATCCGTTGCGAATCTGGCGGGTATTTCACGCATATCAACCTGTTCGTTCTCGAATTTGTCCAAGTAAGTTTCCATCTGATCAGCGCACTGCACCAGCAAATAGAACATGTCCTTCAATTTTCCCGAGGTAAAAATTGGAGACAGTTTAGATCTTAAGGGTCGCCATCTCTGAGGCTCTAAATTGAACAAATGAACTGCCAAGGGCTCATGATTTTCATGAATCTCTTGTCCGCGGTCCCCGAATTTGCTGAAGTCTTTTATCAAAACGTCTTTTACCAAATCTAAGTCATTCAAAATTACAACTGGCTTGCGCAACATGTAAGCACCCACTAACTTGCTTTTCTTGTATGTAGTGTAAATTTCTTGGAGATAAGTTCCCAAGTTGTGTTTTCCAATCACTATGTCTCCGACTGTTCCAAAAGGAATTGACGGTTTTGGACCAACTACTTTTCGCGAAGACCAGAAATTCCAATTGCTTGTATAATAATAGTAATATATTACTAGTAATATACCGAGTAATCCTAATTCGAGCCACATGTTTTCAAATCGACACTACTCTTGAGATTTTATTCAATTCGCGTCTCCCTAATAAAAGACTCGGCAATCAAATGACATTTAGATAAACTTAACATTGATTTTATAATATCAATTGTCGACCTACTTTTCTTTACAAAAGTGCGATGTCATTTTATCTGATAATATGCTTTTTTTAGAGCATTGAATTGCCAGCCGCCAGTTATTACGTGAATCAGTCGCTGAGAGTAAGATTGAATAATTACGATGAGTTGCAGTTTCATTTAAAATATCATGCTGTTTCTCAATAAATTTTTTCATACTTTTGGGAAAAATTTGAAGCTTAACTCGATTTTTTATCTTAAGATTTAAATAAAATAGATTAATTATCCGTATAAAAAAACTGTGTATGATTAATTAAATATGATAACGTTTTTTTCATAATTATATGCCAATCATATGTACATAATAATGCATAATTGTTTTTATAAAAAATAAATAAAAACTCCGAAGGAAAATAACTGTCCGCCTCCCACGCTTTACATTGAGAAAAAAATGCATAGTTAGCTGAATTATAACGTCACAAGGATAAAAATACAGTTTTTTGAACTTTTTGTAATTACTCGAAGTTTTGAGAAATTTGAAAAAGATTTTCGAAAAAAAAAATTTTTGAAAAAAAAATGAAATTTTTTTTTTTTTTCAAATTTCTTGAAAAATTAATCTCTTTGATTGAAAAAATAAAGATTTTAGAGAAAAAAAACTTTTTTTTTATAGAAGAAATGAATAAAAATTGAAAAATTGCTCATAATGGTGATTTTTGCAAAAACAAAGAATTTGAAGCTTCGGGACACTGTAAAAATAAAATCACAGCGCTTTGAATTTTTCAGGGATTTTAGGGGACACTTTGAGGTTAAAAAATTACCAACGATATCCTTTGTTCATCCATTTTATCCAAAGTTATACCAAGTTATCCAAACATCCTTAATTATGCGAATTTTTGTCGTTTTTTCAGTTAAAGTTTTCAATTCAAAAAAAATTTTTTTGACAAAAGCTATTCACGGTATCTTATAGAGAATATCGTGTAATTTTTAAAACCGTCCTTCGATTTCCTATACGATCATTATTTCCAGAGTAATTGATTGTCAAAGTGAAAAAGTATATTTTTGCTTTGACTGACGATAACTCTGCGGCGAATTATCGTACAGGCTTTTTGATTGCGTCAAATTGAAGGACATTAAATTTTCTAAAAAAGTTTTTCAGTAAAACAATGGAAAAAAATTTTTTGAGGCCCGTAGACTTTTTTTAAGACGAGAAAAAATTTGGAAAATTTTTTTTTTGTGGTTTTCTTAGGATTTCTCCAGACCCGAACATGATAAAAAATTTTCATGGTCATATCTAAAAACTGGACACTTGGAGCTACAATTTGCTTTTTGATTTTTTCGCTTACGATCATTTTCCTCGGAGTTACAATTTATTAATAATTATGACAATAATTTACAATTGAAATTTCTAGAGATAGCTCACTATCGCAATAAGTAATTTTGTCAGTTCATGTACAGAGTCGAAGAATATTTAATGCACATAAATAACACATCAGTTATTAGAATCATTCGATTGTGGACATAGTTGTTTTTCGGACAAGCTAAGCCTTGTTGAACCCAAAGTATCTTATCTGATTTAAAACATGTGGCTAGAATTAGGATTGCTAATAATAATCCTAGTAATATATTACTATTACTTTATAAACAATTGGGATCACTGGTCGTCGCAAGATGTAGTCGGTCCCAAGCCTTCAATTCCTTTTGGAACAGTCGGAGACATAGTGATTGGAAAACACAACTTGGGAACTTATCTCCAAGAAATTTACACTACATACAAGAAAAGCAAGTTAGTGGGTGCTTACATGTTGCGCAAGCCAGTTGTAATTTTGAATGACTTAGATTTGGTAAAAGACGTTTTGATAAAAGACTTCAGCAAATTCGTGGACCGCGGACAAGAGATTCATGAAAATCATGAGCCCTTGGCAGTTCATTTGTTCAATTTAGAGCCTCAGAGATGGCGACCCTTAAGATCTAAACTGTCTCCAATTTTTACCTCGGGAAAATTGAAGGACATGTTCTATTTGCTGGTGCAGTGCGCTGATCAGATGGAAACTTACTTGGACAAATTCGAGAACGAACAGGTTGATATGCGTGAAATACCCGCCAGATTCGCAACAGATGTAATTGGTGTGTGCGCTTTTGGATTGCAAGCTAATGCGCTTGCGGAAGAGGACAGTCTGTTTCGGAAAATGGGCAAGAGGATTTTTGAGCTGAATATTAGGAACGTAGGAAGAGCAATTTTGGGGAATTTCATGCCGGAGCTTTATAAAGTTGTTGGGTACTTTTTTAGAGATAGTGTGCTAGATAACTTTATTATTGGGATCACCAAAGATACGATGGATTACAGACGAAAAATGGGATCAACAGAAAAGATTTCGTTGACCTGCTGATAGCGTTAAAAGATGAGCCGAGTAAAGTTGGGGATATAGGTAAGAATTTAGAGTTTATTTTTAGTCAAATAATTGTTGTTCATAATTATTATCGTTTTGTAACATCAAATCTCGTTGCAGAATTGACAGATAAATTGTTAGCAGCCCAACTTTTTGTTTTCTTCGCCGCGGGATTTGAAACTTCATCAACGACCATCGGTAACGCTCTCTATGAAATGGCGCTCAATCATTCAGTCCAAGAAAAACTGAGGCAAGAAATCAAAGACGAGTTGATTCGCACCGACGGAAAGTTCACTTACGAGGGAGTCAAAAATATGAAGTACTTGGATAAAGTCATAAAAGGTGCGTTTTATAAATTTATCCGATTAATAAGATAAATATTATGCGACTAATTTATTAATATTTTCCAGAAACTTTGCGAAAGTATCCACCGTTACCATTTTTGACTCGTCGCTCAATGGAACCTTACACTTTCACCGGTACTAATCTGACAATTCCTGCTAAAACTGAAGTCTGGATCCCGACGCTTGGAATACAAAGAGACCCAGAGTACTATCCAAATCCTAGTGTCTTTGACCCGGAACGTTTCAGCGAGGAACAAGTCAAAAGTCGGCACGACATGACTTTCTTGTCATTTGGTGATGGGCCGCGAAATTGCATCGGCGCGCGCTTTGGTTTAATGCAATCAAAAGTAGGATTAATTACAGTATTGAGAAATCATACAGTAGATGTTTGTGATAAGACAGACCAAAATTATGAATTGAATCGCCAAGCTTTTTTGTTGGTTCCAAAAAATGGTATTTTTTTGAATATCAAAAAAGCTATGTGATTTACTTAAATTAATATGACTTATTAGATTATATTCGTAGCACAATATAATCGTAAATATTTTTTTTATAAAATAATTTACTAATCGTCAGATTGTAGTCACTTAATTTAAATGGACGCATAAATTAAAACGGTATAAACGGTATGTGAAAAATATCTTCAAAAGCAGTTTATCACAATTTTAGTATTTATGTAAGTGCGTTTTGATCTGTCTACGTTTGCGATAAGATAAGAGCTTAAATTAAAATTAAAAATTATTAATAATACAAACAATACTTACTCAAATATTAAAATTAAAACTCTATATCAGTCAACCATTTGAAGTGTTTTTTGTTTGATCAGCCAACGGCAAAAAACTAGTGTATATAAGTATATGGAGCGCAAATAGTAGATGGAGCGCAAAACATCAATCGATTGGAGAACTAGAAGTTTATATTAACCCAGTTTTATCCGAGATGGCGCTAGTCTCCTCAAAGTAATATAGAGAATAATATAGAAAAGTCGAAAAAGTAAAGAGAACAGTAATTAATTAATTGATTTCCGTAAAATTTTACATTCCTAACAAATTTTATGTATTTGAGAAAATAAAAAATTTTTTTACACGCCTTCTGTATTCAGTTTAGAATTTTTCTATTTAATTCAAGAAAATTTTAGGCAGTTTTTTGTTAAAAGATTCCTATTTTAATGTAAAAAAAAAAATAAATCCGGTATTAACAGAAAAACATCGCTTGAAAAAACTGACCTTAATTTTAAAAGCTCAAGGAAGATACGTCGGCTCGCTAACAAATGTTTGAGGAGAAAAACTAGCGTCACTTTTTTATCGATTTTCTTCTCTAGGCGCAAGATTGGATTTTTAATTTTCTTTAACAAATGAATTTGTTCCAAAAAATTAATTTTTTTTAATTAATAAATTAATTTTCATAATAGTTTGAACCAAATTTGCTTGTTGAAAAAAATTAAAAAATTGTCAAGAGACAGCTAAATTTATTGTAATTAAATAGGTAGATTTTTTTAGAAATCTATCTATTGTAGCCGGTCTCATGTTGTAATTTTAAAAAAATTTTGTCATAATATGATTCATTTTATCGAGTAATATCGAAAAATGGCATCGGCTCAAAAGTTTAGAATTGTATATGTATATGTGATATAACGCACCATGTTAGCAGGATTGCACCCACAGTTCTCAACCGATCTATATGAAATTTTGTGGGCACATTCTGTGGATCAATACGAAGATCAAGTTCAAATATGAGCAAAATCGGCCGGTTAGTTTAAAAGTTGTGGATGTTTGAAAATTTTTTTCATTTTAATTTTTAAAAAAAATTTTGAATTTCGTACATTTTATGAAAATAATTTTCCAAGTGTAACAGATAGATAAAATCTATCAAATTTATCTTAAACTTCATCTAATTACCTTCAATTTAAACTATCATTTGTCTGGTTTTGATGATTTTTTTAATTAATTCCGTGATTTTGAAAATTTGAAAACATTTTACATTAACGTTTTTCGGCCCTTTTTCTTCAAATAATTTTTAAGCCGTAAAAGATAGCTTAAATCTATCAAATTTATGTTTAAATTCACATAATTGTCTTAAATTTGAGTTATTTTTCGTCGCCTTTTGATACTTTTTTCAATTTATTTCGCAGTTGGGAAAATTAAAAAAAATCAAGAATAAATTGATGTTTAGCTTTTATCATCAAATGACTTTCATCTGTTACAAATTCTATTTTTTGGGTAGATGTCTTTAAATATCTATTGTTTGTAATCGGTCTCATAGCGTTATTCGCAAAAATATAATAAAAAATAAATTTTACATCATTGCCTTTTAATAACGTGTTTTTTTCAATATTTAAACAAGAAATATGAGATTAAATTTAGCTGTCACGATTTTTAAAATTTTCTTTAATATTTAAATTATGGCAAAAAAAAATTATTTAAAAAATGGACTTGTAGAAATTCAATAAAATAAAAAATGCAATTTCTTAAAAATAATTTTTTTGTTACAAAAAATGAAAAAATTTTCAAGTGACAGCCAAATTAAATGTCATACAAAAAATCTACCTATCCATGTCGGGTGTAGCCGAATGGCGCTTTTTTAAAATTCAAAGTCGATATCATAGGCTTACCAAATAGGCAGCAGTATAATTTTTTCCAATATTTTAGTTTGTCAAGTTGCTGATCTAAACTTTACCGGCTGACGAAATTCGTAATGGTGGGGGTAAGAAATGATCTACGCCTGGCTAGTTAAAACTCGTTCTTTCCGTATATATATATTAAAGCTCCTGCATTTGTAACAAATTATTCAGTTAAACTTTTGCCGCAGTCGGTCAATATTTGTTATTAAAGCAGCTTTATTATTAACTATAGTTTGGGGTTATATTTATTATACTTTCCTCGAAAACTTTGTGTGCTATTGGTGAGTGTGATCATAAAAACAAATTACAGTGATTTATAAAGCTACTGTAGCCCGGAAGATTGATTTGTCAACTGTTTTCATCAGAGTTCCAATATAAAAAATAACATGTAAGTAATGTCATTGTTGTATCGAATAGATTTTGTTTATATTTCATTTAAAATAATGTTTCCGTATAAACTGTGTAAAGGTTATCTTCGAGTTAAGCTCTTTGTTCAGATAATCTTCTGAAAATAACATGACACATGCTAAATTTATAGAATCTTTAAAATTGTACTCCACTTGCTGTTGAAAAATCCTTTGTACTTTTTATTTGACGGAACATGTTAAATATTTTTTTTTTTCTTTACATTTTTTGGCTCGTAGAATACGTATTTAATCATTGTTCTTGAGTCTGCGGCTGCGCTTAAAATTTATAAACAAATTAATTGTTTTAAATGATTTTTTTTTATTTAATATTTAATGAAAATTTATTTATCTGTCATTTCACAATTTTTTTAATTTTCTTTTACAAATAAATTATAACAAAAAAAAAAAAATATTAAAAAAATAGACTTGTAGAAATTTTAATAAATTAAAAATGAAATTTTTTAAAAATAATTTTTTAGAACAAATTTTTTTGTTAAAGAAAATAAAAAAATTGTCAAGTGACAACTAACTTTAATGTCATTAATTAAAAGTAAAAATTTCTATAAAACTATAGAGCAAGCTCAAGAGTTTTACAATAAATAAATTATTGCAAAAAATTTTTTTAGAATTTTATAGCAATTAAATTATTAAAAAAATTAATTAAAAAGTTTCTCATGTGAAAATTAATAAAAATTACAAGTGAAAATTTTTAGAAGCATTTTTTTATTGTAATTTATTTGTTGAAAAATATTTTTAAATTGACAGCTGACCGCTAACTTCAGTATCATGATATTTTATAATTTTAAGAATTTTTTAACAAATGAATTATGTAAAAAAAAATTGACATTTAGCAAATTAAAAACATAAAAATTCCATTTTTTAAGAATAATTTTTGGAGCAAATTTGTTTATTGAAAAAAATAAAAATGGTCAAGCGACTGCTAACCTTAATGTCATTAATATTTATGAAAATTAAGTTAGCCATCTAAATGAAATTATTACAAAAAAATTCCACGCGTAAAAATTTTAAAAACTTTACGAGCAATTTTTTTAATATTTTTTTATTGCTAATTCAATTAATAAAATTCTTCGTTGTCGGCTAATTTTAGCTTCATTAATAATTTATGATGGTAAAACTAGTCGATGTTAAATAATTTTTGACAATTAAATTACAAGTAAAAAATTACTTTAAAAAATTTTTTACTTTTTAATAATTAATTTTTGATAATTTTTTAATTTTCTAAATGTGCATTTCTTATAATAATTTGACTTCCAGTCACAATGGCATCAAATGCAGGCATCAACACAGAAAACGTACAATTTTTTGAAGGTGTTGAAAAACTACTAGAAGTTTGGTTTACCAATTCTCATAAAGAAGATCATAAGGAGATCTTCGAGATATTCCAAGGTAAGTTTTAAGGAAATATTAATAATTTATAGACAAGTTTTCATACTAAAATATTCAAAAAAATATATTGGAAAATTCGAATTAGTATACTGAAATTTTTAGAAAAATAATAATTTGCTTTTGGATGAAAAGTGTAAAAATCTATTTCTTTAAAATTTACATGAAATATTATGAAAAAAATTTTTTCACACTTATTTATAAAACTATTATATATATTTTTAGATATTTTAATTGTGTACTTTTAAAAGTTACAGAGAAAAAAATAAATTATAAAATATTGTCAAGTTCTAGTTAATTTTGCCACGTAGCCACTAATTACACGCTGACTAAATTAACAATTACGCGAAAAGTCAAGACTAGCCTCGCTATAATTTTTAGCCTATAGTTTTTAAGCCGAAAAATTTTATTCTCGAAAAACTTCATAGAGAATTTAATTTTCTACAAAAATTTTTTTTTTTTTGTTAAAAAAATTTTTTTCAAGCGAGAAATTTTTTTACGCAAAAAAAGCTTCTGAAAAAATGTGCAAAAAAACTTGAAAATCATTAATTATAATTCCATACTACAATTCTCTTGATTGTTTTTTTTTTTTTTTCTAAGACATCGCTGGGAGTCACTCCTGAAAATTGTTCGCTGTGAGATTATCAGTTTCTGCCAAAATGAGGACATAGAAGCTTACGTTCTTAGGTAACTAAAAATAAATTTCTTTTTATTTAATAATAAACACGAATTTTGACGGTATAACTCTAAAAAATTTTAAACGTCTATCACACTAAGCCAAGCAAGTATTATTCTTTCTTCATCAGCGCCAAGGTCTTTGCGACAAATTAAAAAAAAAAAGAGCGCCATTCGGCTACACCCGACATGGATAGGTAGATTTTTGTAACAAAAAAATTATTTTTAAGAAATTGCATTTTTATTTTATTGAATTTCTACAAGTCCATTTTTAAATAAATTTTTTTGCCATAATTTAAATATTAAAGAAAATTTTAAAAATCGTGACAGCTAAATTTAATCTCATATTTCTTGTTTAAATATTGAAAAAACACGTTATTAAAAGGCAATGATGTAAAATTTATTTTTATTATATTTTTGCGAATAACGCTATGAGACCGATTACAAACAATAGATATTTAAAGACATCTACCCAAAAATAGAATTTGTAACAGATGAAAGTCATTTGATGATAAAAGCTAAACATCAATTTATTCTTGATTTTTTTAATTTTCCCAACTGCGAAATAAATTGAAAAAAGTATCAAAAGGCGACGAAAAATAACTCAAATTTAAGACAATTATGTGAATTTAAACATAAATTTGATAGATTTAAGCTATCTTTTACGGCTTAAAAATTATTTGAAGAAAAAGGGCCGAAAAACGTTAATGTAAAATGTTTTCAAATTTTCAAAATCACGGAATTAATTAAAAAATCATCAAAACCAGACAAATGATAGTTTAAATTGAAGGTAATTAGATGAAGTTTAAGATAAATTTGATAGATTTTATCTATCTGTTACATCTGGAAAATTATTTTCATAAAATGTACGAAATTCAAAATTTTTTTTAAAAATTAAAATGAAAAAAATTTTCAAACACCCACAACTTGTAATTTAACCGGCCGATTTTGCTCATATTCGAACTTGATCTTCGTATTGATCCACAGAATGTGCCCACAAAATTTCATAAATTTTTTTTTCGGCTGGCAAATAAATTCTCGGCCTTTTGAGCAGCCATAGATAAAAATGTATTTTTAATTTCTTGCATTAAAATTTAAAATTCACAGTGAAAGCAGTCTGTTTGTGTCTAAGCGTCGGTTGATTTTGAAGACCTGTGGTACAACTACTCCGTTGCAGTGTATGGAAGCACTACTTGATCTGGTTGAAGAATATACTGGATTTGATGAAGTCGAGGTAATTATTATTAAAAATTTTCTGCTGACAAAAAAATTTTAAATATTATAAATTGATTTTTTTAGGATTTATGTTACTCTCGAAAAACTATAAACAACCGGAGTTGCAAATATCGCCTCACTGCTCTTTTGAAGAAGAAGTCGCTTTACTTGACTCTATATTTTCTGGTAAATAATTCTTAGCTACATCGAAATATTTTTTATAATTTATCGTTTATAAAACAATAAATTTTTTCTAGATGGAGAAGCTTATTGCTTAGGAGATGCTGATAAAAACTGTTGGTATTTATATACCTTGAACCGTAAGAGGTCATCTCAAGGACCCAAAGAACCTGATCAGACTTTGGAAATACTAATGACCAATCTTAATTCTGATGTTATGTCTCTATTTACTCGTGAAAGATGTTCATCTGCTGCTGAAGCAACCAAAAATCTGGAATAGATCGAATAATTCCGAACATGGTCATTGATGATTTCCTTTTTGAACCTTGCGGTTATTCCATGAATGGGGTGTCAAAGAATGTAAGTATTTTTTTATTTTTTTATTAATTAGATAATTTAAAAAAATATTTTTTAAAAAATTGCACTTATGAAAAAAATTAACTTTAATAAAAAAAAATATATTAAGTTTTATTTTTTTAAATTGGGATAAAAAATTATTTAATCAAGTTAAATTTTTCAATTAAAAAATTTTTTATTGGTTTTTTTAAGTGAAATTTTTATTTAATAATTTTTTCAATACAAAAAAATTCTAAAATTTTTTGAAAATTAATCCACGAAAAAAAAATTAAAAAAAAAAACATTTTTAACCAAAAAAATAATTTTTAAAAATTTTGTAATTAAAAAATTATTGAATTAAATTAAATTTCTTAATTTAAAATTTTTCTATTTAAAAAAAAAAGACGATAAATTTTTTTATTGATTTAATTTTTTTCTGTATAACTAATAAATTAAAATTATAAATCAAGACATTGAAAGTCGCTGATTACGATATTCATATCGCTATTTTTAATATAATTTTATTTCCGTGTATTTTATTACTTAATTATTAATTTCTTGGATATATAAATTTTATCTCAAAGTTATAAGATCAACTGCAGATTTTTAAACTGCAGTTCCTTATCAAATGTTTATAAATGAACATTAGACCAAAAAAATAAAGCGTGAATCTTTAAACGTCACAATAGTCAGCGAGAGTTGCTATGAATTTAATGTTACAAAATACCTCAGTGATTAAAGTAGAATTATAAAAGTTTACGGGTCACCGATCCGATAACGAGAGTCAACACCAGAACTAACCGATCAAGGGCATAAGGTCATAACTGATAAACTAACAAGATCTTGATACTTTTTTTTTTTTTACATTTTGCACTTTATTAATTTAAAATATACAATTAAGAATAGCAAATAAAAAATTTTTAGATTTACGTAGTTCTGCGCCATTTTTTAGAAGTGCGGAGTTAGGAAGAGATCAATATCCTCGTCTATGTATATCTACTTAGATGCACATATGTTGATAAAAAAAAAATGATGACGATGAGATGGATAGTCATATTTGTATCAGAATCTTAATACGCTTATAATTTTTTACATTTAGGTAGACTTACGTTATAAAAATAAATTATTAGATTTAAAAATTGAAGGGATAAAAAAAATTGAATTTCTTAATTATTTTTTACGTGCTGTATCCAAGTGATAAGTAAATTAGTTCAAATAAAATTAAAAAACAATTTTTAACAAAGTTATGAATATTTGAAATTAAAAAAGCTTCTCATGAAAAAATTCATATTTCATTCTCAGGTGGAAAAATATTATAATGACATTATAATGCGTGTCAAAAATATTTATTTTTCCGAAACTTCCCATCAAAAATGTAAAAAATACCAAAAACTCTGTGTTAAGATAATTAGGTTTGAGTTCTTTTTCTTGTTTTTCAATAAACAGTTATTATAAAAATTCAAGACGATATAATAATTATTAATTAATAAATTAATTTAGCTCAAATTTCAGCGTTTCAAGGTCAAGAAAAAAATATTTTGGCGCAGTGTTCCCGAATTGTTGTACAATTTTTTTGTGAAATTTGAGTAAATCTCCTTTGATTTTATCGTTTAAGTAAAGCTTATGGAAAAAACGTCTTAGTGCTGAGTTCCTGATCCTTCAGAAAATTTAGTAATTTAGTAATATAGTAATTTCACGACTCATAACGCAAATATTAATATTTTTTTTTTAATAACGATTCTTGCAATGATTGGATAGCTTAGTTACCTTTTTGGATTAATTATATTACATTATCGCGTGCCTAAAGGTAAAAGGGTTTATAACAATTTATGCGCCCTTTTACCTTTGCAAAGAGATGAGCTTACATCTTTAAAAATATCAATAGTTAAGAAATTACCTTGTATCTTGTGAACTTTTGACATTTTTTAAGATATAAGCTCACCCTGATGTTACACTCACCGAGAGCTTTTATTTGAGTACCCACATGCATTTTTGATATATTTTTCATATATGCATATATATAATATATATAAATATATAAAATATATGAAAAATTGATGTGGGTACTCAAATGAAAGGTCTCGATGAAAGTAATATCAAAATGAGCTTATATCTTTTCAAATGTCAATAATTAAAAAATAATATTGTATTTTGTCTTATGATATTTTTAAAAATATAAGCTCACCCCGGTATTACACTCATCAAGAGTTTTCATTTGAGTACCCACATGCATTTTTGATATATTTATCATATATACATATATATAATATATATAAATATATAAAATATATGAAAAATTGATGTGGGTACTCAAATGAAAGCTCTAGATGAGTGTAACATCGGGATGAGCTTATATCTTTAAAAATGTTAATATTTAAAAAGTACAGTGCAATTTAACAAAAGTCATTATTTAATAAATCAAAATTTTATTTATTTATAGTTTACAAGTCACGGCAGTCACATAGTGACTGGAAGTTTGCTAATATAGATTAATAATAATAATAAAAATAAAATTTAATTTCAGGGAAGCTACATGACAATCCACATCACTCCAGAGCCCGAATTTTCTTATGTTTCCTTTGAAACTAACATTCCTGCAAGCAATTATGAAGATTTAATAAAAAGTGTTTTAGAAACATTTCAACCTGAAAATTTTGTGATAATAATGTTTGCTAACAAGGAATCGATTGCAGCCAACACTCCACTTAAGTTTAAACAAGTAAATTATTTGAACTTCAATGGGGAGTGGTTACGTGATGATATTCAGTATTGTCGATTCAAAAATTATGATCTCACTTGTGCATTTTATTCGAAATTTCCAAGCTGACGGTTCCAAGAAAACCTATCTCAAGTTCCTATTGTAAAGAACATTGATAGGAAGAATACTTGTCTAAGTAATTCTCATGTTTATCAATCTCAAAGCAACAAAAAATTTGTTTACTATAATCGAACTCTAGAAGAAATGTTAGTATCTTTGCTTCTGAATAAAAAGATTCTATTGACAAAAGTAGATGTAATTAACATTAATAAATATAAATCAACTTTGGGATTTGTCAGAAACACTGAAAATTTTTTTAATAATTTTTTTATTTATTTATCTCCCATTAAAAAGTATACTAAGTTTTTACACTTAATAAATTTACCTAAAGAGATTAAACATTTTGCCGTAAATAGGTCGGAAAAGAGAACAGACAGTTCTACATTTATATAATAATCTATTTCTTATAGTTGAATTAAACATGTCATCAATATATTTTCTTACAAGTCAATTAGAATAATTACTCTACAAATTATAAATAATACTTCAATGGAATCAATAAAAAAATAAATAAATAATTTTAAATTATTTAAAACTACATGGAAAAAAGTAAACTGTAATAAATAATTGACGATTTGTAATAAGTCATGATCAACTGCTAAAATTTACTATTTCAAACAGTGAAATCGTGATTATAATATTTATCATTTAAATGCTACAATTTATTCTTTTCACGGAAAGAACAAAATTACACTGCATATCATCTCATATTATACTCAGTGTAATCTGTATTAAAAAAAAAAATTTCAGATAATATCAAATATAATCCAGATTATCCTAAATTATTTTTGTATTATACTCAGTTTAATCTCCGATTTGACCAAGTAATTTTTCTGGTTATACCGCCCCAGATTACACTGAATATAATCCGTGAAAATATCCCGTATAATTTGAATTATACTCAATAGAATCTTGGATTATATGATTTTTTCAAAAATTGTGATATTCAACTTTTTTCTTTTTTAATTTATAAATTTTTTTGAAAATTTGTTAAATTTGTAATAATTAATTTTATTTTTAAATTGTTCATTTTTTTATGTATTTTTCAAAAATGCAATCCAATGCATGGATAAATATTTAAGAATCATTTAAGCACAATTTCCGATAATTTGAAGTTGAAAAATTTTTAGTAAATATTTTCAAATGGGGTCACCATTTTAATTTTTATTTTTTTGAACGAAATTTCTATTTGATTTTATTGATGTATTTAAAAAAATAAATGCACAGTTAAAAAAAAAATTAATAAACCACAATTTTCACAAAATTAATAAATTTTCAAAAAAATTTTCTAAATTAAAAAAGAAAAAAATTGAAAATCACAATTTTTGAAAAAAATATATAATCCAGATTACAATGAGTATAATCCGGACTATAATCATTATAATCTAGATTGTAATGAGTATAATCGAGACTATACTCATTATAATCTAGATTACAATGAGTATAATCTAGATTATACTCGTTATAATCTAGATTATAATGAATATAATCTAGATTATAATGAGTATAATCCAGATTATAATGAGTATAATCCAGATATCACTCAGTATAATCTGGATTATATTTGATATAATCTGAAATTTTTTTTACCACAGATTACACTGAGTATAATATGGGATGATATCCAGTGTAATTTCGTTCTTTTCGTGTACATAGAAGAAAATACTATTTCTTTTAAGTGAATTTTACAGTTTACTTTTTTCCGTGAATTAAAAAAAAAGTCATCAGTAAAAAAATTATCTTTGATGTCTAAAAGGAATATTTATGCTAAAGTTTCTTCTAAACAACAAATAATATACAGTGATATAGATATTATTAATTTAAAAAAAATACAATATTCTTTTATAAATAATCTTACTATTAAAGCTAAAAAACCAAAAAAATATTCTGCGGATAGATCTATTAAACTGAATATAAATAATGCATGCAAAATATGTAATTTATTATGAATATCGTACCTTTATTTTACTCCTATCCAAAGAAAAAAAAAAAAACATTTATTTTCAGGTTGAGGAAATAGTCAAAGAAGTAACGCTGGAAGTAACTTTTTCCTTTCCAATATCTTAGTATGAAGAATTCCAATCTTCAGGAAATGATGTTTTTAAAAATAAACAAATTTTATGTTAAAAAAATGTTTATATCTATTATTAATATCGAGAATTAT
The DNA here is from genome assembly GCF_013202065.1 of Cotesia typhae. Classification (NCBI taxonomy): domain Eukaryota; kingdom Metazoa; phylum Arthropoda; class Insecta; order Hymenoptera; family Braconidae; genus Cotesia; species Cotesia typhae. The sequence continues at coordinate 641,933 of NW_027423744.1, forward strand.
TCAGGATGATAAATGCTTATTGTAAATCATGTTAATTTTGAAATAATACTATCAATATTGATAATAAATACTAAAGATGTTTAATGACACTCAAATCAGCAAATACTTTATCATTATTTGATTTTATTTAATAAATAAATTAGTTTTAGAAAATTTGTTTTAATTATTGATATTATTATTATTATTTTCAATCCCTACATGTAAAATTTTTTATCCTATTAATAAGAAATTTATTTTATTTTCAAGCTGAAGAAATAAACATTTTTTTCACTGCAATTTTCTTCTTAATAAAAATTTTTTGAATTTGGAAAAAAATTTTTTTCAACAAGAAAATTACTGAGAGGAAATTTTTTTATTTCTTCAGCTAAAAATGAAATTTTTATAAATTTCCAATTAATTTTAAATTAAATTTGTTCTCTCAGTGTATTTAAATTATAATATTAAAATTAATAAAAATTAAGTTAGCCGATATTCAAAAAAATTTTTTTATTGAAAAAATTGTTACAAATTAATAAAAAAAAAATTTCATGTGTAATTTAAATAATTTTCTACATGTGAAATTTCTTTAAAAATAATTTTTCAATAAAATAAAATATTAAAATTTTTAAATGTCGGCTACTTTAATTTTCATCTTCATTTTCATTAAAAAAATTTTCACTTATAATTTTTTTTAATTTTCACTTTTGAAATTTCTTAATTAAATTTTTTTATAATAATTTAATTACTATAAAATTAAAAAAAAAAAAAAAAACATTTAATATCTTTCACTTCACTGTCATAATAAATAAATAAAAACCGCAGAAACCCGCCTTAATAATTCAAAATTAAAATTTTCCCGCTCTCCTCCAGATGGCGCCAAATTTAAATACAAAAATTCCCAGCTGTCAACTTTCTAGTTTTTTTAAATTTATCCTGCGCAAGGGATGAAAATAAATAGATGCGCGTGCGCATAACTACACCTCGTGTCAGTCGGTCACGACACCGAAAAAAAATTCACTATTCCGGTCGCTTTTCCTCATTCAGCCGGCCATGATGTTGAATGCTGTAACGAAAGCTGCCGCTGGGGCCCTTCGGGCCGTCAAACCCACATTATTACAACCCGAAGTCGCTAAAGTTTCTGGAGTCCTCTCCGTAAACAGTAAGTACTAAATTTACACTAATAAATATTGAAACAATTCACAACTCACCTGAGTGTTAGTACCCAAATTTTTGGTCCCCTTCCTGTTTCTCATTTTCACCTCATTCATTAAAATTCCTCTGGCATTGACTAAAAATCAATTTCTTCCGACTTTTACAAATAACTCAGTATTTAATTTATAATTAAAACCACCAATTACCTAAGTATCATTAAAAACTTGGATAAATCGATTATATAAGTGAGATTTCTGTATTCTCGACCACGAAACACGGTTCCATTACACATCGTGTCCAACATGGCGGTCGTTCCTCAAGTTTTCACTCCCAGATAAATTACACTCAACACAAAATTAACACTGATGATCATTCCCGGGTAATATTTATTTTTAATTAATTTCTCTTACGGATAATTTATATAATTCTCATTAACTAGGTGACTTTATTTCATAATTATTGATTTTTAATAGTTATGTAACTGCATTACCTAATATTTATATTTTTAAGTTTCTAATGACAATTATATTCAATTTAGGAACTAGGATAGAACCAGATTTAAGAGCCAGCAATCAAAATGTTGATAATTATTGACCAGGTTAAAATCAATGCAGTTATCACCTGAGATCGTTGAAATAATAATTGATAAATAAAAATAATCGAGTGAGAAATTACCTGTTTTAAATTGGATGAATCCGTCTTTGGCGAGGAAAGCGACGTGGAGCATATTTTCAACGGATTTTCCAAAGTCACCGGGATCGAGAATGAGCTTGAAGTAATCAATAGACTGCTTCCCGTTGTCTTTATAAACTTTCCTGATCAGCTTACGAAGATTATCAAGGATCGGTTTGTTGCCGTCATTGTCAGCGTCGCCCTCGACTTGGATAACATCATCGGGGCGCGTGGTGGTCACATTGGGGTCGTTCAATCTCGTGCGATTCACTTTCGAGGCAATCTGTTCGACGTAGGCATCGCGCCTCTGGCTGCTCAGCAATTTTTCAGTCTTAACCGAGCCCTTGGGTCTTCCTTCGTCGTTGCTTCCGCTGTCATTCAAACTGTTGTCGCCGCTGCCGTTCTTGTCGCGCTTGTTTCTTCTCTCACCGACGCGCATTATCTTGTTCAGCAGGTTCACGTAAGTCGCGGTGGCTTTGAACGCCGGAACTTCCTCCTGCAGCATCGACCAGTTGACCTCCGCGACCGTCGTGTCCGGCAAATGCTGGACGTATTCCATCTGATTTAATTTAAATAAATTAGACCAACGGGTCGACTGTTTATTTTAGCAGAGAACAAGACTTACCAATTTCCGAGCAAACTCCAGGCTGCTGAACGTGTTGTACTCCTTGGTCAGGACTTGGGTGCAAGACTTTATGACTTTTGACGAAACGCTCATCACTTCCGAGTCCATCACCACTTCATCCTGGTTGCTGACTGTTTAACAAATAATTTATTTTTATTTTTTTCTACTTCAATTTCTTTTTTACAATACACGTCAATATTAAAAAATTTTAATTTAAATTTAAAAAAAATACTAAAAAACAAAATTGACGTAGAAATTTTTAAAAATAAAAAATACAATTTCATAAAATTAATTTTCTAGACTTGGTTAATTAAAAGTAAAAATTAATTTAGTATATTTTCAAAAATTCTATAACAAATTTGACTGTTTAACAAATAATTCATTTTTATTTTTTTCTATTTCAATTTGTTTTTTTACAGGACGCGAATATGCAGCGGCCAAACCAGCGCCGAAAACCGGCGCAGTTCAAGGGAGGGTAGTAGCTGTCATTGGTGCCGTTGTCGACGTCCAGTTCGATGATGCTTTGCCACCAATTTTGAACGCCTTGGAAGTCCAGAACCGTACTCCCCGTCTGGTGCTCGAGGTCGCTCAGCATCTTGGAGAAAACACCGTCCGTACTATTGCCATGGACGGTACTGAGGGTTTGGTACGTGGACAGCCTGTCATGGACTCCGGCTACCCCATTCGTATCCCAGTGGGTGCTGAAACTCTAGGTCGTATCATCAATGTAATTGGAGAGCCCATTGATGAGCGTGGTCCAGTTAACACTGACAAGTTGGCAGCTATCCACGCTGAAGCTCCCGAGTTCGTGGACATGTCCGTCGAACAAGAGATCTTGGTCACTGGTATCAAGGTCGTAGACTTGTTGGCTCCTTACGCCAAGGGAGGAAAAATTGGTAATTATTTTTAGTTATTTACAAATTACAAATTACAATTACAGATTTTAAAAGAGAAAATCATAGTTGTAATAATCAATTTTTCTTTAAAAAGTTAACATGAAATTTTTTTACAATCAATTTTTTCAAGAATAAAAGATAATTTTTCTATTTTAATTTTAAATTATTGATACAAAATACAACACTTTATTTATTTCAATTTAATACTTTATAATTATCTTAAATTGTAGTTCAATTAATTTAATTTTAATTTTTTTTACTCTATATTTTGAGTAGATCAATAATTAAAAGTAAACAATTTGTTATTTTGATATTCTACGTACATACAATTCAAAGTTTATTGAGTTACAAATAGTTGAAGTCTTAAAGTCATTCAATTAATTTCTGAATATTTATTTTGAGTAGAATTTTAAATATTAAAATTAATTTATTATCAAAAAAGTTGAATAAAAAAAAAAAAAAAAATAAACATACTTCTTCAGTTTGAAGAAAACAACGGATATGATTTATATACAATAGAAGTTGAATTTTAAGATTAGGAATTCAGTTATTATAAAATTGGAATTTTTTCGTTTAAAAGATAATTAAAATTTTTATTTTGATTTCTTTTTAAAGAAAATAATTGAAAATTTCTGAAATAAAATTTTCATTCATTAATTTTAATTAAAAATTTTGATTAAAAAAAAATTTTTTTTTTTAAATTTTGAAAATGACAATTTTTTAAAAAATTTATAATTTTTTTTTAAATTTGTTAAAATTGTGGTAATCAATTTTTTTTTAATTGTTGATTTTTTTACGTATTTTAAAAAAAAATGTATCAAAATTTTCGAAAAAAAATTTCGTTCAAAAAAAAGAAAATTAAAATGTTAGATTCCACTTGTAAATAATTACCAAACTAAATTCTTTAAAATTGTAAAACATAATAATAAAAAACTGATCAACTAATCGAAAAAAAAAAATTTCAGGTCTCTTCGGTGGTGCTGGAGTAGGAAAAACCGTATTAATTATGGAGCTGATCAACAACATCGCTAAAGCTCACGGAGGTTACTCAGTATTCGCCGGTGTGGGAGAGCGAACCCGTGAAGGTAACGATCTGTACCACGAGATGATTGAAACCGGAGTAATTTCGCTGAAGGACAAGACATCAAAGGTAGCGTTGGTATACGGTCAGATGAACGAGCCCCCCGGCGCGCGTGCCCGAGTCGCCTTGACCGGATTGACCGTCGCTGAGTACTTCCGAGACCAGGAAGGTCAGGACGTACTTCTCTTCATCGACAACATCTTCAGGTTCACCCAAGCTGGTTCTGAAGTATCTGCCCTGCTGGGTCGTATCCCCTCCGCCGTAGGATACCAGCCAACCCTGGCCACTGACATGGGTACCATGCAGGAACGTATCACCACCACCAAGAAGGGTTCCATCACATCAGTACAGGCCATCTACGTCCCTGCTGACGATTTGACTGACCCTGCCCCCGCTACCACCTTCGCTCACTTGGACGCCACCACTGTGTTGTCCCGTGCCATCGCTGAGTTGGGTATCTACCCCGCTGTAGATCCTCTCGACTCCACCTCCCGTATCATGGACCCCAACATCATCGGACCGGAGCACTACAACATTGCTCGTGGTGTCCAGAAGATCTTGCAGGACTACAAATCCCTCCAGGATATTATTGCCATCTTGGGTATGGATGAATTGTCTGAGGAAGACAAATTAACTGTCGCACGTGCTCGTAAGATCCAGAGGTTCTTGTCTCAGCCTTTCCAGGTTTGTGCTTTTTTTTTTATTTTTTTTTATTTTAGAAAAAAAATATTGGACTTGATTTTTTAATTATTTAAAAAAAAAATAGTAAATTTAATTCTTTAATTTTTTAAAAAAAATAATATTGAACTCAATTAAAAAAAAAAAAAAATTGAACTGAATCTTTTAATTACAAAAAAATTAGATTTAATTTAAAAAAAAAAAAAAATTGAACTTAATATTTTAATTAAAAAAAAAAAAAAAAAATTAGAATTAATTAAAAAAAAAAAATATTGGACTTAATTTTTTTTATGAATTCAATCAAAAACTTCTTATTAAAACTTGAAATTTATTTATGATAACCAATAATTTAGCTATTTAATAATAAATTATTAATTTCCACTTTAAATTAATTTTTCAAAGTAAAAAGAAAAATTAAATAATTATAATGACCGAATGATTTTTAAAATCTATATTATTAAGAGAATAAAAAAAATTTTGTCTCCAGGATAGTCATATGATAAAATCGATTTTTTTATTGAAATTTAGTATCATTGCAAAGGTCTTGACGTGAATTTGTGCCGTTTCAAGGTTTCATTCTCACCGATAGTCATAATTAAGAAATTACCTTGTATCTTGTGCACTATTGACATTTTTAAAGATATAAGCTCATTTTGATGTCACACTCATCAAGGCCTTTCATTTGAGTACCCACATGAATTTTTCATATATTTATATATATTATATATATTATATACATGTATATATAAAAAATATATCAAAAATGCATGGGGGTACTCAAATGAAAGCTCTTGATGAGTGTAATACCCCGGGGTGAGCTTATATTTTTAAAAATATCATAAGACAAAATACAATATTATTTTTTAATTATTGACATTTGAAAAGATATAAGCTCATTTTGATATTACTCTCATCGAGACCTTTCATTTGAGTACCCACATCAATTTTTCATATATTTTATATATTATATATATGCATATATGATAAATATATCAAAAATGCATGTGGGTACTCAAATGAAAGCTCTTGATGAGTGTAACATCGGGATGAGCTTATATCTTTAAAAATGTCAATATTTAAGAAAGTACAGTGCAATTTAACAATTTATTGAAATTTTAATTAATTTTTTTAATTTAATTAAACAGGTCGCTGAGGTATTCACTGGACACCCTGGCAAATTGGTACCACTTGCCGAAACCATCAAAGGATTCCAAAAGATCTTGGCTGGAGAACTTGACCACTTCCCCGAGGTCGCATTCTACATGGTTGGACCCATTGAAGAAGTCGCTGCCAAGGCAGAGACGCTCGCCAAGTCATAAGCTGTTTATTTAATGATAATAATAATAATAAATAAAAACACATTATTATAAATAAATAAATAAATGATTTATGGTAATAACGTCCAGTCTGTTGGACGTTATGGCGATAACCAATTAAGTTAATAAATAAGTAAACAGTTGAACAATTTTTAAATTTTTAATTTGAGCATCTTAATTCGAGAGCGGATTTTCTTCAAGAATCGTCTTCTGGTTCACGGAATGTAGTTGAACTTGTACCGTAGTTCAATTAAGATTTTTTTATCGCGGAAGATTTAAGGCTCTGATTTATTTTGTTTATAAAAGTAAACTCAATGTTAAAGTCCGTATTAAATAGAAATGTTTCTACGATTGTAAAATTATTAATTATTAATAATCAACCATCGTCAGTACCATTGTCAGTTTATTAACTGATATTGTATATTAGTAAAAAACAAATTAATAAAAAAAAAAAAAAAAAACTTAAAAATATAATAAGAATTTATTTTATTAATTTAATGAATCTTAATTAAGTAATTAAATTTTTTTCTAACAAAAGTAAAAATAATTTTTGAGAAATTATTTTTTTTCAATGCTAATTAAATTTTTTTTTTTGAGAATATAAACTTTTAGGAACTTTAAGCTAGATAAATTTTTTTTAAATATAAGCTTTTTTTCTTATTTAAAAAGAAGATGATTCACTCGAAGTTAATCATTGGACGGGAAACACGGTACTTGTCCTTTAATGCCTGAAAATAGAAACCCAAAGTTAACAAATTATTTTTTTGCCAATTATTTAAATTTAAAAAAAAAAAAAAAAAAAAAAAAAACATTTACCCGCCAAGTTTCCATGTCTAAATAATGAACATTTTGGTGATGAGCTACACTATTTTTATTAGCCTCATATTCCTCTATCTGAGCTTTAGTTGAAGGGATGATGGTCAAATTTTCACCTCCGTCTGAAAATTATTAGTAAATAAAAAATAAGCACAATAATTATACTTAATGGCGAGTTCAATTTTATTGAACCTCTGCTAAAATACAACTCGATAGTTATGTAACTGCATTACCTAATATTTATATTTTTAAGTTTCTAATGACAATTATATTCAATTTAGGAACTAGGATAGAACCAGATTTAAGAGCCAGCAATCAAAATGTTGATAATTATTGACCAGGTTAAAATCAATGCAGTTATCACCTGAGATCGTTGAAATAATAATTGATAAATAAAAATAATCGAGTGAGAAATTACCTGTTTTAAATTGGATGAATCCGTCTTTGGCGAGGAAAGCGACGTGGAGCATATTTTCAACGGATTTTCCAAAGTCACCGGGATCGAGAATGAGCTTGAAGTAATCAATAGACTGCTTCCCGTTGTCTTTATAAACTTTCCTGATCAGCTTACGAAGATTATCAAGGATCGGTTTGTTGCCGTCATTGTCAGCGTCGCCCTCGACTTGGATAACATCATCGGGGCGCGTGGTGGTCACATTGGGGTCGTTCAATCTCGTGCGATTCACTTTCGAGGCAATCTGTTCGACGTAGGCATCGCGCCTCTGGCTGCTCAGCAATTTTTCAGTCTTAACCGAGCCCTTGGGTCTTCCTTCGTCGTTGCTTCCGCTGTCATTCAAACTGTTGTCGCCGCTGCCGTTCTTGTCGCGCTTGTTTCTTCTCTCACCGACGCGCATTATCTTGTTCAGCAGGTTCACGTAAGTCGCGGTGGCTTTGAACGCCGGAACTTCCTCCTGCAGCATCGACCAGTTGACCTCCGCGACCGTCGTGTCCGGCAAATGCTGGACGTATTCCATCTGATTTAATTTAAATAAATTAGACCAACGGGTCGACTGTTTATTTTAGCAGAGAACAAGACTTACCAATTTCCGAGCAAACTCCAGGCTGCTGAACGTGTTGTACTCCTTGGTCAGGACTTGGGTGCAAGACTTTATGACTTTTGACGAAACGCTCATCACTTCCGAGTCCATCACCACTTCATCCTGGTTGCTGACTGTTTAACAAATAATTTATTTTTATTTTTTTCTACTTCAATTTCTTTTTTACAATACACGTCAATATTAAAAAATTTTAATTTAAATTTAAAAAAAATACTAAAAAACAAAATTGACGTAGAAATTTTTAAAAATAAAAAATACAATTTCATAAAATTAATTTTCTAGACTTGGTTAATTAAAAGTAAAAATTAATCTAGTATATTTTCAAAAATTCCATAACAACTTATAGCAAAAAAAAAATTGACATGTCGAAATTTTTAAAAGTAAAAAATGCAATTTTTTAAAAATAATTTGTTTGTTAAAGAAAATTGAAAAATAATAGTGACTGCTAACTTTAATGTCATTAATTAAAAAAAATTGTCAAGTTTCTACTAATTACAGCGTCATAAATTTTTAATATCAATTAACTGGAGCGTATGAATAAAATTATTACGTTTTTCCTCCATAGAAATGTCATCGTGTATTTGATCTGCTTCTTGGAAAACATTTTCCAAAATTCCAAGTGTCTCAGATGAATTAGGTTGATTTTCTGAAGGAAAAAAATTAATTTAACAATAACAGTAATTACATTTGTTAAAAAAAAAATAATTGTACGTACGTAAGTTTTGTGTTTTATCTAAAACACTTCGTAGCGCCTGTTTACGCGCCGTAGGAGTTCCAAAATTGCTTCGTCTAGACGTTAACGAGTTTTGAGAGCCTTCTGGACTCATTAATACGGGTGAGCTCATCTTATTTTTAATTAACCAGCAAATAAATAATTAAATAAATCCTAATTATAAATTATATCGCCGTTAATTGTTTTTAATAAATTTTTTAGGTTAGATTTAAGTCTGAGCGCGGGTCTTTTGTTCTGCGCATAAAAAAAATTACAGCTGAAATTTTAGCGCCGGAAAATTCAAAATTTAAAATAAAATTATTTTTATTTAAAAAAAGTAATTATTAATTTTGTTTTATAACTTAATTAATAATTTGGCACCGATACAGCTCAACTCAAAACTTCTTTACTCAAACCATGAGGTTACGACCTTATTCAGTCACATCTGCATTCAACTACAACTTTACTCCATAACTATAATATGTTTACTCAATGACTGCAATATTCAGACACATCTTTACTTAAAAGAAATTGTCGATAAGCAAGAAATTTTCATTTTGTTGAGTCGATAACAAAGTAAACAATTAAAAAACTTTTTACGAGAACTATGTATAAAAAACGGTACTTACATTTGTAAACCCTTTTTCTATATTTTGCCTATATAATTACTTACAAATGTAAGAAAATTAATGTTAATAATATATTGATAAGCATTATTTTAAGATCAAAATAAAATATAAATTCAAAAAATTTAATGTAAATAATTTGTTGAATTACAAAAAATTTCAAAATAAATAAAATTATTTCTCGAATTTATTATTTTTTAAAATTACAAAGTTGCTTGCATATATTTGTAATTATAAAGTTAAATCTAATTAAAAAGGTTGTGTCATTTCTTTTTAAGGTATGCGATATTTTTATTTTTGCACATAGACAAGTAGGATACAAAAGTTTTTAACATAAGTTTTTAGAATTAATATTAATAAATATAATATAAGTAGTATAATCGAGTTAATTTTTAAAATTTATTTACTTTAATTTTAATTTTAATTTTAACTTTAATGTTGTTTTGTTAAATAAAATAAATTCCAAAATAAATAAAATTATTTTTCGGATTTATTATTTTCAAAAAACATAGTTGTTTACGTATAATTAATAATAATAATAATATAATTAATTAATTAATAAAGACGCATTATTCCAGTACTTGGCGCTTGGCAAATATAACAAATTAAACCTTGTATCCTTTCTGGTAACTCATTTTTAGCGACAGCGGCTTCACTTTTAAATTTGCACATTAAACACAAAGAGTTGTGCCCACATGGGACGAAGACTGCCTTTGCTTCATTTTCAAGGCATACACAACATGGAGTAGTGTTCACGCTTGCAGGCTGATCTTTGAAAATAACTCCGTTTGCTGCAGCTTGAATCCAAGGGACTTCTTGTTCATCCTCATAAATAACTTCATTTACTGTAATAACGATATAATTTGATTAGATTTTATGGCATAAAAGTCATTTTTCGTAGATTTAACAAAATACTTCATAATCGCTTACCGTAAAATTGATTATCATCCTCATTTTCAGGATTCATTGGGTGTAGTAATGCTGGTAAGTGTTGTAGAAGCAAAAGTTCTTCTTCTACAGCCAAGTTATCATTTAAATCTGCGGAAAAGAATATAACAGAAACTTGAAAGAATAACACAATAGAAACTTCATAATATTAACGATTCTAAATTAAAATTAAAATTGTAGTGGTAGTAAAATAGTCGATTAATATTAATATGACCAAGAAGCTTACATTGTTGTCTCATTATAGCTGCATTCCCTGGTTAAAAATATTGATTGAAAAGGATTGAAAATGATGAAATTAGAATACTTTTGAATAATTTCAATTCTTTTTCATGTATATATAGATATACAGTTCACATAGGGTGACTGATTCCCAATACTTTTCAATCAATATTTTTAATCAGGGTTCAATTGAAATCGGACTTCAACGCGTCGAATCGTCGCCATTTCAAGAAATTCCATCATAGAATATCTATAATATCTATATATATATATATATATATATATATATATATATATATATATATATATATATATATATATATATATATATATATATATATATATTATTACAGAGAGAAAGAGAGTTTTCTTTTCTACTGAACAAGAAATTCGAGTTCTGTACAATAATCTCAGTAATTTTAGTAATAACAAACCGATATTTCCGAAATTCTCATCAATAATAATTTAACGTTTAAAAATAATGAAAATGTTTAAATTTATGTGTTATGAAATTTTGTACCGAGTAAACAGATATTTTTGTGTGACAGGATTTTTTAATGTAAATCCTGAAAACAATAATTTTATTTTTATTAGTAAATAAAAAAATTCTACCTTCCAGTCTCTAAAGCTTCTTGAATTCCTGTGATGTAACGGTCTGTATTGTATTGTCGATGTCGCCTATTTCTTCCCAGATCTACTCCATTTTCCAAAGCATTAAATAGATTTTTATCTTCATTAATGAGCTCTATTAAACGATCTAAAAATATAAGAGAAATTTTGATAATAGTAAACAAAACATTAAAAAAATACTTATAGTTATTTTTTAAATAATTATCTTATACTGACGTAGAAATCGAAACAAATTTGGATGTGGTCCAAGGTTTGATAATAAGTGGCGATTAAAGACTTCAGATATATTATTAGTCCTCCAAGGTGAATTGTATACTGAAACGATATTTGCTAGTGGCAACCAATATCGTTGTAAATATCGGCGGAATAAATAATAATTATCATCCATATTCTCCAATGGTAAGAGTTGATCGATAATAACATCTAAAGCCTCTGTAAATCGGTTAGCTGGGACCAATTGCAGTGTCCAAGTTAGGTTAAGAATGCGATGCTCAGGTGCATCATGAGCTGGTAGTCTCAATGCGTTCCACTTTCTTGTAACAGCCTAGGAAAATATAAATATTTTTGAATTAATAGAATAATGATTAAAATTAATTTTTTTTTTTAACTAATAAATTACATACTCTCACAAAATGAAACCAGCATCCCCTTCTGTTCACCCATGGCATACAAATTTCGACAGACCTTAAAATGGCAACTTCAAAATCTGAGACAATTGTCTGTAAATTTTGACGAATTTCTGGAACTTGGTTCAAAATCCAATTAAATATACCATTGTACATCGGAATGGTTCTATGACTGCACAAAATATATAAAACTGGGATTCCCTGAAATTATTTTCTCTAGATTAATAATTAAAATAAAGAACTCTATTTAAGCAACGACAATTTTTTTAGTGATATAAATATATTATTATTTTAAAAATCTTTATCGTTAACTTTCGCAGTTATGCAAAAAAAAATTAATATATTTACTATGTCCATCCTACGCATGTGAATCATAAAAAGTTGCAGTGCTCGAGGACGTTGTGGTACACACTAAATTAAAAAATATATAAAATATTAAATATACTCTATTAATTATGTGGAATATATTTTAAATATTTTTATTATAAGTATTTACCTGAAAAGTGCCATCAACATGCCATTCGCTAACAATAGCAAGTCTTTGCAACATTTCATCACTACCAAAAATATATGCGATTGATCCATCTTCTGCAATAACTTGATGACGATTAATATTCATTATCCTTCTATATCCTAGCAGCATTTGTCCTAAATCGGCAAAATTCTCCGGAAGTGGAGGACGATAACGGCGACGTTGTCGATGAATCACTTGCCTTGACGCTTGGTTAGAATAATTAGCAGCATTCGGAATGCTATTTAAAAAGTAATAAAAACTTTGAGTGATGTACTGACAAAAAAATCAACTTAAAGAAAGTCTCTTGATCTTCAATTACATAACAAAACTTTTGAAGCGGATAATTATAACAGCGATAAAAAGAAGTTGGAAAATATAAAAGATTTAATTTATAAATTATTAAAAAAAAATTATTAAATTATTAACGATGTAATATGGCAAAAATAGGAGGAGGAAAAGAAAATATAAGGAAAAGAAAGGGAATATTTTAAAAGTTGTCAGACAAATAAATAATAGTTATTCATCCGATTATCGTATTAATAAAAATAAAAATAATCGTCCGATTGTCGGATGACTAGACTTTTCCTTTATTTATACGATTGTCGTATATGAATAACCATTATTTATTTGTCTGACAATTTTTAAAATAAATTCGCTCATTAAATAATAACTAAAATAATAGTTTATAAATTTATGTTGTTTTACTATATAGAAAGATTAGCAGTAAAGAAAAACAACATTAACTTTAAAATGCCAAATTCCAGTACAATTTACTATGAAACATCTTTTGTTGTTAGTGCTATAATCGTCTCTGGGAAGAATTACCAAGTGAAATAGTAAATGCAACTAGTCTTGAAGCATTTAAGAATAGATTATTTGATTACTTGTTTAATTTAGATATTTAAGTTATTATATGCCAATATCAAGTAAGTCATTGTAAGATATATGATAGTTGTTAGTCATTTAAGATTTGATATTATTTGAAAATTGTATAAAATGATTCAAAAATATTAATTGTTAACAACAAAGTAGGACACAACAACAAATTGTTATTTGACTTTTGTAAGTGAGCTAATATACTTTATTCTTAGTTATCTTCTCAGTTAAATCAAAATCTAAATTTACGCATTATAAATTGAAAATAAATTAATTAATATTAAATAAGTAGTTAAGTAAATAATTTTTTCGTTATTTGTACTGTATATTATTAATATGTAATTTTATATTTGCCATTCGGCCATTGTAGCCTTGGCATAATAATAAATATCTATCTATCTATCTATATTACTGTGGCTTTAATATAAAATTGATTCTATTTTCATTGATAAAAAAATTGTCTTTCATATAATTATTTTTTATTCATACGACAATCGTATGACTAGCAACATCCTTTTTTTTTTTATTTTAAATTTACGTATAACCTTTTTTAATAAATTTTTATTAAAATGCAAAATACTTACTTTCTTAAAATGGTATTAATTACTTCTTGTGGCAAAAGATCATCAGCGACTGCTTGATTTTGCAGCATTCGGATTATTGGTTCTCGATTTTCTATATCAGATTCTGGATGGTTATGCTCGCCAATCACCTCAATTGCACCATCAGCATTTTTCCACAGCTTAACTGGACAATGAGTGGCTGTTATTCTAGATGCACATAAGTAGCGTTTTCTCGCCTTCGTCGCATATCTTGAGTCCAAATGGTAAGTAAATCGGCCATAATGGAGACGCCGAGAATGTACACGTTGTCCAGGAGTTTCCATTGAAAATTTAAATGACTACTCTAAATTATTAAACAGAATTATTATAAGTACTAGTGTAACAATCGTTTATGAATAATTCAAGTTAAATTATTTTTTCTAAAAATTTATATTGAAAATATTGAAAATAAAAGATCAGACTTGAAAATTACACCTGAAAATAAACTTAACTTAAAAGGAAAAATAAACGTTACCTTTAGTTATTAAATAAATGATTTTGAACAAAAAAAAATAGTGCACCAATACAAAAAATCTCTGCTGCGAAAATAAAAATAACTTGGTCATGTAAATAGAGAGAGCGTTCACTTGTTATTGAGGTTGGGTCGTCGGGACTTTCGAGTATTCTCGAGCTCACTACCTGGCGAACGCTCGTCTTGTTCGTTTAACTGTGTCGTTTAGATTTTTGTGATTTTGCAGTGGAGGTTATTTTTTGAAAAATCCGGTATTTTTTACGTTCAGGTAACATAATTTATGTATTAATTTTAATTCTTCATATGATAATTAATTTAGCAGATATTTGATAATTTTTGGAATTTTTTAATAAATAAATTATGGCAAACAAATAAGAAAAAAATTGACATAAAACAATTAAAAATAAATATAAATGCAATTTTATAAAATAATTTTTCTGAAACAATTCATTTCTTCTATAAAGTTAAAAAATTTTCAAAAGGCTGCTAACTTTATTGTCATATTCCTGTTATGAGAAATAATTTCGCTTGTCGATAGGTGAATTAATTGTCTATCGACAAGCAAAATATTTTTAAAAATTAATTACTAATAGTACTTAATTTATAAATTACATAATTCTAGCGTAGAACATTAAACTATTTTTTTTTTATAAAAAAAAAATTTTTATTGTATTATAAATTTAGAAGCTAAGAAATTCTATAACATTTTGAAGAATGCATAACATTTTGATCTGAAGTACGAGCTATGTAAAATCGTCAAATACAGAGTATCGACTGTATTCCTAATAGTCTTTTGTTTCTCGCTACACAAGTATTGCTAGTTTCTACTGGAGCTCTTTTTCTAAGAACTAGAATTTGATTTGCGCGCACAAGCGCGCTTGACTATAGACTTGGGATATATTTTCATGCTTATGATATATTTAATCAATCACGTTACGAATAGTTTGCAACACATATTTTTCATCTTAATTTTATTATATATAATAGGATAGACGGGTGCTTGTTTTGATGTCCACTGCTGCGACTCAGTGATTTCAATGAATGCTTTTTGACTTACTGTAGATTGATTGTATCTTCTCTATTTGTATTATTATATATTGATGATAACGCTTTGAAAATTTACTTTTTCAATTTTACAAGAATATTTTAAATATTTTTTTTTGTTTTTTTTTTGTTTTTTACATTGAAATGAGTAAATATCGAAAAAATTTTATAATAATAATAATAATGATTATAAAAACAAAAATAGCATTGAGATTAAAAATTAACCCTTCGTTGATCGCGCTATGAGCGAATCGCCGCTTACAACTACTCAACCTATAGAGACTCGCTATCGTGCGAGCTAGAAACTAAAAAAGATGCGACCAACAAAGGATTAAAAACTAATTCTATTACTTTGAGAAAGTAAATTAAGAAAAAAAAATTTTCTATCAATAAAGTAAATAAAATTATTTGGTCTTAACGAATGTCTTTTTTTTCTCTTTAGATCACCATATGAGTTATCATATCAGACACAACAATTATCTCTTCATAAGAGATGTGAGGAACCAGAGCGAAAGTGGACAACGATACTTGTGTGCCTACAATTTCAATAATCAACCGTGCAACGTTAAATTGTGGTGTTTGGCTACGGGCGAAAGAGTCACAATGGGTACTCATCATCATCATCTTAATGCAGGAGTAAACATACCACCTTCAGAGGAGGCAGCCTCTTTCCGTGATAACCACGCCCCTCGTGGAATTAACAACTCATCTAGAACGCAGAGGTTACGATTCAACCGAGCGTTGGCTCTTCAAGCGGCATCATCCTTCAGGGCCACTCAAAGTACTCGGTAAGATTTCGTTACCGAAATTAAAAACATTTTAATTATTCAAAAATTTATTTTTAAAATACAAATTAATTCAAGTGTAAATATCCGAACGTTGAATACCTTCATTTTTTTATTAAGCTATTGCATAGCTTCTATCGCGGGCCTTGAGCGCGGGGACCGAATCCAGAAATTCCGTAACGAAAAACCTCACGCTCTTCACTCCGACGGGCACGGAGGTGTGGCTTGAAGGCCGTGCATCATCTATGCAATAGTTTTACCGCGGCAGTCCCCGAGTGCCACACGTCTTTTTGTTTTGTAAATTCGACTACTTCGCCGAGATATCGATTGTCAAAGTTTTAAATTGTCTTTTGTCCGCTAAGTTCACATTCATATTTTATTCTAATGTTCAACGATAATAATTTTTAATTTGTTGAAAATCATTTTCAATTTTGATAAAATTATCTAGCGTCCGACGGGATTTCTAACCCAGCCTGTGTGTCATCGGGCCTATTTATTTAATTTCAGGGCGGCCGTACTTTATTCTAACCCGCCGGTATCTCTGCCTCCGGTTTAAATTTTTATATAACGGGGAAAAATATTGTTACAATTTCAATATAATATTACTATACTAATATTAACAATATAATAATAATTAAAATTACAATATAATATTTACAATATAATATATATAATATTTTTCAGTAATACAAGGATCAATCCAGTGTGGCCAGATCGTGCGATTTTTTTACCCCCTCTTTGGCGTCGCGCGCGCCTCGGAACAAGCAAGCGATGCGTGTCTGTGAGTCGGAAAACCGAGCGGAGCCGAAGGAATCCGAGAAAGTCGAACGAATCGAGGGGAATAAACCTCCTGCCACGCGAAACAGAGGAATAACTCACACAACAGTAGCTCTCTGTTCGTGTGAAATTCTAAGAATCCGATTTCAGCCGAAACATGCAGCGGGAAAAATAATGTTTTAATTTTTATTAAAATAAATAAATAATGCTTTTTTGTTAAAAACATGTAGGTTTAATTTTTTTTTTTAATATAAAAAATAAATTTTTTTTTATCAATAAAAATTAAAATACAAAATTTTTTTTTCTTAAAAAAATTAATATCAATTTTTTACGCTGTTATTAATAATAATAATTTATTATTAAATAACAATAATAATAATAATAATAATAGCCATACAATTCTACTCGCGTATCAAAAATTAAAATAAACCAAAAATAATTTAAGTCGATGAGATAAAAAAATAAGTGCAAAAAGAAAAGGTATAAGTAAGAGAATTGTAAAAAAAATTTTTACAATACATTATAATAATGTCATCTGTACGAAAGGGAACAACGAAACGGTGCTGTTATGGAGTATGTAAAAGTGACACACGTTACAAATCATTTAAAGCTAATAAATATTATTTTATAAATTTTAGTATTATTAAGATTACGAATGGGATATTTGGTAGAAGATTTAGCTTACAAGTTCGATATTTCTACGGGATTTGTTTCAAAAATTTGTACAACTTGGATTTATTTTATGAATAATGAATTTACTGCTCAATTAAAGCCATTTATGTTTCCATCCAGGAAAACAATAGTTGAAACATTACCAAAAATATTTCGGTCTGTAAAAAATATAAGAGTAATTGTAGATTGTGCTGAATTTTTTTGCCAATCACCGTCAAATTTTGAACATCAAGGTAATTTATATTCTAGTTATAAAGCTCATACTACTTATAAAGTTTTGATAGGATGTACTCCAAATGGTTGTATTAGTTTTGTATCTGATGTATTTGAAGGTTCAATATCCGACCCAGAAATATTTAAACGATCTAAAATTGCTGACTTATTGCAACCTGGAGATGTAGTACTAGCAGATCGAGGTTTTACAGTTCACGATATAGTCGAAGCTAAACGAGCACATTTGAATATTCCTCCGTTTCTAAACGGAAGAAACCGTTTAACTGCTCAAGAAGAGATTTTGACGAAGAAGATAGCGAAACAACGAATATATGTTCAACATGTTATTGGGCGCATAAAAAAATTTAGGCTCCTTTCAACAGTTTTACCTATAAATATGCGCACTATCATGTCGCAAATCATATTTGTCTGTTCATGCTTAGTCAATTTTCAAACACCAATAGTTTACGACGAATCAAATGGAGACCGGTGTAAGAAACAATAAAAAAATTTGAAAGTTAAAAAAAGGTAAATATATAGAAATGCTAAAAATTTTGTAACTTTTTTTAGTTTATTATCAAAATTAATTTGTATATTTTTTTATGAATATTATTCATTAATACCAAGAGATTGAATATTTTTTGTATCACATACGTATATATATATATATATTACATTTTGTATTTTTTTTTAATTGTAAAATAAATATATTTGGTATTTCCTTCTAAATACTCTTCATAATGTATTTTGAAGTATAAAAATATTAAAATCTTTCAGTAAACAGTAGCTTCGAAAATTCTTCATTATAATATATTTTACTTCGACAAGTCGAATGGTATCAAACGCTGTGGGATTCTCATTTCAAAATACTCCGAGCCAAAATATTTTGATGGAATGCACTAATGTGCTTAAGTATCGGTTCAATAAAATTCTTATCATAATTAATCTTTTCTACATGGAAGCCTTTTAAAGTCCAAATCATGAAATCACACCACAATCTTCCAGTTATTGCCATTTGAGTTTGTACTTGATAGTAATATGCGTGGCTCCGTTTTAACTTCATTGATGTTAGGCTTACAGGGAAACAACAAAATGAAGTACGCTGCTGTGGTGTGAGAAGATGTAAATCAGTAGGGTTAAAATTTTCTAAAATTTTTGGGCACTTTATTTCCAATATTCCAGTTGTATTCTTCAAAGGATCCAAAATTAAACCATCTGGTGATGCTCCTAAGCCAGGATACTGGGAATTCACCCACAAGCCGCTACTCTGAACTTCATATGAAAAAGTTTTTGAAGTAAACTGTTCGTATTTTTCACGTGCGATGTCTTCAGTTGCTCGGCCATATTGCATTGCTTCCGTTATCACCTCTGACTGAACCCACAAATGAGAATTGACTAGTGCAAAAATTTGGTCATTACTTTTTTCCGTCTTATATTGTTTTATTTTAGAAGCTGTTATTAATATTTTACGGTATTGCCACCATTTATCATTATTTTGAACCCCAGAAGTTATATCAACAGGGCCAGTCTTATTATTGCATACATTAGTCGTTAAACGATAAACTAATGTCTTTAAATGGCTTTTTCTTGGCTTTTCTAATAAATAATCCTTATACTGAGGTTGTAGTAACAATTGCCACATAGAAGGAGCTTTTCGAGTTGCATTTATTGATTGTAAATCAAATAGTAGCTTATTAATTTTGGATTTGTCTACATTTCTTGTTAAACTCTGTCCAGGATCATATGACTTGCGTTTACTGATGTCATTTTTATTTGTATACTGCTGCTCATCTGCCTTGTGAGGTTCCTTACGCTTTCGACCTTGATTCCAGGTACATAGCTTGCTTGTACAAGGCACATTATTCTCATCAAATTCTTCTAAATAATTTAACAAGACATACAGTAGAGCAGCTACATGTGAGCAGCGGCCCATACTTGATGCTTTGCAATCACTAGTACCATTAAGTACTCGAGTAGTTGATGGGTTGATCATTATTAAAACTTGATGGACTTCTATAGCTTTATATGAAGCTTGAATTTTGGATTTCATGCAGAACATTCCATCAGCTGTTACACCTTCCAGAATATCGAACACATGACCACTATTCACGTACTGTTTACCCCGTTTCAATGGTTTAGATGTACTGTAATCAACTTTTGAGCTTTGATCATTACTATTGCGATTTTCAATATCACTGTCACTGTTGTCGTCATCTTTACAGGATGTCACTAGATAATGAAACATAGATCCATAATTAAAGTTTGTAGGCACTTTTTCAGAGGGAAATGGTTGCCAATTGTTAGGATAATTTCTTTTGCGTTGACTTATCAAAACACTAGAATCTTCAGTACTTGTGTTTAAGATATTCAGCCATTTTCCTTTGTCAACTGTTTGGTCCACTGGTACCTTATTTCTAATCGCATTTTTAACTCTGTAAATTTAATAAATTTCTCATATATTATCTCATATTAAACATTCTATTTATATTGATACGTACTCAACAAATTACATTTGTTTAATTAATTATGTCAACCATAGCCTCCAAATATTTTAGACTTATTTTATTTCTCATTGCCATGAATAACACTTACGTTATAACTTATTATGACTTTTTCAATTACTAAAAATTTATTGACATTATTAATTATAATAAAAATGTAAATTTTAATTTTTTCTGCACGTTTTTAGATAGTTAAAAAATATCGATGTCTAACCTCTCAATCAGGTCACTTTTTTTCCCAGTTTGTGGACGTCCATGACATTTTAGCCACCTTCTCAATTGCTCACAATTATGAGCTTCAACTGAATCATAAATAAGTGAAGCACCATCGATTGATTTTTCTAATAATTTATTTGTTTGTGAGAATACTACTCCTTTTCCATCCATTGTTGATCAAAACAGTACGAATCTTTTGAACTACCGCCATTTCAATATGGCGCTGACGCTTGCGCTCGTTTGACGATGAAAAGGCCTTATAGGCACCGGAAAAAAATGGCGTGTGTCAAGATGGCGAAAACTCAACGCTATGAGGAGAGACGCGACAGTTGCCGCGCTTACAGGTGATCACGTGATAAATCAAGCCCCCGCGGCCCCGCGGGGAGGTAAGTTGACATAAAAAGACCATGAGATGGCGTGGTGGTAGGCGAATTTAGGTAAATACTCAACAGCTTCTCTCATAGGGATGCCGTGTATCGGCTATAGGGGACATAATGCAGATGTGACTGAATAAGGTCGTAACTCATGGTTTGAGTAAAGAAGTTTTGAGTTGAGCTGTATCAGTGCCATTTTGTTTTATAACTTAATTAATAATTTATGGAAAATTAAATTGAGAAAACTTTTTTTTTAGTAAATAAAATTTTGTAGTTTAAAAAATGAGTTATTGTTTAGTTGGAGGTGGGAGTGACGTCACTTTGAAATGACAAAGAATTTCTAACCAAAAAATTCTCGGAAAAAAATATTGTAATGACTAAACTTGTTGTGACAAATGTCTGGTAGAAAATAAATGTCTGGAAAATATATAGAGCCATGAATTCGTCAAACAAGGTGAGTTTTATTCGATTTTATTTTTAGAGTTGGTTTATTTATTTACATCTAGTAGAGGTTAAAGGCGTTAATCGTTTCAGGATGATGACATTAAGGTTAGCAGTCACTTGAATATTTTTTAATTTTTTTTTTTTTTTTTTTAATTAACCAAGTCTAGAAAATTGATTTTAAAAAATTGCATTTTTTATTTTCTTAATTTCTACATGTCAATTTTTTTTTGCAATAATTTATTTGTTATAAAACTCTTGAGCTTGCTCTATAGTTTTATAGAAATTCTTTTTTTCTTTTTTTTTTACTTTTAATTAATGACATTAAAGTTAGCTGTCACTTGATAATTTTTTATTTTCTTTAATAAAAAAATTTGTTCTAAAAAATTATTTTTAAAAAATTTCATTTTTAATTTATTAAAATTTCTACAAGTCCATTTTTTTAATAATTTTTTTTGCTATAATTTATTTGTTAAAAAAAATTAAAACAATTGTAAAGTGACAGCTAAATTTAATGTCATGTTTAATTAACCAAATCTAGAAAATTGCATTTTTTATTTTTTTAAATTTCTACATGTCAATTTTTTTATTAGTATTTTTTTTTTTTAATTTTAATTAAAATTTTTTAATTTTGACATGTCAATTTTCCTTTGCCATAATTTGATGAAAATTAATTTAGCAGATAGTTGATAATTTTAAGAATTTTTATAACAAATAAATTATGGCAAGAAAAAATTAATAAAAAAAAATTGACATTTAGAAATTTTAAAAAACTACAAATGCAATTTTTTAAAAATAATTTTTTGGAAGAAATTTATTTGTTAAAAAAAATAAAAAAATTGTCAAGTGACAGCTAACTTTAATGTCATCATAATTTGCTCTAGAATTTTTAAAAATATTGAATATATATGAGGGTGAATTCAGCAGACAAAAAATTATTTAAAAAAAATTTCATTTTTAATTTATTAAAATTTCTACAAGTCCATTTTTTTAATAATTTTTTTTTTTGCTATAATTTATTTGTAAAAGAAAATTGTTAAGAAGTCAAGATTTACCCAAGCCCGCTTAAGCTTATTATTATTATATATCTATACTATTACACTAGTCACAAAAATTAAGGGATATAAAAAAAATTCCAAATTTTTTGGTGATTTTCAGCGAGCTGTAACTCCGAGGAAAATGATCGCACAGAAAAAAAAAAAAAAGCAAATTGTAGCTCCAAGTGTCTAGTTTTTAGATATGACCATGAAAATTTTTTGTCATCGTCAGGTCTGGAGAAATCCTAAGAAAACTACTGAAAAAAATTTTTCGAAATTTTTTTCGTCTTAAAAAGGTCTACGGGCTTCAAAAAAATTTTTTCGATTGTTTCGTTTAAAAGCTCTTTTAGTAAATTTAATACCCTTTAATTTGACGTAATCAAAAAGCCTGTACGATAATTTGCCGCGGAGTTATCGTCAATCAAAGCAAAAAGTTTTTTTGACTTTGGAAATCAATAACTCTGGAAATAATGACCGTATAGGAAATCGAAGGAGGGTTTTGAAAACTACACAATATTCTCTATAAGAAAACGTAAACCGCTTTTGAAGAAAAAATTTTTTTGAATTGAAAACTCGGACTGAAAAAAGACAAAAATTCGCATAATTAAGGATATTTGGATAACTTGGTATAACTTTGGATAAAATGGATGAACGAAGGATATCGTTGGTAATTTTTAACTTCAAAGTGTCCCCTAAAATCCCTAAGAAATTCAAAGCGCTGCGATTTTTTGTTCATAGTGCCCAGAAGCTTCAAATTCTGTGTTTTCGCAAAAATCACCATTATGAGCAATTTTGTGATTTTTATTCATTTTTCCATTGAAAAAAATTTTTTTCAAAATTCTTTATTTTTCGATCAAAGAGATTGATTTTTCAAGAAATTTGAAAAAAAAATTTCAATTTTTTTCGAAAATTTTTTCGAAATTTTCTCAATTTTTTCGACTGTTGTTTTACCGCCGGCATTAGCGTTACTCAAAGCGTACCACGTGGAGGTTGCTCGGTCGGATTTACGCTTCTCACACACACACACACACACACACGTGTGTGTGTGTGTGTGTGTGTGTCTTTGTCTGCATGTTTGTCTGTTTGCAGCTGCCGAATGACCTCTGTACGCACGGCAGTAACTGCTCAGTACCGTGTATTGCCACCTCTGTTCCGAATCACAGCTCGTAAACGCTCTTGCATGTTGATGCATCGTCGAATATCACGTTGCGAAATTCCTTGCCAACAACGTAACAACGCTTGAGTCAACTGATGAAGATTGTGCAGTTGCGGATAGTCTGCCGCAATCGACGCCCAAGCATGTCCCAAACATGCTCAATTGGGTTCAAATCAGGACTCATCGCTGGATGATTAAGCGTTGTTACGTTGTTGGCGCGGAGAAAAGTTCGCGTACGAACTGCAGTGTGAGGACGAGCATTATCCTGCATCAAAATGAACCGTCTTGCCCCCATGCGTGTGCGCATAGGCAGGACGTGTGGCTCCAGAATTTCGTCGACGTACCTATCGGCAGTCAACGTCCCACGAACGATGACCAACGGGGTTCTGGTATTGAAGGACACGCCTGCCCACACCATGACTGATCCACCATTGAAAGCTGTAACTGGTCTCGTAAAACCATCCCGATCTCGTTCTCCACGACGGCGCCAAACGAGAGATCGTCTATCGCTGCCATGAAGACAAAATCGAGATTCGTCAGTCCGTAATACACTGGTCCACTGTCTACGACCCCAATGGTGATGATCATGAGCATAGGCCAATCGGGCTCGGCGATGTCGTGGAGTGAGCATAGGCACGCGATTTGCGCGTCTAGCGCGTAGTCCTTGCTCTCGAAAGCGATTTCGAACCGTCGATGCCGATATGTGTTGTTGGGGAGGACGTTGTCGACGATTGCGAAATTGATGAGCGATCGTGTGGGCATGCGCAGTAGGGTTTCGACGAGCATCTCGAATGATAGCTCGATCATCACGCTCGGTAGTGATTCGTAGTCTACCTTGACCCGGACGACGATCGTAACTTTGAGTCGCGTTAAATCGGGCATAGGCCCGACTGATAACGGACTGGCTCACTCCCATAGAAGCTGCTACTTCCACCTGACTGTAGCCCTCTTGAAGGAGGGTAACAATGCGATCCACATCTGTGGCAGCTAAATGTCGACGAGGCATATCAAAAGGTGCTTATCAAAGAAAAGCTTACATAAAATTCACGTAAGGAATTTAGGCTAAAAAGAAAACGTAAAATTCAAGTTTTGTGTGAGGAAAAGCCGAACTCCGCGGGGGTATATCAATTTGTTTTTATTGAATTTTTAAAATGAGATTTAAAACTAAGGCAGTTGTAGCGGACAGAAAAAATTGAGTTAATTTTTTTGACAATAGTGAAGCATTCTGAAGACGATAAAAAAAAATTAAAAAAAAAAAATTTTTGATAAAAAAATTTCGAAAAAATTTTCGAAAAAATTGAAAATTTTTTTTTTTTTTTCAAATTTCTTGAAAAATCAATCTCTTTGATCGAAAAATAAAGAATTTTGAAAAAATTTTTTTCAATGGAAAAATGAATAAAAATCACAAAATTGCTCATAATGGTGATTTTTGCGAAAACACCGAATTTGAAGCTTCTGGGCACTATGAACAAAAAATCGCAGCGCTTTGAATTTCTTAGGGATTTTAGGGGACACTTTGAAGTTAAAAATTACCAACGATATCCTTCGTTCATCCATTTTATCCAAAGTTATACCAAGTTATCCAAATATCCTTAATTATGCGAATTTTTGTCTTTTTTCAGTCCGAGTTTTCAATTCAAAAAAATTTTTTTCTTCAAAAGCGGTTTACGTTCTCTTATAGAGAATATTGTGTAGTTTTTAAAACCCTCCTTCGATTTCCTATACGGTCATTATTTCCAGAGTTATTGATTTCCAAAGTCAAAAAAACTTTTTGCTTTGATTGACGATAACTCCGCGGCAAATTATCGTACAGGCTTTTTGATTACGTCAAATTAAAGGGTATTAAATTTACTAAAAGAGATTTTAAACGAAACAATCGAAAAATTTTTTTGAAGCCCGTAGACCTTTTTAAGACGAAAAAAATTTCGAAAAATTTTTTTCAGTAGTTTTCTTAGGATTTCTCCAGACCTGACGATGACAAAAATTTTCATGATTATATCTAAAAACTAGACACTTGGAGCTACAATTTGCTTTTTTTTTTTTTTTTTCTGTGTGATCATTTTCCTCGGAGTTACAGCTCGCTGAAAATCACCAAAAAATTTGGAATTTTTTTTATATCCCTTAATTTTTGTGACTAGTGTATTATTATAACTAGTGAGTTGGCGGCGACCTACGCGCCGCTTGACGGCGCATACGACTCCTCTCCCCTACATTCCATATTTTGTGTGTGTGTGCGTTTTTTTCGTTCACTTGGTCGTGCTACACGCTACCACGTGCCTTTATATATTAATTATCTCTGTTACAGAATACGTTATATCATTATAATATTATTAATCACAGATTATTAATTATTAGCTACTTAGAAGACAAATAAAGATTTATCTAGAATATTAAACATAAATACTGGTGTAAATTAATTCATTTCCTCACAAAAATTAAAATAATTGTGAAATGACAGCTAAATAAATTTTCATTAAATATTAAATAAAAAAAATCATTTAAAACAATTAATTTGTTTATAAATTTTAAGCTCAGCCGCAGACGCAAGAACAATTATTAAATACGTATTCTACGAGCCAAAAAATCTAAAAAATTTGGGAAAATTTCCACATGCATTTTTTATACAATTTTTTCTTTAACAAACAAATTTTTTATAAATTATTAAAAAACTATCAGATGTCTGCTAAATTAACACTCATTAAATATAAGCTAAATTTATTTAAAAATATCTGCTAAATTAATTTTAATTTCAGGATGACCAGAGTCAGGATGACCAAGATGCCGATCTGGACGAAGTCGAACCGCGGCTGAAGTATGTAAGAATGCAGAATGATATCAAGAATATTTTGCAAAATGACGCAGCTTCTTGTATTGCAGTCCATCCTAAGGTATGTAAATTTGTCGCACTGACAATTTCTTGATTATTTTTTTTCGAAGAAAATCATTAATTTAACATGACACAGAAATTTCCTAAATTTTCTTGACCCATTTTGTCCTTGGATTATAGTTTCTGTGCCTGGGTTCGCACATGGGTAAAATCCACCTGCTGGACCACCAAGGGAACAACATCCAGTCAAAAACACTGCAAGCGCACTCTTTAACAGTAAACCAGATCTCGATAGACCAAAACGGGGACTACATAGCCTCGTGCTGCGACAAAGGTAAGATCTTTATCTACGGCTTGTACACGCGGGAGAACAACAACATAATAAACCTAGAGCGTCAGATAAAGAGCATCGCCCTAGACCCGGCGTTTTTGAAATCGGGAACCTCGAAGCGCTTTATAACCGGAGACGACAAGCTGATGCTGTACGAGAAGACCTTCCTATCCCGGTTGAAGCTGACCGTGCTAAGCGAAGCCGAAGGCGGAGTGAGATCAGTAGCTTGGGCGGGACAATTCGTTGCCTGGGCCTCGGACACCGGAGTCCGGTTGTACGACCTCAACGCCCGTTGTTCCCTAGGCTTAATGAAATGGCCCCGAACCCCGGAAGCGCCGCCGGAAAACTACCGGTGTAACCTCCGCTGGAACGGGGACCGAACCTTGCTGATAGGTTGGGTAGACACTGTCCGAATCTGCCAGATCCGCAAGCGCTCCCACCAGGAAATGGTAAATAGAAACCTGCCCGAGTTCGCAGTAGACCCGGTCTCTACCTTCCAGGTCGATTTCTACATCTCTGGAATCGCGCCCCTGGAAAACCAGCTGGTTCTTCTTGGGTGCCTGAAAGAACTGAGCGACAAGGGAACCAGCCAGAGACCGACCCTCCACGTGGTAGAACCCAAGTACCAGGACTTTGTGGACGTATCCGCGAATTTTCTGGGGTTGAGAGGCTACGAGGCCTACAACTGCAACGACTACCACCTAGATTGCCTCCCAGACGAGAACCGGTTCTTCATAGTCTCCCCTAAAGACATAGTCGTCGCGAGTCTCTACGACGCGGGCGACCGGATCGAGTGGCTGCTCAGCCACAAGAAGTTTGAACAAGCTCTAGAAGCTGTTACCGTTAACGGCGGCCGCGATTGCAAGAGACACACTCTGATCTACATAGGCCGGGTCTACCTGGATCACTTACTAGCTTGCGGAAAGTACGACGAGGCAGGCAAACTGTGCTTGAAAGTCCTGGGACGGGACAAGAAGCTCTGGGAGGAGGAAGTCTATAAATTCGCCAGGGTCCACCAGTTAAGGTCTATCTCTTCTTATCTTCCCAGAGGGGACGTTACCCTGGATCCCCTGGTTTATGAAATGGTCTTGTACGAATATCTGAAGATGGACCCTGATGGGTTTCTTCAGTTGGTCAAAGAATGGCCTGCTAAACTGTACACAGTCGCCGCAGTGGTTAACGGGGTGCTGGAGCATCTTCTGGTTCACAATACCCGGCAAAATGTTTTGCTGGAGGCCCTGGCTATTCTGTACAGCCACGACGGAAAGTACGACAAAGCTCTGGCGATGTACCTCAAGTTGAGGCATAAAGACGTTTTCCAGTTGATCCAGAAGCACCAATTGTACAACGCGGTCTACGATATGATCGAAGGTCTCATGGACCTGGACGCTGATCGCGCGATACAGTTTTTCCTGGAGAAAGATAGAGTCCCGTCGGATGTAGTTGTTGCCAAGTTACAGAACAATCCGAGGTATCTGTACTTGTACTTGGACGCTTTGGATAAAAGAGACACTAAAGATTCCAAGGGAAAGTATCATGGCCTGCTGATCAGGCTGTACGCGGATTACTCCAGGGACAAGTTACTGCCTCTGTTGAGGAGGTCAGACAACTATCCGATCCAGTCAGCGTTGGATATTTGCAGTCAGAGACAGTTTTATCCGGAAATGGTGTATCTGTTGGGTAGAATTGGAAACACCTCGGAAGCCTTGGGTTTGATGACTCGCGAGCTTAATGACATGGAGTCCGCGATTGCTTTTTGCCAGGAGCATGATGATGAAGAGTTGTGGAATGATCTTATCAACTATTCGTTGAGCAATCCGGAGAATATCACATTCTTGCTGCAGAAGATCGGGACTTATGTTGATCCGAGATTGATGGTCCAGCGGATTGCTCCTGGAATGGAGATCCCGGGGCTCAAGAAAGCTCTGGTTAAGATGATGTGCGATTATAATCTTCAGGTGTCGGTACAGGAAGGCTGCAAGAAGATTCTCTCTAATGATTACTTCAATTTGCATGAGCGGCTGGTTAAAGCCCATCAGAAGGGACTGTTTGTTGATGATGATCAGATGTGCGGAGCTTGCCACAGAAAGGTTATTGTTAGGGATCCTAGGAATCTAGTCGTTTTTTACTGCAAACATTTGTTTCATGAAGATTGCTTGCCGGATTTTGAACAGATTGAAAACTGTGTCATTTGCAATCCGCAGAAGGATAAAGTTATTAGTTAAGTCGAGAGGTTGTTAAAGTTCGATGTTCACAAGATGGCCGGATGGTTGGAATTAAATGGCGAAGGCGGGAAAATTTTTTGTAATTATTTACAAGTAGGGTCTAAGCTATTTTTGGCCATAGGCGAGGGTGGGGCAAGACGGCCCACCTAAGCCAGTTTTTATTTTTTGTGGCTTTTTACTATCAAGTGAATTTACAGTCGTCCAACGTCACCGGACTCAATTCACCGGAATTTTTCGAAATTTTTTTTTTTGAAATTTTTTTTTTTCGAAATTTTTTTTTTTGGGGCAAGATGGCCCACTTCCAAAATATGATGAAAAAATATTAGAAAAATAAATTTTTGGTCAATTTTTGAGGTGGACCGTCTTGCCCCACCCTCCCCTATCTAGGTGAGAAATTAACATTTTTTTATTTTTTTTTATTCTACTTGTTTTTACGATGCAATTATGATAAAATGTCGTGAAAGAAAAAAATTAAGATTTTTTTTGCTTTCAAAACTTGAAAAAAATTTTGGCTCTCATATGTTTGGATTAAGTTTCTACTTTATCTTTTTTTGATATATTTTTTTTAACAGTACATAAACCAAAAATTGAAAAAAAAAGTTTAATATCACAATTTTTTTAAAAATTTATAATTTTTTTAAAAATTTATAATTTTTTTTTCTATTTGTTAAAATTGTGATAATTAACTTTTTTTTTTAATTTTTCATTTTTTTTATGTATTTTTCAAAAAAAAATTTCCTTCAAGAAAATGAAAATTTAAATGGTAGATCCCACTTGTAAATAATTACCAAAACTTTTTAAATTGTAATGGAACATAGTTTACTATTGTAAATGGAAAATGTAAGCAATATGGATAGAAAATTTTTATTTTCGTCTTACTGTCGTGCTTTACTAGAAAATTTGTTATTTTAAGCGCCAATTATTAATTGTTTTAAATATCGGGCCGATTGTAAAGAAAGGAAATATCATTTTGAGAGAAAATTATTCGATTTGCATCATTTTTTGTGAGTTTAAAAATTTTTTTATTGTCGGGAGATCAAGAATCTTGATACCGACAAAATGGCGTTTTTAGAGGCGATTGTCATAAGTATTATGCAAGTTTCATGTTTTTTTTTTTTTTTAATTTTCATGGAAATTTTATTTTGAATAAATAGTAGTCGATTTGTGATAAGTAATTTTTTTTTATGTTTTAAATTGAAAATAATTGTTATAATTACGTTATAAAATAATGTACACGTCAATGGAGGGGACTTTATGTTCTATCATGATAAACTTGGGTTCGATTCCCGGTGTTATGTCCAAGGGCGTCTTTGATCAAGTAATTCGACTTCCGCGTTTAGTTGACGGACCCGTGCCTTGTAAAAGTCACTCATCTTAATTTGCTCTGCACTTAGGACGAGTTCAGACTTGGTTCAACTGGCAGGCCACGTATTGGTCTTTGAGCAATTAATTCGACTTCCGCGTTTAATTGACGGACCCGTGCCTTGTAAAAGTCACTCATCTTAATTTGCGCTGCACTTAAGACGAGTTCAGATTCGGTTCAACCAGCAGGCCACGTATTAGCTATTAGTTCTAAATATCTAGAGAACCGGAATCTCAGAATTCTAATTTGCTCTGCACTTAGGCGAGAATCCGGGCAGTAAGTTTAAATAAAGTATCTCTAAAAGCTAAATTTGCGCACTTTACCCTACGGGGGACTGGAGGACGTTAGCTCATTTAAATTACTAAAATTCATTAAATTAAATTCTTTAAAAAAAATTCAAATTGTGAAAGTGTAAGTTTTAATGTTTATAAAAATAAATCTCAATTAAAGTGAAAT
Organism: Cotesia typhae; assembly: GCF_013202065.1. Taxonomy (NCBI): domain Eukaryota; kingdom Metazoa; phylum Arthropoda; class Insecta; order Hymenoptera; family Braconidae; genus Cotesia; species Cotesia typhae. The sequence goes on from NW_027423744.1 coordinate 672,849, forward strand.
CAGTTTCCAACAAGTCATTTAATAAAGTAAGAAGCCCGAAATATAAGCAGCCCAAATCCACCCTACTCCATCCGCTGCGAGAACCAACCAAAGGGCCCAATCAAGGAACAGGCACTAACAGCTGCCCTAAAATCACGGATCTGACCATCAATAAAGTTCCCGTAACAGTAAGTACATCTACTCTCAATAAATCCGTGAACAGTCTCAAACGAAGGCGTGGTAAATTCGTACTTCGAAAACGTCCCACATAAATAATTAAAACAACGGAATTAAAACCGCCGTTGCGTATTCTTTAAATTGTTAGTCCAAACCTCCACCGTTTACGCTACCGCTCTAAAAACGCCCTTGGACATAACACCGGCATCGGTAAAATAATGAAATTTACAAATTATTATAGAAAAAAATAATATATTAGAATGATAAAAAAATTATAACAATTAATAAAAAAAATATTTAAGCGTTTGATTTTCAAAAAATAACTGCAAAAATTAATTTAAGCGGAAAAAATTCAATTTTTTAAATTATAAATCATAAGAATTAAAATTATTTAATTGTAAACAGATAAAAAATATAAAATTATAATTTTCTATGAATACGTGTTTTATAAAATACAAGAACAATTTTTTATATTGTATACCGAGGGTAGTAAAGTAAGAAATGTCTCAGATCACATGTAATTGTTGGCCGAGGCGAAGCCGAGGTCAACAAACATGTGATCTGAGGAGTAACGGATAATTTTTGAGTGTTTATTCTTTTGAGGAATAAACGCTGAACAACTATGTACGATACTGCGACACAAAACGCCCCCTCGCTCGAATCTGAAGCTCGCCGGAGTCCAGGGTAAAAGGGGGGTTAAACAACAATATACGATCCGAAATAAAACCAGCAGAACTCAGTTACTTATAAATAAACTATAAATAACTACGTCTAAATAAATAAACTCAAAATGTCAACAGGTTATGATAGAGAAACAAAAATATTCATTTAATTATCAAAATCAATTCAATAGGTTAACGAAAAAGGTTACAATAAAAAAATACAAACTATCGTAGTACAATTTTTGGTTATCAAACCTCAACGACTAAATTTAATGACAATAATACAAAAAAAATGACGTTGGTCAACGCACGCGTATCAAGGCTTGATCAAAACTGGTCCGTACAAACAAACTCACGCATTCTCACTCTCGTGAGCGTCAAAATCGCGAACTAATATTCCAAAAGCTGGTTACCCACTTCCCAGGAGACTAGCCGTCACCCCTGGGCCTAAATCTCTACCCCGGGAGCGGATGGAGAGTGTCCTCTCCGCTCCCACCTACACGGCTTGTGATTACCTACCGGATTTTTGACAGAGGGTCAAAAATCCGGGGAAGTCAAAATCTTGTTGAGAGTTCGAAAGGTACTTACCAGTGTTCTAGACGAACCAAGGTAATGTCCCTCCAGCTGTTATTGGTAGAAGAGTATTCCCTCAATAACACTCTTTCACAAGACTCTGCTTTCCGATCGCCAATTTTCGCTTTTATCAGTTTTTCCAAAAGTCACTTACAGCGAACCAGAATAATCGTTTTTGCCCTCTACACGTTATTTACAAACTAGCAATTTAATTGGCAATTCCCTCATTCTATATCCATTCGTATCGTCAAATTCTGAGTTTTGAAAATCAAATATCAACAGATTACATACAAATTCAACAGAATACGTTCCCATACTAAAATTTACTCGGGACTAATAAAGAAAGAAAGAATAATTTCATTTATAAATATTTTTCTTTTAAATAATAATCGTCATTTCTTTCATTCTATATCCATTCGCCGTTTTCCCATACTAAATCGGCTTGGGACTTAGAATAATTTCTTTTATAAATTTACGACAATTTCTTTTCAACATAATTAAATTAATTTTCTTTCAATAAATTTCAACTAAAGAAATATAATCACAGTCGTCGTAAACAAAATAATACTTTTATAACTAAAATAATAATTAAACTGTCTAGATATTCTTCCTTGGTAACTAAACTATTAAACATTAATTGTTTTAAACAAAACGATATTAACTAACAAAAAATAGTTTTGAATATTTATAATCCAATCTAACTTAACTAAATAATATTTTCACGCATCTTTGGTAAATTATCATAATTAATAATTAGGGTAATAATACTGCACTCTTAAACAACAACTTAATAAAGAAAACCGGATTATTTACAATGTTAATTAATAATTTCTACAGAAAATACGCCCGTTGAAGTATCAGGCGAACATAAATGACGAAGAGTAGGTAGCTGCCGTTGTTCCCCTCCTTGTCCCTTCTTCCGTGCCCTACTCCTCAGCTGTCTCGCACTCGCCATCGGCCCTCTCTCTCCGACTCAGTCCCTTCTTCCGCGCTCTAGACCCTTTTTCCGACATCTGGGTCACACCCCTCTTTCCTTGGAGAGAAAAGTGGTGAACTTTGTTTGCCACTTTTCTTTAGGTAAATTTGCTCACCAGATCTTAGCCGCTGCTGGGTTAATCTCCGTATTGGCTTCCGCTGGTTTCTCGTCTGGGTGACTTTCCAGATGCGTCCTTGCTTGTCGTAGGCGCTGAAAGAGCGCTTGCCTTTTTGTCCTGGCAAGAAAGGGCGACTCTGTAAAGTTTCCAAACAAGCCAAGGACTCTTTCAGTTTCTGCATCGGTGTCAGGGTGTTCAGCGTGCTGGTGAACAGGTCTCCAGGTTTGTCTGTAAAGGACTCTGGATAGTCCTCCAGTTCTGGGTATTCCGGCATCACCCAGCGGGCTTCTGGTTCAGACCTCGTCTCGACCGGTTTTCGTGGTATTACCCAGCGAACGTTATTCGGAAAAGCAGTGGTTTCCCGGATTCTCGGACCTTTCCGTTGGGGACTGTGCTGATGGCATGGGCCCGAACGGTTAACACTTTCCCTTTTCTTCATAGGTTCCACTGGTTCAACGGCGGTTTCACCGATCGGCTCGGCGACAACAGGATCCTCAGTGGTGGGTTCGGCAAGTTCGTCGACTTCCATCGGCACATCAGGTTCAGCAGTAGGAACGACGGCATCCACAGGTTTCGTCATCTGTGGCGCAGCGATCAACTGGGGACTGCGTTTGAGGCGTGGGCCCGGGTTGGTTGTTTAAACTGGTTTAAGTGTTCTGTTATTGAAGATTGTCGTTGATTTGAGCATCATTTGGTTGAGAGTCTGCTTCCGTCTTTGCTTCATAGATCTGGGCCTCATCTCTCAAGAATAAGTCCCACAGCATATTGAGTATAATACCCACACAAATCATCATTGGTACATCTAAACTGTAATTCGGATTTTGAAGCAGACAATTCTGAACTACAGTAGGGAGGCAACAGTATAAGAGATTATTTTTCGGGGTGTATATACTTTTATCCTCGTAACTTCGTAGTGCGATGAGAGTTAAGAACACTGCAAGGAACACCGTCCGGATCGTCTTCTGAGTCACTATGATTTCCTAACTCTCTATTACTCATATATAGAATAAATTCTAACATGTGAATTAAGTATCCAAAGAGTAAAAAACATAGTAAATAAAGTATAAGAAAAAGACAAGTTATTAATATCATGACGTTTACCGCGGGTTTTATTATAATTGGATTTAATTCGAGGGCCTGTTGACTTGCTTCTTTTTCTTTGGCCTAGTTAAGAGAGACCTGAACACATTGTACAAATCATCTGAAATGGTACCATCTTCATCATATCCGTCAGCATTTATATTCAATAGGTTGTCTCGGTCAATGGAGGCTTTGAGCTGTCCTCGAGGTGTAACTTTTGCAATATCAATCCCTAGTATCTCAGCACCTAGTTGATAATTGTTCCCGGAATTATCTACTTCTTTTTCAAGGAACATGTCTCCTGTAACTGTCTCTTTCACCAAGTCCCTTATTTGAGGGACAGTAGGTGTAACATGACATACTACATTTTTATAAGTGCCTGAATCAAAGTAACTAAGCATATACTGATTACCTGCTGTTGCTAAATTAGGATATTTGTTGATGGCTAGTCTTGTGTCTCCCGGTTTGAGAATTCTGAAGTAAACCCAATCTGTGCCCATTTCTCCTTTAATTTTGTTTAAAGTGCTCATGAACTGTGCTGTCTCTTCCCATATCGTTTTATTCAAATGGGCTGCAGTGGTAACTGCCCTTCTAATAAAATTAATCATAGCGACTACGTTTGTCATAGAGGTGGATGAAAGTAATGTTAATGCAGTTCCAAATTCTGGGATCTGACAATTACTTCTCATCCACTCAAATATTTTCTCTCTGAGTTTAGGAACCAAATTCCAGAGGGGCTGAATATCAGCAAGAGTTCTCGTTACTATAATGGACTCAGATTTCATTACATGTATAGCATTATTGAATGAACTTAATCTGTTTGTAACAAATTGTTCAACTTGAATTGCTCTCGTTCCTACATTTTCTGCAAAAGTCTTAGCCATCTGGTGCGGAAGTGGAACGTCGTGTTCAAAGGGGAACGTGACGTTCAAGACTTCTTGGAACGACTAGAAGAAATGGCAGACAGTTATGGTTTCGAGATGGACCACCTGCTGCCATGCATCCCGATATTGTTGCGCGAAAAGGCTCTTCTCTGGTACCGCAACAACAAGAGAGATTGGGTCTCTTGGGAAGATTTTGCGTCGGACCTGAAATCTTTTTATCTGTCTCCGGGCCTCGAACTTGAGCTGGAGGAGCAGGTCCGGAACAGCGTCCAGGGAGAAACCGAGTCGGCGGCGGAATACGCAACAAGACTGCAAACCTTGATGCGAAGACATGGCTAGATGTCAAACTCGGCCCGTCTTACCCGACTATATCAGAACATGAGACCGGAATACCGACGTTACATGAAGCGCACAGAGTTAGCTGACGTCTCAGGACTTTTGCGGCTTGCAAGAGAGTACGAGCAACTCGTTGCTCAAGAGAAACCCCCCGCGGTCAAAGAGGTCAGGCAAGCATCCCGGAAAACGGAGCTTTCGTTTAATCGAAAGCCCACGAAACCGGCACCAATAGAGATTTTCGAGTATAACTGGCGTGATTGTTGCTGGCGATGCCGCCAAAAGGGGCACACCAGAGAACAATGTACGAATCGGGCGGTAAAGTTTTGTATGCGATGCGGAAAAATGAACGTGTATTCGCGCGAATGCTGCCCCTACCAGAAAAACGCCGCAAGGACCGGTACGCGCTCCCAAAACCGGCCCGTGAACCCACAGGGAGCATCGCTGCAGGGACAGAACACTGCGCCGACCAATCCAGAGCCTCAACCGGGCACTTCCAGCCAACCGCACTGAAGCCTGGTGAGAAACGACCCTTCGCCGAAATTGGACTCGGTGACATAAAAATCCAGGCATTAATGGATACTGGTGCAACCGCGTCCATTGTTTCCCAACGAGTCTGGGACTTTATCCGCGAGAATGGATTACACACTAAACATAACCTCACTCCGATACGGGGCTCGACATTAGGGAATCAAGTGATTCTATCATCTGGTACAGTTTGGGTCAATGTCCAGGAAAATAATCACTCGTACGAACTACCATTTCACGTTATGCCAACCTACACAAACGATATGCTTTTAGGCGTTGACAACCTGGCGATATTAGGTTATCAATTGCAACGCAAGGCAGAATCTTTCAATGCGTTGGATACTGAATACGATTTGGAGACTGCTCGACAAGAGATAAAGACCTGGCTCAAACTAGACGAAGAAATAGTTGGCCCTACCCGGTGTGCGACGCACAAAATTAAAATTAAACCCGGAACCGAACCCGTAAAGGCGCGTTACTTTCCGAAGAACCCGAAAATGCAACAAATTATGAACGACGAAGTTGATAAAATGCTGAAAGACGGAATCATCGAACTATCGAACAGCCCATGGAACTCTCCTGTCGTGTTGGTCAAGAAAAAGGACCGGAAATATCGGTTTTGCGTAGATTTTAGGAAAGTAAACGACGTCTCGGAGAAAGATGCATTTCCGATACCACATGTGAATGCATCACTCGATAAATTGCGGAAAGCCAAATTCATTAGCACGATTGATCTGAAAAGTGGATACTGGCAGATACCACTAGAAGAAGAAAGCAAACCGTTGACTGCTTTCACGATTCCTGGACGTGGACTGTTTCAATTCCGAGTAATGCCCTTTGGTCTACATTCAGCGCCTGCGACGTTCCAGCGCGTAATGTACGAAGTTGTAGGCGCGGATCTTGAAACACACGTAGTAGTGTACCTGGACGACATAATCGTGGTTAGCGAAACCCTTGTTGAACACATGACAATCTTGAAAAAGGTCATGACTCGACTTCGCGCAGCGAACCTGAAATTGAATCCAGAGAAATCGCATTTCTTGAAGGAAAGTACGGTGTATTTAGGTCACGTCATCGACGAGCAGGGAATTCGAACGGACCCAGATAAGGTTCGAGCAATCACCGAGATTGCGCCACCGCAGAATACCAAAGAACTACGTGTTATGTCCACTCAAAAAAAAAATTTTCTTTAAATTTAAATGACCCGCGCAGATGGAAGACTTCTCCATGCGCGAAAGCCACAATAAAATATAAGCTACGCGATTGCTGGTTGACTAGCGGAGACTTCTGCAATCTCAGCACCGCGAGTATTTAAAAAGGCGATCAACAGCCAACGGCTTGTCTTTGAGCGATTAATTCGACTTCCGCGTTTAATTGACGGACCCGTGCCTTGTAAAAGTCCCTCATCTTAATTTGCGCTACACTTCCGCTGCATTAAATTCCACTGTCTAAATAAATTCAAGTCTAATTGTGTTCAATTTTGAAATTTTAAAACTTTTCAAAAAAATTTTTTTTCCTTTTTCATCATTTTCGTCTTATTCTCAAAATTTTAAATTTTTCTTTAAACTTTATATAAACCAATAACTCCCGAAATTTTATAAAATTTGCTTTTTCTTCATATTTCTATTTTTATTCAAAGGAGTTATTGAATATTTAACTATATCATAGATATTATTTTCATCAAGTAGTCTAAAATTACAATAAAGAATTCGCTTACGTTTCTTTATTCGAGGTGCGGCTTGTCTTGTACGGACTTGCACCAACATTCTTGGTCAGCAGAAATTATTTAAAGTTAGAAGTATTTTCTTTTCACTGAATTTGCAAATAAAAATAGTTGTAGAAAAAAATTTACAAAAAAAAGGGGGGAAATTTTTTTTTTTTAAAGACTCCAACAACTTTCGTTCGTTATTCATTTTATCTAAATCAAAAAAAAATTAAAATTCTCTGTGTAAAACTGCAATTTTATCATAGAACGAAATTCGAGTCTTAGAAAAATTTTCTCTTATATTTCGACATATTTTAAATTTCATAAAATTTATATTTTGCAAAAATTTCCTTTGTCCGGAATTCTTTTTCAAAAGGTTATAGAACTCAAGTAATATCGTTTTGCAATCGTTTTTTTTTTAACTAATATACTGTTCTTTAGACAATAAAATATCGCAAAAAGAATTCGCTGACGCGTCTATACCCGAGTTGGTCAACACCAAACGGAATTTGCAATCTCAACTCCTGTCAGCAAAATTTATTTTAACTCGGTATCAAAAAAAAAAAAAAAAAAAAAAAAAAAAAAAAAAATTTCCTAACTTAGCAATATTAACATTAAATTTTAATTATTTCGAAATTTTGAAAATTTTTTTTTTATCCCTTACATTTACACTACATTTTAAGAGAAGTGTGCTGTGAATCTAGCACCTCCTCTGACAAAACTCTCACAGAAGTTTCCTAGTTCTGGAAAGGTGCTTTAATTAGCACTTTCTTTTACGAAAGAAGCTCTCACAACTCTTGGGAAGTGTGCTTGAATTTAGCACCTTCTCTTGACCACACACTCACAAGGGTATAAAACAAAATTTAATATTTGTATAATTGTAATACTAACTCACACTAAACATAAGAAAGCTATAATCCCTTATCATTGATCGACCAAATCATAATCTCGCGATTCAAAATTTTCAAATAATCTTACTATTTCGGGTTGAAACCGATATCATTTTTTTTTGAAATTCTAAAAGGGTCGATAGAAAGAGTAGACGGTGGGGCTATCGATACCATCTGAAAAAGATACATTCCGATTTCGTTAACGGCAGAATATACCACCGTCCTCTCATCGAAACTAAATATTGGGAAGAAGATACGGAACCCGCGAATAAGGTAGTCGACAATCAGGTTAGCGGTCCGAAGATCCTAGAAAACGTTAAGGCAATCCCGGAAATTTACTAAAAAATACTAAAATTTAGACAAATCCAAAACCCTATCAAGGCTACCCCCCTAAACCCGTCTACACGACATCTAAATCCCCATTGCAAATAGATTTATCCGAAAATCTAAACCTTATCCTCTCTACCTTTAATACCTTTCCGAATTACACATATTAATTCCATTTAAACTCTTGCTTGACTTTCTTAAACTATTCTCCGCTAATTAAGCAAAAATAAAGTCTAACCTTGAATAGTCAGTCGAACACGTGACCTACTTTTTTTTAAATCAGTTAAAATTTTTGTTGTATGATTAAAGGCATTTAAATCGTCTCTTATTTCAACCGTAAAATTGTTTACTACAAATTCACCTATCAACTCTTCCTTGCGTACACTACCGTACTCGTCACTCGGTAACCATACACCCGCGATAACTAATCTTTCTTTCGTGTTATTGTACTCTACAGCTGTTGACCTACTTACCTAGTGACCGATAAAAATTACTTCGCGATTTAAATCAAATAAAAATTCCCAAACCAAAATTCGAAATTTTTTTATTCAAACTTTATCCGTAATAGTTAAAACCACCTCGAGTTAAAACGCCCTTAACGATGACACCCATACTGAGACTGAACGAGGACGATCTAACAAAAATTGCGAAACTCAACTACACCGACAAATTTACAAAATAATAATAACCATAAATCGCACAGTAGTTCAGGAAAACTTAATGATTCAGATAAAAACAGAGATCAGTTAACTACAAGCGGGAATAAAACAGTGGGGGATGACGTAGGGAACCACCGATTCGGACCACCCTTTGTCGCCTACGACCCTCCAACTTTCGAAGAGGCTGAAGATATTTTTGCTGAAAGACGTCATCGGCCAAGAATATCTTCACCCTCCAGCTCAGACGAAAATATACCCGAATAAGGCTAAACCAGCCAGCTGCGAAAAACTTTATAAAAAAAAAAAAGAGAATCCAAGTTGTCTGTTTAAAAAAAAAAAAAAAAAAAAAAAAAAAAAAAAAAACCAATCCGACTCCGACATAAATATCGTACTACCTCTCTTCCTAGGGGTCAGATACCTGGCACGAGGCACAGGGGAAGTCAAAATAAAACGACTGTACGATTCGTTCAAGAAAATCAACTGGTCATATCCGAGAGTCAATAGCCACCAAGAAATGCAGACAGAAATTGAACAAGTATAACATCAACTGAGACAACTCCTCGAAGATCTACGACTAGAAGAATTCGACCCACGAAACCGCATCAAGAGAGCTCCTTGATTCGGCTTCGTAGGCACAATCACACGAGAACTGTTCGGAACCATAAAAACATTAAACATTAATCGAGCTACTATCATCGATAAATCCGAGCCATGAAGCCAAGGACTAAAAGAAAATAAAGAAAAATGTCACTAATAGCCCTAGACCACCAAAAAGAAGAAGCAAACCGGAAATGAAGAACAGGGGGACGATGAAATCTTCCTACGAGTCTCTACACAACGATCAACTACGAGTAATCCGACTTCAGACATTGGCCAAGAGGGGGACGACGAAGCAGAAGTCAACGAACCACTTACAAGCAAAAGCCGACTCCAGTGATAAAAAAAACTCCATCACCAAACAAGCAACTACTGAAGATGCGCCTGAGACCATCGAGAAACCAAAGAAGTCGAAAACATTCCGACTAAGAGACTACAAATCACCGATCTAGACGATAATCGAACATCAACATCGTAGAAAATAAAACAAAAAAAAAAAAAAATTGTTAATCATAAAACCGATGGCTCATTTGATGAAAACCGAAAATTAATAACGTAAAACAAAAAAAAAAAAAAATCTTCCAACGACATTTTGCCCCACGAAATTTAAAACAGCCAAAAACGAGCCAACGGTTTCCTCAAAAAAAAAAAAAGGGATAGTAAAATACAAGAAAATTTTCATTTAATAAAAAAAAATTTTTTTATAAATTTTTCTTAATTTACAAAAATTTTTGCGACAGACTCACAAGACCGAAGATAAAACTATCTCCGGCCTTGGGGGGACGAGTGGAAACAGCGCAAAACCTCGATTGAAAATTTTTTTTGCTTTTCTTTATATATAATATAAATTTAACATAAAATTTTTCTTTTTCATTTTACTATCACTATACTTACATATTAGAAATTATTTTATTAAAAAGTAGATTATATTAAACAAATTTTTTTTTATTAACTATAAATAATAACAAAAAAAAATACAACGAGCTAACGTCACTCATATAAATTTTTCAAAAAATTAAGAAATCATAAAATTTTTTTTTCAAAACGATTATTTCAAACGTTTAATAAATATAAGTAATTAAGAGAACAGGGAGAGTCATCTAATGGCAATTATAATAGAGCCGCTGCATACATACTCACACATACCCATTGATCGAGCTATATAAACTCTTATAAAATTCCCTTTTCCTTTAAAATAAGCTTTTATTCTTTTTTTTCTTTCCCTTTTTTTTCTTTTCCAACTTATTTTCTAAGTTCTAATTAATTATTTATTTATAAAAAAAAAAAAACAAAAAAAAATTTATCTCTTCTCCACCTAAAGCTATTACTTATCCTATTTCTATTTATTACTTATACTACTGTTACAACTACCTGAATTATTATGGTATAGGAGAGAAGGCATAGGCATTATAAAAAAAAAAAAAAAAAAAAAAAAAAATTTTTTCAAAACCAAATTTTTCTTTCTTTTTATATTTATTTAAAATAAAATAAAAAGAAGAAGACAGAAGGAAAATTTTCCTAATATTTATATATATGTTCACTTATACATATAACGCAGAAGCAGAATGATCTGCCATTTAATCTCCATTGCCAGCCACCCGATATCATCTGATACGCCTAAAAGGAATAACAGACAAATTAATCTCTTGGCAAGAGATGAAACGATTGGAATATACCTGTTATATTACAAATTTTGCTAACCTTCTCTCCACAAATGGCAAGGGCCATCTAGTACCAGGTACCGTAGTTTACGAAATTTTCTCAACAGTGTACATCTCTTCTTTTCTATCTTTAACAAATCTCTTAAATGCAATGCTAGCTCGATCACTGCTGAGACAATAGTGATACCTGACACGGCTTTGCCAAATCAACAAGCGGAACCAGATAAGAAAAGATCATTTGTCAGCAAAATATGTACAGTGCAACCCATTGCAGAATTAAAATATGAATTAAACTTAAATACAAGCACTAGATGACTCCTCCTGTTACTCTTCTCATTACCTCAAATTATACTAAGTTAAATCAAAATTTGTAAGTGGCTCTCGCTTATGGGGAAGGTGGCCATAGGAAAACCGAAAAACTATACTAGCTTCTCGCTTTTCCGGGGGAATGTTATGTCCACTCAAAAAAAAAATTTTCTTTAAATTTAAATGACCCGCGCAGATGGAAGACTTCTCCATGCGCGAAAGCCACAATAAAATATAAGCTACGCGACTGCTGGTTGACTAGCGGAGACTTCTGCAATCTCAGCACCGCGAGTATTTAAAAAGGCGATCAACAGCCAACGGCTTGTCTTTGAGCGATTAATTCGACTTCCGCGTTTAATTGACGGACCCGTGCCTTGTAAAAGTCCCTCATCTTAATTTGCACTGCACTTAAGACGAGTTCAGATTCGGTTCAACCAGCAGGCCACGTATTAGTTATTAGTTTTAAAAATCTAGAGAACCGGAATCTCAAAGTTCTAATTTGCTCTGCACTTAGGCGAGAATCCGGGCAGTAAGTTAAATAAAATATCACTAAAAAGCTAAACTTGCGCACTTTACCCTACGGGGGACTGGAGGACGTTAGCTCATTTAAATTACTAAAATTCATTAAATTAAATTCCTTAAAAATCAAATTGTGAAAGTGTAAGTTTTAATGTTTATAAAAATAAATCTCAATTAAAGTGAAATCAGTTTCCAACAAGTCATTTCATAAAATAAGAAGCCCGTAATATAAGCAGCCCAAATCCACCCTACTCCATCCGCTGCGAGAACCAACCAAAGGGCCCAATCAAGGAACAGGCACTAACAGCTGCCCTAAAACCACGGATCTGACCATCAATAAAGTTCCCGTAACAGTAGGTACATCTACTCTCGATAAATCCGTGAACAGTCTCAAACGAAGGCGTGGTAAATTCGTACTTCGAAAACGTCCCACATAAATAATTAAAACAACGGAATTAAAACCGCCGTTGCGTATTCTTTAAACTGTTAGTCCAAACCTCCACCGTTTACGCTACCGCTCTAAAAACGCCCTTGGACATAACATACGACAGTTCCTAGGTATGATTTCTTGGTACTGCCGTTTTATTCCAAATTGTGCTGATTTGACCAAACCTTTGTCCTCTCTTCTTCAAAAGAAGAAACGTTGGAGATGGGAAACTCCTGAACAGACCGCGTTCGATACGCTGAAAAACCACCTGAAATCGGATCCACTACTGGTCCCACCGGAGTTCTCGAAACGATTCGTGCTACAGACGGATGCGAGCGACATCGGAATAGGCGCTGTGTTGACGCAGGAACATGACGGCGCAGAAAAAGTCGTCGCGTATGCAAGCAGGGGGCTGAATAAAGCCGAACGGAACTACAGTGTGACCGAGAAGGAATGCCTCGCAGTGGTCTGGGCAATCCAGAAGCTGAGACCATACCTCGAGGAATATGAGTTCACAGTTGTCACTGACCACCAGTCACTGAAATGGCTCCGGTCGATAGATAGTCCAAGCGGACGCGTAGCTCGATGGAATTTGTATTTACAACAGTATAATTTCGACGTCGTGTACCGGAAAGGAAAGTGGAATAAGGTCGCGGACGCTTTATCACGAAGCACCCCAGAAAATTTCACCGAGAAAGATCCTCACGAGCCAGGAACTGATTTAATACTAGAAGCTTTAGAGCTTGGAGACACCTGGTATGAACGAATCGTCAGAGGAGTCGAAAATGACCCCCAGCGTTATCCCGAGTACTGCCTGAAGCAAGGCCTATTATACCGACATCACTATCATAGTTTGGACTACACTGATCGAGGCGACGTCTGGAAATTATGTGTTCCGGTCGCAGGAGTCAGTAAAGTTCTGCAGGAAAATCATGACGTTCCTTCAGCCGGATATTTAGGCATTGCTAAGACGATTGCTCGCGTTTCGAGCCAATATTATTGGCCACGTATGAGGGCCGAGATCACGTCCTATGTGCGCCAGTGCGGGACATGTCAGGCATTCAAAGCCTCACAACAACCCCCGTCGGCCCCAATGGGAACAATCCCTGCCCTGAAACCCTGGTCAGTCGTATCTGCAGACGTAATAGGCCCCAAACCACGGTCGTCGCGAGGGATGAGCTATCTGGTAGTCTTCCAAGATAAGTTCTCCAAGTGGATAGAAATCCAACCGCTACGACGTCAAACTGCCTCTGCGATTGCGACTGCTTTCAAAGAAAGAGTCTTGCTGCGTTTCGGTAGGGTAGACACAGTGATCACCGACAATGGTACCCCTTTTGTAAGCAAGGAGTTTACCTCCTTATTGCGACAATTCGGGATAAATCACGTACGAACCCCACCATATTCGCCTCAATGTAATCCAGTCGAGAGAACGAATCGAGTTATAGGAACAATGATTGCCCAATTCGTAGGGACAAATCAACGAAACTGGGACAAACAAGTTCCAGAATTCACTTTCGCCTATAACACTGCGAAGCATGGCGCGACAGAGTTTTCCCCGGCGTATCTAAATTACGGCCGCGAAATCCTACCTCCTTTGTCAATAAGAGCACGAGCCAACTGAGGGAAAGACGAGGCTTATGATCCGCATCGGGCAGCCAAGACCTTGGAAGACACCATCGAGTTGGTCAAGGTTAACCTAGCCCAAGCCTATGGGAAACAAGCCAAGTATTATAATCGCAAGCGTGGTTCCTGGCAACCAGCTCTTGGAGACCTGGTCAGCAAGAGGGAACACCATCTGTCATCGGCGATTGACCACTTTTCGGCTAAACTTGCGGAGAAGTACGCGACGGGTTTTACAATAACTAAGATCGTCGGTCCTTCCGTATACGAGGTTAGCAAAGAGGGTAAAACGTTCACTGCGCACATAAAAGACTTGAAACCGTTCCATGAGGGAAATCCCCCGGAACCTGATCATGAAAAACCTGAACGCGAACAAATTGACCGCGAATACCACTATCCGGAGGTAGATGAAACCTTGGGACCGCGTCGTGTAACCCGAGCTATGACCAAAAAGGCAAAATTAGTCTCTGCCACCGGAGAACCAGGTTGAAAGCGGAACGCCAAGTAAACTGTTAGAGTCAAGCTACATTTTTTTTCTTTTTGACGTATTTAGACTGGGTTTAGTTTTGAAAATTCTGTTAAAAATCGTATCACCTAGTAGTCAATCACGTAATCGAAATGTCTATACAGGTTTAAGAGTCAAAATCATGTCAAAAGAAATACAAAGTTTTGTTTTTTTTTTATGAAGCGAAAGGATGGTCAAAATTGGTCACGGTAACGTAATAGAATTTGTCTAATTAACATTATAATTTAGAAACCAATTTAGAATGGACGGCCAATTTACCGAAGAGGAGGAAATATGGCTACTCGAGGAGATGCTGAGGAGGCCGTTGGACGTTGTTCTCACCCCCCTGCCAGAAACTGCAAGACCAGTAAACCCTAACTCCGAAAACGTCACCGTACCAGAGCCCTACGACCCAGCCAATCCAGGTTTTGTGAAACCTGATCGCCGTCCAGCCACACCGACCACCCCTGGGACCACCGCAGTCAGCACTCAACCAAAAGGAATCAGCCATGGACTATTCAAGCGCAAGAGGCCAAGAATACGGATCAGGCCAGCCACGAACGGTTTGGTAAATCTGACCAGGAAGCTAGAAACAAGAGCAAAGAGGCTGGAGGAGCTCTTCGGACCCAGCCCCACGCGGGAAATCTTTCCAAGGAAGAATCCAGGCATCGAAGGCGGAAACCACAACGCAACAACCAATCCGTTAGAGTACCCCATTTACTCGTAATTGAAACTCAATTGCATCGTCGAGCCTTTACAGGTTTCCAACCATGACTTGTTGGACCGCCTTCTTTTAACATAGTTATTTGTTTATCTTTTGACTTTTTAATACTCTTGGTTTCTAGAATGAGGGCTGCTTGGTCTTCTCGATCACATTCACCTAGTTCTTCATAATGTGCATTCTCAAACGTTAAAGATCTATCGGACCATACATAATAAATTAATATTAGGATATCATTTCTGACAATTAAATAGATTCAAAATATCACCATTCGGCCACAGGTCGTAGTCACATTTAGCTAGGGTGTTGTATAATTCATCTAACCACTTTACAAATCTCCCTTTTAATTTGTATTCTCCACTTATTAAGCTCGAAGACCTTTGCATAGTGTGTGATATTGACTTGTTTTCAATGAGTTAAAAGGTTAGTAAAATAAACCGGATTATTTACAATGTTAATTAATAATTTCTACAGAAAATACGCCCGTTGAAGTATCAGGCGAACATAAATGACGAAGAGTAGGTAGCTGCCGTTGTTCCCCTCCTTGTCCCTTCTTCCGTGCCCTACTCCTCAGCTGTCCCGCACTCGCCATCGGCCCTCTCTCTCCGACTCAGTCCCTTCTTCCGCGCTCTAGACCCTTTTTCCGACATCTGGGTCACAGAGGCTTTCTTATTTACTTCCCGAGGAGTGTATGCTATTTTTTTGCTCGACGAAGGCAGAAAGTGGCAACTTCATTTAGCGCAGCGGGCCGAAAGTTGACGCTTTCTGCCCGTCGAGCAAAAAAATTATTTTTTTACGCTAAACTATTTACTGCTTTGTTTTGTAACTGCGTATGAAATGACTGTATATAAATATATATACATATATACATATATATATATATATATATATATATATATATATATATATATATATATATATATATATATATATATATATATATATATATATATATATATATATATATATATTAATATAAATGTAAACTGATGAATTGTACATATTATTATTTGTAGAAAATTGATATAAAATTAAATAATTAAATAAACTTATTTATACTTAATTGGTTAACTGTTATTAATAAATACCTTTTTTTACATTATGAAAAATTTATTATTATGATTTAAATAAAATAAATAACTTTTTTACCCGGACTTTTAGAAATGTTTCTTTTTAGCAACCATAACATAAATTAAAATTTTTAATAAATAAAATTATAAATAATTTTCTTCGAAAAATTAAAATTTATAATTGCTTGTTATAATTATGATGCAATATGAACCAGCTTCGGGTTATCAAGTTCACGTCAAGGCCTTGATTATCGTGTTTCTTTGATAAACATATGACAATCTTCTTGATAATAAAATTAACAATTTCACAATTTTTTTTTAATATCAAAATGAATAAATTAAAATAATTACAACAAATTGTTTTAAATTTTTATTTCTTCTTGAGTAATAAATAATTTCTATCCAACAATAATAGAATAATTAATTAAATTTGATACAAAAATTTACGTTAGTAAAATTAAAAATTTTTTTAATAATAAATTATAAAAAAATTTTTCAATTTTTTTACACAGTAGAAAAAAATTTCAAATTTTTACTCGGTAAAATTTTTTCCAATTTTTGACACAGGAAAAAAAATTTTCTATTTTTTTTACATTCTACAAAAATAAAATAATTAATTAAATTTGATACTAAAATTTACGTTAGTAAAATTAAAATTTTTTTTCATAATAAATTATAAAAAAATTTTACGTCAATGCGTTAAAAAATTTTTGTGTGTATATTTAACATTTATTGTGTTAAATTGATACAAAAAAAGTGTTAAATATTTAACAAAAAATTTTTTGACGCCATGACGCAAAATTTTTTGCTGTGTAAATTTAAATAAGCAATAAATGAAATTAAAAAAAAAAAAGAATTAAAGTAAAGAAATTTTTTAATAAAATATAAAATGATCGCAAGCAATGAACAATGATGTGTAAATTTAAACTAAAATCTTATCTAAAAATAATTTTAAAAACACAAGTTTAATATAAAACTCAGCGGTGAGCAATGTATAACAAACAAAGTAATTATCATTGAATTCATGTGTTCCGCATTTATTAAAATAAAACTTTAAATTTTACAGTGGGAAGGGGAGAAGAGAAAACAAGTCGTTAATAAAAACGCGGTGTTGATCGCGAGCCGGTTTTACTTGACTTTACTTATCAGTCAAGTTCATGTTCAGTCTGTCGCGTTAGTTAATAGTTGTTAGCAGTAAGTTATTAAATTGAGTTGTTGTCTATTCTGAATTGCGCATAATTTTATTTGAATTTTAATTGAAATAATTATTTTCTTCTCTATAAATAGTCTTGTACTGGTGGTTATTTTTGTACCGAGTTTGATAATAACCGTAAAGTATGGATGCCTTCAAGAAAGGATGGTTCAGTGAGTTCAACGATTTATGGCCTGGTATTAGTGTTTCTTTTGAAGTTACTAAAATTTTGCATCATGAAAAATCACAATTTCAAGATATTTTGCTAGTTGATACGTAAGTTTATTTTTTATATAAAATTCTAATGTTTTCTCTCATTTTTTTGTGATAATTATTAGAGCCGAGATTTTTTCCGAAAGTCAAAAAATTTTTATGTTAAATATTCCACACTTTTACGTGTAAATTTAACATTTATTGTGTTAAATTTACATATAAAAGTGTAAAACATTAAATTTTTAACACCAAATTTTTCAAAAAAAAAATTGTTCAAAATATAATTTTCTAAAAAAAATTGCAATATTTTCACCATAATTTAAATAAATAATAGTTTTAAAAAACTAAAAAACACGCTTTTTATAAAAAACCAAACAAAAAAATAGAAAATAAATTTAAATTAAGAATAATGTTAAAAATTTCAATAAATATAAATAAAAAATAGTGTGAATAAAAAAAAATGATTTCATTTTAAAAAAAGTGTGGGGTGCATGGTGTCAATAGTAATAAATATTTTATTGACAGATATGAGTAGAATGATTATCATTTTGATAATATCTTAAAAAGCACCCCACGCTTTTTTTAAAATGAAATAATTTTTTTTATTCACACTATTTTTAATTTAAATTTATTTTCTATTTTTTAGTTTGGTTTTTTATAAAAAGCGTGTTTTTTAATTTTTTAAAACTATTATTTATTTTTTACTTTATAGTTTGATTTATTTATAAAAGCGTGATTTTTTAGTCTTTTTAAACTATTATTTGTTTTGTTGAATTAAAAATTCTCTTTGGTGTTAGAAAATTTGTTAGCATTAGATAAATCAACTAAAAATAATGGTTGGAAATTAAAATTCTTGCTTTTCTTATAAAAAATTTATTAAAAATTTGAACGATTTATTTTAAATTGCAGCAAAAATTTTGGCTCTTTTCATTATATTTTAATTGTATTAACCGTGATATTGATTTTAAAAGTTGATAATGTCTATTTAAAACTACTTTGAGTTCTTCATAAAATTTTAAATTGTTAATTTGTTAAGATTTTACAAAACGTTAAATTGTAAAAATTATTTTTGTATTAAAATTCAAAATTCACAGTCAATATTATTAAATTTTTTCAGAATAATTTTTTTACTATTTAAAATAAATTTTGTAATTTTTATTAAGAAAATTTCTAACTAAAATAAATTCATTCTGCTTCAAAAAAATTTAAGCAAATTTTTTAGAAAAAATCTTAGAAATTTTCTAGAACTAAAACAAGTTTTATAAAATTAATATTTCTTCTTTAATAATTATTTAATTCCTGAAGAAAAAATGAATTTCTCTAAACCAAAAAAACGATTACAATTTAAAAAAAAATAAAAATAAAAAAATTAGCTACATGATTTTTTATTCCACAGAAAATCCCACGGAAGACTATTGGTTCTCGATGGAATAATCCAATGTTCCGAGAGCGATGAATTTTCATACCAAGAAATGATTTCTTTTTTACCACTTTGCACTCATCCAAATCCCAAAAATGTAAGCGATTATTTTTATATTATCAATAATGAATTAATGATTAAAGATTAAAATTAAAATTGATAAATTTCCTTACAGGTTCTGATAGTCGGTGGAGGTGACGGCGGAGTAGCCAGAGAAATAGTTAAGCACCCAGGAGTCGAGCATGTAACTCAGGTAGAAATTGACGGACGTGTTTTGGAATTATCACGTCAATACTTACCTTCATTGGCCTGTGGGTTGTCGCATCCCAAAGTAAATCTCTACGTTGGTGACGGGTTTGAATTTATGAAAAAACATTCTCAGCAATTCGATGTTATCATTACTGATAGCAGTGATCCTATTGGTAAGATTACTTCACATTTATTGATAAAGTAATAAAAAATACAAATTTTTTTATTAAACATTTTTCAAAAAAATTGTTTTTAAAAAATTGCATTTATTAAGATTTCTACTTGTCAATTTTTTTGTCATAATTTATCTGTTAAAAAATTCAAAAAATTATTAAATATCTGCTAAATTAATACTCATAAAAAAAAGTTCATTTGTAAAAATCTTGAAAAATTTGAAAATTATAAAGGAGGATCATTGAAGCACAATTTTTCCGACAATTTGGGGTTGAAAAATATTTGGTAAATATTTTCAAGTGGAGTCACTATTTTAATTAATAAATTTTCAAAAAAATTTATAAATTAAAAAAGAAAAAAGTTGAATATCACAATTTTTGAAAAAATGATATAATCCAAGATTATAATGAGTACAATCCAAGATTATAATGAGTATAATCCAAGATTATTATGAGTATAATCCAGATTATAATGAGTATAATCCAGATTACAATGAGCATAATCCAGATATCACTCAGTATAATCTGGATTATATTTGATATTATCTGAAATTTTTTTTACCACAGATTACACTGAGTATAATATGGGAGGATATGCAGTATAATTTTGTTCTTTCTGTGTACTTTCCCCACATGAGTAATAAAAAATAAATTTTTTAAATTCAGGACCAGCTGAGTGTTTATTCCAAGAGTCATATTTCGCGCTTATGAAGACAGCTTTGAAATCTGGAGGCCTTGTTTGCAGTCAAGCTGGAACAATTTGGTCCAACGACATGCAAGTTGAAAAAACATTGGGACACTGCAAATCAGTTTTTCCAGCCGCTTCTTATGCGTACACTTCAGTTCCGACTTATCCTACCGGACAGATTGGATTCGTGATGGGAAGTTTAGATCCTGTGAGTATTTTTTATTTTTTTATTTAAAATTTTACAAATTTTTTTTATTAATAATTCAAAATTTTTAATTTAGGACACAAAATTTGGAGAACCAGTTAAAGTATTTACAGAAAAAGAACTTGAAGAAATGAAACTTAAATATTACGATGACAAAATCCACAGATCAGCGTTTGTGCTTCCTAGATTCGCTGCCAAAGCAATTAAAAATTTGATTAAATAAATTAATTTAGAAATTAATTAAAAATTTATTAACTTTATTTCTTTTTATTGACAATTTTATAAGATATAATATAATATAATATAATATAATAATATATAATGATTAATGGTAAAATTTTTATAATAAAAATATATATAAGTAATAAAAAAATTAAAGTTAAATATTCCAGAAATAATTGTTTAATTATAAGACATCTGATAATTATTTCAATTAAATTATTAAAAAAAATTATTTTGTAAAAAATAAAAATAAAAAAAAAAGGATTTTATTTTATGAATTATTAATTTGTTTATTTTTAAAATTAAAAAATTACCGGATGTCTTTTAATTTTATCATGCTTAATTATTTTATATTTATAGGATTTAAGGCTTATTTGGCTGTTGTATTAAAAGTTATTAATAATTAATAATAAATGTGTTAAAAATATAATTGTGCTTGTAAATAAAATTTATTTGTTCATAATAGCTATATATTTAAATATTTTGACACAATGGCACTCTCAAATCTAAATTTTAAAGAAATAATTAGCTTAAAAAAATAATAAATTCAATTCCTGTGCATTTTATTTATAAAATAAAAATTTTCATTTTTTTTTTTGGCAGCTTTTTTAAGAAAGATATTATTTGGTGAATATTTTGATTACTTTTATAAATATATTAAAATTATTTATTTTTTTACGTTGTAAAAAAAATATTCAATTGCACATTTGTCATTTTTTTTGAGCTGGTGTTTTAAAAAATGCTTTTGTAGTTATTTCAGTCAAAAAAATTTTTTTTTCCAAATAATTTAATTATAAATAAATTCACCGGAAAAAAAATACTTGTTTTTGAAATAAAAATTTGAGATTCTGCGAGGAGCAACAATTACGAGGAAATTATTTAAAATTTTAAATATTCTTAATTTATTAATTAATTAAAAAGAAAAAAGGCAATTAGTAAAAGAAAAAATAGTTAATACAAGAGAAATAAGCAAATAAAAATAAAAATTAACCATGAAGCAATTAATCCTGCTGTTAATCATGGTTAGAAAATTAATATAAAATAAAATGATATGTTGCTTCTCTTGTTAATGTCTCGCGTTAACGAACTTAAAAATATAAATAAAAGAAATTAATTATAAGTTAATTGCTGATTCAAAAAATCAATTAATATAAATAAAAAAATAAAATGAAAATTAAGTTAGCCGACATTCAACAATTTTTGATTAATTAAAATTTGAAGTAAAATATATTTTTAAAAAATTGCACATATAATTTTTAAAATTTTCTACATGTGAAAATTTTTTAAAAATTATTTTTCAATAAAATAAAATATATAAATTTTTAAATGTCAGCTAATTTAATTATCATAAAATAAATGATTTTTATTTTTAAATTCAAATATTTTCCCGCCTTCATGCGCATGCGTTTGCGCAGATCTTAAAAGCTTTCTTTTGAGTTTTATTGTTATAATTATAACAATGGCGGCTCGGAATCTGTAACGGTCGGTCGGAAATTTGCGCGGTCAATTAATTAACTCATTAATTAATTAATCAACACCGCGATAAGTTCTGCGAATTTTTAATTGACTTTTCTGTAAATATTAATTTCTTCTTGATTATTTTAGTAGTTAAAATTTAGTTTTTATCTAAAAGTTTAATTGACATTTATTTATATTTAAATATATATATATTTATACTTTCATATATTCATTTAATAAAATATACAATTAAAAGGCAATTTGTTACTAAAGGCTAGTTCCGAAAGCACGGTTATTTTTCAGAATCTAAGGACACTTGAATATCTAGAACATCAAATGGTAAGTCTAAGGAAGTCCTCCAGGAGGTTCAATTGCTGTCTGGAAAATTACTTGCAATAAAAATGAAATTAATGATGGAATTTTTTTTTTTTTTTTTAATTAATTTCAATTGATTTAATTCTAGGTGGAAGTTCATCCGGTAACTCGTCGGAGTTTCATTGGTAATGTATAACCTTAAATATTTCTAAATTTTTTTGCGCAATAGGCGCCATTTTGTCAATAGACGCCATTTCATTGAAGTGAAAAAAATTTATCAGAGAGATTATTTTGAGAATTTTTAATATTTTTAATCAAATTAATTCTTGAGTCAAAAAATATTATTGAGTAAATTTTGGTTTGAAAATTTTTTTTTCATGGAATTTAATCAATAAATTGTTATAAAAAAAATTATTTTTTAATGACATTAAAGTTAGCAGTCACTTGACCCATTTTTAATTTTTTTTAACAAAAAAATTTGTTCCAAAAAATTATTTTAAAAAAGTAGGATTTTCAATTTTTCAAAATTATTTTTTGCCATAATTGATTTGTTAAAAAAATTTTTTTAAATTATAAAATCTCCGCTAAATTAATTTTCCTATTTTTTAAAATTTTTATCTGTAGAATTTTTTGGTTAAATTTTTTTCACAATAAATTAACCATTAAAAAAATCAAAAAAAAAAAAATTCGTATGTCTGGTAAATTCAGTATAATTTTTAAATCAAATTATTGAAATTATTTTGGTAATTATTTACAATTTTGGGCCATAACTAGGTGAAAAATTAACATTTAAAATTTTTTTTGATTCTGCTTGTTTTTACGACGCAGTTATGATAAAAAATGTCGTGGAAAAAAAATTGAAGACTTTGATAGCTTTTTTTGCCTTCAAAAGTTGAAAAAGATTTTGGCTCATGTTTTTGGATAAAATTTATATTTTATCTTTTTTTGATGTTTTTGATATATATATATATATATATATATATATCTTTGTGAAAAGTACATAACAAAACGAACAATTAAAAAAAAAAGTTGAATATCACAATTTTCTAAAAAATTTATAAATTTTTTTGAAAATTTGTTCAAATTGTTAAAATTGTGATAATCAACTTTTTTTTCTTTTAATTGTTTCCTTTTTCCGTATTTTTTTTTTTTTGACAAATTTTTTTGAAAAAAATCCAACCATCACTCAAAAAACTGCTCGAATTTTCCTAGACAACAGAACCTCCCAAAATTGTGCGTAAACTACCCTACCCTTAACCCTACTTATCATCAAACCTAAAAGACTTAGTACTAGACTCCTGATGCTTGGACATCTTCATCGTAACAGTTTTCTTCTCAATGATCTTCTGAGTCATGGAGTGCTTGGTACTCTTATGTTCAACACTGCCATTATCAAAGCCTCCTCTAAAACTGGTCAAATCACTGCCAGAATTAAACTCTCTCTGCTCAACAGTTTCATAATTCTCATAATTCTCATAATTAGTCTTAGGACTGAACACCTTGGTAGTAGTAGTGTTTTCAATCTTACCCCCAGGAAGTACTTTACTCTCAATATTCTTAAAAGTTTGACTCTGAGCAATCGGCTGCTGGAATCTCATTCCGTCAGACTTGAAGGTGCTCATGTGTCCGGAGTACCTTTCCGAATTGGGCTCATAGTACTCGGGAGACTTGCTGTAAAGCGGCTGCGGGGAAGTGTCAATGAACTTCCTGGACAACATGGGAGACTTGGCCGTGGCAATTT
Source organism: Cotesia typhae (assembly GCF_013202065.1). Taxonomy (NCBI): domain Eukaryota; kingdom Metazoa; phylum Arthropoda; class Insecta; order Hymenoptera; family Braconidae; genus Cotesia; species Cotesia typhae. Next base: position 697,042 of record NW_027423744.1, read on the forward strand.
GAGAGGTAGCGGGGGGAAACGGGCCCTCTAGTGGCAAAGATTCGTAGCTAAGAACATCGCGTTCCTGGTTGATCTTCCGCTCGATGGAGCTGTACTGAGCTGGTGAGTCCGCGGAGGAGTTAATCGTCGAGTAGTCACTGTACTTCCCCCTGGAGTCCAAAGAGCCGTAGTGACTCTCCGGCAAGGACTTGTACGAGTCCTTCATCTTCCTTTCTAACGTCGACTGGGTGGAGTTTACCTTCTCAGGACTCACCAGGTTCTGCCGGTCGTTGATGATCTGGGCGATCTGGTTCCCTCTAGAAGAGTCTCTTTCGTACCTCGAGGAGTAGCTCTCATAGCCGCTTTGGTCCGCGTCGTTTTCAGTGTCAGAAAAGTCAGGTTTGTTTTTGTACTTCGCTTGACGAATCGCAGTGAGTCGACCACGAGCTTCCTCGAGCTCCTTTTCAATTCTCAGGACCTCAGACCGGGCGTTTATCTCCTGAGCGATTCCTCCAACCATTCTTTTGTTCAAAACAAGGGACCTTTCTTCTTCTTGCTGGATCGCTTGTTGCGCAGCTCTCACCAGATTGTCGGTAGCGCGCTTCACTGCATTGCCCGCCGCTTGGAGGCGCTTGGTGCTTTCGCTGTCAGGGTCTGCTTTTACTTTGCAGGCCACTAGCAATTGCGCTGTGCTACTGGCGACTTGTTTTGCACTGGAGATCAACTTTTCTTCGCTGCTCACTCCCTGGACTAGCGCGTTTGCGGATTCTACCAGACTGTGGGTTGCAGCTGCTACTAAACGAGCCGCGGATATTAATCCTTCAGACCATTGGCCGTCGTCCGAAGATGTCAGTGGAGTTCGGGATACTTTTCCTGTTGTTATTAACTCTCGCTGGGCGGCGCTAGCGGCTTTTATTAACGCTGATGTTGCAGCGGCAATTGATTTTGCGGCTTCCAGGATCATTTCGTCAAAGTTCATGTCCTCGCTGGTTTCCTGAAATTTTTTAAAACAATTTTGGTAAAAGTTTATAACTGTCTACAACAGAACCCCGTTTATGAACTGAAAAAAAAAAATTTTTTTTCCACCCAGAATACAAAAAATTTTTATTCAAGTTTTTTTATATCCAATATATGTTTTTTAATATAAAAAAAACTGGATTTTTCGTTTGTTTTTTGAAAACCGAGTTTTTTAAAAACAACTATACTTTTTAGTAGAAGAAAAAACTTTGGAATTCCCCACATAGGAATACCATTTTCATTACTGAAGGGAAAAATTTCCTAGGTAGAAAAAAACTTTTTTTTCAGTGATCAGATTTTAAAAATTTTTTTCGAGGTTCTACTGTAATTATAATCTTACTTGTTGATGATGAAAATTCTGATCACCTTATTAATATGTTTGATTCCTGGTCGATTTTTAATTAACAACCAAGAATATCAAACATATCTTAAGGTAATTCAGCCTCCAATTTAATTGTTTACATAAATAAATAAAAAATGAATATCAAATTACCTGAATACTTCTTCTAGGCCGTAGACTGGCCAATTTTTTAGCAGCAGCATCAATACTGGCTGCAGCTCCTAGAAGTTCATTTTCAGCAATGACGGTTGGATCATCAGGATCAACCCAATCAGCTCCTTTGAGGAGTTCCGCGACAGCCACTAACTCAGTGACACTCTGAGCAATTTTTCTTGAAATAATCGGGAGCGCATGCTTAGCGTCGCCAGTTCTTGAAGCAATCTGTAAAATCGCTTGCAATAATTCGCGGTAATTCATGGCTACATCATGACCTGCTTGGAGAGTTCGATCTCTAAGATCCGGAGTTTCGGCACACTGATAAGCGGCTGACTTGCAAATCACCAACATGTCGCTGATAGATTTACGGCCCATGTTTGCAGCAGCTATTATATCATCTTGTTTGCAGCTGTTGCCTGCAGCGACTGCTTTTGCGGTTGAAATTGTGATGCTTTTGGTGCATCGTACCAAATCTTCTGGCGTAACATTCGGTCGTTGGAAGTCTGGGGTGTTAAGAGCCCGAATTTCTTGACCAATTGCTTCAATAGTCGACTCCAGGGCTCGGGTTCCTCTGGTGTGTTCGTCTTCGACCGCCTTTACTGTCTTCAGCAATGACGTCACATTGGTCACCATCACCTGTTGATAAAACGGATGTTAGTTGGCGTTTTTGATACTACTTTACCGACATTTAATAGCGTTGTGGTTAATTGGTACTCAAGCCCTGAAAGAAGCGTTAATTTAAATGGTTAATCAATTATTTGTGGACAATTAGTGACGTCTAGGGTAATTTTATTACTGTAATTGTTGTAATTCATTGTGAAAGGATCAATTGGGTCTGTTAGTCACGATCCTGAGCCAATACTTCAGGTTAGGAACACAACAATCTAGAAATTGTATCTAGTACATACCTAACCACTTCCGTACAAAGGTTCTAATTCTAGAGGGATTATAGAGCTTTTTTAGTTTTCGATGGTTTTATTTATGCAAATGACGTACAAATGTTTGATATGTATGGCTTGTAGAAAAGATTCATTTATCGCAAGGATTTTTTAATATAAATTGGCGTATTTTGGTCGAAAAAATCGTTTTTTAGGGTTGTTGAAAGAATTTAGAAACACGATATCTCTAGAACAAATCAACCGATTCGAAAGTTTGCTACGGAAATCGAAAAAGCTTATCAAGTCACAATTTTTACTATCGACGATTTAATTAATCAATATTTATACAAATTTTATTCATTAATATTTAACTGTTGCCATGTTAACCGTTGCTAAAATGGTTACCATAGCAACGAAAAGCGGCAACAATGAAAATGTCACATCAACTTTTTAATAGAGAATTTTGAACCGCAATACATAATTATCTTAATTATTTTTAGATTAACTTTAATTAAAAAAAATAGAAAAAATAATTTGAACAGTCTAAACCGGGAATCGAACCCGGATAATTTAGTTCCACATTAAAAACTCTTTATCGGTTGATTGGTTAAAGTGTTATCGTGTATCAAAATACTCTCTTGGGGATGAAAAGAGCTCTAAAATATTTAACTGGGATAAGACTAAAAAATTTGGAAACACCGGATAGTAATTAAAAGGCCAAAATTCTACATGAGCAGCAGAAGATCGGACGTGCGTTGCTTAGGCTGATTGGTCTCTGATGAAGATCGGAGGCGCATGAGTTCCTCTTCTTGATCGGAGACAATCCACTCAGACTCAGAGCCAGCAGTGTCGCTCGCCAATGGGAAAATCTGTTGGTGCAGCTGCCGCTCAACTACCTGATAGCAGCCAATTGGCCAAAAATCCGTCGTTTCAAAATCAAAGTCCACCGTTACTTACTTTTTAAACATTAATTATACATCTTTTATTACTTAAAATAAGCAATCACGCTTATACGAATTTAATCTACGCATTCCGTAACAAAATAATTATAATTATCTACCAATTTTCGGCATCACACAACAGAAAACCAAAATTTACCTCGGTGGACTTTAATATCGACGAATTTTTGTATCGATTTTCGTCTCTGACCGATTTTTATCTCTATTCAGGAAATTTCGATAACTTTTTACTGTAAAGGCCATCAAAGTCTAGTGTAAAATCTCATCTAGTCAATTAAAGTCCACCCACAAAATTAATCAAGCATGTTACGGATTAATTTTTGTTAATTAGAAGCTATTGAATGAATTTACGCAGAAACAGTAATCATTGCTGAAAGCAGTCATTCAGTCAAAATTCTACTATGCGCGATCAAAAGTAATGTAGGTATTACTTTGCTGTATGGTACTGAGTTCATGAATATAAAAATAATGTAAATAATGATATGTCATGATGTAAATTTTACTATATTTATAGTACTGAGTCCTGTGCTGTCCAGTACTCAATTGCAAGTAATTTCTACTTTTATTTAGTAAGTTAGCTAGCGTTGGATTCGAGTTTGCCCCCCATGCAGCACAGTAATAGTTACTTATATTACAGTATAGTTCGCGTTACCTTTCTCTAATGTAAGTGCTACTAGACTATGACGTCTTATGGTCATAAGACGGCTAATATATTGAACGATTATCGATTCTTATTAACTTTTATAGTAAAAATAAAAAAATTATAAAACATTAATTACTTATATTGCCGTCAATAGTTAAAACTGTAACTTAATAAAACTGATTTTACATCAACTAATTTTTTTTAACTATTAGAAAATTATTTGATTTTATTTCTGTTAAAAATTATTTGTTTTTATTTAAAAATTTTAATTGTAATTTTTTAATTTATTCAATTCATTATCCAAATTTAATTTAACGTGTCCATTATCTGAAAGCAGGCCTTTAAACTAAGCTCAGTAGGACTGACTAATTTTTTAAATGCCATACATTTTATTCAGTATAGTAATGGTTACATTGCTGGCCTGACTATATTTACTTTTTGATAAAGTATCAGTTACTTTATTTTTTAAAGTGATACCAAACAAAAATTAACGTCACTACTGCAAAGTAATCAGTTGTCGGCTTGTGTAGTAGTAACAACCATACTTTTCAGATCGTGTGTAAGATTATTTAATTGAAATTTTTCTTAACAATTCTAGCAAAACTAAAATATTAAAAAAAATTTTTTTTACTCTTACATGTAGCCTAATAAAGCCGCATATAACCATAGAAAATTTTCGACAGGGATACAGAAAATATTGATCAGAAAATTTTGTAGTTATCAAGATCGTCAAGATAGTAAAGCTCTATGAGCCTAAAACTCTGACTGAATGACTGTCTATGCGCTAATAATTACTGTAAATTGTGTAAAATAAGAAATTAATGACCCTGCAATCACTGTTATAAAAAACTAGATTAGGTTAGGTTAAGGTTACAACAAACTAAAGAAAAAGAAAGGTTAAACTAACCTTAGCAGAGTCTTTAAGATGCGCCATACTGGGATCATTGATAGGTTTACCGCTAGCAGCCTTAGTAGCGTGAATAAGGTCCCCCAATGCGGAAGCAACATCGCGAACTGCATTGATAAGCATCACCTGAGCTTCGGCATTCTGACTGCCAAGACTAGCAGCTCCATACTTAACAACTTCCGCGAGCTGGACAATGGTAGAAACGGCGTTCTGAGCCGCTACCGCAAGTTGCTCTTGAGAAGAAGCAGCTCCAGCCACCAGAGTCTTGGTGTCCTCCACCAAAGCCTTGGCTGTCTTCAAAATATTTTCCCGATGGTCTGCAAAGGTGTCTCCTTCGTTCTCCGCGTGCAAAGTTCCAGCAGTTGCGAACATGATAGTAGTGTCCAGATCACCAATTATGCCAGACACAGTGCTAGCAGCATTGATGCAAGCTTGAGTGCCTCTGGAGCCAGCTTGCAAAGCAGCCAGCACCTGGGACACCCGTTCAGTTACGATCTTCCCGTAGCTCGAAACTTCTAACTGCGCTAAGGAGTCTCCAGGCGAAAGTTGACAGACTCCGGCTGCACGGACAATGTCAACGCAAGCTCGTCCTAAATCCTGGACTCCGTTTCTCAAACGCGCGGAAACATCAGCGTTAGCAGCAGCTGCTGAAGCTCCAGCAGTGTCTCGCGCCAGTTGGGTGTATTTGTGCGAAATGTCAACAGCCAGCGGGCCAAGACGAGCTGCATCAGTGCTGGATTTTGTGCACATCTCTTGTGCCAGTCTTGCAATTTCTTTTGCAGCTTCTACCATGCGTGTCTGATAGTCTACGTAAGAGTCCACGCTGTCAGTAGAGATCCTGGTCTCATCCAATCTCACCATTGCGCGTGAAATCGTCTCAATCAGTCCAGTAACTATACCATGAGACGTCGAGATAGTTTCCAAAGTGCATTGCAGCTCCCTAATTGCGTCTTTGGTGGATTCGATGCTATCATCCACTTCAGCATGCAAAGCAGCAGACTCGGAATTCCCACCAGTTTCCTTCGCCACACAAACTAGCTGCAGCGCAGTTTCCGTTACCGTTTTAGTCTGATCCAACAAAACAGTCTGTTGCTTGGAGTTTACCATATTCGAAGCAGCGCCAATAGCCCCAGCGACCAAGCGCTCGCAGGAATTAGCTATCTGCTGCGCAGAGTATCCAATATTCTCAGCTTCATACTTAGCAGCAACTCGAAGAGGTTCCAATTTATCTTTAAGATCATCAGCACACCTCTCCATCAAATCAATGAATCCTTCCTGCGAATTTTCTTTTCTCGGGACTAAATTCTGGGAAACCGCACTTAGAGTCGCATCATCCAGTTCCTTTATCCTCGCCACCAATTTTTCAATCGCTAAATCGCAGTCCTCGTGTCCCGGGCTCTTCTCTCGAATCGAAGCAACCAGAGTCTTGATCGACTCGCTGACATTCTTGCTATGATGAGCTAGAAGCTGCCAAGTCGGCTCATCTTTTGGACTAGCTTGCAAGCTTTTGGCGGCTTGGACCATCGCACAAGCTCCATCTATGATCGCTTTCTCAGGCCCGGTTATAGTTTCCTGCACCTGCGTGGTTCTTATGTACTCGCTGCAGCCCGCAAAGGCACAAAGATTATCAACCGCGTCCAACAAAGGTCTGGTAGCTTCTGCACATTTTTCGCGATTAGTTTCGCAATACTCGCGGTCCAGGGTCTTGATTTCCTTTACCAAATTGGCAGTAGAGTTAGCTACGTCTTTCGCTGACTTAACGTAGTGTCTTTTCGCTACTGGATCATTAGTCCTACTGGAAGCGTGTCTACAAGCGTTGCAAAGTGCGCTGGTATGCTTCGCAATCATTGTCGCAGCTTCTAGGATCTGTTGCTTGGAACTGGCTGGACTGATCAAGCTTTCGCAGCCCATGTGAATAGCTTGAGCCGCTCTAGCGAACAAAGTTTTGTCGACAACAACTTCCTCTACTTTAACAATCTTCCTTCTAAGCGTCGGCGTGGTAGCAGCTGTTGTAGCGATTCTCAATTCCTCTGCAGCGCTCTTCAACTGGTCCTGAATCCTTGAATCGTGAGGACTACTCGCGCATTGACGAGCCGCTTCGACCATCTTAGCGGTAGCATCTGCCAGAGTTTTAGCAGCAGCCAACAGACGGCGTTGCTGTTCCGTGTCGGTTTGACGCTCGGCTTCACCTTTGATGCTTTGGATCAACTGGGCCGTAGCTTGGCCTACGATTCGCGCTTGTCGGACCATTTCTCCAGCGTCTCCGCTGGAAGAAAACAGTTTTTCAGTAGCGATGATGATAGTTTCGACGGCTCCATCGTGGATTGTTTCTTTAGCACGCTCCGCGGTTTTCGTCGCGGTGTGAATGTGATTCAGGAGGTCGTTCAAAGTGCGGCTCACTTCAGTAGCTGCTGCGCGGAGCTCCTTCAGCAGGTTTTCGTCGTTGCAGGTTTCGTTGCAGACACCAACCAAGTTTTCTACCGCTCTTGTAACTTCACGAACTGCGTTCATCAGTTGGGCTTGACACGCTGGAGATTGCAAAGTTGGAGCTACTACTTTTGCGCAAGCTACCAATTGGGAAGTCGCCAGAGCACATTGAGTAGCTGCTGAGATAACTCTGTTCTGGGTTTCGGAGTCTTCGCAAGTAGCAGCGATGTTACGGGCTTTTAAGACTAAAGCAGCTGTGGTGTTAGCGACGGCTTTAGCTAAGGCTAGCAGGGTGTCTTGCAGTTCTCGGTTTGAGTCGTTTTCTTCGCCGATAGTGGTCAGCACTTGGTGAGACGCTTCACCTACTCGTGAGGCTGCGTTAAGGAGGTTCTGTCGTGGCTGGAACATGAAAAGTGTTAGATTTAATAACTTTAATTTAATTTAAAAATTCTTTTCTTGAATCAAGTTAAATTTTTTAATAATTATTCACGAATATAATGAAAGAAATATAATCCAGATTATAATGAGTATAATCCAGACATCACTCAGTATAATCTGAATTATACTAGTTACTATCTAAAAAAAAAAAATTCGCCACAGATATCACTGAGTATAATCTGGGATGATATTCAGTGTAATCTTGTTTTTTCCGTGTAGGGCGGAAAATTTAAGTTTTGAACAAAATACTGGGATGTTTTTCGACTTCGTAAATTGATTCTTTTATTTTTGAATTTAATAATCGAAAAAAAATAAAAGAATTAAAAGATCGAAAGTTAGAACTTTGAGATAAACACTTACCTCTTTAGTCTCAGGTTCCGTAGCCTTTAGTAAATCGGAGAAGGCAGTACAAAGTTTCCTCGCAGCGTCTAGCAACCTGTCTCCTGAAGTATCGTCTTCCATTAGAGCAGCAATCATCCTGACCCCTTTAGTCATTTCAGGAAGATTGGTAGCGATTGTAGAAATTGCCTCCCCGACTGCGGTGTGATCAACCTCTTCTGCTGACCCGGATGTTAAAGTTACCACCTGGGCAGTCGCGGCGTTCATTTCTGCGATCTGGGTGCCCACATTCTGCTTGTGAGTGACCATCGTTTGGGCGATCCACTTCAAAGAAGCAGGGTCATTCCCTAATTCTGGAAGCTGGGCTTTGCTTGTTAATTCGCTTTCCGCTATGTGGATTATCTCGTGTCCGGCAGAGATTGTCGATATCAGTGCGCGCTGAGGCTCCGACAACACTGAAGTTACTTTCGTTTTTTGTACCTATGACAAACTTATCATTAATTCTCTGGTTCTTTCTTATTTGTTATTTTAATTAATTTGTTTTTTAGTAAACACGTTTTTATTGACAGCGTTTTCCAAATTTTAATTAATTTTTTACGAGATAAATTTTTTTAGTCAATGTGAACAAAATTTAGTAATTTGAATTTTTAATGCCATGTTACCTACTTTTTGTCCGCAATAGAAGTCGCCTAGCATGAAAAAAATCGAATTGAATAATTTATTAAAAACCCGTGATTTTTATTATAATTTTAATTATGATCAAGAATATTTTAAGGCTGCCAACAATTAATTAAAGCTAAGAAACCTTGTATAGTTATTTTTTAATAAATAGAAGGTTTCTTTCGAAATCATGCATAGAAATAGTCGTTAAAAATCTTGCGACACCTTTTTTTGTTGAAATTTAGGCACCCAAGATTTTTAAATTAATTAGGGTTGCAAATTTTGTGAATTTTTACAATTTGACTCAGGAAAAAAAATCTTTAATCAAGAAAAATATTAAAAAATGGGGTCAACGATTTTAATTTTCATTTTTTTGAACCAAATTTTTATTTGACTTTAGTGATATTTTTTTTTGAAAAATATATACAAAAATGAACAATTTAAAAAAAAAAGTTGAGTATCACAATTTTAACAAATTTATAAATTTTTTAAAAAATTGTGATATTTAATTTTTTTTTTAATTGTACAAAAAAATTTTTCAGCTAAGTAATTTCTTCCAAATTATTTTCTTGATTTAAGATTTTTTTCTTAACTTAAATTAATTCTTTTATCAATGTAGTGATAAATGTAGGTATCCAACATAATTTAATTATAAAATTTTTTTTATAAAATCAACAAAAAAAATGATGAAAAATTTAAATTTACGACCAAAAACTGCTAATTTTGCAACTCTGAATTTTTTTCCAATAAAAATTCCTTACCATAGGTGGCGCATGTGCAATATTGACTTGTCCGCTGATGGTTGTGTACTGAGCACTTCCCATATGTCCTGTTCCATAGGGTCTTGCTCCTGTAAGATTTTACCATGCAAAAGCTCAAATTATAACATCATAAGAATAAGGATGCTCTTACGCAAAATTAAGTACCAAATTTAAATATTAAAATTGATGTTTTTAAAAGTTCATAAAATTATTACAAATATCTAGATAATAGCGCAAGAAGATCCTTAATCAAAATAAAAATAAATCCGCCTTTGTCTGTCCTGTAAAAATACTCAACTACGGAACACACAAAGCTCAACTTTTTGAATTTACAGCGAAAATTGCAAGTGCTGTACAAGTTAAACAGTTGTATCAAGCATAAGTTTCCAATTGCTCGTTAAATTGTGGTTTGAGGTTGTAATTAATGGTCATAATTTTTATGATAATGAGTTAATAGGAAACTCGAGCTTGATATATGCTCTAAACAGTGGATACTTCAATAAATACGTGATAAATCGATGATTTTTGCTTACCGTCACCGCCAGCTCTCATAACTGCTGGTATCGCTACTGAAACAGCTTCAACGCTTCCTTTTCCCACATTGTTAGTCTCATGTTGCATTATCGTCGCTCTGAAAATAATGAAATTGAAATCTCTTATCAAACATACTTCACTTTTGTTAAATTTAGGAATTATAACTAAAACTGATTCTAAATAACTGATCAATTGCTAACAATTCAGCTATGTATTTTTCTCGGTGTATACGTAGGAATTCTTCCATTTTGCTGACCTTGCGCAATTGATATTGTTAATTGATAGTTAATTATCGAGCTAAAGTGATTTGAAGAACTAATCGAACCAATAAATAGTGTCTTGATAACTTTTATTAAAATAAAATATAATTTCTATTTTTTAAAACTATTTTTGAAGGTTAAAATTTGTTTTTACTAAAAATCCGTCACTGATTAGAATAGTTTTTAAATTTTGATTTTTTTTTTTCAATGTAGTTTTTCAAGCAATTTATAGAGCTAAAAATTTCCTAAAAACTTACTTGAGCGGAGAAACACTATCTTCAACCATAGTAGACCCTTCATCTCCTTCAATACCAAAATGATCCTTAGCCTTCTGCTTCTTGAGGATGATATCAATATACCCAGCAATAAGCTGGAGAATTTGCTCAGCTTCGGTGGTCTGGACACTGTAGTATTGGTCAGAATAGTCTCCAAAGTCGAGAGTGAAGGTGTTAGGTGAAGCTCCCCATCTCCTGACAGTGGTCAGCGGCCATGTTTTGAGGATCTCCTTGGTCCTCTCATCGAGCCTGAGGACCGAGTCTTTAGTGACACCCAGCAAACGCGGGACTAGTTTGTTTTTTCCCACCATCTTCTCCTTGACCAAGAAAAAGGTGACCCCGTAAGTGCTGAGCGATCTTGCAGTTTTAGTGTAGAGGACCTTGGCATCCAATTCTGACAATCCGATGTGTTTTTTGTGCTCAGCGAAGACCTTCTTTTCAATTCCTTTAACTTTGGCGTAGGATTGCGGAAGAAATTCCTTCAAATCGAGGAATCCGGGCTTGTGCTTGTCCTCTTTGTGGTCACCGAACTGGATTTGGCACTGGATCCCTGCAAAAGTGCAGGCTTTTTCTTGCGTCACTGGATGAGTACCATCCAAAATGGCGTCTCGTGCTTGAACATAGAGTAGGGATAACTGAACGGGATCGCGGCTGTCGATGTTCTGATCCGAGAAAAAGTATTTCCGTCTCAGTAAAACGGTTTCCGCTTCATCAATTCCTTGTTCTCTGAGCGTCTTGCTGGGGTCGACCCAGTTCATCTCATCGTCTGTCTTGAGCTTCTTCCGTAGTTGGTCCATCTTCGCATCCCGCTCACCCTTGTCTTCCTTGCGTCTTTTGAGTGTCAGGGTCCCAAAGTTCCCAGGTTTTTGGTTCTCAGAGTCGTCGTCCACGAATTCGCGAACCAAAGAGTACTCGTCGTGGTTAGTGATCCCGATTTTTGTACAAATCACCACCATAAGGTTCGCCACTGGCTGACTGTCGTCCACCAACAGGGTTTTGAGAGTTCCGTCCAACATGCGGACTCTTAATGTCCGCAGCTTTCGACGGTACTCCAGTAAGTCGCCGTTTCGCAGGATATAGTAGTCTAGGTTCCTACCGGGCTCCAACCAGACTCCTTTTTTGGCGTCTTCGTCTGCCAGGAAAAGCCCATAATCTTTGGCTGAAAAAAAAAATCTGTTATTAATCTTCTAAACTACTAGAATTCGGTATTTCTTCCCAAAGCTTGATCAGAATTTTGATTTTAAATAAAAAAAAAATTTTTTTTTTCTGATAAGTTAATTACATTTCTCTTCTATTATTCTAAAAATGGAAATTGCCGCCAATATATAAAATATATGACAAAATTAATAAGAGTCATTTTACTTAAGCAGTTAATTTTCCACATCAAAGGTTTCTCATAATTTTTTTATACCTTCAATACCTCCAATATTTTGCTCAAAATTTAAATTTCAAATTTTCCTCCTTGAAACTAAATTCGTCAAAATCAAAACGCATTTCTCCTTCTCCTTATTTGATAATATTCTCGGTAACTCGATTAATTAACAGTCTAATTATTGGAAGTAATCTACTTACGTTGTCCCATGTTGCTCGCTTCAGCCAATTTCTCTCTTATAATACGGCACGCATCAAACACCGACGTGCTAGGGTCGAATTGCATCATCTTGGTGGCATTCTTTTCCGGAATCGAAATTCGCAGCGATAAAGTCGACATCGTGGCTGGTAATGGTGCTTTTTGTTTGCTAAAACCTCCAGAGTCAGTTGACTGCAACAGAAAAATTAAAGTTTTATTATTTCTATAAAAATCAAGTCAAATTTTTTTTTCTTATCAGTAATAAGATCGAAAGATTCGAGAAGGTTATAAAAACCAAAGCAACAAGTAAGTTAAAGTCGAATAGTATTTAATTATCCAATTAAAAGGATCGTTTGCAACAATTAATTTTATTTCGGTTGATGGCGTCGGCGTAGGAAATCGATGCCAATTTATTTTTAACGAGTTTCTGTGCTGAAGAGGAAAGTTTTCCGTCCTAGAAAATCTTCGGGGATCTTCAGAGTGCATGTATGTATGCATAGAATTCATAACATGTTCCATGTTATACGCTGCATGGCGTAATAGACGAGACAATTAAGAGGAACTGCAATAGTAACGATGATGAAGCCCCTGAGTTAAAACTTGTGAATCTATATATCGATCTAGTCGGCATCCAGTGGCTTTGGGTTGCATTTAGTTCCGTTGAATTAACCCAACGGTCTGAGAGCATACACAGCTGCATGTCTGACGTCTGTGTTAACATTAGTGTATGCAGACATTAGACAAGGGTAATAAGAATAATACACAACAAGAAGGCTTCATATTTACATCTTTTTATTCTGGCATTGTGCGCCTTTTCCTGTTTCTTTCTTGGTGTGTGCATCTTGCATGGCCACGAGGGGAATTTCGGGTACCGGGCGAAGGATTATGGTCTGTAGGGCCAACGCAAGCTGGATTTATTAGTTTTCACCCTCAGGTATGCTAGGCTGAGAAAAGAAAAAGGAATGTATTTTGAATTATACCGATATGATGCAATACTTTGAAAATTAAGTTCTTTTATAGAAAACTTTGATCGAATATTTAATATATTTATGATTGTTTAAACATCCTCATTGAGGGGCTTAGAGTTTCATTTTTGCTTCAAAATTACAGAGTTTGTTCGAAGTTCGGGTAAACAAACGATTATTCTTCACACATCAGCAGAATTTCAATTCGAAAGACATTGCATACTCTCAAAAGCTTTCAAATCAGCAGATCTAGTGATAAAAATATTCTTCATGGCTCTCACTTCTAAGGACCAATTCCGCAGAGCCAATTGGCGCCCAACCGTTTAGTCAATTCTGATTGACAGATCTAGATTCTATTTTCCTTATTAAAATCTCACTTCTCTTTTCCTTTCGAAAAATTTAAACTTGAATTTGAATGAACTGAACTTGAAAGTTTTGATCTTTAGTCAAGCTTAAAAAAAATTTTACTGTTTTCGATCTACTGCTATCTAAAGAGTTTTTGATTTGTTTTCTGTTTAAATAATCTGGGCGTTGAAATAGTTGAACGACTATCTTGTTTAGAGTGCTTTTAATAAAACTGGGCCAAAAAAATTGATTTGTTTTTAATCTGATTAATCTGTAATTGAACTTTCTGTTTTGTTTTTAAACTTCAATCAAAATTTTATGCTATTTTTGATCGAAAATTCGTTAATATAGTATTTTTACGGAGAGAGAAAGTAAGATTTATTCTGGCGCTTCAAAAGATTTTGACTCTAAATGTCTGAATGATAAAAGTAGACTAAAGTTGGCCCGGATGCAATCAAAAACAGCCTGACAATCTGACTAAATAATTCGATTTTAATCTGGAGACTATCGATAACAGATTAAATAAAATACTGAAGATAGTCTTGAGATAGTATGACGGTAATAGCACGCAAAAACAGACTAAATTTATCTGTAAGATAGATACACAAAAATTGAATCAAATCAATCATCAAAAATTGTCATTTGTTCCAAAACTGTTGAGATTTTTTTAACCAGGATGATAATCTTTTTTAACTAACTATAATTACACACAATAACTATTAATTATCTTAAAATTTAGTTTCAATTCTAGCTTTTTTAAGCATAGAAGTCAAGAGCTTGATTTAAATTTAAAGGATAATATACTGTTGAAAGCAGCATAATTTCCAGCAAGTATTCAATAATTCACAACATGGATTCCGAAAAATATCACTATAAAATATTGACGATTAGAACAACTGCATTGAGTAACATTAATGTATTCAATTTGAAATTAAGTTACTTTCAGTAACCGTAATAAAATTTCCAATTTTTATTTTTTTAATAAAATTCGAAACAAATTCTATAAATAGTCTATTTAATTAGTAAAATCCGGACTAATAAAAATAAATCGCTCCAGTCTCCAATTAAGCAGTTTAGTCCCTTCTATCCCTGGTGTCCCCAGTCTCCAAAGTGTCCCAAGATCCAGCACAACAATTTAAATTCGTATGCTTAGACACGTGCCACCGTATCTTACTCACAGAGCAAATGACTTTACCATACCGGGTGGCTTGACACTACACAGAATGAAGACACTTTCATTACTCCTCCGATTTGCATAACTATTCGCCGAAGAAAATGAATAAAGTGACCATACTTTTACTCAAATTAAAACCCCTTATGCTTTTCCATCTCTAAATTCCTTCACCATCATTCCTTACGAGATATAGTATAGGTAGAGGGTCAACCTGGTACACAACATAAAAGCCTCTAGATAATTGCGCAGTTATGTCGGGCTCAAGTTGAGGGTTGGAGTTTTGGGTGTCAGAAATACGTCAATTATCTGAATTTTTTCCGTCGTCGCCCGCTGCTTTGTGGGTTGCATTATTAGCGATCGTAGATACCTCTATAGTGTAGTTCAATATAGCATACTAAGAGGATTCAGCTTCAGTGCAGTAAACTTGAGTTGAGTATCGCAAAGTTGGCACGGTGACACAGACTACAGGCTATCGGAGGCATAAATTTCGCGCAAGTATCCACGCCAATGGAGAAATACTTTGTATGTCTGTATCCTCCATCCAGATACTGTATTGTAGACTGTACATTGTACTAGTCGTATAGCAATACACCCTTATATTAGAAGTGAGGTTGCCAGGCAACGCCGGCTCTCACTGTGTCAAACTCAAGCACAACCGATCCCCATTTTCTATCCCCTTCAACGAATTTACCTTCATCCACTTTCTCTGCCTCTCACGTTTTATATTATCTGTACTTTTATATCATCTGTGTGTGTGTCGAAGTCTACCTCACTCGATTTTCACGCAATTCAATCCTACTATCGCCTTTGCAATCGATTTCTCTTTTTTCTTTCAGTTAAATCACCATTTTTCGCTCCAAAAAATACGGGTGAAATTTTTGCATAAATAAAAGCTACTGAACTGAAAATTTCGAGCATTTATATAAATTTTACAGTTTTTTTTGTTTATTGAAGTCGCTTTTATGTAAAGAATAGAAAAAAAGCATAAGAAACAACAATTTTGTGACTTAGAACAAGAGCGGCCATTACGCGTCACTTTTCGGATGTCGGTAAGGTAGAAATGAAGTATCGGTCATCGGTAATTGATGTTAATCGTGAAGCGTTGTAAATTTTTGATCAAATTGCTTATTTTTTATCATTTATTGCGATTAAATTCAATTTTTTACTCACAAATAGCTGCGTTAAAAATTTTTTACGGTTTTAAAAAAAATTACGGTGAATTCTAGTTGCAAAAATCTTTAAACATCAACAGACGGTAGAGTTACGTAAATAGTACTGTATTTATCTGATAAATTAAAAAAAAAAGAATTTTTTTTTTTTGGAAAAATAGAAGTTTTTTGCGCGGAAAAGCTAATCAGAATTTTTCAGGAGGTTAAAAAGAATAAAAAGGTAATTTATGGTCAGCAACTCCTCCGGGAGTGACAACCCAAGCGAGATAAAAAAAACCTAAGTCAGTGAACGCTGAGAAGAATAGCCAAGTCAGTGAGATAACACGAGTAATGCGGTATTCTGGTGGGAAATTAAATCACTGGCAGGTTCCGACAGACTAACCCTCATTCTGTCGACTATCTGCACTAAACTTTATTCCTTTACCTTCACTCGACCCAATTTATGTTTCAATTTAATCACCTGGCTCCCGAGAACCCAAACTAAATGTAATTTAGTCCCAATAGAGAGCCAAAAAATTTAAAACTCAACAATTGCACTCAACAAACAGAATCTCTCAGTAACGAAAGTCGAAAATTTTTAAAATGGTGCCGATTCATCGAGGCATTGATTGCGACCCTTCACGATTATTCACGGCTGAATCGGATCAACGAACTAACCGGTGAATTTGTATCACGTCGTGGTTCCCTTTGTGTACATAGTCCTCTTCTTATTCTTATCTGCACCCTCGGTGGAAAATCGATCGCTCATTTTTAACTTTGCTCTGATGGATTTGTTTGGATTTAATAAATTTTAGAATCGGAAAAGAAAGGCTAGGAATCACTGAAGGTTTTACCACATAAAGTAAAAGTCGATTTAAACCGTGTAAATTTTTTAACTCTGTTGATACTGAAGATTTATCAAATAATTTAGTACTTAGTTCCGTGTAACCGTTTATAAATTACTGGGGTAGATATTTAACTTAAAAGTGTCTCATTATGAGTGTAAAACTTTAGTTAGTTTCCCAAGCGTCACAAAAAATTATTTTTTGGAAGATTTTATCGATTAAGAAGTCAAAAATTAATAATTGTCAACAAAATATTACCAAAAAATTTTTTTTCCACTTGGATTTGAGTTTTTTAATAAAAATTAATATATAATTGTCCGTAAAAAATTTTATTCAAACGTTAAACTAGTTGTCGCTAATTTAAAAGAGTTTTTGCCAATAAATGTTCTTTTATTCAATTTAAGGACGTTTATCGGCAAGAAAAAGACACCAACAGATTATGGGGCTTGATAAAATATATTAATATGTCGTAAACATTTACAGAAAAATAAATGTATTACTTTATTGAAATATTTTAATAAATAAATCGGCTATTATTTATCGATTTTTAAATATAGTTTCATCGTAAAAATTAGAATATTGACAACTTTTATACACAGAAAAAAAAATAAACGAATCAAGAAAATAATTTGAAAAACTTTCTTGATTTGAGAAGAATCTTAAGGACGTTTATAGACAAGAAAGACACCAATAGGTTATGGGTATTGGTTTCCTTTTCACGCACTAGTGCTGCCTCTTTTTACAGACTATCGCTCACTTCCATTAACGTAAAATATCGAAAGTCACTAACTTCAAACATTTTTATAAAAAATTAACTATACTGCTCGTTTATGTTATTTTTGATGAATAATACTTGTTACATCTTTAATTAATTCTTTTCACTTTTATAAAATAATTCTGAGAAAAATATGGCGATTTTTAATCGCAAATATTTCAAAATGTACTACCTTAAGGACTATTAGAAAAAATTCCTACGTTTAAAGGACACTTAAAAGTGTGTGTATTAAAAAATTGAAAGATATTGTAAAAAAAGTTATTTTCTGATAAACCTCCTTAAGAGAATCTTCTACAATAGAACAGAATAAATTTACTTAAAGGTATTTTTAATTAAAATCTTTCATTTTCCGATTATAAATTTGATTTGCAGTCAAAATATAATTAATAAAATCCTATTTTAAAAACTAATTTAATTCAAGTAGTCAGTAATAGATTTAAACGTCAACTAATAAATTTAAATTGAATTGATTTCAATAAGGCACATGTTACATTTTGAATTGGCGCTCTAATCGTCCAATTTTT
The DNA here is from genome assembly GCF_013202065.1 of Cotesia typhae. NCBI lineage: Eukaryota > Metazoa > Arthropoda > Insecta > Hymenoptera > Braconidae > Cotesia > Cotesia typhae. The sequence continues at coordinate 714,961 of NW_027423744.1, forward strand.
TGTCAGACACTGAAAGTTCACTCAACTAAAATCGTAAAATAAAATTCACCTTTAAAAAAGATAAATTAAAGTTTCACAATAAATTATTTTATTTTCTATAAAATTTTGTTAAAAAAATGTGAAAAAAAACTCACCCAATTGCACTGTCACTTCTCACCTTTAAACTCGGTAAATTAAAAATTTTATTTATATTTATTTACCCATGATCGTTGAATTTTGACTTTCGGTTTCTTACGATTGAGACTCCGGGTCTTAAAGTAATAAATTAACCCTACGAAACTGCAGCACCGCTTAAAGTACATGGCAATTAAAATTAAAAGTGAAATTATTTAAAAAATTCACTGGAATGAACGAAATATTAAGTAGTAAATTCAAAGGGTGAGGCTTTAAAGTAAAGCACTTAATTGAGGCTGGATTTAAAATTGTTGGGCTTAGTCTGATAAGCGAGGACGAACTGAACGTTTGCTCGCGGTGGAGCTTGAACCTTCACTGAGTCGGGGAACCACCCCTTATTTCCGGGTTTGCGCGACGGTCCAAGTCCAAAGGGTGCTCGGCTCAAAAGGAAGGGAGAGAAGAGGGGGAGAGGATCACAAGAGTAAGCACGATTGTAAGAGGGTGGAAGGTAGAGGTAGAGGTGAATTTGTGAAATCGCGGTTGCTGCTGCTGCTGCTGCTTTTGGGGTTGGGGGATGCGATGACTACTGGTATAGTAGTAGTGGTAGTACTTCTGCGCATTGGTGCCCCAGTAACACGACCTTTGACATACACATTACAGAAATAATAACAAATGTACTATGCCATTTAACTGCCATTACTTTTGATGCTTTATATTAAGTTATAATTTTTGAATTTCACCCGGTAAATTTTCACAGAGTTTCTTATTCAGTTATTGTTCATGTTACGGTAATTTATGTGAGCACCATTTTTTACTACTAAACTTCGGATTAAGTCACATGAATTTATAGAAGTTGAAATCAAGTTTACAGCTTAATTTGAGGTTAAATTTCTGAGAATTAATGATAGAGATGGAAATTTTAAATTGTCTCGAGGTTATTGATTATGTTGAAAAAGTTTTTTAAAATGGTAATTTTTGATTTTTTTGAAATTCAATTTTTGATTTTTTGGAATTTAATTTTTGAGTTTTTGAAAATTTATAAGTTAATTTAAAAAAAATTTTTACGGATATTTTTAAAATTTTGAAAATTTTTTTCAAATTTAAGATTCAATTTTAGGAAATTCTTAGTAGATAAAAATACAAAAATAAATTCCTCAGATATAGCCAAAAATATTAATAATTGCCGAAAAAATTTTCAATTTCTTTTTTAACAAATAATATAAATTTGAAAAAAAATTTTTAAATCTTGAAATTTTTCAAATTAGTTTCAATTTTTTAAAACTTCAAGCTTCAAAATTAATAAAAGAAAATGTGAAATCAAATTTACATATTAATTTAAATTTCAAAGTTTTGAAAATTTTCAAAAAGCTCAAAATTTAAATCTTAAAATTAATTTTTTTTTACAAATTTCTGAAAACTTGAAATTAATTAAAATTCTAAATTAATAAAAATTGTATCGATTTTCCATGCAAAAATTAAAATTTTCCAAATTTATACTTTTGAAATTTTAACAATTTCCAAAACAAAAATTTAATTTTTTAATTTAAAATCTTTACAAGCGTAAAATTCTAAATGAATTTTGATGTACGTAAAAATCATGAACAAGCATTTTTATCGATACATAGTCTGACAATAATCAAATTAAATAAAAAAAATCCTAAGACTTCTAAATCACCTGTCAGAAAAAAAATTCTCCCGTGAAAAGAAAAAGCTTGTAATGAACCAGACGTCCCAAGTCTATAATCCTCCTCACAATCATAAAATCACTTTGTACAATATATTTTCCTCGGTTTACCATTGTCACATTTAAATCGGATCTAACAACCCCGTTTGAGATTGATAGAGTGACTAGATAACACTATTTACCCTAATTCCCCCGATTCCCGTGCAAGTTAAAATTCCCAAATAGACCCCATTCACCTCTACACCTTCACTCGCAATGCAAAAGCAAAAGCAGAAGCAAATTATTGCTCGCCCCTGTACGACTTATTCCCATTTATTAAATAGAAACTCTCAAATAACCCCCTGACGCTCTTTGGGAATTCACACTGGCATTATGATATTCGGTTTCAAGATGTTAAACACTACTTATCAACTATTCTAACCCTCTAATTGACAACAATTTATTTAATTACGGTTTTTTGTCCCCTTGCACCGAAATTTATACCCTGTATAAAACAGGGTATAAAGGGAAGGTAACTTGGACAAACAAGCCCTTATTAGCGACAATTGATGTAATTTTGGCTATCAAACCCCAACGGAATAATGAATGCGTGTATCGACTTACCAATTCGGCATGATGATCTGGTTGATCTTCCTTACTCGGATTTAAAAACAAACTTGCTTCGTAGTCGAGAAACAAGGACGGAGTTTAAGGGTAGAAGGGTAGAAGGTGAAGGATAGAAGTGTGACAACAAAAGTAACAAAAAGACACGATAAATAAGGAATATAATGGTTAGAAAAAATATATCTACGAAAGGCACAGTGTGGGACGGTTTTTGATCTTTCATCCGGTGACGAATAAATCTAAAGGCTACTGGTGATTTATTGGTTGAAAAAATACCGATGACAATAATCTATAAGGCTAAATCAAAAAAAAAATTTTTTTGATTGGTCTAAGCACACGGTGAGGGTAAGACTAAGGTTAAGGTAGTTACTGTTTTGGCACCAACTTTAAACAATTGGACGGCTGTAATAAGGCACAGTGGATGCGACAACCGAATTAATAATAAAAGGCACGAAGTAACAAACAGTAAACAATAAACGGTAAGGCAACGAGAGAAGGAAGAAATAACTTAAGGACCGGTTGCTGATGTGGAAATAAAAGTACTAAGTGGACAGAGGGTGAAAGGACAAAGGGTAAAGAGAACGAGGATGTTACCCCGACGGCTGTCGCCAAAGAAGTGATGCCTCTGTGGCCTAGCGCGCGGTACCCAGCCAAAGTTTGTCCTATTTGCGCGCGCAGAAACCACCCTCATTGGTCCAGCGAGAACCTCTCACCCCGTCAACCTCCACGGCTGATGAAAATAATAAATGCCAAGAAATAACCCCCTCTTGCCTGTTTTTGACTCCCACTTTAATCTACTGAGAGTCGCCTCTAAGGATCTTATTCTAACCCTAACTTGAAGCTGGATTTGGATATGGTGCATCGGAAGGATAACGATACCTTTTTAGCGGTTGTGAAGGGGATGAAGAATTAGAAAGTGGTCGAAAATTTGATCGCTTTTCAAATTGCTAGTTTTGATGATTCATTTCATCTGCTGCTGCGTACTATTTCCTTCAGACCAATTTAAAAATATTTTTGGTAATTTATTCGCATTAGTATAGATTTTACTAATCAAATAAAGTATTTGTAGAATTTGTTTCGAATTTTATTAAAAAAATAAAAATTGGAAATTTTATTACGGTTACTGGAAGTAACTTAATTTCAAATTGAATACATTAATGTTACTCAATGCAGTTGTTCTAATCGTCAATATTTTATAGTGATATTTTTCGGAATCCATGTTGTGAATTATTGAATACTTGCTGGAAATTATGCTGCTTTCAACAGTATATTATCCTTTAAATTTAAATCAAGCTCTTGACTTCTATGCTTAAAAAAGCTAGAATTGAAACTAAATTTTAAGATAATTAATAGTTATTGTGTGTAATTATAGTTAGTTAAAAAAGATTATCATCCTGGGTAAAAAAATTTCAACAGTTTTGGAACAAATGACAATTTTTGATGATTGATTTGATTCAATTTTTGTGTATCTATCTTACAGATAAATTTAGTCTGTTTTTGCGTGCTATTACCGTCATACTATCTCAAGACTATCTTCAGTATTTTATTTAATCTGTTATCGATAGTCTCCAGATTAAAATCGAATTATTTAGTCAGATTGTCAGACTGTTTTTGATTGCATCCGGGCCAACCTTAGTCTACTTTTATCATTCAGACATTTAGAGTCAAAATCTTTTGAAGCGGCAGAATAAATCTTACTTTCTCTCTCCGTAAAAATACTATATCAACGAATTTTCGATCAAAAATAGCATAAAATTTTGATTGAAGTTTAAAAACAAAACAGAAAGTTCAATTACAGATTAATCAAATTAAAAACAAATCAAATTTTTTGGCCCAGTTTTATTAAAAGCACTCTAAACAAGATAGATGTTCAACTATTTCAACGCCCAGATTATTTAAACAGAAAACAAATCAAAAACTCTTTAGATAGCAGTAGATCGAAAACAGTAAAATTTTTTTTAAGCTTGACTAAAGATCAAAACTTTCAAGTTCAGTTCATTCAAATTCAAGTTTAAATTTTTCGAAAGGAAAAGAGAAGTGAGATTTTAATAAGGAAAATAGAATCTAGATCTGTCAATCAGAATTGACTAGACGGTTGGGCGCCAATTGGCTCTGCGGAATTGGTCCTTAGAAGTGAGAGCCATGAAGAATATTTTTATCACTAGATCTGCTGATTTGAAAGCTTTTGAGGGTATGCAATGTCTTTCGAATTGAAATTCTGCTGATGTGTGAAGAATAATCGTTTGTTTACCCGAATTTCGAACAAACTCTGTAATTTGGAAGCAAAAATGAAGTTCTAAGCCCCTTAATGAGGATGTATAAACATTTGTTGATGGTGTATTCTCAGATAAATCGACTGGACTATTTCCAAAATCCATTTATCCAATTCCCAATTGAATGTGGCAATGTCGAAGTTCCGGGTGGAAATTGCCCGAAAAGTACGGGGATGCATCGCTTGAATTTTAAAGACACACACCCAAATCCGTGTCGATGTGTGTTTACATTTGAATGGTATTTGTGATTAATCGAGCCGATAATATAAGTCCTAGCGTTTGATTGACACTCAAACTGATAAGCTCCCCGTGGATTCAAAACTTGAAATATTAAAAGCTTTTTTCATTTCCTGCCTAATGCTGTTCACTGTTAACTGTTACATAAATTTTGGGTTTTCGTAAAAAATAGATTTTATTAATCCGTATCCCGCAGCTACCCCTGTTCTTGAGGCCGCCGGGTTAGAAGCCGCCCCACGATGTACATACACGGGCATCCGGTCGAAAGTGCTGCATAAATAGCCCGTACATCTCAATTCACCCCCTGTTGAGGGCATCGCCTTACACGTCGTGCTTCTGAGTGACAATCTACCCTCCTTATTCTTCTTTGGCTTCAATAAACTTCATTTTCCGAAATTATTTTCACCCTACGTTCCAAATTATTGTCACAACCACCTATGGTTTTTTATTTATCATTTTCACTATCGCTATTTTTTATTCATTGTTTGCTTTTTATTAATATCATTTGTTTAGAATAAAATCATGAGTTGTTAATTTATAGCAAATATTATTGATGGATAAAAAATCATTTTTTCTCCCAAATAAATGACTAATAAATCCTTCTATCAGTACATCTGAGAAAAATGCATCCAAATCGAAAGTAGCCAAATCTAATTATTTACCAATTCGCTACAGAATGACCGTAGGGCAGTTTCTCTTTTTAAAAAGCAGCTGATTTTCATCCCTAGAAAGGTGCATCGGTCAAGAAATTTTCATTCCATAAATCTAGACTTAATATGGGAAAATATGGAAGTCATTCGATTTCAATAAGAGAAAAAAAATTTACTTTATATCCATACAAAAAAATGAAATTTTTACGCGTTTATTGTATTGACCATAAATTAAAAGTAATCGATGACATAAAGAAAAAATAAAATGGCATGACTCAGAAATGGTGGTTTTCCTAAGGCACGAGTTCGTCGTAAAATCCCGTCACCCTCGACATTTCGTTTTCAGAATTCAATGCACCTTAAGTCTGTATATATATATAAACTAATATTGAAATAGTTCCGCACCGTAGACTTATAAACATAACACTTAATTGCGACAAATATGGCCCGTTAAATTTGAATAGGCACGCGATGATGAGGCGCACCAACCTCCAGAAAGAGTATGTACATTAAAGGGGTCGGCTTTTAAATTTCTTAGTATTGTTCTCGCATTTCCCATCTTGAAGCTAGCTCCCGCCGAAAATGAAAAATTCAACGTTTTCGATGAGCACAAGAGAGAGTGACTGACGCTTAACATTTAATCGTCACGGCAAACGTAAATCGAATATGTCAAGTTTGCTTATCTTCGCCCGATAAAACCTCGTGTAATTTGGCGTAGTAGATTTTAATCGAACTCTTAATATCGGGATAGGAGTCAAATCTGGTAGCGGTCGTCCAGAGATGGTGACACCCTCGCTCGATTGTCAACTTATCGGTAATCGAAATCGACCTTTCGGCTGGACATCTGTTGAAATTTTTCCATCTGTCCCATCATCACGATTATCATAACAAATTAACGGATTTCCCTTTTATTTACTCGAGAGAAAATTGTAGGGGCTGTGTAGAGAAATTTGATGATTTATTTTGAAGGAAATATTACTTTTGTTGGAAAAAAATATTATTGCAACGGTACTAGGATTGGAATATTGAAATATTCTAGTTCAAATTTCCTCAAAGGAGACACACATTCTTCGTTACACTGTCATTATAGCCTAACAATCTAAGCACAAAGATTTTTTGAAGATTATCTTGTAGCGATAGAACAATTGAGAAAATTTGAACATGAAAAAAATTTATTATTTTAGAACTTTATACTTGGAATTAAAATATAAGATGTTCAAATGTTAATTGATTTTTTGAAGTATATATGAGCTACACGAGGTATTTTATCTCTGTTTTCAAAAATTAACTTTCAAATAGCCCGCGCTTTGCAAAAGAGGCGCCATCTAGCGGATTCTAGTACAAACATATAGACTACTGCGCCACCTTCCAGTGATCTCGAACGACACTCGATAAAAAGTAATTACAATTAAATATAAGAAGAGGGAACCGTGAATTGCTAATCAGTTTCTTTCAACAATAACACTCGGAAGTTTTTAAATTATTAACATCTCCTAATTAATAAATTTTTTTCATTGTTTTATTTCAAACTTTTCAAAGGTTTTTTATTACCGTGTTTAAAAAATTCTTTTCTTACCCATTAAAAATCATTCATTACCATCAATAAAACCTTCAAAATATTTTTATTTTCCAATATTTTAAAACAATAAGATAAAAAAATTTTTTAATTTGTTAAGATGTGTTTGAAATGTTGAAATAAGCTTTTTTTATCAACCCTACTAAGCAATACTGGCTATTGAATTTTAAATTACGCGCTCACCGATGCGTCATTTGTGTAATTAATACTTCACACTACCAACATCAAAGTAGAGAAAAAGAAATAGAAACATTTTTTTTTCAGCGCGTAATTCTTGACCGATCATTTCTTAAATCAATTATACTGCTGAAGATATAACAGTATAATTAAAACCATGTATCGTTTGACCATCGGAATGGAATTCTCGATATTTTGAATAGTCACTCGATTAATTCGGTTGATTAAATTTGAAAAAATTTGAGATTAAATATCATTAACTCACCTAAGTATAAAAATAGTTTCTTAAATTTGTGAATCCTTGAGTCGTTTTAGTCGATGGTTTTTGTGGAATCTGCAACAAATAAAAAGTTATTTTAATAACCGATATTGAAGTTTCAGTGTGTACGCATAAACATATTAACTTTAAGTTTAAGTATAAGGATAAGTTAAAAGAGGGGACTCTATTTAATTGAACTGGATTAAACTAGATTTACGATTGATATAAACGATCGGCATCCAAAGTACGTGTCTAACGAGCCCATTACAAGATTACGTATTATCAACTTCTTTTATTATCTTTTTACGCGAAGCAATAAAAATAACAAAAATAAAATAAAATAAATAATATCAGAGGTTGATATAGAAAATACGTCGAAATATTTATCAAAAAAATACGACCCTTGAGAAAAGGATAAATCGCGCTCCTCGGCCTCGGAAAAGCACTCGCGGGTTGTGGGAGCGCGAGGAATTGCAGGTACAGGGTTATAGATATGGAGCAATGCTTGATGTCTACAGTATATAGCGCTCCAGCGGAGTTTGCGATCGGTGAAGTGGGTGTAAAAAGGACCTGGAGAGAAAGACAGGATGAGAGGCGCCAAAACGTCGCGGCGCCACCCCCGGCGCCCGTCACATTGCCGCCATACCCATCCTCCTATTAAATTCAACCCCGTTTCGGCCACCTTCGCCATCTCTTTTCAGTTCTTCGCTCTGACACGTTCTCGATCACTGAATCCTTACTCCTTTCAATGGCTGATTTCTGATAGAATTTTCTTATGATTAAATGAATTTCTTTAAAAATCAGTAATTGTAATAAACTTATAACTTATAACTGCTTTCATAAGGATATCGCCGTGAATAATAATTTCCAACCAATTTTGATGAAATTCGGCTTACCTATTCTTCGAACGATCACCTTAGACGAGTTTGAAGATGAGGTAAATCAGTAAATAATTGTGGAAACGGTGGTAATTTACAATTATTGAAATTAAAATAACCCAATTACCGTGACTGTTCTAAAATAATTCTCGAATTAAAAGAGATAGGTCATTTTTAAAAAAGGCACTATTTACCTGATTAAGTAATCTTTATTACAGCCAGGTTAACTTTAACTTAATAATTGTTTTTATCGATTTAATTGAGGCTGTAAGTTATTGCAATAATTTGGATATTGTGTGAAGAAAGTCATAGGGTGTCGCTGACTATTCTCATGCTAACTTTGTGTAATTAAAAATACTTTTTTTCGAACAACTACCTTGATCTAGCTCTGAGATTAACGCTCTAAATAAATCAGTTCAGAAATGGTCAGCGTCTTTTATTTTAAAAAACAAAGAACAATATCAACCGCAGTGTCATCTGGATAATGCCTTCAGAGTTTTCAACAGAAACTCAAGGTAGACTTTGGTGAGCTTTTTTTTCGAGCGATTGCCTTGGACAAGTTCAAAGGCAAGTTGATTCGCTTTATTTTTTTGGAAACAGTCAGTGTTAGAAAGTTCAAAAATTTCTAAACAAACGAATTTTAGGTTCATTTAATGGAAATAAATTTATTTACTCATTATATAACTGTTATTAATTATTGTAACTCATAGGCCATATGTTCTCGAATAACAATAAACTCGAGTTAAAATTTTATTTTCCTCCTCATTAATTAAAATTGTTGTGGGGATCACGAACAGCGAGCTAAAAATTCAATAAATTCATATAAAATTTTTGAGAATGAAAGTAAATGGTAGGATTTTACTGCATACCTATCTTGAAACTTAAGATTCTTATTGATGCAAGCTTTTAGTAAAGATCATATCCCTTGGTCTATTCATTCGCCACGTTTAATCTAAGACCACCCTTGTTTGTTCAGTTTTGGATTACAACTCGTCTAATGGATTATACGTATCTATCTATATCTATATATACTGTATATTATATTGTATCTATGGCTTGACATTTACTTACACAAAAACTATGATTATTTTTCATATAAAATCATTCCTTAGTCCTCAATAATTCCCGTCATTCTAACACTTACAAATAAACCAAACTATAATACCGAATTTCTATTTTTATTTGTCCAACATATTGACTATTAATTTCTTTATTTTCATCTCTTAAAAAAAAAAAAGTACTAAATTAATACAATTTCCAAATTTGAGGCATGCAGTTTTGACTAAAATGACGCTTCAAAAAAAAAAAATTCAACAGAAATACAGCCCTTCAATTACATAAGGGCCACAACAAACCCCAGTCAAAATATCAGTCAACATAAAATGACAAAAAGTATAAGTATGACTTTCACATTCTGGTATTTGAAATTATTGATCGTGAATTGTGACCTAGACCCCAGATGTGCATAGAAACTGTTCTTTGAACCCGAGAGCAAATAACAGACAATATTTCAAATCCAGAAGCTCGATATTCGATGGTCAACGGTCAATGAAGATCAGTTTTAGATGCGAAAAAAATTATGCATTTTTTTACATCCAAGAAAAAGAAAAGCACTCAGAAATCTGAGGATTGTTTTCCATTTCAATTCAATCACAATGGACGTTGCCAGAGACAAGGGAAGGAAAAAGCTCCGTTAATGCATCCATACGGATAAAGTTACTATTTATACACACGTTCTTATCTGTATTGTAAATATAAACTCCACCGGAGAGACACAATGAATTTATGAAGTATTTTTTCTTGGATTGGGAGCCTGCAATTGATTGGCTTCTGGAAATGAGAGCGCCATTTTTATGACCAATGGAGAATTTGTAAGTTGAAGGTCGATTTGAAAGACCTTCAAAACAAGAATCAAGTTAATTATGTTAAAATTCCGCATTTTTTCGAATTCAATGAACCGAATTAATCGAGTGACTATTCAAAATATCGAGAATTCCATTCCGATAGTCAAACGGTACATGGTTTTAATTGTACTGTTATATCTTCAGCAGTATAATTGATTTAAGAAATGATCGGTCAAGAATTTCGCGCTGAAAAAAAAATGTTTCTATTTCTTTTTCTCTATTTTGATGTTGGTAGTGTGAAGTATTAATTACACAAATGGCGCATCGGTGAGCGCGTAATTTAAAATTCAATAGCCAGTATTGCTTAGTAGGGTTGATAAAAAAAGCTTATTTCAACATTTCAAACACATCTTAACAAATTAAAAAATTTTTTTATCTTATTGTTTTAAAATATTGGAAAATAAAAATATTTTGAAGGTTTTATTGATGGTAATGAATAATTTTTAATGGGTAAGAAAAGAATTTTTTAAACGCGATAATAAATAACCTTTGAAAAGTTTGAAATAAAACAATGAAAAAAATTTATTAATTAGGAGATGTTAATAATTTAAAAACTTCCGAGTGTTATTGTTGAAAGAAACTGATTAGCAATTCACGGTTCCCTCTTTTTATATTTAATTGTAATTACCTTTTATCGAATGTCGTTCGAGATCACTGGAAGGTGGCGCAGTAGTCTATATGTTTGTACTAGAATTCGTTAGATGGCGCCTATTTTGCAAAACGCGGGCTATTTGAAAGTTAATTTTTGAAAACAGAGATAAAATACCTCGTGTAGCTCATATATGCTTCAAAAAATCAATTAACATTTGAACATCTTATATTTTAATTCCAAGTATAAAGTTCTAAAATAATAAATTTTTTTCATGTTCAAATTTTCTCAATTGTTCTATCGCTACAAGATAATCTTCAAAAAATCTTTGTGCTTAGATCGTTCGGCTATAATGACAGTGTAACGAAGCATGATTGTCTCCTTTGAGGAAATGAGTGTGTCACCATGCCGTGTAACTAAATAACAGGTAACACATGATTACATCAGTGCTATTACACATACACATGTACAGGTAGACAACAGCTGTGTGTGTTCACTAAGCTTGGCCGTGATGAACACAAGACGTAGCGGTGTTGACTATTCCATGGGAGTATGTATATAAGTTGTAGGACGCTACCCAGAATTAGATGATTGCACGAAATTGCCTTGAATTTCATCCCCTTTGAAAGAGGTACGCTGCCCACAGAGTCCGTACGGGGGACTCCTGGATAAATTAGTTACCCCAAATACTCTACCACCAATCATGAGTCTCTGCGTCTAGCAGAACCCATTCAATCCATGGCACAGTGATCTTATAATAATAATATAAAATATTCTGTGTGTACAATGTCCATAGATGCACTCTTGATCGCAAATATCGAGTTAAGTTGCAACAGAAGGAATTATTCAATAAAATTATCTACATCTTGATCAAGCTCAAAGTTATGAGGTATATATTAGGTTTATATTAAACATGAGCTAGTTTTTTACAATCGAACATCTGATTAAAGCTTAAAGACTTCTATTAATTATAAAATAACAGTCTCAAAAATTTTAAACTAAACTAAAATTTTGTTCAAAATTTAAATATTTCGTCCTACACGGAAAAAACAAGATAACACTGAATATCATCCCAGATTATATTCAGTGATATCTGTGGTGAAATTTTTTTTTAGATAGTAACTAGTATAATCCAGATTATATTGATTGTGATATCTGGATTATACTCATTATAATCTGAATTATACTCATTGCAATCTGGATTATATTCATTATAATCTGGATTATACTCATTATAATCTGGATTATACTCATTATAATCTGGATTATACTCATTATAATCTGGATTATACTAGCTACTATTCCCTGGCTTACATGTTCTTAAGAAAAATACAATAAAAATTTTTGTACTTTTCCAAATTTTTTTCATTGCATTTGTGAATAATTATAAAAAAATTCTTGAATAAATAAATCAAGATAAATTTTTTAGTTCACGCTATTTGAATTAAGATGATGAATTTAATTAAAATGATGTTATTTATTAAAAAATTATTTTTTTTTACTCTTATTTCAATTATTTATTGTTAAAAAAATTGATAAAGATCTGAAATTTTTTACATGTCACATTTTCAGATAATTTTTAAAGTTTAAATTGACTTTTGATTTTTTTTTTTTTAAAGACTTTTTGATAAATATTCATACATATTTTTCAAAAATTTTTTTTTTGGAGTGAAAATTTATAATCTATATTATTAAGAGAATAAGCATAATAATTTTAAAAAATTTTGTTTCGAATTTCAAGACAAAAAATTCTCGATAAATATTTATTAACATTCAATAAAGCTTATTAAATACTTACAACTGCTTCTATCAGAGTAATTGTAACAAATGTTTACTATATAGTTTATTTTTATCATGAAACATCATGAAATTACAAGCAAAGTATCTCAATATATAAATAAAACAATTACTCTATTAATATATGTAATATGTATATAAGGAATACAAATAATAATAGCGAGTGCTTAAGGTCGTGAAAATTAATAGTTCGGTCTCTAATGGTCATATTAAACGCGGTACATGATGTTTAATGTGTAATTGCTGAACATGACTAAATTGAATACTAAGACTATTACGCCATATTATTATGTAGTATAGAGTCATTGTTATTTATTAGTTTAGTCATTTCTTATTCATGGGAAATTATTAATCAGTCAGTACAAGAATAAACGGTTAATTTTTCTCAAGTACTATTTTTTGTTCTTACATTTATCTTAATTTTTTCAATAGCGAATAGAATATTTTTAATGATAGTGTAATTTATACTTAATACAATTTTTACAACATGGGTTAAATCCTAATCTGTCTAGGGTGGAGCTATTTGACCTGATAAGCGGTCGTTCCTTTATATACTATTTAACTATAAAATAAAAAAATGTAGAAACATATTTTTTGTGTTTATACGTTTTATATCTAACAATTACCACGTTAATTAATGAATACATTACTTTTGCTGATACTCAATAAAAAATATGAAAATAAAATTCTTTTTAACGAAAAAGTAAAAAAAAAAAAAATTCCACATTTAAAAAGTTTTAAAAATAATAGTTGCAATTTTTAAAAAATATGTTTTTAGCTCTAATTTAATTAATAAAAAAAAATTAAAAGTATCATTAAAAAAAATAACTTAATTAGTAAGATTGAATTAATTCTTTTTTATTTTGATAGCTTAAAAAATTCTTAATTTTAAAAAATTGAATTTTTATTTAAAATTAAAAAAAAAATTGAAATTAAAATTTAGTTTAAATTTAAATTAAAAATTAAAAAATATTTTTAAAACAAGAATTATTAATTTGTATTTAGAAGTTCAGAAAAAAAATTTTTTTTGTAGTATGATCTCGAAAATATTTCATTAAAATTTTAACTAAATTTATTTAATATCTGAGAGATCTGGCAATTACTTAAATTAAATGAGACATTCTATAAAATTCAGGCTAAACAATTGTCAAAATAATTTTTTTGATATCAATTAATTTTTTTTATATCAACGTGGATAATTAAAAAAATAAAAAGATATAAAATTAAATTGAAATTCATAGTTGCAGAGTTAAAAATTTATAAAAATTTAATAAAAAACGCTAATTCAAAACTATATTTTCAAACTTGATGTTTAAAAAAGCGTCCTTAATTTATTTATTTTTTTAACAAAAAATTCTTGTTTTTTTCTAAAAAATTCAAGAGTAAACTGTTAAACACTCATTTTATGTACAATAAATGTTTAAAAAAAAATTTTTAAGTTAAGGATAATGACAGAGTATTATAAATTTTACAAAATAAATTAAATTAGAGTTAAAAAAATAATTAATCGGTGAATTTTAGTAAATTAATGATTTTTATTAAAATTTTTTTTATTCAATTTTATTTATTAATTTTTAAATACTATTAAAAAAAAGTCTTATTAAAAACAAATTTTAAACTTAATATGATTAATGCCAAAAAAACATTAAGAACATTAATTTACACTGATAGAAAAACAATCTTGACTCAAGAAACTTTTTTTCTTCAAAATTTGAACTCTTGAAACTAGATATAGATATATTTCTTTCAAGAATTTTTGTCTCTTGGTTCAAGATAGGCAATAACATTGATTCAAGATGTTACCGACTTGTGTTAAGAATGGCTTTTTTTTTGAGTCATTAATTCACTTATTTCCAAGAAATAATTTTTTTTCGGTACAACAATTAAAGACTATTTAGTTTTTGAAATATACTTTGATGAATTATTTTAAGTTTTTTAAAAGATAATGTTATTTTGGTTGAAAAACTAAATGTATCGATTGAAGATAATATAGTTCTTAAGCCAAGAAAATCTAAATCAAGACAAGAAATTCTTAAAGCAAAATAATCATTTGTCTTCCAAAATAAATTCTTAAATCAAGAAAATATCTCTTGAGTCAACATAAATTTTCTATCAGTGCATGGAAAGAAATTTTCTTTAAAATTTACTCTTAAATTAACGAGAAAAATTACCGGACTGTACACAGAAAAAAAATTAACTTGATTCAAGAGAAAAATTTTTAAACCAAGAATATATTTTTGAAGAGGGCAATTGTCTTGAATCAAGACGAAAAATTCTTGAATTACGTAAAATTTTCGTAAGTCAAGAAAGATTTCCTTAAATCTAGAATTTTTCTACTCAAATCAAAAATATTAAGTTCTTCAAAATTATATACTTTATTCAAGAAATTTTTTTTTTCTATGTATTGTAATCGTGGGACGCTAAGGTGCTGCTTTACTAATATAATAATTAATAAATAATAATTGTAAACCTTGTAATATTAAATATTAGGAGATAGTTATAGGGTTTAAGAAGGTTGCATGTTTTAAGCAGCAGATTCCCCGATTCCCCTTCGTGGAAACTCTCGACAGCTTAATCTAATTACACGCGAAGCACTCAGACGCAGTACTGATCATTATCGTAGAGGATTTACTTGCTATGCACTGTATATGTTATATATTGTATTATATTACTAAACTGGTGACTACTGACTATTAATACCTCAACATACCACTGAAGACTAATCAACAGTATTTTTACCACGCTGATTAATTTTACTACTTCATTATAAATAATTAAAAAATTATCCCCTGTTAGTTTTTATAAATTTAATTCTAATGCTCCAAATTGGGACATAGCTCGTTTTTATGTTAATTAATTTAATATATAATGTTACCGAGAGCTTCTAAAAGAATAATTATCAATTAGTTAAAATATTATTTGTTATTACATTCTTGTTTGCATTAATTAATCAACATATTAATATTTTAATGACATTGACAATATTGTTTATCAAAATTAATTATTAAAACATTTTCCCGGAAAAAATAAATAAAAAAACCAAGGACGTGATGTCCGGTAGCCGCGAAACGGAAAGTCAAGTTCCGGTCTGTGTAATATATAAATATACAGGGTGTCTCTGAAGTGGCGGGAGTAATTGTTGGGGTCGATAGAGAAAAAAATACTGAATCGAAAGTTCCTGAGCCAAAAATTTTTTTGGGCCATAGAATTTGAGTTATGAATTAAAAACGATAGCCAATCAGAAGCGCGCTATTCGAGAAATGAAAATGAGCGGGGAAGTAGAGGAGACGCGAGAGTGAGATGCTGCAATAGCAGCTTACTCGCTCACACAAAGCCGAGCATGAGAGGGGATTGTGACGCTATGAGCCGAGTACGTAAGTGTGAATGAGTGGATGTATGAGGTCGCAAGCGGACGGCTTAATGTATGAGTGTGTGTCCGTGTATCGCAGCATTATTGGAGGCGTTGTAACGCTGAATTACAGCTAACCGGGTACTCTAAGACAGAGGAAAAAATTTTAATTTTTATTTTTATTCGAAAAATTTAATAAAAAAATAAAAAGGCCCAAGATTTAACCAGACCCACAGAAACGGAGAGTAAATTTTTAATTCTCATTTATTTTGCTGGGGATTATTTTCAAATACAAAAAAAAAAGGCTAAGATTCAACTGGAATCCAAAAAGAGATGGATGAAAAAATTTTATTTTTTATTTTTAATCAGCAAAATTATTTTTCTTTAAAAAAGAGCCCAATCTCGACTGGAGCAAGAAAAATGATTGAAAAATTTTATTATTAATTTTCAATCAACAAAATTATTATAAAAAAATAAATGGGCCCAAGTCTCAACCGGACCCAAACAAACGGATAAAAATTTTTATTACTTACTTAATTTGCTGGAAATTATCTTTAAAAACGAAAAAATGCCCAAGACTCGATCGGATCCAAAAAATAACAGTACAAAAATTTTTTCCTTATTTTCAATCAGCAAAATTGTTTCTTTTAAAAAAGGCCCAATCTCGACTGGAGCAAAAAAATGATTAAAAAATTTTATTATTAATTTTCAATCAACAAAATTATTTAAAAAAAAATAGTCCGCAGACTCAACCGGACCCAAACAAACAGATAGATAGTTTTAATTACTTATTTATTTTGATGGGAATTATTTTAAAAACGAAGAAAATCGCCCAAGACTCGACCGGACCCAAAAAAAAAAATAAATTGAAAAATTTTGTTTTCATTTTCAATCAGCCAAATTAATTTCTTTTCGAAACAAGGCCCAATCTCAAACAGACTAAGAGAAACTAATTAAAAAATTTTATTTTTTATTATTAATCAAATATTATTTAAAAAAGAAAATAAGCCACAGACTTAACCGGACTTAAACAAACGGATAGAAAATTTTTATTACTTACTTAATTTGCTGGAAATTATCTTTAAAAACGAAAAAATGCCCAAGACTCCATCAGACCGAAAGGGAGATGAATAAAAAAATTTTACTATTCATTTTTAATCATCATAATTAACTTTTTTATAATAAAAGGCTCAATTTCGACCGGACCCAGAAAAAATGATCCAAAAATTTTATTTTTTATTGTTGATCATCAAAACTAATTAAAAAAACAAATGAGGCCCTAGACTCAACTGGACCCAAACAAACGGATAAATAATTTTTATTACTTATTTATTTTGCAGGAAATTATTTTTGAAAACGATAAAAATGCCCTAGACTCGACCAGACCCGAAATAAAATAAATTGAAAATCTTTGTTTTTCTATTTTTAATCAGCAAAATTATTTTCCTTTGAAAAAGGGCCTGATCTCGACTGGAGCAAGAAAAAATAATTGAAAAGTTTTATAATGAATTTTTAATCAACAAAATTTTTTAAAAAAGAAAATAGGCCCCAGACTTAACTGGACCCAAACAAACGGAAAGAAAACTTTTATTCCTGTTTTTTTGTTGGGAATTATTTTTCGAAACAAAAAAATTGCCCAAGACTCGACCGGACCCGAAAAAGATAAATCGAAAAATTTTATTTCTAAATATTAATTAACTAAATTATTAAGAAAAAAAAAAATAGACCCAAGACGCAGCAGGACCCAAATAAACGGATAGAAATTTTTATTACTTGATCACCAAGATTAATTTTCCTTGAAAAGAAAGGCCCAATCTCAAACAGACTTCGAATAACTGATTGAAAAATTTTATTATCAATTATTAATTAACAACATTATTCTTAAAAAAATTAATAGGCCCCAGACTCAATCGGACCCAAACAAACGGATCGAAAACTTTTATTTCCCATTCATTTTGCTAGGAATTATTTTTAAAAACGAAAAAATGCCCAAGACTCGACCAGAGCCAAGAATAGAAGAATGCAAAAAAATTTATTTTCTCTTTTCAATAACAAACAAAAATTTATTGAACAAAAATCAGCCTAATCTTGACAAGACGATAAAAACTGATTGAAAAATTTATTATCAATTATTAATTGACAAAATTATTTCAAAAAAGAAAATAGGCCCCAGACTCAACCGGACCAAAACGAACAGATAGAAAATTTTTATTACTTATTTCTTATGCTCGGAATAATTTTTGAAAACAGAAGGAATTGCCCAAGACTCAACCGGACCCAACCAAACGGATGGAAAACTTTCATTTCTCATTTATTTTGCTGGGAATTATTCTGTAAAATAATTTTTCAATTAATCGTCAGGTAAAATGTCAAAAAATAAATTAAAACAAACATTGAACTCAAGTCCCAATAATTTTGATATTTTAATTAAAATTATTTTTTAATTAATTGACAGGTAAAATGTCAAATAAGGAATTGAAAAAAATCGCTCTCGAGTCCTGATAATTTTGATATTTTTATTAAAATTATTTATCAGTTAATTAACAGGTAAAATGTCAACTAATAAATTAAAAAAAAATTGAACTCAAGTCCGAATAATTTTGATATTTTAATTGAAATTATTTATCAGTTAATTGACAGGTAAAATGTAAAAAAATATACTAAAAAAATCGCTCTCGAGTCCTGATAATTTTGATATTATTATTAAAATTATTAATCACTTAATCAACAAGCGAAATGTCAAATGATAAATTAAAAAAAAATTGAACTCAAGTCCGAATAATTTTGATATTTTTAATAGAATTATCTATCAGTGAATTAACAGGTAGAATGTCAAATTATAAATTAAGAAAAAAATTGAACTCAAGTCCGAATAATTTTGATATTTTTATTAGAATTATCTATCAGTGAATTAACAGGTAGAGTGTCAAATTATAAATTAAGAAAAAAATTGAACTCAAGTCCGAATAATTTTGATATTTTTATTAGAATTATCTATCGGTGAATTAACAGGTAGAATGTCAAATTATAAATTAAGAAAAAAATTGAACTCAAGTCCGAACAATTTTGATATTTTTATAAAAATTATTTTTAATTAATTGACAGGTAAATAAATAATAAATTAAAAAAAAAAATTGAACTCAGGTCCTGATAATTTTGATATTTTAATTAAAGTTGTTTATCAATCAATTGACTGTTAAAATCCTGAATAATAAATTAAAAATAAATCGCACTCATGTTCTCATAATTTTGATCTTATAATTGAAATAAATTTCTAATGAATTGACGGGTAAAATCCCAAGTATCAAATTAAGTAGTAATCGCACCCAAGCCCTGATAATTTTGATATTTTAATTTAAATTATTTATCACTTAATTGATAGGTAAAATGTCAAATGATAAATTAACAAAACATTGAATTCAAGTCCTTATAATTTTGATATTTCAATTTAAATATTCTTTTTATTCACTGACAGGTAAAATGTCGAAGAAAATATGAAAAAGAAATGGCATTCACGTTTTAGTAATTTTGATATTTTAGTTTCCCTTTTTCTTAGCAAAGAAATCATTTCAAAAAAATCTACAGGTGTTTCGGCAGTTCAAGGATAACTTTACTTTAATGTTATTAGTTTGCATTCACATCATTACACTTTACTCCTTTTATTAAGCAATTAAGATTCCAGTTGAATCTTAGCCTTTTTTTTTTTTGTATTTGAAAATAATCCCCAGCAAAATAAATGAGAATTAAAAATTTACTCTCCGTTTCTGTGGGTCTGGTTAAATCTTGGGCCTTTTTATTTTTTTATTAAATTTTTTCGAATAAAAATAAAAATTAAAATTTTTTCCTCTGTCTTAGAGTACCCGGTTAGCTTTAATTCAGCGTTACAACGCCTCCAATAATGCTGCGATACACGGACACACACTCATACATTAAGCCGTCCGCTTGCGACCTCATACATCCACTCATTCACACTTACGTACTCGGCTCATAGCGTCACAATCCCCTCTCATGCTCGGCTTTGTGTGAGCGAGTAAGCTGCTATTGCAGCATCTCACTCTCGCGTCTCCTCTACTTCCCCGCTCATTTTCATTTCTCGAATAGCGCGCTTCTGATTGGCTATCGTTTTTAATTCATAACTCAAATTCTATGGCCCAAAAAAATTTTTGGCTCAGGAACTTTCGATTCAGTATTTTTTTCTCTATCGACCCCAACAATTACTCCCGCCACTTCAGAGACACCCTGTATAAATATATATATATATATATATATATATATATATATATATATATATATATATATATATATATATATATATATATATATATATATATATATATATATATATATATTAATAGATGTTACATGAGTATATACACTAACTGGGTGATATTTTCTTTTTACTTTTACCAAAATTTTTAATTATAAAGATTAAATTTAAAATTAAAAAAAAAAAAATTTTTTTTTCTTGATTTTTAAAAATTTTAAATTTGAAAATTATTATTAGGAATTATTGCTCTTATCAGGTCTAAATTCTTCTGTAATTAATTTTAATCAGGATATTGCAGACCAAAATAATAATTTTTTATTTTATTTATTTTAGTTATTAATAAATAAACTTTTATTTATTTATTTAAAAGTATGTTTAAAAATTCGTCTATTATTTTCTAGTTAATATCGATAAGTAACAAATTATCAACAATAACCTTTAAATAAACCCGAAGTTTCAGTCTTTGCTTTTTGGAAGAGATCTTAATTATTTAAAAAAAAAAAAAAAAAAATTATTTTTTATGGAATCTCAAATCATGATCTAATACTTAAATTGGCAATAACTCCTAAAATATTAATTTTATCGAAAAATGATAAGAAACCAAAATTGTAGCTTAGAAAATTTTCTACAAATAATGTTTTTATACTATAGAGCTATTTTTAATATTTTAGGAGATATAATTTTTTATAAAATCCTCACATAATAAAAAATCAAAAATTATTATCTACTGACTCGAAAAACGATGATAACTTCTAAAATATTGATTTTTTGGAAAAATTGTAAGAATTTAAAATTGTAGCTTAGAAAATTTCCTACAAAAAACGTTTCTATACCACTGAGCTACTTTCAATATTTTAAGAGATACAGTGAGTTAAGTAGTGATCATTATCTAGTCACTATAAAAAATTATTATAACTGAGAATATTGATTTTAAATAAAAATATTATTATTACTACTATTGAATTTTTTCAACTTTCAAATGATAATTGAAATTGATATAAAATTAGTTATAATTATAATAATTTCAGTGTAAACATTCAAATATAAACTTAGACTTAAAAATAAGTCTTCTAATTTCTGAAAAAATCTCTGATTCACCAAAAATTTATTTTTGTAAAGCTTTTATTTCTTTAAAAGTCCACTAAGCTCCATAATAAAAATATAAACTAATAATAATTAATATGATAGTTGAATAAATACCTAATAATTTAATTCAAAGTAAAATTATTAAAAATTTCGAGATTTATTTTAAAACAAAATTTTTTTCTATTAAAATTAAAATTAAAAATATTATCTTCAATAATTAATAAATGACACTTATAATTTGTCAATTGACATCTTCAAGTTTATTAAAAATCAACAGACACCTGACAATATATAAATTTTATCGAAAAAATTTAATTAGTTCTTAAAAAATATTTATGAAAAAATTTTTTTTAAAAATCCTAAAAATAATTAGATATTAATTTCAGTAAAAAAACATTTGCTACTGGCTAGAATAAATTCAAAATAAATAATCGACCAATCGGGATCCTTGATTTGAATATCGCTCCGAAAAACAATTAAAATGACGTAATAATAACTAAAAAACGGCACGGTTGACCTGTCAATTATTACGTGTGTTATGAATCACATCTATTTTCGGAAAGCCAAATCATTGCGAAAAGCCCATTTACCAGAGCTCCAAGAATTACGGAGGTTGTAGGTTAACCCCGCGCAAATCCGTGGAAAAATTCAAAAAAATTTTTTCAAAATTCCCTCTCTCAGCAAAAAAAATCCCTGTATTAAAAATTCTGACAATAAAATCCGTAAAAATAAGGGTCCATTGACAGAAATGGAGTTTCACGAGATGAGATCGGCGCACGCCCATCTGTCTCCGAAAAATCAATAGTATTTTTAAAAAACTAAAATCCTCCCCTGGGTATCTTTTGATGAAAAAAATTACAACTTACAGTTAAATTTATCCATGTATCTCCCAGTTTTCAATCAACAAACTCCAAATTATTCAAATAAAAACACTTTTTAAAACTGGTATTAACAATTTGTCACTTGTACGCTACAAACTCACGTTCACACACAACACATGAAACTTGTGCGACTCTGGCGCTACTATCTTGCGTTATTTCGTTT
The DNA here is from genome assembly GCF_013202065.1 of Cotesia typhae. NCBI lineage: Eukaryota > Metazoa > Arthropoda > Insecta > Hymenoptera > Braconidae > Cotesia > Cotesia typhae. The sequence continues at coordinate 737,448 of NW_027423744.1, forward strand.
CTCTGACGAACCAGGACCGGAGTTAGCCGAGTAAAACCCGAAATATGGCTCTTTAACTGGAGAGTTTTTGAGGAAAGTAAAAATCCCAAAAAATCGATTTAAAAAGTCGTAAAAGAGCTCTAATTTTTGGTAAAATCATTTTTTTTACTTCTTAGCGACAAAATGGCCGCCGCAGCCATCTCGCGAGTCTCAAAGGCTCGGGAGCCAGCCGCGGTAAATACTGCACTGATATACAAATATAGCAAATCCAAACAAACAGCGTTTGACTAAAAATAATATTATTTTATAACTCCAGACTCACGTGGCCGACAAATTTTTATTCCGGATCATTGGACTTGAAACCTCGTTTTAAATTTTACATTTTTCATCCAATTTTTTTGACTAGAATATAAAAAAAAAATTTTTTTTTTAGTATTTTTGAAAGATTAAAATCTTAATTCAAGATTATGTAAAGAGATACGCATAATCTTTTACTTTATTTTATTTATTAAGGAGATAATTTTGGAACGTATTTACGAGGTGCACGGAACGCGCCAAATTTGGTCATGCCAGCCTCCATTCAGATCTACGTCCCTCGTACTTACATTACTTATATCTATCTTATACTGCTTATACCACGTTTTAAGTTACTGTACATATGAATGTGTATATTGGAAGCGTAACACATGCAGCACATCACACATGGCTTTTGTGTACCGCCTTGTGTGTGTGGTAAACTCTGATTATATGATGCAAGCAAGAAAGCATAATCATATCTTATCTAGTCTACTGAATCTCTGCATTTATATAAATAAATATATCATTATACTCGCGGAGTTAACATGCAATTATCAGGGAATGGTACATATAATTTTTTGGGAAAAAAAATTTCTTTCACATGACCTGTTTTTTATGAAACAGCTTTTTAAAAACGCACGTGTTTCAACAACTTTACTATTAAATATAAAAAGTTATTTGTACAAAAAATTTTTTACTTCTTACGTAATTCAGAGAAAGAATTTGCTTTTAAAAGTGATGACAACATTGTCAGCTTTTTAGTTGTTATTATTATTTATTATGACGGTAGCTGTTGATTTATTTTTGATGTAGGAATTTCGAAAATACAATTTATCCAAAAATCAGTAATTGTAATAAACTTATAACTTATAACTGCTTTCATAAGGATATCGCCGTGAATAATAATTTCCAACCAATTTTGATGAAATTCGGCTTACCTATTCTTCGAACGATCATCTTAGACGAGTTAGAAGATGAGGTAAATCAGTAAATAATTGTGGAAACGGTGGTAATTTACAATTATTAAAATTAAAATAACCCAATTACCGTGACTATTCTAAAATAACTCTCGAATTAAAAGAGATAGGTCATTTTTAAAAAAGGCACTATTTACCTGATTAAGTAATCTTTATTACAGTCAGGTTAACTTTAACTTAATAATTGTTTTTATCGATTTTATTGAGGCTGTAAGTTATTGCAATAATTTGGATATTGTGTGAAGAAAGTCACAGGGTGTCACTGACCATTCTCATGCTAACTTTGTGTAATTAAAAATACTTTTTTTTCGGACAACTACCTTGATCTAGCTCTGAGATTAACGCTCTAAATAAATCAGTTCAGAAATGGTCAGCGTTTTTTATTTTAAAAAATAAAGAACAATATCAACCGCAGTGTCATCTGGATAATGCCTTCAGAGTTTTCAACAGAAACTCAAGGTGGAACTTGGTGAACTTTTTTTTCGAGCGATTTCCTTGGACAAGTTCACAGACAAGCTGATTCGCTTTATTTTTTTGGAAACAGTCAGTGTTAGAAAGTTCAAAAATTTCTAAACAAACGAATTTTAGGTTCATTTAATGGAAATAAATTTATTTACTCATTATATAACTGTTATTAATTATTGTAACTCATAGGCCATATGTTCTCGAATAACAATAAACTCGAGTTAAAATTTTATTGTCCTCCTCATTAATTAAAATTGTTGTGGAGATCACGAACAGCGAGCCAAAAAAGGATGCGTAAATTAGAGGCAATATCTATCTCCCACATTATGAATTAATGGATCGATGTCTAAATATATGTTTGCTGCAATGTCAATGACATAAATAGACCCAATAAATAAATTCGTATATATATTTTTTTCATTTGATTTAAATTGTTGCGACAACAATAATGAATTTAATATGAGCTTGTTGACATCGAAGACGCCCAATAGGGTGACGGTCCGTTACAAGAACATTCCACCGTTTGTGTATCGATGGGACAAGTTGATAAATACTAAATAAATCATCGACAATAAATAATAGGTCACAGTCAATGAAAACTGGACTATTATGTTAGAAATACAATCAAAAAATTATAATATTTTATTTAAAGAGATACAATACAATTTTATTGTTTCTTTTAATTCAAATTGTCGAATAAATTTTTGTTTATTATTTTATTAAAAATTTACAATAAATATATTACTTAAGCGTAGGTGCGGTCTTGCGAAAATGTGCCACGACCTACACAAAATAAAATGTGACCTCGAATGTTTATTATGGAATTTTTGTTATTTTAATTTTTCGTTTAAGTTACTACAAAAATAACATTTTTTAAATTACAAAATTAAAAAAATTTTTTTACAATATTTATTTTTTTAAATTTAAGTTTCACAAATATTCAATGAGTCGCTTTTTTACGACTGTTACAGAGAGTTTCTCTACCGATTGCTGAGTAAGCACCAGAGGTCAGCACAAGGTAAGGATTTTATTTTGTTGTTGATTTTAAAGTGCTAAAATATATTTGCTTGATAAAATATGTTTATATGTCGTATACACTTACAGAAAAATTAAAAAATTAATTTATTGAAATATTTTAATAAAATATTCGACCAAACTTGGATTTTGAATACAATTCAGACTGATTCAGACCGATAGATTTCGAGAAATCTCAAAAAAACCGTGAAAAAATGTGAAAAAATTTTTTTTTCCAAGTCGTTTTTTGGAATAACTTTTAAACGGCTTGATCGATCATCTCCAAATACTAATCAGCTTTTAACCTTGAAAAACCACGTCGATTGCCTCTAATCCGGTCAAAATCGGTTAATTTGTTCGAAAGATATTGCAGTTTGAATCAAGAAAATTGTAAGGAAGACCGAAGTTATTTTGGAGCAAGAAGAAAATTTCTTGGCTTAAAAAAATTTAACGTCGTTCCAGAAATTTTAACTTCATTCAAGAAATTTTCAATCTTCCTTAAGTTTTTCTTGATTTAAGAAAATTTACGCTTGACTCAAGCCTTTCTTTCTTTTTGTGTAGGGTCAACCGTTTTCCAGATTTTTTCCTTTTACTTTTCATGTAGCGTAATAACTATTTTGAATAGCGAAAAAATTCCTTATTATTCATTGACTTTTAATTATAATACTTATGTTTACGTACAATAATCATTTGCACGGAAAAAAAATGTAAGACTCTTTACTTTTCAAAATTTACGATGTTTCATCGTTAAAATTTGTATATTGACTACTTTTATACACAAAAAAAAAATAAATAAATAAACTCCTGTCAAATTAACAGAAAAAACTGTCAAATTGACAGATTTACTCCTGTCAATGCAAAACTGTCAAATTCACATTTAAAAAACTGTCAATTTGACAATTGGAAAAATGCAGATTTTACATTTAAGAAAATGTTAATTTTACATTTAAAAACTGTTAATTCCACATGAAAATAATGTAAAATTAACATGAAATAATCTGTTAATTTTACCTATGAATTTGACATGAAAAACCTGTTAATTTTACATGAGGAAAAATGTAAAATTAACATTAAAAAAACTTTTAATTTAACCGGAGGAAAAATCTAAATTTTACAGGAGGAAAAATGTTATATTAACATAAGAAAAATTTTAATTTTTCATTTGCAAAACGTTAATTTTTCGTGATAAAAAAAGTGAAAATATACCGAAAAAAAATGTAGGTCTTATATATAAATAATGTTAAATTTATTTTATATACAATTTGAATTAACAGATGTATTTTATAACTTCTATTTTCTTAAGATTTTTTTTTTTTTTCACTATAATGCATGTCTTGCTGCTATAAACCATTGATCATATTTTTTTATTAACAAATATTCTATAATATTTGTGAAAAGTTCCGAATCCTTAATCAAATCTGGTTTATCACTGATATTAACCAAGTATGCATGGTAATGTTTATCGAATGCAATTGTTTGTATAGAGTACATTACACAGAATAAGATGTTATAAACTTGATAAATACCAAAAATTTTACTGACTCAATTGAATCAAAAAAATAATTTTCTTAATTTGAGCAGACAAATTTTTAAACTAAAAAATTTTTTTTTGGTTGAAACAAATATTATTTGATTCAAGAATTTTTCGTCATGATTAAAGACTTAGAAACTCTTAAAAATTTTTCTCCCACTATTTTCTACAAATTAGTAAAAACTCAATTACGAGTATAGATAAGAAGTACTTACAATAGACCTGTGAAGTATCTAGTTGATAAATAACATTAAGAAGCAATTAACATGACAACAAGGGGCACTCGGTGACCTGTTGTTTGTTATTACCCATACAAAGTATAGAGCAGAGCAGTTGTCTAATCTCAAATGTAAAAGATAAAAATCGAGTAATTTCGGGGAGAAAATAAGTCAGTCCCCTTTCTAAATCTAGCTTCTGTGGAGCAATAAATAAAATAGACGAGGCGAAACAAACTTTTTCCTTTTTTCGTCTATTCTGTCAATTGTACAGCTTTCTTCATCTATATACACACTATCTTTCCTTTTTCGTGGTAGTTTATACTATTGAAATAGACAAAAGTTTTCCCATTAATTCAACGACAAAATTTTATCGCGGCTTTCATATTCGTACCCCGCTCCCTACATGTGACAACGCCTATCGTAAAATGAAATTGTTCTGGTGCTTTACTATCTTGACGATCTTGATAACTACAAAATTTTCTGATCAATATTTTTTGTATCCCTGTGGAAAATTTTATATGGTTATATGCGGCTTTATTAGGCTACATGTAAGAGTAAAAAAAATTTTTTTTAATATTTTAATTTTGCTAGAATTGTTAAGAAAAATTTCAATTAAATAATCTTACACACACACTGAAAAGTATGGTTTTTATTACTACACGAGCCGACAACTGATTACTTTGCAGCAGTGACGTTAATTTTTGTTTGGTATCACTTTAAAAAATAAAGTAACTGATACTTTATCAAAAAGTAAATATAGTCAGGCCAGCAATGTAACCATTTACTATACTGAGTAGAACGTATGGCATTTAAAAAATTAGTCAGTCCTACTGAGCTTAGTTTAAAGGCCTGTTTTCAGATAATGGACACGTTAAATTAAATTTGGATAATGAATTGAATAAATTAAAAAATTACAATTAAAATTTTTAAATAAAATCAAATAATTTTCTAATAGTTAAAAAAAATTAGTTGATATAAAATCAGTTTTATTAAGTTACAGTTAACGGCAATATAAGTAATTAATATTTTATAATTTTTTTATTTTTACTGTAAAAGTTAATAAGAATAGATAATCGTTCAATATATTAGCCGTCTTATGACCATAAGACGTCATAGTCTAGTAGCACTTACATTAGAGAAAGGTAACGTGAATTATACTATAATATAAGTAACCATTACTGTGCAGCATGGGGGGCAAACTCGAATCCAACGCTAGCTAACTTACTAAATAAAAGTAGAAATTACTTGGAATTGAGTTCTGAACAGCACAGTACTCAGTACTATAAATATAGTAAAATTTACATCATGACATATCATTATTTACATTATTTTTATATTCATGAACTGAGTACCATACAGCAAAGTAATAACTACATTACTTTGGATCGCGCATAATAGAATTTTGACTGAATGACTGCTTTCAGCAATGATTACTGTTTCTGCGTAAATTCATTCAATAGCTTCTAATTAACAAAAATTAATCCGTAACATGCTTGATTAATTTTGTGGGTGGACTTTAATTGACTAGATGAGATTTTACACTAGACTTTGATGGCCTTTACAGTAAAAAGTTATCGAAATTTCCTGAATAGAGATAAAAATCGGTCAGAGACGAAAATCGATACAAAAATTCGTCGATATTAAAGTCCACCGAGGTAAATTTTGGTTTTCTGTTGTGTGATGCCGAAAATTGGTAGATAAAATATACACTCCAGATATATCAGGCAATGTTAAAAAATTTTCATGGGTCATTTTAATAATTAAAAAATACATTTACGACAAATAAAAAGAAGTTAATTTAAAATGTCAAGACATCATAAGAATCCTCTACTCAGAAAAAAATGTTTATCGTAGAAAGTAGTGATTGTAGCAAATGGCGGCGGTAAAAAAATGTTTAACTACGACATTTCGCTATCGTTCTAGCCCAGCAACCAGCAACCAATAAAGTTGGCCGGGATGTTTTGCCAAAAACACTTGGTACGGTCGAGACGGCGCCAGGGGGTCTGGAGCCAATTCTTATACATAGATACATCTGTACACAGTTTACATCTTTTTTTATCGCTGCATTCCTAGAACTGTTTTCTCTAGAACTGTATATACTCTAGCTTAGCTATACATACTATCAGCGTTTTCTTAACATTTTCCCAGACGAATTCTTTTCTATTCGCTTCACTATTGATACTTGGTTCGTGAGTCAAAGAATAGCAAAATGTTCAAGAAGGTTAATTATAAAAACAAAAAAACCTTCGACTTAGCAATGAAAGGGTGTGAAATTAAAATTGATGGGGAGGATTAAAAAGAAATGAAACTGCAGAAACACCAACAATAATATTCAAGTTAAGAAACGCGGAAGTCTTGGGCAAGAACAAAAGACTCGAGTGGTTACTCGGTGACAGCGAAAAAATTAATATTATAGTTGTATTACTGAAACAACTGCTATACTATGAAAGGAATAAAAGTTTACTCTCAAGATAAATTGACTAGTTATACATTTATATCTTATATTATGTGCCAGATGATTTATGGATAACGCTTACGTCATATCCGAATAAATTCATTTCTCTGAGAGGTTTTACTCATCATGAATAAAATCAAAATGAATAAAACACCAGACAGTTTGATCGTTATTTTTTATTAATTTATTATATGGAACACAAGATGGGATAACTTTTAGCATAAACTTTTATTGTGGTTACTGAATTACATTTTAATGTCTCTTACAATAAATTTTTATCAAAAAAGTAAGATAGGAGCTCCAATTATTTATGCGCTGACAAAATATTAAATATGATTCAAAATCAAAAAGTAATTCTGAAGAATTTGACAAACAAGTAATAAACTAATCAATTGTTTGGCCTAATAAGCTTGTAGGGAATGCAAAAACGAATCGATTGTTGTATAACAATCATTGGAAATAAATTTATTGACACTTAATTTAAAGCCTAGCATGACCCAGCACGAAAACGCAAATATGTATAATGAGAAATTCTAAATTTTTAAATGGTAAAGCAGCACCTTAGCGTCCCACAATTACAATACATAGAAAAAAAAAATTTCTTGAATAAAGTATATAATTTTGAAGAACTTAATATTTTTGATTTGAGTAGAAAAATTCTAGATTTAAGGAAATCTTTCTTGACTTACGAAAATTTTACGTAATTCAAGAATTTTTCGTCTTGATTCAAGACAATTGCCCTCTTCAAAAATATATTCTTGGTTTAAAAATTTTTCTCTTGAATCAAGTTAATTTTTTTCTGTGTACAGTCCGGTAATTTTTCTCGTTAATTTAAGAGTAAATTTTAAAGAAAATTTCTTTCCATGCACTGATAGAAAATTTATGTTGACTCAAGAGATATTTTCTTGATTTAAGAATTTATTTTGGAAGACAAATGATTATTTTGCTTTAAGAATTTCTTGTCTTGATTTAGATTTTCTTGGCTTAAGAACTATATTATCTTCAATCGATACATTTAGTTTTTCAACCAAAATAACATTATCTTTTAAAAACTTAAAATAATTCATCAAAGTATATTTCAAAAACTAAATAGTCTTTAATTGTTGTACCGAAAAAAAATTATTTCTTGGAAATAAGTGAATTAATGACTCAAAAAAAAAGCCATTCTTAACACAAGTCGGTAACATCTTGAATCAATGTTATCGCCTATCTTGAACCAAGAGACAAAAATTCTTGAAAGAAATATATCTATATCTAGTTTCAAGAGTTCAAATTTTAAAGAAAAAAAGTTTCTTGAATCAAGATTGTTTTTTTATCAGTGAACAACTTAAAATCCAGATTATCTGAATTGAAGGTACAATTTCATTATGATTAATTGATTAATATCACCTTAGAAATAAAATAAGGACAACAAAAATGACAAAAGAAGCAATATATCACAAAAAATAGTGAGCAAATCGAGTGAATCTCACAAAATTTAGTCTGGTGAGATCCCTAGCTCGTAAAATGGACGTATCCACCCTTATCCTCAACCTCAACGTCCAGAGCGGTACGCAAGAACCTAGACGCTAGAAGATCGCATAGCAGTCTTACTTCCCGTTTCCGTTTCCGGTGTATATTTTTATGTGCCGATTTCCCTAGTACGCAGCAGAAGCACATAGGGGATGAGCGTAGAGAGTGTACTAGCACAGTTACAAACAGTACAATAAAAATAAAAATAAAAATAACAATACACTGACAATAGAGGATAGAATGATTATACGAAATCTGAAAAGTCACTCGTGCGAAAAGTTCCTGGGGTAAGAAAGAAATAAGCGTGGAAGTTACCCGGCGAAGGGGTGCCCTGTTCTCTGCTCTATATCTATCCGCTGAAGCTATGCAGGACCATAGAGTAGCAAAAAGCAGAAGCATCCGCCGCCCGCTAAACCGAGAATCACTGTTAGTCATTTGTCACAAGACTCTTCTCTTCCCTATTTACATTTTTTTCTTTTTACTCATCGCTTGTATTGCTGCTTGCTATCTATTGTTGTATATTGTATATTATATGTTCTTCTTATTTCGTATATAAACATATTTATTTGTATGTGCATCCTAACATCATCAGACATGAGCAAATACAATAGACGAAATAATCCGGAAGTTTCGTATTTGTCGTTCCACGTGGTTCCAATAAAATTTTTCATCGAAAATGGATTCTAAATGTATGGTCAATGTTTATATATGGCCACATCTGACTTGATATGGGTATATAAAGCCCGATATGCTCTAAAATGGCCATCTATACATTTTTTACCGGAGTTAGTTCCTAAAACACCCGACAGGTGGCGCATTACTGGTTAATTTTCTCGCTATTAGAGAAATTGCTCGAACATTTTGTAAAGTAAAGCTGTCACTATGCTAAAAATTGATAGATTAAAAAAAATTTTTTTATAAATTAAAGCTGTTACCTTATACCATAAGAAAAATAATTTAGCTACACGGAAAGAACAAGATGACACTGGATATCAATCCTAGATTATATTGAATGATATAAATTTTAGATAGTAGCTAGTATAATCCAGATTACAATGAGTATAATCCAGATTATAATGAGTATAATCCAGATTATAATGATTATAATCTAGATTAAAATGAGCATAATCCAGATATCATCCTGTATAATCCAGATTACAATGAGTATAATCCAGATATTATCCAGTATAATCTGGATTATACCAGATACTATCTGAAATTTTTTTTACCACATATATCACTGAGTATAATCTGGGATTATAACCAGTATCATTTTGTTTTTTTCGTGTAAGCTCAAAAAAATTTTTTAATTTTTTTTTTTGCAGGCTGACTGGGCTAAATTAATCACTTATAACTCTAATGAACCATGCCAATTATTGCAAGCATTTATCAAAAATAATAAAAAATTTTTTTATTATCAAATCCAGCCTGATATCGCAAGATATGAAAATTGGCCATAAAAAATCTTATTAAAAAAATTTTTAACGAGCAATTAATTGTTGAATTCAAACATAAAGTGTTTCAAATTATCTCCGAAGAATTTGTCTGGATAAATTTAGAATTTTCATCAGAACAATTCTTTTTAAAGCAAGAAACGTAAACTAGGCCGATAAAGTCACGAGGTCATTTGTCCTCTGTTTACATATTTTTAACAACCTGGTGAAAACCCGTGTTATAAGTAGATAAGAAGTACTTACCTGGAAACTGTGACGCATCTAATTAATAAATAACATCTAGAAGCAATTAACATGATAAGAATCACTAGGAGTAAAATATTTTGTATTCTTAATGGAAAAGAACTTTTTTCAGTGCAGTCTCATTCTCGAAACCGCTCATGAACATCTAAAGACTATTAAATTTAAAAGACTGAGTAAACATTAATATTTTTTATTCCCAACAATGGAAGTACTTAAAAGGGGGTAAATTTAAAATAAATGGGTAAATGATCCCCCGTGGGCAAGAAATGTCTGTCATCATTGGTGGTGTCATGGGCATACTCCTGCACTCTGTCCATAGACATAAATTTTTTTGAATGCATCATGCACAGAGTTGGGGGAAAATCGTAAACTATATGAGGTAGAAACATCTGAATATGAATGACCCATCCAAGTACGAGGGTGCTAATATCGGTTGTATCTTTATTTTTATTTCTCTATTTTTATACAGAGATCGTCGTAAGGGTGCTCTTAGAGGCGCAAATATGAGAAAATATTTTTTTTATAAAAATAACCAATCGATTTTGAACAACGAAAGTGTGACAATATTTTAAGGATGATGATCTGGAATATGATTTTATTATGGACATCCGCGTTTATGAAGATGTAAAACTGAGAGGGATGGAGCCCCTGGGGTTAATTAAATCACGGGACAACAATATCCCGGAACATTAAAATTACAATCGCAATTTGGTGCACGCGTCAAGTGAGACATTGTCGTTGAATTAAGTGCCGAGGGTTTTAGATTTAATTATTCCGATGGGATATAATTGCAAAGTGTTGATAGTTGGTATTGTTATTTTATTAAATCAATTCAAAAGCTAGTTAACAATTCAAAGTTTTAGATTACATTAAGATCCTGGAGTCTTAAATTGTCAAAAATTGGTAGATTCGTCTATTGGAACGTTTTCTGGTCCACCTTTACAGACTTCAAGTTTTATCTTCTCGATAATATCAATAAATTTTGAAGTTTTGCTGCATTCGTCCCTGTTCAACGTCTCAAAATGAAAAATGTTTAGTAGAAAGTAATTGAAAGAAATTTTTGTGATTTTAAATACTTATTACTTTATTATGGACAAGGCATGGAAATTTAGGAGATCTAACTGATCTCAATGTTATGTTAAATAGGCCCAAGTCAACAGAATTTTCAACGATTTTTACATTTCCATTGATCTGAAAGATGATTGTTCATAGCGTTATTCTATATTACATTTAATAATTTAAAGTGGGTATTTTAGGGCTTTAAAATAAATTTTGGATAAAGGGTGTTGGTCGGCAAAAAGTCGGAAATGTGGAAAAAAGTTTTTAAAATGGCTGGAAAATTATTATTGAAATTGGGGTGGTAATATAAAACTTTAAGATATTTATGACATTGTTACAGACACAACGGTACCAAAAATAACGCTGAATCATTTTTTATACATTTACTAATTTAAAGAGGGTTTTTTAGGGATTTAAAAGAAATTTTAGATAAATACTGGCTCATACACTAAAAAAAAAAAAAATTAACTTAAATCAAGAAAAAAATTCACGAACCAAAAAAATTATTTTGAAGAGTTTAATTGTCTTGAATCGAGACGAAAAATTCTTGAATCAAGTAAAATTTCTTAGTTTAAGAATTTTTCTACTCAAATCAAAATGATTGTTCATCATAAGTGTTATCTTGATTTTTTGTGTGGAAAAAAAATTTATTTCACTCAAGAAAAATATTTTTGAACTAAAAAAACTCGTAGGAAGAAAGCCGATTTTATTGGCTTAAGAATTTTATTATTGCTGATGACACTTGTCATTTTTTTTCAGTTAGTTGTAAGTTTTCATTCTTTACATCAGAAGACCGTCTTTGCGTGTAATTATTATTGCAACGCATAAATAAATACAATTTTTATTAGAACAAAATCCAATATAAATAATAACTGATGGGTGTAGAGATTTATCCAACGAACGAATGTAGTTGAAGATTTTTATTTACTAGATACCCTAAAAGTGTCTGTCGTTGATAATTTAGTCATAAAATATTCAAAATATTAAACAATAGCTAGTTTTTTATAATTGGAAAACTGTTTATTAAATAAAATGATCCTGACATTATCACAGAAAAATTATTTTTATATAAGAAAAATAATCTGCGGTGTATGATTGTAGCTTCATGTAATCTCTATAATATTTGTAAACAAAAATTTTTCTAAATGAAAAAACGTATTTAATTTTATAATCTGGATTTTATATAAGTGTTGTAGAAATTCACTGGTTAATAATTAAAAAATGTAAAGATAAATTTTTGAAGTAAGTAAAATAGTATCCTGATTGAAAAAATGTATTATCCTTACAAGAAGTCGGTATTATCTTGAATTAATTTTCTCAGACCAAGAAATAAAAATACTTGAGTTAAATAAACATGTATCTCATAAGAAAACAATAAAATTCTCGAAGGATTAAATTCTAAGATGGAGATTTTTTGATTTTTATCCAAGAGTAATAATTTATGTATTTAAATTTAATGTTTTCTTTAATTAAGACATGTAAATGTTTAGAAACAAGTCTCAAATTTAGAAGAAAAATATTTATTATTTAATTTGATAGACGAAAAATGAAAAGAAAATTATTACATAAAATGTATTAAATTAATGCAATAAAAAGCTAAAAGCATCGATTTGAGAGAGGATGAATAGAATGAGTTAGGTAATAAATAAACAGGGAACAGGGATATGGATTTGTAAGTGAAGAGCGACGTTTACGTTTGGATTTTGTGGGGTCAAAATAGAGATTTATGAAAGGCGTAACAGCCACTGCTACCGGTACTCTCTAGCTTTCCACGTTCTGCTATTTAATCAGTGATTAATTAACGAGAACGAGAATGCTTTCTGTTAATGGAATCACGTTAATTTATGTCCTTTTAGAATTTCACGCTAATTGTTATTCACGAAATGTATGATAATTAATACTTACACTTATGGGCTATCTAATTATATATTTGTCATTAGAATCCAGTAAATAAATTATCATAAAATTAAATTTGTTTTACAAAATTAATTATGTTTTAATTGATAGAAGGATTTGTTAATATTTAACAAGCTTTATTAACTGTTAATAAATGATTTTTTAACATCATAGGATTTAATAAATATTTATTAACAGTTAATCAATTATTTATTAAACACGATTTATTAAATGTTCGTGAATAGAACAAATATTTATCAACAGTTAATAAGTAATTTAACAAAAACAATTTAATAGCTGTTAATAAATACTTATTAAATCCAATGATGTTAAAAAATAATTTATTAACAGTTACTAAAGCTTGTTAAATATAGGGGAGAAAGGGGTCAATTGAACCATTCGAATTAAAAAATCGAAAAAATTGAAAAAACGCTTCATGCTCTTAGAATTAGATTCTAATATGTTAAACTCGGATATGATCAAAATTTGAAATCATTGAGATTAATAAATTTTGAAAAATTGAGATTTTTTTATTTTTAGGCATGTTAACTTTTTTTTCGGCTGGTGACAAATTGTTTAATAATATTTCAATTTTTGAATTAATTGATAAAGTTTGAATTGTAGTCGTTGTATGTGCTTATACTTTATAATCCTCAACTTTGTTTATCGTGATATAATAGTTCATTTATTTATTATTTACTATAAATTGTTATAAAATTATATGGGGTCAATTGAACCAGCAGTCCCGGGGACGATTGAACCATACGGAGAAGCATGGGACATGCGCGCGCATCTTGACTCTACGTGAAAAAACTCAGGGAAATAACCTAACAATTTGATGAACTGAATTTATAATGAAAATTATTTTTAAATTAATTTTTAATTTATTTAATATAATGTCTGTGCATTAAAACGGTGCAACAGTAATATTAGAAAGTAACAATTAATATATTATTTATTAAAAGTTCGGGTTTGAGTTTCAAATATTATTGGTTCAATTGACCCCAAGCAGTGGTTCAATTGCCCCCGAGCGGGGGTCAATTGAACCATTCGACGCGTTTGGATAAATTAATAATTTTTAAAAATTCACGTTGTTTATTGACTAATTTATGTATTGATAATGATAGTAGATATAATAACCTACCATTCCAAGAAAAAAAAATTATTATTTAGTTTTAATTCGAATAGTAAAAAATTACTAAACTTTTTTTGGTTCAATTGACCCCTTCTCCCCTACTGAGTATAATATGGGAGAATATGCAGTATAATTTTGTTCTTTCCGTGTAGGAAGGCCAAATAAGCAAAATTACTGAAATTTTGGCTGAAAATTTTTTTATTCTACTTATAGTTAAATTTGACACTAAATCATTAGCTATTCTGCTTATTTAGTTAATAGTAAAAAATTACTAAACTTGTTTTGGTTCAATTGACCTGACCCCCTTCTCCCCTACATTTAATTTTAAAAAAATTTATTTTTTTATGCATTTTCTTCAAGAATGATGTAAATATTGATGTTAAATTATATTATTAAATATAAATATTAAATTATTAAGATTTAATAAAATTAAATAATTTACTTCAAATAAATTGAATTATTAATAGTTAATTGGAAAAATTTTCTCATAAGTGTAGTCTTATTGAAAATCATAAAAGTACGGAAACATAAATCAAAGACTGCGGTCACTTGAGCCTACTTAAAGTAATTCAACAAAAATGTTTGCACATCAACAAGCACACAAGATAATCCGACTCGTGTTCAACCCGAGATATAATATATGTGTCCCGAAAAGTGCCCAGGAGTTATTTACTGACCGAGGAAATACGCCCACAGGGGACCGGACAGTCCAGACATTAGACACTAGAATCGAGACACTAGACACTAGGGTGGACACAAAAGTCAGCCCCAACCCCTGACAAGTATAGATTGTCTGCAATGCTTACTTAACTTATTTCACTTAAGCTTTTTCCAGATTTTTCTGAACTATTTTCTCGATAATGAATATTTTCCATTCAATGCTCGCTTCTTTTCTGTTACTACAAATTACCTCTACAATTGACTCACTAATGATGATGATGATGATGATGTCTGAGAGATAAATAATTATTATTATTTATTTAAAAAAGATCTAGGGATTAAACAAACAGCTTACAACTTTGTCTCTTGAGAGGGTTTAAATTTCCCTGATCGACGACGACTATTAATTACAATCAAACTGTACTCCAACATACTTATAGACCAGTGCGACCCTCCTCGTTCACTCGAGCAAAAACATCGTTGATCTATGCTACCACCAAAAAGATTATTCAAAATGTCACTTAATATTTTTTTAGGGAGTTTTTATAAGACGAGTTTATTCTCCGTCGTTAGTATTGATTTTTTAATTTTAATTAAAGTACAAGCAGGGTCATTTAAAGTGAAAAACAAAAAATATGCGCTCTAGTTAAGATTTTAAACTAGGTCTTGAACGGAAGAAAAAAAAATGAAAATTGAATTTTTGGCAGAGGATTTTACAAAAAAAAATTGAAAATTTGGCTAAAATTCCGCGGAATTTTTTTTTTTAAATAATTGTAATTGAAAAAAAAAAAAATTTCTGTTTAAGACCTTGTAAATTTTATCTCGAAGACCTGTATAAAATTTCATCAAGATAGGTTGAGTAGAACTTAACAAAGTAAAAACAATGATTTTTATATTATACAAAATCTTAACTCTTTAGTAAGAAGACGATTTAGCGATCGTGCGCGGCCTATCGGATATTTTCGGTACTAGTTTCGATCATAAAATTATATATGGACATTTTAAGCCACATCAGGAAATTTTTTTAAGGTAAGAGCTTGTTAAAATGTTCAAATTTTAGATAATAAATTAAAATTCAAAGTTTAATATCAAGATTGTACTGTATTTAGTATTAGTATTAGTTTCACTGAGATAAAAATTGAACAAGAATCACAAGTTTCATTTATCGTACGCGTCATTGACTTAATACCGTATACATAAATATAAATGAAACTTTTCACTCATAAATTTGATTATACAACATTAACTGTACATCTCCATTGGTAATTTAATATCCAGGATGAAGAACCCTAAAATGCAGCGATTCAATCCCTGGATATTCATTACATCGTGTTAACAGTTGGTACTAACCCCCCGGATCACTGCGAGGCCCAGTCAAGTATTTATATATAATTCTTAGCGTAACGTAACTATAAAACTCCTAACATATATAATATAAATTCGTGTAATACATAAGTCCTATGATCGTTGATCAGCCTACCAGGACTAATGCACCGCGCGACCAAATGTTCAACTCGATTTAAATGCCAAAGCTGTTAAGTAACCCCTAGATAAATAAAACTTATAGGATGCATGTAGTTAACACCCTTTCGATTCTTGTTTTTTATATTACAATTGTCTTTTTGTTTTCATTGAATTTCTTAATTTTTACAGTGATGAAAAAATTAACTTGATCCAAATAAAGCACGCTATTTAAGGCAGTACCCTCGCCAGAGTCGTTTTCTTAAGATTTTTTTTTAATTTTGGCAGATTAATGTTCATATAATTAATAATTATAATTAATGTTCATATAATTCTGCATCGATTGGCGCAATTTGAAAATTTTTGACCATCTAGTTTTAGAGATATTTAATTTCAAAGTTTGAGTTTTGAACGCTCTTATACATTACGGTATACGGGATATCCAAAAGTTTACCTACAAACATTTTTATATCTCAGAAACTTTTCTTAGGATCTTTTTAAAAACTAGAGTAACGTTAACTAACAACTAAACAATTTTTTAAAAATAATTTCATTGATAATTACCCACACAGTTTCAGATATATTTATTAATAAGTAATGAAAAATTTTCCCAGACTTTAGCCGAGGAAGGGATACGTTAATAAAGCTATGGCAACAACGCAAGTTTTGTGAGCCGCAAAAAAAGTATGAGACGCGCAAGCGCTGAAAAATTTGAAAAATTCAATGTTCGTTAGGTGTAATATTATAGTTATTAATTTTATTTATTTAAAAAAAAAAGAACAATGATTATTTTATGAAAATAAGTATTTTTCTATATTTATTAAAAATTCAAAAAAGTTAACTATTTTAATATAATAATATATATTAATCTTTGATAAGTTATAAAAATAATAGTCAGATGAAATAATAAAAAATCGTAAAATTTGAAATCAGTTAATACATCAACACAAAAAGTTTAATTACTGATTTTTCTGCAAAAACAAAACAATACTGTCAATTATTTTTTTTTTTTTTTTTTTTCAGACATTGTAATTATATTTCCGAATAAATGTATGTAAATAAATAAATAAACGCATGTATCAAAACAGAGGTTAGTCTACAGCTGGTCCAAAATACTACAGTGTAACCATTACAAAATATATTAACGCTCATGCAGTGTCATCAGACTTTTCAAACGATCAGTTTCTCGTTGGTGATTGGCTAAAATAAGTACATAAACAGCAAAAAGTTTTATACCTTATTGATGTGTAAAAAAATTTTTGTCCCCCGAAATAAATAACTAAAAATTTTGTTACTAAATCCTTTCATCAGGGTGAGTCCTATATATTAAAAAAGAATCTCTTAACTGACAATCAAAATTTCAATAAAAATATTTGCTCAACTAAGTGCAGCTAATTTACCCATAAAAACTATTATTCTCGCCCCAATATTTCACCCTATCCATTTGCTCTGAAAAAATAATAACATTTACTTACACAAACCTTTAACTTCCTCCCTATGATTATTATTCTCGAAATTTTTTATTTTATAAAAAACTTTTACGAAAATTTCTAGTCAAGCTTATTCACGTCGCAGTCAATAGTTTCCAAATAATAACTCGAAGAGTGCTTGCATCGACAATTTTAATAGCTCATGTATTACTGGGTATTGCGTCGCTGCGGATACGCCGTGAATAATATCAGTAATAAAAATATTTTATAACTCTGACAATAAAAACAAAAACAATAAAAAGTTTGCTTTATGGTAACAGTTTGGTTCCCGTCAAGATCAATATCGGATCGGCGCGGACCTAGCTCAGGATTGGCTCAGATTCTTCGCCAATGAAATCCCTCTCTGGCTTGTTATCAAGGGATGATTCTCGCGGGTGAGCTCTCGCGGATTCTGCGCTCGTCTTCGCGGATTCTATTGGTCGAAAAATGTTCGCCAGGACTCAGAGGGTGGAGAATTCGTTATCTAGAAGGGTGTTGGTCGGCAAAAAGTCGGAAATGTGGAAAAAAGTTTTTAAAATGGCTGGAAAATTATTATTAAAATTGGGGTGGTAATATAAAACTTTAAGATATTTATGACATTGTTACAGACACAACGGTACCAAAAATAACGCTGAATCATTTTTTATACATTTACTAATTTAAAGAGGGTTTTTTAGGGATTTAAAAGAAATTTTAGATAAATACTGGCTCATACACTAAAAAAAAAAAAAATTAACTTAAATCAAGAAAAAAATTCACGAACCAAAAAAATTATTTTGAAGAGTTTAATTGTCTTGAATCGAGACGAAAAATTCTTGAATCAAGTAAAATTTCTTAGTTTAAGAATTTTTCTACTCAAATCAAAATGATTGTTCATCATAAGTGTTATCTTGATTTTTTGTGTGGAAAAAAAATTTATTTCACTCAAGAAAAATATTTTTGAACTAAAAAAACTCGTAGGAAGACAGCCGATTTTATTGGCTTAAGAATTTTATTATTGCTGATGACACTTGTCATTTTTTTTCAGTTAGTTGTAAGTTTTCATTCTTTACATCAGAAGACCGTCTTTGCGTGTAATTATTATTGCAACGCATAAATAAATACAATTTTTATTAGAACAAAATCCAATATAAATAATAACTGATGGGTGTAGAGATTTATCCAACGAACGAATGTAGTTGAAGATTTTTATTTACTAGATACCCTAAAAGTGTCTGTCGTTGATAATTTAGTCATAAAATATTCAAAATATTAAACAATAGCTAGTTTTTTATAATTGGAAAACTGTTTATTAAATAAAATGATCCTGACATTATCACAGAAAAATTATTTTTATATAAGAAAAATAATCTGCGGTGTATGATTGTAGCTTCATGTAATCTCTATAATATTTGTAAACAAAAATTTTTCTAAATGAAAAAACGTATTTAATTTTATAATCTGGATTTTATATAAGTGTTGTAGAAATTCACTGGTTAATAATTAAAAATGTAAAGATAAATTTTTGAAGTAAGTAAAATAGTATCCTGATTGAAAAATGTATTATCCTTACAAGAAGTCGGTATTATCTTGAATTAATTTTCTCAGACCAAGAAATAAAAATACTTGAGTTAAATAAACATGTATCTCATAAGAAAACAATAAAATTCTCGAAGGATTAAATTCTAAGATGGAGATTTTTTGATTTTTATCCAAGAGTAATAATTTATGTATTTAAATTTAATGTTTTCTTTAATTAAGACATGTAAATGTTTAGAAACAAGTCTCAAATTTAGAAGAAAAATTTCCACTTGAACCAAATTATTGTTTACTGTGCGTAGCTTTAAAAACTAAATGAGATAATAATTACTTAATATTATTAAATCCATTATAATTTTATTTTTAAATATATTTTTTCTATATTTATTTTCAAAATTAAAGAATACAACTTACTTTATAAGGTTCATGCGGAAGTTGCATTGATTCGGCAATCGCGCAAATAACTATTAAGATTTTTATTCCAGTAAACATTATTTCTGTACAAAAATTGTGTACTGTAATTTTAGAATTTTTTGTGATAAAGTTGAAGAGATACTAAAGCAACCAATCAGACTTAATGTTAAAATAATTATCACTGTGTTAAATGATTTGAAACTATCCAACTAAATATGTTAGTCGTTGTTATCACTATCATTATTTTGTAATTGTACAATTGAATTGTGACGGCGATTTTATCGATATTTAACGACTTTAAGAGAATAAACAGTGTGCAGTTGTATTGAGAATCGAAATATCAAGTGCGTTATTTAAGACATTGATGGCCTGCCTTCTTTTAGTAACTTGATAAAATTCTCAAATTTTTTTGTAATTTTTAAGGGAAAAGATTTTTTTTAATGTAGGTCAAAAATTATTAATTAGTTCGATCATAATCCTTAAAAATGTAACTAAACTTTTAGTTCTTCTATTTTTCGTCTGTTAATAACTTCCTATAATTATTTGAATATTGAGCAATGATTTAATCATTGTTAATGATAAAAAATAATTAAGTTGATCCAAGAAAAAAAATCTTGAATGAAGAATTGATCTGTTATAAAATTTTTCAATAGAATCATACAAACAGTACTCGAAATTTAAGGTAGAACCCTCGCGACTTCCGTAGTCAAAAGTTTATGTTAGAGTGTACGGTACATATACTTGAGAGTAATTATTGACAAGCCTAAAACTTTTTGCTGTTTATGTACTTATTTTAGCCAATCACCAACGAGAAACTGATCGTTTGAAAAGTCTGATGACACTGCATGAGCGTTAATATATTTTGTAATGGTTACACTGTAGTATTTTGGACCAGCTGTAGACTAACCTCTGTTTTGATACATGCGTTTATTTATTTATTTACATACATTTATTCGGAAATATAATTACAATGTCTGAAAAAAAAAAAAAAAAAAATAATTGACAGTATTGTTTTGTTTTTGCAGAAAAATCAGTAATTAAACTTTTGTGTTGATGTATTAACTGATTTCAAATTTTACGATTTTTTATTATTTCATCTGACTATTATTTTTATAACTTATCAAAGATTAATATATATTATTATATTAAAATAGTTAACTTTTTTGAATTTTTAATAAATATAGAAAAATACTTATTTTCATAAAATAATCATTGTTCTTTTTTTTTTAAATAAATAAAATTAATAACTATAATATTACACCTAACGAACATTGAATTTTTCAAATTTTTCAGCGCTTGCGTGTCTCATACTTTTTTTGCGGCTCACAAAACTTGCGTTGTTGCCATAGCTTTATTAACGTATCCCTTCCTCGGCTAAAGTCTGGTAAATTTTTCATTACTTATTAATAAATATATCTGAAACTGTGTGGTAATTATCAATGAAATTATTTTTAAAAAATTGTTTAGTTGTTAGTTAACGTTACTCTAGTTTTTTAAAAAGATCCTAAGAAAAGTTTCTGAGATATAAAAATGTTTGTAGGTAAACTTTTGGATATCCCGTATACCGTAATGTATAAGAGCGTTCAAAACTCAAACTTTGAAATTAAATATCTCTAAAACTAGATGGTCAAAAATTTTCAAATTGCGCCAATCGATGCAGAATTATATGAACATTAATCTGCCAAAATTTTAAAAAATCCTAAGAAAACGACTCTGGCGAGGGTACTACCTTAAATATCAGTTTAAGCTTTTCAATTTGGCTATCATTGACATATTAAAAAATTCTTTAATTTCAAATTTCAGAAATATTTCAAATAAAAAATTATAATTTAATGAGATTCGTTTCTTCATAATACCTTATATTTTTACTTAAAATTATTTATTTTAATTATTTTGATTTGTTTGGAGTAAAAAAGTTAGCTTATACGCTAAAATTAGTTGAAAAATTAATTTCTTAAATACCAATAAACGATTTGTTTATAAAGAAATTTATAAAGAAAATTTCTTTTCACCTTTCTCACAATAAAATTAACCAGTAAAATAATTCAAGCTCAACAAGCACGTGTCAAAAGTTTCGTAAATCGTAAATTAATTTCCAGATTTATCTTCGGAACCTCCGCCCATTAATCAATCCTCGAAGAAGAACGATTTATTCGCGAAATGTATTCTGTAAATTTAAAATTCATTCGATGTGAGTATTGTTGGCAAAGGCCAACCAAAGGGGCGACACACACTACATTATACTGAGCACAATCGTATCTTCTATCTTCTATCTTGTATTGGTATCGAGTACGAGCCCATTCCACCCTCGATGAAATTCAAACGCCAATAGAAATCTCATATCTTTAATATCTTCGTATGGCTGCACATCCTCGGCTGTGCTTCTGAGTATAATAATAATAAATAATAATACATACAGTATAACATAATACATAAATTGCTGCATACATCTAATTCGCAACGCTCTTTTTGGGCGTGCCCAATTTTCGATTGTGTCGTCCTGAGCTTCAATATCTAGATATTCAATATTTATTATTTATTATTTTTACTGTATATCTGATTACTCTTTTCGCTGAGTATTTTATAGAATTGTTTTTTTAAATGATTTGCTTAGATTCTAAATTCCATCGGATAGGCCTGTACCTTTTATCCATGTGATAATTCTAGCTAATATTCATTGTAGCTTTCAATGTGCAATCACTATATCATTTGGATCCTATAGGAGCTAGAGCTTGGAAATTTTAAATTTTCATTCTTAACATCCACCCCCGCAGTCCATATTGGGAGTAGGTTGTCATAAAATCCGATATTAAATCATTTATACATCACATACAGAAGATTCTTACCAAATTTGGAGCTTATAGGAGCTACAACTCGGAAAATGAAATTTTAATGTTAACACCCACCCCCGCAACCCCCTGTGTCGTGAGCTATCGTAAAATTTGTTTATAAATAATTTTTACATCACTTAAAGAAAATTCCTAACAAATTTGGAGTCTGTAGAAGCTATAGTTTGAAAATTAAAATTTTTCATTGTTGATACCCACCCCCGCAACCCCCTGTGGGGTGATCAATCGTAAAATTCGTTCATAGACTATTTCTATATCTCTTACAGAAGATTCCTATCAAATTTGGAGTCTATAGGAGCTGTAGTTAAAAAATTGGAATTTTTCATTGTTAACGCCCCCGCAAACCCCTTTGAGGAAGGAATTTTTTAAAATCCGTTCTTAGCTGACCTCTACATAGCAAAAGTAATATTCCTACCAAATTTGAAGTCTCTACGCCTTATAGTTCCAGAGATATCGTGATGAGTCACTATATACCTAAAAATCTCTTATATACTAAATTTCACGAAAAAAAAACCGATTTTATTATATGACTATCCTGGAAACAAAATTTTTCTTATTTTTCTTAATATAGATTAAATTTAAGAAAATTTAATTGATCGTAACAATTCAATTAAGAAAAATTAAATTAATTATTAATTAAATTGTTGAAAAATTGAATTTTTAATTACGTAAATCCCATTCGAGCAAAAGTAATATTCCGAGCAAATTTGAAGTCTCTACGCCTTATAGTTTCAGGGAGATGGTGATGAGTCACTATATATAGCTAAAAATCTCTCATATATGTATAGATTTTTTTTTTTTTGTAATTAACTACCTCAATTTAATCAATATAATATTTTGCAGAACACAATAATTGTAGCTCAAATATTTGATCTGTTTTTAAGTTGCTAATTTTAGTTTTTTTTCTTTCTGTTGATTAAAATAATTCTTTATAAAGTAATAACTCGGAAAGAAAAATAAATAATTCGATTAGCTCGATTGACTAACTTTATCAAATTACTCCCGATACGCAATATGAAATACGAGCAGCGTAACATATCACGGTCTTTTAATCAATTTAATCATACATTCGTGCAGTACATAAACACCATACATCTTCTGCTTCTATGGGACATATCCACCGATCGGTTTTATTCACTCGGACAAATCGCTCCTGTATCTACGGGTCCTAAATCAAAATCTATTTTATCCGTTACACCTCCCCACGGCGTTCTGCCGCCGATGTTTCACCCCGGCGTGTATTCATATGTGAATTCGCTCTGTATTGAATTTATTTGTCAATAGACATACACCTTCTTTAATACAACCTTATCTTTATTTCTGTAAACTTCTCACAAAAATGAAGGGAGCAAGAAAAAAATCCAAATTTTTGGGGGATTTTCAATAAGCTGTAATTTATACAAAAATGGTCGTACAGCAAATAAAAAAAAAGCAAATCGTAGCTCTAAGCGTCTAGTTTTTGGATCTGAGTTTGAAATATTTTTTTTCAAAATTGTTTTCGAGTAATCTTAAAAAATCCACCGAAAAAAAAATTTTCGAAATTTTTTTGGTTTTTTTTTTTAATCTACGGACGTGAAAAATATTTTTTTGATTTAACCTTTACATGGACTGAATAGCTTAGTTATTCAGCTTTAATTTGGTTTTTTAAAAATCTCAATACGAGCATTTCTCACTGAGATATCGGTGTTTGAAAGGAAAAAGATCGTTTTGTCTTTGACTACCAATATCTCAGCAACCAATGATTGCACAGAAATTTTAAGGTTGATTTTAAACACTTGAATAAATTCTCTACAAGGATTGGCTATTGATTTTTGAAAAAAAAATTTTTTTTCAATCATTACATGAATTTGAAAAAGCAACCAAAAATGGGCTTTTTGTGGTTTTTTGGAAAATCAAGCGCCCAATCAAAAATATTGCGGAAACAACAAATGTTAAGTGTGCGTTTTACTGTTCAATATACTCACAAATACTCTACGAAGTTTCAATTTAATCCAGCCAACCGTTTTATTTCTCGCTTGATTAAATTTTTGAAAAAATTTAAGGAGCAAAAATTTCGCTCTGAAAAAGTCATGATTTTTATCAAAAATGAAAAAAAAAAATTTTTATTTTTCTCTTCATTCTGTATTAGTAATTTGGTAAATTTTTGAAAAAAAAAAAAAATTTTTGAAAAAAAAAAATTGAAAATTTTTGAAAACAAAAAAAAATTGAAAATTTTTGAAAAAAAAATTCATTGTATTAATTTTTTTAATTAACTTCCGTATCGAATTGAGATTTCGCGTTTTTTTTTTATTAAATTCTACGGAAAATTCTCGATTTCACTATCAAAAAATATCTCAGTCAAAAATTACTTTGAACAACGCATAAGAGTCATTTCAGTGGACTATTTAGTTCAAAAAATCACTTGATTTTTGTAAGACGAGAAGAGAGCACCTCCGCTTCGCTTATAAGGCGTGCAAAAAGTTGAAAAATTTAATCTCAACCTAGAAATGATTAAAAAAATCTTTTTTTCTTATATTCATTTATTCTTATACATATACAATTTTTTATAAACTCTTATAAATGCAATAAGGAATTAATTTTACTAATTATTCATTTTTACCAATGAATATAATTGATAATTACTAAAATGCAAACAAAAATAAAAATAATTATTCAAAATTAATAAACGATACAAAATTTATCATTTTTATTATCTTACGTTAGATTACATCTATTACATACAATGTTTACCCATGATATATTTATTCAGAATCAACATTTACATACATCTCAGTCGCGGACAGTAAAAAAGTTACATATTAATAATTATTATCAATCATCATTAATCATTATATTGGAAATAAGGAATGAGTTGAAATTTCCGTGTAAAATTAACCATTTTTTAAATTCTGTGCGTGTTATTATTATTGACAAAATTATTTTTTTAAATATTTCTTTATTCAAAATATCTTGTTTCAATTTATAAATGTTGTATGGAATAGTGGAGTTTTGAGATGATTTTAAAACTCCGAAGAATTAATTATTTATTTACACTTTAAAATGTTTAGAGATTAGATTTATTTTTTTATTATTGACGATTTGTTTTTTTATTTATTTATTTATTGTAAAAATTTTTGGTAGTTAAATTTAGTATCTTTTTTTAGTTACTATTGATCAGCAACAATTTTTCGGTTTAAAATAAAAAACTTTTAAATGTTAATTTTTTTCAGTCATAAAATTTTTTATTTGAGCTCAAATTTAAAAGTTTTATCCTAATTAAGTAATTAAATAAAAAAAAAAAAAATACCTCCGCCGAGATTCGAACTCCGAGCTCTTGCAGTGGTTTGTATCGCTTTTCGCGCTGCGCCGTTGCTCCAAAAGGATGGGTCAATAAAAACGAAAAAAAAAAATTATTTTCGGAATCTACATTCCTTGTAGATGTTAACTAAACCAAATTTTCTACCAAAATTTATACAATAAATTCATAAATACACGCCTTGACATGGAATCGTAACTTCTAAAAATTTTAAATGAATCTCAAGTCACCCGACATTAAAATTTTTCCAAATAATTATTATATTTTATACTTTATACTAATTTTTTAAAAATGTCAGCCGACTTGAGAATCATGAAATGTTAATACAAAAATATTATCCATTGAAATTCATTTTTGGCCGTTTGGAACCGTAACAAAAAACCTAATAAAATTTAAATAAAAAAAAAAAGAACAATTTTAAGTAACCAATTGAAAAAAAAAAAAATTAAAAATTGATTTTAATTAATTTTTATTAAGTAATTAATTTGGCTATTAAAAATATTTTAATAGAATTTTTTAGCTTGCGCTTCTTTGCTATCGCGGTACATGCTGTACCCGAGAAGGATGAACAATTGAATAACGACAAAAACAATGAACATGGTCGTGGTGAGACAATTACCCGTGGGACAAGAGGTCGCAGGTGGCGCGGCAGTCAATTTGTTGTAGGTCTGAGCAATGTCGCGTTTGACCTGGTTAAGTCCGTCGCGCATTTCCGAGATCAGGGATTGGTAGTCGTAGCCGATGGGCTGGACTTGGGCAGTAGGTCCGCGGGCCTGGTTCGTCAAAATAGACTCCGCTTTGGAGTTAACCTCCCCAACGAAGGATTTTATCTCGCGAGCAGTGTTCAGGATTATGTTCTGGTTGCTGAGCACCGCGTCTACCTCTTGCCTGCGGATCGTGTCTATCAATTGGACAGGTTGGCCACCACCGCCGGTCTGGACGCCGCCGACCTGCAGTTGCGAGATAAGAGAGAGCGTGCGCTCTTGTTTACCGATTGTCTCGTCCAGTTTTTTGTGCAACTCGCGCAGAATTTCGAACATGTGGCTCTGTCCGGTGAAGATTTGACGAAGCTCGCGCTGACTGTCGGATTCGAACCAGTCGTCGAATTCTTCCTTTTCACGGCGCTCATCGGGGTGTTCTCTGGAATAAAAAAAATTTTTTTAAATTCAATAAATTTTTTGAAAATTCAATTTTTTCAAAAAAATTGTTTTTAATTTCTTATTTTTTGGTCAAAATTTTAGTCAAAATTCACAATGAAATTTTTTTGTTTTGATTAAAATAATTCAACAATTTTTTTATTTTATTCGAAAAGTAAATAAATTTTTTTTTAAAAATCATAGTAATTTTTAAAAATTTTTAAGTTGAATTTTTATTTAATTTTCTTTAAAAAAATTATAAGAAATTTTATATGACTGTAAATTTAAGAATTGTATAATTTTGTATTGAAATTAGAAATTAAAATATTGAAGTTAAAAAAAAAAGTGTCAATTTATAAAATTTGACTTTTAATAAAAAAATCTAGTTTGAAATTTAAAGTATATTATTCAAGACTTCTGACATTAAAAAAATTTATAGAATTTTTTTTACAATAAATTATTTATGTAAGTTGTGCTTAAATAAAATTTTAAATTTATTAGCGCTTCCCGCTCTTTAACGATCGCAGCTTAGAAATATAAGCGCGTCGATAAAAGCAGTTTCTTGTTAACAAAATATCAGAAAAATTAAATAAATAATTTTTGCTACTCACTGAAATCAAAATAAAGGTAAGAAAAATATTTAATTAATTAATTAATCCAATATTTTCTTATTAAATTAATTATGATACTGAAATTATCAAAGACAATTTTTTGGTTTTAATTTAAAAATAAATTTCACTGAAAAAATTCGTATTAATTTTTTTTTAATTTCTACTTGAAGAATTTTTTTCTTAATAATTTTTTATAACAGTCTGGAGAATTGTGATGTGTGATGTCTGTTAATTTCAGTATTATGAAAAAATATCAGGAAAAATTTATACACTAATCATATTTTGAAATAAAAATGAAAACCTACTTGCGATAGTCTTCTTTTTGTTGATCCAATTTCTTCTGATAGTCCTGATACTCTTGGCTGATCTTAGCCTGATCTTCGTTGGACACAGTTCTGGTTTGATCAAGCTGGATTTGTCCAGGTGGATGGAGAGACGTCGTCAAGAAATGCATGACGTCGTGATCATCAGCAAGCCCTCCAGTGGCTGCTGATACTCCGAAGTAAGCTCCCTTGGGCAAGAAAATGTTTTCTACCCGGAAACACAGCTCGAATTCGTCTGGACTGCTTGTCATTCCGTTGTGGAAGAGCAGCTAAATTTATAGATAATAATAATGTTAATATTCGCTTTATAAAATCAATATTTTAAGAATTATAGTGATTTTTTGAGTCACTATATAATAATTTTATTTTTAAATGAAAACAAAAACAATAATAATAATAATTATAATAATAGTATATAATATAATTATATAATATATAATTATATAATATTATTATAATTATATAAAATATTATATAATTATAATAAATAACCTGATCAAGCAACAATTTTTTTTCATGTTAATACAAATTATTATTATTATTTATTTATATATATATAGTAGACTTTCTATAGATATAGTCACTCATCACGATATCTCTGGAACTATAAGACCTAGAGACTTGAAATTTGGCAGGAATATTCCTTTCGCCAAGTAGAGGTCAGTTAAGAACGGATTTTAATAAATTCCACCCACAAGGGGGGTTGCGGGGGCGTTAACAATGAAAAATTCCCGTTTTTAAGCTATAGCTCCTATCGACTCCAAATTTGGTAGAAATCTTCTGTAAGAGATGTAGAAATAATCTATAAACGAATTTTACGATATCTCACCTCACAGAGGGTTGCGGGGGTGGGTATTAACAATCAAAATTTTTTATTTTCAAGCTATAACTCCTACAGACTCCAAATTTTGTAGGAATTTTCTGTAAATGATGAAAAAATAATTTATGAACGAATTTTACGATATTTCTACCCCAAAGAGGATTGCGGGAGCGTTAATAATGAAAAATTCCCGTTTTTAAACTATAGCTCCTATCGACATCAAATTTGGTAGGAATCTTCTGTAAGAGATGTAGAAAAAGTCTATGGGCAAATTTTACGATAGCTCATCTCACAGGGGTTTGCGAAGGTGGGTGTTAACATTAAAAATTTTTAATTTCCAAGCTATAGCTCCTATAGACTCCAAATTCTCATTTCAAATTTTTTTCTTCGTGTCAATTATTATTCATTTTTGAAAAAAAGCCACGCAAACATTATAATGATTACACATTGAAAGTTACAATGAATATTAGCTGGAATTATTACATGGATAAAAGGTATATGCTGATTCGATGAAATTTGGAATTTGTGAAAGTCAAAACAATACTCTAATTAAATTTAAAATTTAGATCTAAAAATATAATTCTATAAAATGCCCAGCGAAGCTTTAATATAAATTATTATTATTATTATTATTATTATTATTATTATTAATATTATTATTAAATAATTTAGCAGTTATACATACCGTTAGAGTGTTCTGATAGTACTCAATTTTAGCTTGAGTCGGGAACAATTTATTACGGAAATCTCTCAGACAACCAGCAGACATTTGTGTCGTTCCATCACTAAATTCAAGTAGATAATTAGTGAATATAATTTTTTTATATATAATTACTAATAATAATAATGTAAATAAATTTTTTTATAAACTCACTTGGCGTGATCAAAAACTTTGGTCCCATCGTTAACAATTGCCATAATGTAAGGGTTGTTGTGCTTATTGTCATTATCAAAGGAATCGAAGAATATACCAAGACCATTCCACATGTCGGAACTACCAAATACAGGACCATCAAAGCTTCCTGGTTGAGTGGTGTACCAGAAGGCTAGACCATCAGCTCCGATTCTTCCTCGCCCGTTTATGTTGAATTTCAATTCTACTTCCCACCAATCGAAGTCTACCGTCTGCTTGGTCCATATTGCTCCTATTTTTTTAAATTATTAATTAATAAAATTTTAATAAATTAAAATTTTTGGTTAAAAATAATTCTTTATTCATTGAATTTTTATTATTTC
Source organism: Cotesia typhae (assembly GCF_013202065.1). NCBI lineage: Eukaryota > Metazoa > Arthropoda > Insecta > Hymenoptera > Braconidae > Cotesia > Cotesia typhae. The sequence continues at coordinate 767,475 of NW_027423744.1, forward strand.
AAGCAAGTTAAATATAATTTTTTTTTTATGATTAAAGTAAACACAAAATTATCAATTAAAATGTAGAGTTACTCATCTTTAAAAAATTTTAATTATTAATTGAGTTTACATAATATTTAATTGCTCTGTTAAATATTTTATTTTCACACTTATCAATTTTATTATCACTGTATATTAATATAAAATATTTTATTCATTAATTTTTGACCCTGAAATTTATTTTTCTGTTTTATTTTTAATAAAAAAGAAATATTTTTAATGAATTTTCATTTTAAAAAATTGTTTATTTTTTTTTTACAGTAATTTATTAATTTAAAAAAATTGTTTCACGCTTTTAAAATAATGTAAACTTTGAAAACTTTTCAGTTTTAATTTTTCTTGACAAATTTACTAGCTAAAATCTTATCAAAAATTATGTAACAATTTTTTTGTATTTTTTTATAATTTTTTTGAATAATTAAATTATGGAAAGAAAAATTTATTTAAAAAATTTAATACTGAATTTAACAGACAAAAAATTATTTAGAATTTTAGCATTTAAATTATAGTGAAAAAAAATAGAAATTTTAGAAAATTATAATTGCAAATTTAAAAAAATATTTTTATTACAATAATTGATTCATTATAAAAATAAAAATAATTTTTATACTTAGTTTATTTTTAAATAAAAATAAAAATTAAAAAATTATTGTCTGCGAATTTCATTGTAAAAGAAAAGAGTCTGTAAATCAGTCAAATAATTTTTCTCGGTCCAAATTTAACGAAATTTAAGTGAGCTGACATTAAAAAATTTTTAGAATTTTTTTTTTTTTAATTAAAAAAAAATTAATTCCTAAAATTTTGAAATACTAAAAGTGCAATTTTTAAAAATTTTCTTTACTTTTAATTTAATAACTTTATTATCATCAAAATCTAACCCAATTTTAAACTTCCGCTCCTTAATTAATAAAACTGATTAAGAAAATATATATTTATTTAGATTATACCTTTCTGACTCTTGAGTGACGGCGCTAACCTGACTTTTTCCGAGCTGGCAATCACATCTGTAAAAAAATAGATCAGAATTTTCCAAAAACCAACCCGAACAATTTTTGGCATAAATTTTCAAACTCGCTAAAATTTCACTCGAAAAAAATTTTTTTAATAATAAAAAAACAACTCCCAAGAAAACAAACCGCAACATACGGTACGAAAAAACCGAAAATTATTACTTAAAACTGCGGCTCCAAAATTGGAAAAAGTCACCCTGGGAGGTTCATAAAAAAACGGGGATTTTTTTCGCAAAAAATTTTGAAAGAATCTCGAGAAGTCTGCGTGGAATAATTTATCCACCGTGTAAAAAATAATTTTGGTTATGTAGAAAATTAATAAAAACTACTTACTGCCTCCGTAATTCCAGAACGGAACACTTCCGTCTTTTTGCGCTAAGTAAGGCGGCTTGAAAGAGTACTTGTACTCGAATTTTTTATGCACATCACTCGCATTCAAATAGTTAACAATAATTAATAAATAAAACAACACTGGCCACCTCACCTCCGCAGCCATCTTCATTTTTGATGTGTATTAAATACCTATACCTATATATTTGTGTTTCTATACCCCGAGTCCCTTAAATACGACAATACAATATATTCCACACATAAGTAAACATGTATGTGTTTAACCGCAGATATACTCACCAAAAACTTTCAAAATACAAGTGTACAAGTGCAAGGTTTACGAAAAATCACCGCCTGCGTAACATGTTCCCTTCCTATTGGTCTCTTAAATATTTCCTGCGCTCCCATTGGTCCCTCGATTCTGACGTGTCTTAACTCCGCGCAAGAGCGCCATCTTGTCGCGAAAACTGCTGAAATACTTTAAAGGGATTTGATCCCTAAAAATTTAGACTTATTTTTTGTTTTGCGGTAAAAAGTCTATTATTTTATAAAACTCGGTAGATTTTATCGAAAATACACGTCTGGCTTTTTTCAGTTGTGTCATCTCCACGTGTTCTCGCGAGCGCAGCGCCTCGGTAGGGTAAAACAGTCCGGAGTTTATTGACGTTTGAAAATATCTGTCAGCTAAAGCGAGCTAAAGTGCGCTAGTATTTTTTATCCAACTACTTTATGTTGATATTGATATTTATGTTTACTACAAGGGCAAGGACGGTTGACACTACTGATGCCAGACGTTAATTTAGTTCGCGAAATTAGTGTGCTGTGAAATTTTCACGAAAATGGCAACGCTTATTGATAATTATGAGCAGCAGTACGCGGTTCTTACTGCAGATATTACGGCTAAAATTGGCAGAATTAATGTCGTTAGTGGAGGTAAGTTTTTTTTTTTTTGGTTATTTTTAGGGTTCGGGGGCTTGATAGACAGTTTTGGGTTTTTTTATGTTAGAGGGTGAGAGAATTTGGGAATTTTAAAGGTTCAGGAGGGGTTTTGTTTATTGAGTGTTTTTTTTTCAGGTGAGAAAAGGGCCTTTGTTCAGGATGTCGATCGACAATTGGAAGAGGCACAGGAATTGGTGAGCTCTAGCTTATCGGCTGTTTTTTGCCGGGAATTTTTGAATTAGCTTCATTAATTTTGCAAGTTTGCTTTTTTTTTTTTTATTTAAAAAAAATTATTTAAATTATTTTCAGTTTTATTTAAATTTTCTTAGTTATTAAAAATATTTTTCAAAGTCAATGTTTTAGTAAATAAAAAAATAATAATTGAAAAATTTTTTTATCGTATTTTTAAAGTAAGTGAAAATTTTTTCATTTATTTAAGATTAACAATCTGACGTTTTTTTTTCTGTACAAATATAATTTATAATACTGAATTTAAAAGACATCTACAAATTTTTTAGATTTTTATAACGATTAAATTATAATAAAAAAAATTTAATTAAAAAATTCCGCACTTAGAAATTTTAGGAAACTAGTTTACTTTTTTCCGAGTATAGTTGTAAAATTTTAAACCTTTTTTTTTATAATAATTGATTGGTTATAAAAATTCTAAGAATTGTAAGATGTTCACTAGGGTATGCCGAAATTTAATTTCCTTGGAGGACCTTTTAAAATTGAAATTTTGAGTTCTGCTTTTAACGGTTGTCCTTTAAATTCGTTATAGTTATTAAAAATTATTAAAAAGCACAATAATAAAAGGGCACAACATGGTAACAAGCGTATGTGTTGGTCTAATGTCGAATAAACACACATAAAAACCATGTTTATAACTTGATTAAAAAGTTAAATAAAATTTATCGAAAAATTTTTTTTTGTCATAATTTGTAAAAAAAAAATAAAAAAGTCATCCACTTTTATAATTTAGATGAAAAATATGAAAATATATCATGTAAGCTAACTATTCGTAACGTGATTGGTCAAATATATCAAAGCATAAAAATATATGCAAACTTGAAATTCATGCGCGCGCAAATTTGAATTCTAGTAGTATATTAATTTAAAAATCTTTAAAATTTGATCTTTCCGTTTTATTTAAAAATTCCGGCTATTTAGGATTAATTGTCGGGGATTTTTTGTCTTGGGGATATTTTTGGGTATTTTCAAAGACATTTTGAGAAGAGACGAATTATTTAATTTTCATAGAATTTCTTAACAGAAGCTTTGTTTGAGCATTTTCGCTAAAATTTCAAAATTTAGCCAGAAGTGCTCAACTAAAGCTCCTGTTAAAAATTCTCAAAAAATCAAATAAATCGTCTCACCTTAAAATATCTCAGGGTGTGCTCAAACACAGCTCCTGTTAAAAGCAGAACTCCAAATTCTTATTTTAAAAGGTCCTCCATGGAAATTGAATTTTGGTACATTAATGTCCACTAATTTCAGTATCATATATAATTTTTCATTAATTTATTATAAATTTTTTTTTTGGACAAAAAAAAATGATAAAAAATCCGAATAATTTTTTTTCCAAATTATTTGACTTGCAAAATATTTCTAATTTGTTTTTTTATTATAATTTTTTATTAAAATTAAAAAAACTGAATTTCCAGTTGGAACAAATGGAACTGGAAGTTCGCGGAACAAGCGGAACTCAACGAGACCGTCTGCGCAGCCGCGTAGAAAGTCACCGCGCAGAACTGAAACGACTAACCCAAGAATTTAAATTATCCCGAAAGCCCAAGGAGGAAATCGTAGATTTGAACGTCCTCGATGACTGGGACAATGAAGTCGTCACCGAGGACCAAAAATCGCGGCTTCTCGACACTTCGGAGCGCATCGATCGCACCGGAAGAACTCTGCAAAATGGCTACCGCATGATTCTTGAAACTGAAGACATCGGCGCGCAGGTTCTCAAGGATTTGAGCGAACAAAGAGAAACTATTCAAAGAGGCCGATCTCGTGCAAGTTTTTTAATTTTTTAAATTAATTAGATTAATAAAATATAAAAAAAGATTTTATAAATAATTATTCTTCTCTTATAGTTGAGAGAAACAGACGCAGAAATAGGAAGAGGATCAAGAATTTTATCAGGAATGATATTTCGTGCGTTGCAACAAAGATTCATTCTCGCAGCCGTATTTTTAGTATTAATTATTGTCGCATGCTTTGTTATTTATTTTAGTTTCACCTCAAGAAGTTAATTTATTTATTTGTTAATGTTATATTTATTTATTACATCTTTATTATTTTAAGTATTTAATTATTTTAATTACAATTTTTTATTTTAAAATCACAAGTTTAATTTTTTCATTCTCTAGTTTCGAATTTTTAAATTTGTTATTTATTATTAATTAATTACGTGTAAGATGAACCTCAAAATTTTTTTTATGGCACTTAAAAAAATTTATTATTATTTTTTAGATTGAAAAATGTTAACGATTGTGATATCACAGCCAAAAATTTAAATTTAAAATACATTTTTTTATGTATTAAAATTATTAAAAAAATTTTTTGAAAATCTTATTCTTAAATGCGAAAATTTTTCTATTTTTAAATTAACAAGTTCTTTAATTAACTTTATTGCAGAGGTTCATCTTACCCGATTTTTAATGAGTTCATTTAAAAGATGAAAAAGTAGGTCTGGGTAAACTAGGTCGCGATCGATAGGACATAAAAAAAAAAAAAAAAAGAAAAAACAGATAATACCAAAGCGCCTCTGAAAGTGCCGAGTTAAATAAATATAAATCTACATGAACTATTAATATGAATATCATATGTATAAATATATTTATTGTCGTTGTTAAAACTTATAATTTGCCATTATATACTGAAAAGTATTTTTTTCGGAACAAATAGCATTTATTGTGAAAATTATAAATGAATTGTTTGTAAATAAATAATGAATATCAAATTAATACATAACATTTATTTCAAAATTTATTTATTTTATTTTATAATAGTAATAGTAAAATAATAAATATTTTTTTTTGGTAGCATTTTATTTTAAGTCTAATAGTTTTATTGCTTTTTTAGTTACTAATGTTTATTGTTTATTGATTATTTTATTTATTACTAGTGTGTGATCACTGGAGCTTTCAAAATTTGCTGTATTGAAAGAAGAGCAAAAAGATATTGTAGATCATTAAATTTGATTTGGTGATGATCATATGTGACCATATGTCAACCATATATGATCATATATATAAACCATATATGGTCATATTGGACATATATGATCATATGATCACATGTAAATCACATATGACGATATGTGAATCATAATTGATCATATGTAGTCTTTAGATGATCATATGTGACTATATATGATCATATGAATTACATATAACTATATATAAGCCATATATCACAATATGTAAACTATATATGATCACATGAACTATATCTGATCATATAAACCATATATGATCATATGAACCATGTATAATCATATGAACCATATCTGATCATATGTAAACCATATATGATGACATAAAATCACATATGATCATATGGGAATTACATATGTGGATCATATGTGATCCGTACTTACCATATATGACTAATGACTATACATGACCATATGAACCATATGTGATGTATATATGACTACATATGAATTGTATGTTACTGTATCAACTATGTATAACAATTTTGAATCTGATGTAGCTTTATGTGAACCGTATATGACCTTACACCCGAATAACAGTTAATTAAAATGGACGACACACAATTTTTTTCTGCCTTTATTTCAACGTAGCAAACTTCCCAGCTCTAGGGTAATAACTGTTTATGTTTATGTTTATTACTATCAACATTTTTGAGTTTCATTATTATTATTATTATTATTATTATTATTATTATTATTATTATTATTATTATTATTATTATTATAATAGCAGCAAGTGTTTATTTTTAATAATAAAATGGTGAAAAAAATTAATAATTTTTCGAGGCAAGATTTATTCAGCGGTAGCTCTTTACTTCTGCGGTACTAATTTTAATATTATTATTTGTATTAATATTATAACAATTAATGATTAGAAGAAAGTTAATTATTTAATAATATTAATAATTTATTGAAATCAGTCTAAATTTTGATAGAGATCCTCAATTTGAGGTTTAAAATACGCCTTAAGTTGAGGGCGCTTTGTTTTTAGTGTCGGTGTTAGCAGGCCATTTTGGATCGAAAAGGGGTCAGGGTGGAGGTAAATATCCTTAACTTGCTCGAAAGACTTTAAACCAGCTTCTCGACCCCACGTGAGCATATCATCGTGAATTAACTTCTTGACGTCCGGATTCGCACAAAGGACACTTAGAGTACCGGGTATCTTGTTCTCCAGGGCCCAGCATTTTACGACGTCTACGTCGGGTACCACTATTGCAACGACACATGATTTTAGTGATTCACCGTGGACGAATACTTGATGCACATATTGACTTCTTATATAAATATTTTCTATTTTTTCCGGGACTATATATTCTCCTTGAGACAGCTTAAAGATATGTTTTTTACGATCTATTATTTTTAGGCAGCCATTCTGGAAAAAAAATTTTTTTATCAGTATTTATTACATATAAAATTCTAGAAGATTTCAATTTTCTGTATGCGAACAATTTTCTACATAAATTTCAATTTATTAAAATTGATATAAAATTGTTAAAAATTTTCTATAAGTTCTAGACAATTTATAAATTTTCTAGGAACTATTAAGTTTTTAAAAATATTCTATAAGGTCTTTTAAAAATTTATAAATAATTTTAATATTCTAGAATTAGTAAATTTTTTTAACTAAAGACTCTGAAGCATTCTAGAACCCTAAAAAACCTCGTAAATCATCTACAAATTATGAAAATTCTTCAAAATTTTTAAAAATTAATTTCTAGAATCTTTCTTAATCGTCTACGTGATTTTGAATTTTTCTAGAAGATTAAAACCTTTTTAAAAAATCCTCCAGAACTCTTAATTTTTTAAACCACTGAAAATTCTATTTTTCATGATTTTTTTAAATTTTTTCAACTCTTAATCTTATAAAAAATAAAAATTAAAAATTTTCAAAACTTTCTAGAACTTTAATACTTCCTAAATTCTCAAAAATTTCTCGAGTATATAATTTTTTTGCTCTTTACCTTTTAGAATTAATTTTTTAAATCTAACAAAAAATTTGTAACAATTTAAATGAGTATTTAATTAAAAAAAAAAAATCTAAACATTCCAAAATTTTTTTCCAAAATTTAAAATTCTAGAAAGTTTAAAAATTCTCTAAAGACCAAAAAAAATTTTTTTTACTTAAAAAAACGAATGACTTGTAGAATAAAATTTAAAATAAACAAAAATAAAAATTTTTACCGGAAGCCACATTCCAATATCACCAGTATGATGCCAGCCCTGCTGATCAATAACCTCCGCGGTTTTTTCAGGATTCTTATAGTAGCCATAAAAAACATTAGTGCCTTTAACACAGACCTCCCCTTGGTTATTAGCCGCCCAATATTCCATTTCAGGTACATCCACTAGCTTAACACAGCAGCAAGCGACGGGAGGTCCCACGTGCTCTGGTATGTAGTCACCCTGCAATAAATAGCAACAAATAATATCCGCGATAAATATGAGCAATCAATCACTCGAAAGAAAAAAATAAACATTGCTAATTCTAACAAATCACCTGACAAAATCCGACGAACAAACATTCGCGTGATACAAATTATATTTATTTTTATTTACGCTTTGGCTATTTTTGACTATCACGCTTCTCTAGTCTGTATTTATAAATATATATTATGAATTTAAATAGATTACGATCTGTGAATAGTTTAATATCAAAACGTTATTTAATGCCGGACTTAAACTATTCCGGATTGTTTATTTTATAAACAGACTGATAGTCAATAAATGTATTTGCAGTTTAGTATAAATTGCTATTATTTTTACTGCCTCTCATATTTCCATTATCTCGAAATGCTCCGCCAAAATAAACAGAATATTACGAGGCTTTAAGCTTTTATTTGTTTATCCTTTGAATTATCGACCATAGCTCTTGAAACTCAATTAAAGTTGTATTTTGACCTTGCAGTTTATTTCAAAGATTTGAAATAATGTTAAAGTTACATTAAAAAAAAAATTAACTTAAATCAAGAAAAAAATTCACGAACCAAAAAAAATAATTTTGAAGAGTTTAATTGTCTTGAATCGAGACGAAAAATTATTGAATCAAGTAAAATTTCTTAGTTTAAGAATTTTTCTACTCAAATCAAAATGATTGTTCATCATAAGTGTTATCTTGATTTTTTGTGTGGAAAAAAAATTTACTTCACTTAAAAAAAATATTTTTGAACTAAAAAAACTCGTAGGAAGAAAGCCGATTTTATTGGCTTAAGAATTTTATTATTGGTGATGACACTTGTCATTTTTTTTCAGTTAGTTGTAAGTTTTCATTCTTTACATCAGAAGACCGTCTTTGCGTGTAATTATTATTGCAACGCATAAATAAATACAATTTTTATTAGAACAAAATCCAATATAAATAATAACTGATGGGTGTAGAGATTTATCCAACGAACGAATGTAGTTGAAGATTTTTATTTACTAGATACCCTAAAAGTGTCTGTCGTTGATAATTTAGTCATAAAATATTCAAAATATTAAACAATAGCTAGTTTTTTATAATTGGAAAACTGTTTATTAAATAAAATGATCCTGACATTATCACAGAAAAATTATTTTTATATAAGAAAAATAATCTGCGGTGTATGATTGTAGCTTCATGTAATCTCTATAATATTTGTAAACAAAAATTTTTCTAAATGAAAAAACGTATTTAATTTTATAATCTGGATTTTATATGAGTGTTGTAGAAATTCACTGGTTAATAATTAAAAAATGTAAAGATAAATTTTTGAAGTAAGTAAAATAGTATCCTGATTGAAAAAATGTATTATCCTTACAAGAAGTCGGTATTATCTTGAATTAATTTTCTCAGATCAAGAAATAAAAATACTTGAGTTAAATAAACATGTACCTCATAAGAAAACAATTAAAATCTCGAAGGATTAAATTCTAAGATGGATATTTTTTTATTTTTATCCAAGAGTTATAATTCATATATTTAAATTTAATGTTTTCTTTAATTAAGACATGTAAATGTATTGAGATAAGTCTCTATTAACTTAAATTAATTTTCTCAAAAAAAAAAAAAAAAAAAAAAAAAAAAAAAAAAAAAAACAATTAATTAATTATCCCTCGCGTCATTTTTTCCCAAATTAAATAACAGAGAAGCTTACGCCGCTGCTAACCTCACTTTCTCAGCGGATTAAAAATAGCCTCTAATTCGAAACAAGCAACAGCTTCATTGAATCCGTTTATAGCTTGAGGTAAGTTCATTCACTGAATTGCTCAAGTATGAATTGGTGGTCTCTAGACCGCGCGACTGACAAGTTACGAGGCCACTAAATCTCGAGGTGATCAAGTTGCGCAAAAGCTCCTTCGGCCATCTTGAATATTTAAAATGTTAGTTTGTTCTAATCCGTGTTCTTTTTCGCCTATCACACTTAATTTATTTAATTGATATATAAGTTTAGGTGTTACCTGAATGGTAAGAGTGATCGGAGCGCAACATTCAGTTTGTCCATAACCTTCGACAATGAGACAGCCTAGAGCACAGCGTGCAAAAGTTAGGACGTTACCCGCCAGAGGCGCTGACCCGACGACTATTAATCTTAATCTACCGCCCATCGACTCTTGAATTTTCTTAAACACTAATTTGTCCCAGAAACTGTTGCTTCGGATTATACACTTCTTTATTTCGGCTTCTTTTGAGTTTATGCCCATGTTGAAAATCATCCTTTTGAAAAATGATGATTGGAGCTCTGCTTGGACCTGTTCGATTAAACAATTTAAGTTCACATTAATTGTCTAGAATAATTTCTCAGCATTTTTTTGAATTAGAGATAATTTTGGTCGTTTTAAATTATCATTTCAATTTTTATATCCGTTTTAAATGTCAAGAATTTAGACTATTATTAAAAATTAGGATTAAAAGGTCAAGAAAAATTTTTTAACTGTCTAGAATCTATAAAGGTTCAATTTTTCTAAGTTTTGGTCTTTTTTTTTTAATTTTTCATTTTTTCCCCAATTTTCTGGATCTATATAATTATTTTGAACCAATCATTCCTTTCAGAATTTTTTTTTGAATCGTCTAGAATCTAGATGGGTCATTCCATGACAAATCGACAAATAGTTGGAATCGAACCCTTTCGATTTGGACAAATTTTGGTCAGAAGTTTTCTTTTATTATATGACGAAGTTCTGCTAGAGGAAAAAAAAGTAAAAAAATTTTTGAAAAAAATGCCAAATTTGTCAAATTTTGAATTATTGAAAATTGTCAAAAATGACGATCGACGTTGAAATTTTGGCTCAATTTTTTTTTTTATCATACCTTGTACTGATCTTAAAAGATCCTGAAATTTTTAGAAGGATATTTTTATTTAAAAATATGAATTTTTGAATTAAAAAAAAATTTTTTTTTCCATTTTTTGTATCTTTTAAAAAAGTTATGGATTTTTGTATTTTTTGGATCAAAATTTTATGGATTATTTAATAAAATTTTGGATTTTTAAGAATATAGATAATTATCGGGAATTATAGAAAGTTTTTTAAATTTTCAAAATCATATAGTTCCAAATTTTTGAATGTTAAATAACTGACTATTAATTTATTGTTCCAAAAAATTTTCTAGGCTTATTTTTCAACTCAAGAATTTCGCCAAATAATTCATAATTTTTTTTTAAAGTTCTGAAAATTTGTATTGAATAGTCTAATAGTTTTAAAATGTCTTTCAAAATCCTCCAGCTTCCAAAAATTATTAAAAAAAAAAATCATAGCACATAAATTCAAATTTCCTAGAAACAAACTAAAAATTCGTTCTCAAAAAATGAGGCTAAAATTTTGAGCACCAAAAATGACTCAACTTTCCAGATTTCATTGACAAAAAGCATTTGCTCTGTGTCCGCGAATTCTATTTATAAATGACAGATCTAAAAGGTCATGTTTGTTGTTTTTGGCAAGACAAATGATTAATGATAATAATAATTATTAATTAAATGAAACAATGTACACCTTGTCGTAAAGCCGATTGAGCAGCCTAGGAACGGCAGGCATAACGGTGGGTCTTAGAGCTTTCATGTCTTCTGGAAGCTGCTTGATATCCCCGCTGTAGAATCCAACAGATCCACCAACAATGTACATCCCATTTTCACAGCACCTCTCGAGCATGTGCGCTAGGGGCAGGAAGCTGATCATTACATCCTTTGAAGTAGGCCTGTGATCGCCAAGTTGGAGCAAAACTGCGCAGACACCCGCCATCACATTTTGATGACTCAACATGACGCCTTTCGGGTGTCCTGTGGTACCAGATGTATAGCAAATTGTGCATAGATCAGTTGGCTTCGGCGGAATCTCCGGGTAGTTTTTCTGCGCTCCTGTTCGCTCAACATCTTCAAAGCGCAGTAACTCCACTCCGCGGTTCTTTGCCCGCTGAATCGTCGCTGGACGTGTTTCTTTTACTATCACAAGTTTCCTCAGGCATCTAGAAGTAAATTTTAGTTGCTATTTATCTCAATAAATATAAACAACTAATTTTATTATTTTTTCCGCTGACCTGGGGGCTTTGTCGAGCAGCAGATTGCACTTTTTATCATCCTCGCAAATGACTAGACTAATTTCCGCTTGGTTGATGATATAGGCACAGGCGTCAGGTCCAAGTGTGTCATACAGGGGCACCACCACCAGGGAGTACGTGTAACAGGCCTGTTCGGTCAGGATCCATTCTGGACTGTTCTGGCTGTACAGCCCCACGAGAGTTTGTGGTCCAGGAGTCAACCCATAGGCCAGGAGGCCGGAGCCAAGATTTTTTGCCCGCAGTAGCGTCTCGTTGTAGTTCAGCCACTGGTAAGGCTTGTTTGGTCCGTCCCTCCATCCAAGGCACTGTCCGTTATCTAAATTCAAGAAAATTAAGTCAATTTTTTTGATAAATTCTCTCCATAACAATTATTTTTAAATTTTGTGTGAATTTTTTAAATGAGATTTCAAACTAAGGCAGTTCCAGCGGTCAGAAAAAATCGAGTTAATTTTTTTAACCAAAGAGATTGATTTTTCAGGATATTTGAAAAAAATATAAAAAAAAATTTTTGAAAAAAAATTGAAATTTTTTTTTTTCAAATTTCTTGAAAAATTAATCTCTTTGATTGAAAAAATAAAGATTTTTGAGAAAAAAATTTTTTTTTCATTGAAGAAATGAATAAAAATCGATAAATTGCTCATTATGGTGATTTTTGCTTCACTCTTGAATCTTTCTTCACTCCAGATTTATCAGAGTGAAAATTTTTCAACTTTTGAAATAATCCTTCCAAGCTAGAATCAAGCAAGCCTTCGTCTGTGGCTTGTACCACAATTTTTTATTTTATTTTGGAACGCTTAATATGTTTCTTAATAAACACGGCAATAAATATTTTCGAGTTTATTTTTTATTCAAAATATAATGACTTAGTTATTTGGAAATCACGCAGATGCGGAAGGCACTTCAGGGCCACTGAATCTTAGCTGGTATGCCAACTTTTGCTAAAGCATCATTAATTTTTGTATCGTGCCATCCGCTACAAAATTTACCTCTTATCTTTTCTTACTTTGTGCAAACTATGTAAGTTAATAATTAGTTTTTTTTTTTTTTTTTTTTTCATGAATTTTAATTATTTTTATTTTTACAAAAAAGTGTCTAAGTACCAAAAAAATTATTATAATAATAAATGACATTTTTAAAAATTTTAAATGTGAAATTTTAAAAAAATTTTTAACTAATTTTGAAAAAATAATTTTACTAGTGGTCTTTAATATTTTTAAAAATTAAAAAAATATTTTATTAAAATAAAAATAATTTTTTTATTTATTAATTAAATAAATTTCAAAGAATTGATTTTGCAAAAAGAATTTTTTTTGTAAAAAAAAAAAAATTGATTAAATCGGTATCAAATATTATAATTGCTAAAAATTATATTTGGCTTTTGATCAATGACTTTGTTTTTCAATAAACTTTCAATGTATTAAATGTTGACGACAAGGTTACAAGGTGTTAAAAAAATAAAAAAATAAAAAAGTTAATAAATCATCATAACACTGAAAATAGCTGACAGATAAATAAAAATATTTGTATTTATATTTCGATAAAAAAAATTTTTATAAAACTAATTATTCGGTTTGATTTTGTTTATTTTTTTTTAATTATAAATTAATATATAAATAAACAAATAAAAAATTTCTAGTTCCTTATTTCTTGAAGAAGAAAAATGATTCATTAAAAAAAAAAAAAAAAACAGCTCACTAATTTCGAGTGTCTATTTTTAGGACACGGAAAGAAAAATAAATAATGATATTTATTCAGACCTTTAGTATTTTTAATTGATATTTTAATGATCTGTTTTAGAATTTAACGATTTGTTGCATTATTTTTATGGATAAGACTTTAAAAATTTTAAAAACAGACCGATAAATATTGACTTAATTACTAAAACTTATTACTATTCATAACTGTAAATTCTATTTTTTTTGTTGTGAAAAATGAATATATTCTCTGTCAGTTGAAATTTTTCAAATAATGTCTATTTAATGTTCGAAAATATCATCAATAAATTTTTTTTAATGTTAAAATTATTAAAATATTTTTTTGATATTTTTAGACATTGATTTTTGACCAAATTGTTGTATCAAAAAATTCTTGTAATTTATTATTAATTTTTTTCAAATCTGCCTATTTTTTTGCACTTATAAAAAAATTAATTTAAAACAAAAAATAATTTTGAACCATAAAAAAATTATTTTGAAGAAATTGATGATTTTGAATCATGCAAAAAATCCCATTGAAAAATTATTTTTAGCGTAAATTTTTGAACATAGGAATAATTTTTTGTTCAAAATTTTACTTTTGAACCAATTAAATTTTTTTCTTCATCCAAAAATTAGAATAACTTGATTTGAAAAACATTTTTCCAAATTTAATCCAAAAACATTTTAGTTAAAAATTCAAAATTTCATTTTTTTTCCCCTATTTAAGACCGATTTTTTTGACATAAAAACCAACTAAATTTCTTTCGCGTAAAAATTTGAATCTCTCAAAAATTTCGACCCAAAGTTTCAAATTTTGTATATTTAAAACCAAATTATTAGACATAAAAATAATTTTTTGGTAAAAAAGTAAAATTAATAACCAGCTAAATTGACACACCATGCAAAAGTTAAACCAAAAAAAAAAAAAAAACTTACTAGATTCTTTGGCTCCTCTGCGAAAGGAGTCGTATAGTGTGCGCACATCATCGTGTATGTAGCTGACGAATTTACCTTCCTTGCTGTCCTTGTAGAACTTAGACACACGAATGTATTCAGCTCCCTGTTGGACAAAAAGCAATATTTGATAGATAAACAGCCGATTGAGTCTTTTGGGATAACTTTTGAGTTACATAACAGCTCAACAGAAACTAATGATGCAAAGCCAAACAAAATTTCACACAACTAAACTCAAGACACAATTGCAGCACAAAACACAGTGCCAATTTTGGTGAAAGGCATTTGTGTTACAACTAACTATTGGTATGAGTAAAAACTAATCACAAAAATAAATAATAAAATAAAAAAACAATTCAAGAGACCTTTATCGTGTCTGATTGATCGTTGGTGTCAATCGGGACGCGAATTGTCGGCAGAACACCCCCGCAAACGGGCATTTTCACTTTATAAACTTTAACTCGACTATTAAAGCTTCTAAAAGTCAACGATAATTTTTATTTTCCTTAAAGTTAAACTTTTGGACGGTTGGAAGCTCAAAAAATCACAAGCATCTTCGACGGCGAAGAGCTAGACTGTGAAATCCCGTGAAAATTAAGACTTCAATCATGATTTTTAATCCAATAGTGATCAATGCGAAGTGTTAACTTGACTGTTGGATTGATAGATGTTATGCGTTGTGGTAACTCGTGACGAGCACGGTCACGACGTCAAAAATGTTACTGCATCGACGAAGATGCCACGGAGTTACTATTTAAAATTATAATTCTAACGTAATGTTCGATGCTCGAGATTGAGCGTCGTCAGATCAGGAGGAACAAGACAAGTTATATCGCAAGATTTAAATATAGTCCTAGAGGTAGAGGCAGAGGCTGAGTCGCTTGCGGATCAGACTGCCGTTGGACCCGAGCCAGTACGTTGATAAGCACACTTTCTTGGGTTTGTTGCCGATCCATGGTTAATTGGTCATCGATAGGAGATCCGGAATTAGGGAAAGGATCCGAGGGGTCTAATTCATCGATTGATGATCTTTGATTCACTGTTTAGTGGACAGTTTTTTTTTTTTTTTTTTTTTTTAATTAATCATTATTTGCACTTTAATAATTTTTCAAAAATTGGAAAATTTATTTTTTACTCTAATTCAAATCTGAGTTAATTTTTGGAAGACTTTTTTTGTTAGAGAGTTTCATTCTCTTCAAAAATTTTTATCGTTATTTTTTTATTTGTTTGCTAGCAATAAAATTTCAGAGTTTTTTTTATCAAATCGAACAAAACAGATCAACCCTTGTGGAAATAATTCTCTGAAAAAACTCTTGACAAGTCTTTATAACTCTGAATAAGACTTTTCGAAATTCTTCACATCCCTAACTAAGTGAAGGAAAGACTTAATAAGTCTTCAAAACTCTGCAATACTCTTCAAAAGTCAAATTTTCCCTGCAATTTCGGAATTTCTCAAAGAGTTATTAAGACTTGATAAGACTTGTTCAGTTTTACAGGAAAAGAAGAAAATATTTCTTTTCAAAAAAATTACGTATCAGAATTAAATAAAACTATAAAAAAGAATTAATGCATGTTTTAAAAAATTTTTTTAAATAATATTTTCATCACGAAAATACTTTGATGGGCATCGAATCACTCATAGTTGAGCAAGTCAAAACATCAACAGCAAATGAAGTGCACTTGCTGTTGGAAACAGATATTACTCAAAGAGTAAATCCAATCGGTATTTAATTTGGACTATCAAATATTAAAGTCAACTTTCTAGGTAGGAAAGAATTTTCTAACCACATGCCACCTATTAGAAACTAAGAACACTCAAAGATTCTAACTGTAAATTCGTAAACTAAAATATGTTAGGTATCAATTAATTCCAGCAGATAGCGTGTGGATAGAAAATTCTTTCCTACCTAGAAAGTTGACTTTAATATTTGATAGTCCAAATTAAATACCGATTGGATTTACTCTTTGAGTAGTATCTGTTTCCAACATCAAGTGCACTTCATTTGCTGTTGATGTTTTGACTTGCTCAACTATGAGTGATTCGATGCCCATCAAAGTATTTTCGTGATGAAAATATTATTTAAAAAAATTTTTTTAAAACATGCATTAATTCTTTTTATAGTTTTATTTAATTCTGATAAGCAATTTTTTGAAAAGAAATATTTTCTTCTTTTCCTGTAAAACTGAACAAGTCTTATCAAGTCTTAATAACTCTTTGAGAAATTCCGAAATTGCAGGGAAAATTTGACTTTTGAAGAGTATTGCAGAGTTTTGAAGACTTATTAAGTCTTTCCTTCACTTAGTTAGGGATGTGAAGAATTTCGAAAAGTCTTATTCAGAGTTATAAAGACTTGTCAAGAGTTTTTTCAGAGAATTATTTCCACAAGGGAATATTTGACGCCTCATTTTTTTTTCTTCAAAAGTGTAAAAGATTTAAAAATTTCTGTTAATCTGTTGATTTCTGTTGATTTCAAAATTTTTTTATTTATATTTATGAATCCTACATTGAAAAAAATTCTTTTTCCACCCAGGAAATTTTTCCCTCCAATATTCTTGTATGGAGAATTTCAAAATTTTGTTCCGAAACTAAAAAGTATAGTAATTTTTAAGAAACTCGGTTTCTTCCTCAACAAAATAGCAAAATAAAAATATGGACGATTTAACATCATTTGACACAGTTGCAAATTATGTGTTTATTAATATTAATAATTATTAATTTTTTGATTGTAATTAAATTAAAAAAAATCAAATTAATTATAATTAGCAACCTTGCAATTACTATGTGACTTGTAAACTATAAATATATAAAATTTTATTTTATTAAATAATGCCTTTTGTTTTTAATAAAAGTCATTATTTATTAAAAATTTTCAATAATTTTTATTGGCAAACTTAAAGTCAAAATTTTTTATGTAATTTCAATTTATAAATTTCAAAATTTTTCATTTTTTAAAATTCAACGATTTAATTTTTTTTCAAACAATTACAAGTACATTATTTTTGATGTTATTGAAATTATAACAATTTTTTTTTATTTTTTTTGCAATGCAAAAAAAAATTTAATGTAATATGTAAAATTAATCGTGGACCTAGAATAAGAGTTACTAGCAACCTTGCAGTCACTATGTGATTGCTGTGACTTGTGAACTATAAAAAAATAAAATTTTGCTTTTTTAAATAATTACTTTTTGTTAAATTGCACAGAATTTTCTTAATAATTGAAATTTTTAAAGATATAAGCTCTTCCTGATGTTACTCTTATCAAGAGCTTTCATTTGAGTACCCATATGCATTTTCATATATTTTTCATATATACATATATGTAATATGTATAAATATATGAAAAATTGATGTGGGTACTCAAATGAAAGGTCTCGATGAGTGTAACATCAGGATGAGCTTATATCTTTAAAAATGTCAATATAAGCTCATCCCAATGTTACACTCATCAAGAAACGTATATTGGATATAAAAAAACTTGGATAAAAATATTTTGTATTTTGGGTGGAAAAAAAACTTTGTTTTTTCGATGATAAAAAAATGAAATAAAAAAATTTGTTTTTTAATTATTTAAAATGCAAATAACTTTTTAAAAAATTTACTCATTGTGTACCTCTTTAAAATTTAGTGAGTCACAAACCATAAACCCCAAGATCAGGTATCAAATTAGCATAAAACAGAAACACGATGCAGTGATAAGGGGGTTTGCCGGAGGTAATACACAGTTTTTAAAAACGCACTATGGAATTACCATGAAATTCTATAAACAAGTGATTCCCAGATCTATCGCTCACCGGAAGTAGCCTCGATTGAGCATCAAGAGGCATCAGTGGTGTTTCGGGAATCGGTTTTGTTGCATAGTATGCTGCTACTCCAGTCAGTACTAAGGCACCTGCTCCACCGATGTACGGCAAATAATTGTCTAGAGAAACCTGAAACACTTTTCGACAAACAGCATTAAGTATTATTATTATAAAATAATCTTATGGATTATCGCTAATCTATAAATAATCTAACTAACAAATATATGCCACAAACTATATAATATTAATCCAAAATGGACTTACTTGTACGTCGCTTGTTCGATTGTTAGAATAATCCTTATTATCACTAGTCCTAAAAGTACTTTTGTTATTATTATTGTTATTAATGTTATCAAAGAGTTAAAAAACGAAGGGAAGAGACGGAAGCTACGACATGTCACTGGATTTTGATTACAAAGACTGCAGGGATAACCGCACTGGTTGTATTGTTGGGGTGTCTACTGCGTCTGCGGTTCTGTGACGTCAGAAATCAATGATTGACCCTCCGGTTCATATCACCCTTAGCTGTGTATCCTACACTTCGGAATTGAGGATTTTAGAGGCTTGAGTCGGTCTTTATCGGCAGTCGGAAAGCTTGATAAAAAAACCGCTACTTTATCGACAGAAGCTATACTTCAGTATGAAATACGGAAGAAATAATTATTGTGGCACTAAATAGTTTGATCAGTTTTAAAAAAAATTAATATAGAGATTTATTTGAAAGAAAAATTTTCTCTATGTTTGCTGAGTATTTACTGTACTAATTAAGGATTATTTTCAATATTTTATTTAATCTGTTTTCATTCGGTAAAATTGCACAACTCTGAAGCTTAAAACACTAACAATAATTCTCAAATTGATTCTCAAAGTAATGAAGAAGCACTTGGTCCATATATATGAAATGCGCAACTTGGACTTTAAACTTATGAGGATAAAGAGATCTTCAAGAAGCATCGGATGATAACCTAGTAGGTTATTGCGCGTTACAAAATAATATTTATAATTTTATTCAAAATAAAAATTAACCGGCCTGATTTAAATGTCCGAAATAAGCTTCACCGAAGTGTTCGATAAAAAGTGTGTCATCAATGTGTTTAAAATATATAGAATTTAATCATGCTGTGAAGCGGAAAAGAAGAGAAGTTACGGTAATTATTGCGTGAAGTGTTTCAACATTCATTTAACAAGATAATTGGAGAAGGAAGGGATTGAGAAAGGAATTGGAAAGAAACTTCTTAATAAGAACTTATAGAATATGCGAGAAAAATTCGGACAGCTTTGACTGGGATTCGAACCCAGAACCTTCCGATGACATGTGGGCTACTCTACTATTTGAAGAATGTTTATGTATTTTTGCGCGCGTTATAAGTGAAGCGTTTTTATGTGTGTACACTGATAGAAAATTTATGTTGACTCAAGAGATATTTTCTTGATCTAAGAATTTATTTTGGAAGACAAATGATTATTTGGCTTTAAGAATTTCTTGGCTTGATTTACACTGAAAAAAAAAGTATGAGTCCCACACTTATAAATTTCAGTAATATTGAAATACTTAGTATTGCGAATATACTTAAACACCGTTTGAGTCTCAGCGCAATATTTTTAAGCACTACACTGAAACTCGTTTAAGTCATACACTTAAACTGAGTTTGAGCGCCACCGCAAAACTCATATCAGCAATATACTCAAATCCTTATAGTAATAAATTTACAGAATAAAAAAAGAAAGGTTATGTAAATAAATAGTGCTATACATTAAAGAAATGACAATAAACCCATTTATTTTAAAATTAAATTTATTTAAAAATTAATAAATAATTAATAATAATTATAATATAAAATACAGAATATTGACATATATGGGACAAGGTATATTAATATTAATTTTTAAAAAATAATTTTTTGGAATAAAGTTGTTTGTTAAATAAAATTAAAAAATTATCAAGTGACTGCTAATTTTAATGTGATATTAATTTTGTACTTATAAAAAACTCATAAGAGTTGTCAGATATTTGTTTATAAAAATTTTTAAAAATTAATATCAAAATTGTTCCTGGTGACTCAAATATGTTAATTTTTTTAATTTTTTAATAATTTATTTTATTTTTTTTATTTTATTTATTAAAAAATAATGATTAAAGATTAATGTTAGGATGTTACATTTATTATAATAAAGGTTAACCTCGGTTGACAATGTGTTTAAATTTTACAATATCATAAAATTACATATCTTCAAACACTTGATGATAGAATGACAAATTCCACTCGGTTAATTTATTTTTCACCCACGGATCCATAAATTATTATTTTTAATGTCAATTATATAAATTTTTTTTAATGCTCTTGAGAACCATGTTTAGGTTAAAGGTATAAACACGGTATATAAACACGGGGAAAAAAAGAGCGAAATACGCGCTGAGTTTTACGCGGGAACTTTTTTTACTATACTCTCTAGACTTGCAATAGTATCGTATGGAAAATATAAGTCACTCACTTAAACAGAGTATTGCGATAATACTTAAATTTTTTTATCATATTCGTAATACCAATTCATTAAAAAAGTGTATACCAATAGGACTTAAACTTTTTTTTCAGTGTAGATTTTCTTGGCTTAACAGCTATATTATCTTCAATCGATACATTTAGTTTTTCAACCAAAATAACATTATCGTTTAAAAAACTTAAAATAATTCATCAAAGTATATTTCAAAAACTAAATAGTCTTTAATTGTTATACCGAAAAAAAATTATTTCTTGGTAATAAGTAAATTACCCTGATAGCCAGCGCTTTCTCAGTAAGTGTTGACTCCCAGCAGTTACGGTTAAGTTATACATCAAGTTGTCGGTAATTCTTCACTCAACAACAGTTGTAAGCAAATTGACAGAAATTTACGGCCGCAACTTGAATACAAGTTAACAATCAAACTTGTAGTTAAATTTCCTTTCAACTTTACTACAATTTGAAGGAAATACTTGTACAGCAAGTTTTGACGTCTATTTGCAGAGTAAGTTATAGGTAACTAATAGGTAATCGCTCGCTTTGCCAACTCTTTCCGTCAAGTTTGCTTCAAATTGCGGACGTAGATTGACAGTAAGTTATAGGTAAGGTGGCTACAGGGTAATGACTCAAAAAAAAGCCATTCTTAACACAAGTCGGTAACATCTTGAATCAATGTTATCGTCTATCTTGAACCAAGAGACAAAAATTCTTGGAAAAAGTATATCTATATTTAGTTTCAAGAGTTCAAATTTTGAAGAAAAAAAGTTTCTTGAATCAAGATTGTTTTTTTATCAGTGTAGCAAAGTTGAAAAATTTGAAATCATGATTTTGCATTGAACACTTCTTACCTAAGGAATTTTGACCGAATTGCTAGTCCTATACTTATAACAGGACAATTTTTCTTTTCTCAAAAGTTACTTAATATTTCATAGATCGACCAGAATAAAATAGACAAATAGTCTAACAAAATTCACTTAATCACATCAGCTGAATACTGAATTAATAAAATAATCCTCAAGCGGACCAAGTAAAAATCTGCTCCGGAACACTTCAAAGGCAACACTTTGCCGATAAGAAAAAATTCCACGGTCAATTGGTTTCTATTTAGAGGCAGCGTTAAATCTGGAATGGTCGGAAGATCACTCAGTTCCTCTTAGTAGCTAGCTCTGGTACCAGCACAAAATACATCTTAATTCAAAAAATTTATTAACTAACATTCAATACCAATGGTAGTGACAAAGCATTGTTGGTTGGTAACAATCACCGGGCTCGTGGCATTGTTCCTCTGGAGGTCCTGGCCTGTTTTTGACCAGCGTAGCTTCAGTGCAAAAGTCACGAAAGCTTCCATCCAAGTGGACATTTCAGTGGCACAAATTCCCCCCTTGAGTTCGCGGTTCAACGTGTCATCGCGCTTTCGCAGTAAAAAATTCCGCGGGCCTGTTTCTAAATACATGTTAGAGCTTTACCACCGAAGACCTAGTGCAGACATAGTGCGAGCTCTTCAACCTCTTCATGTATCTGCGCCGGTGGATAATTTTCCACTTTTTCGGGGAAGAATTCTTGAGTTTCGGCTTCCACCCGCTAATCCTGAAGAAAATCTTGAAGCTGCGGAGTTATTGGGCACTGCAGGGATGATCCTGAGAGTGATGATGCTGAACAATCACATTGAGGATACACGGTAAGATATTATTGATGTCTGAACAAAATTTCTTAGCGTCAATTTTTAACTTTTTGTTAATTTTTTCTCTTTAGTAAAGAAACTGGTATTCGTTTGAAATTCAATTAAGATTCAATTAAAAAAAATTTTAATCAATTATTAATTAAATCGTTGAAAAATTGAATTTTCAATTAATAAATCCCATTCGAGCAAATTTTTTCGTACACTGATAGAAAAATAATCTTGATTCAAGAAACTTTTTTTCTTGAAAATTTGAACTCTTGAAACTAGATATAGATATATTTCTTTCAAGAATTTTTGTCTCTTGCTTCAAGATAGGCGATAACATTGATTCAAGATGTTGCCGACTTGTGTTAAGAATGGCTTTTTTTTGAGTCATTAATTTACTTATTTCCAAGAAATAATTTTTTTTCGGTACAACAATTAAAGACTATTTAGTTTTTGAAATATACTTTGATGAATTATTTTAAGTTTTTTAAACGATAATGTTATTTTGGTTGACAAACTAAATGTATCGATTGAAGATAATATAGCTCTTGAACCAAGAAAATCTAAATCAAGACAAGAAATTCTTAAAGCAAAATAATCATTTGTCTTCTAAAATAAATTCTTAGATCAAGAAAATATCTCTTGAGTCAAAATAAATTTTCTATCAGTGTACCCAAGGATCCATCCAAATTATGATATCCATTGTACTACAGTTAGGTAATTTTTCAATAAATTGTAAATCAGTACAATTTTTCAATGATGTAAACCAAAGAAAAATACTAGTTTTTTTACATTAAGAAACGTGTATTGGATACACAAATATTTTATATTCTGGATGGAAAAATATTTTCTTTTCAATGTACACTGTACTAATACGCACATTTCAGTAATATAAAAAAATCCGAATTTGTCGTCAACTTAGCAAGATAATAAGTTCTGCACTGCGATTTTAGTTACTAGGGTAGTCTGATAAAATTCGCTGATGATTAGATATAATTTTCCACTTTAAAGGTTTCGAGGATCACGAAAAGAAGAAACCTGGAGAGCATTCAACGTTACGGATGCAGTGAAGATGACATCAGGAGGATCACTGAGATTCTTGGTCCGTGGTCGAATTCGCGGGAGGAAGATCATGGAGAGCTACAGCCCGATTCTGGTACTAAGTTACACAAAGCCGTCCAAGAAAAGAAAGCGTCGATCGGTGGAAGAAGAAGACGAAGGTCCAGTGGTGTGGTCTGACAACAGACGTCGGCGGAGAAACCCCTGCAGAAGACGTCCCCTCTACGTAGATTTCGCGACGATCAACTACGATGAGTGGATCGTCGCTCCACCGGGGTACGACGCTTATCAGTGTGTGGGAAAGTGTCTGTTCCCCTTTGGGGATCATCTCAGTCCAACGAAACATGCGATTGTCCAGGCTCTGGTGTCGGGAGCGGTTCAGGGTGTGGATGGCTCGAAACCTGTTGGACGCGTCTGCTGTGTTCCAACGCGATTGGCACCCACTAGTCTGCTTTATCTAGACGCCAGTGGAACGCTTACTTATCAGTATGGGTATGAAGATATGGTTGTTGTGGAGTGCGGGTGCCGATGAACTAATTACCCTACCAAAAAAATCCATATGGAAAACCAGCCTGGATTTCCACATGACGTTTTTGAATAGATTCCTATATGGTTTCCTGTATAGCAATCCAGGATAGGATCCTCCATAGATTCTCATATAAATCAGGCAAAAAAAATTTATTTAAAAAATTAAAAATAATTATGAATTTACTAGCGACCCGGTCCGCTTCGCTAAGCCTCAGTCAAAATGACTCAAGTTTTTGTTATAATTTTTTATTTTATTATAATGATCAATTAATTTTCAAGTTCGAACAATAAGTTCAATACAATAATAATTAATCTAGAGCAATAACTAAAATTAATAAAATCATAAGTAATAAATTTTTCATTATTCATCGTCAAATAAAAGATTTCTACCAAATTTCAAGTCTGTAGTAGAAGTTACAGTGTGAAAATGGAAATTTAATATTCTATAACACCCACACCCGCAATCCTTATTGGGGGTGGGTTGTTGTAAAATCTGCTCTTAGATCATTTCCGCATCACATATAGAAGACTCCACCTAAATTTGCCGTCTGTAGGATCTAAATTTGAAAGTTAAAAATTTTCATTGTTAATATCCACCCCCGTAACCTCCCTGTGGAGCGAGCTATCGTAAAATTCGTTCATAGATTATTTATATATTTCTTACGGAAGATTTCTACCAAATTTGGGAGCTATAGAAGCTATAGTTTACAAACGGAAATTATTCATTGTTAACGCCCCCGCAATCCCCTTTGAGGGAGGATTTTTTAAAAATTTTTTTACATACAAACCTTCTCCTAAAAATTCTTAAAACAACAAAAAAAAATTTAGCTCAATCGGTCCATGAAAAAACTACTTGCGTCTGATGGACTTGAACCCGGTACCTTATGGTTGACAGTCTTTTACGCTACTCACTTGCCTAAGTCACATTCTTACAAGATTTATGTTTATTCCACTTACATAAACTCACTATAGAAATCCATACTCCCTAAGTGGATTTGATCATTCAAGAATCCATAAGCCCACGGGGTTATATGGGGTTTCCTATAGAAATTCATACTTCCAATGTAGATTATCCATATAGGAATCTATAAACCCACACACTGATAAAAAAACTATCTTCATTCAAGAAAAATATTTTTGATCCAAGAAAATTATTCTAAAGAGAACTACTTGTCTTACTTCAAGAAATTCTTGTCTTGAATCCATGTTTCTTGGATTGAGAGGTCTAATCACTCCGATCGATAACATTTTTCCTTGGTTCAAGACTATATTATCTTCGATCGATACAAGTGAATTCTTTATTCAAAAATGATTCTCTTCAATAAAGAATTATTTTAAATGATTTTATTTTATTTCAAGAATTATTGATTATTGATTCAAGAACAAATTTTTTTATTTATAATGTTATAAGTTTAAGCCAGAAAAAAATTTTTATTTTTCTATATGCCGAAAAATATTTATTAATACAGAGATTAGCAAAAATACTAAAATTTACATGCTTAAAATAAGTAAAATAATATCTTAATTCAAAAGTCCCGCCATATTTGGAACAAGTCGGTAACGTCTTAAACCAATGTTACCGTCTATCTTAATCCAAGAGAAAGAAATTCTTGGGCGAAGTTGTATATATCTTATTTGAAAACAACCAAGTTCCTTCAAGTTAATTCAAGAATTAATTTCTTAAGTTAAGAGAATTGAACTATTTAAAACAAGAATGACATTTTGAAGAAAAAATTTCTGTAGGAATCCATACTTTCCTATGTGAATTTCCATATAAACTCACCTAGATTTTTTTGATAGGGTAATTAATTGATGGAACGTCTATTAAGTCATCAAATGAAATGTAGGTAAAGTGACTTGATTAAATTGTTATGTCATGAAATTTTATAAACTTTTGTAACACTTGACTAAATATTATAAAATTTTTTTCGAGAAATTTATTGAAAAATATTTGTAAAGGTAAAAAAAACCTTTTTTTTATGTCTTATTGGTATTAGCAATACAAAGTAGTATTATTTACATCTCATGTTATCAAATAGATCGAAAAATTGTATAAAAATTATTATATTGAAACAATATATACTGCTTCCGATTGTATAACATCAAAGTGGCCTCGTTATTATTTCAATCAAAAAACAATAAAATTATAAAGGAAGTAATAAACATCCTGCGATGAATAAATAAAAAAAATTGTGAATTATCAATTATTAAATCTATTGCATTATATATTGTATAGTAAAAAAATGACAACAATAAACAAAACGCATCATCAACATTCGTTCACAATCTCACACACAATTAATTGTTGAATCTATCCATTCTCACAATAAAAAAATTCACTAACTAAACACCTTTGAGCACATTTCATTATTCTTCCTATTAAGTAAATAAGACCTCGCTGGTGATGGCACAACACTCCTCTTGGTCTTCCGCAACTTATGTCTGCTCCCAGGTATCCTTTCGATCTTGTAAACCTGCTGCTTGACCGCAGTTTCAGGCTGCATCAGCCTCATACAGAGACTGACCGGTCCCGAAAAGTCAACATCCGTGGAAAGTTCCAATTTTGGTTCCACAGTAACCGCGAATTCCGCGGAACTCTGGACAAACTCACTTCTGACCTTGGACCCGCCTCTAACAGCGATTCCAGCGCCCATTTCTACCAGCGATTGGGCAGTTCTGGACCACAAACTGAGTTGTATCTGGCCCGCTAGGTCAAAGCTCACTGCTCCTTCTATCTCAATCTCCGCTACGAATCCCGAAGCTAGAGCTGCCATCTCGCGATGCCTGTGCAAGTTAGCAATAGCTTGGAACGCTGGAGTCCTGTCTGAGGCAGTTCCCGACCACACGTGGCCCATTAATTCGCTTTGTCCGGTGAAGAACACAAAGGGCCTGATTCCCACTCCAAGGAAACCCAGTTCCATTCCAGCAGTGGCCAGTTCGTACTCCTCCGACTCATCACTAGAAGAAATAAAGGAACTAAGCCCGCCGGCAAACAACCCCAGGGAAAACAGAGCTTGTTCATCAGTTGCAGTTTGCATGACAACATCAACGATTCCGCGCTTCAAGAGTCCAGAATTGACTTCCTGGACGGTTACTAGTGACCCATTGCTGGCGGATGACTTCAAGAACGGCCTGGTGAACGCAGTACTCAGTCCTTTGTGTGCCAGGACGTTGTAGTTCTTGAGCCTCCAGGCTTCCAAGTCCAGAGCTGCTTGTAGCTTGTCGTTAAACTCTGGAGTCTTCTCTGCCAACTGGTCCAGTCGTTGGCTGAGATACCTGCGGACTTCGAACATTTGATCCTGAAGACTTAGGTACTCCAGGAACCCACGAAGGTCCTCAATGGCAGGATCGTTCTCCAGGAGGACGTCAGCAGCGATTGTGCGAACGCTACTATCTCTCTTGGGGCCGATTTGGTAGAAGGCTCTTGTAGCTGCAATTTTTACGTCGCTGGTGATGGTTCCAAGCGATTTGATCGCCAGCCAGGCTGCGATGCTGGTGGACTTGGTTCCGTTGACAGCCAGGTCTAGAAGAACTGGAATAGAATCCTTACTCCTGAGATTTCTGAGGGCTCGGAGGAACTTTTGACGACACTCGTCGCTGCTGCAGGTGTCCAAACCTACTTCCAGGCTTATGCGAACTGATTCGGTGATGACAGGATCATTGAGCTGGCGGGCCATTGCTCCAGCGGTGAGAGCGTAAGTTTCAGAGACCTTGTCGTTTTGGAGGGTCTCCTCGGATTTCTTGAGCACGGCCTTGATGACGTCCGGGTGCGGGTGAGGAGAGACTGAGAGGGCCCAGAGATATCGTTCGGTTTCCTCGTCAGAGTCGTCGGACCGCAGGACCTTCATGGCTGCTTGGTGGGTTGCGGGGGTGGATGCTGAGCCTAGAACATCTAGCAGCTGGGTTTTTAGCGTAAAGTACTTGGGACTCTTCAGAATCTTCACTAAGTCTTCGGCGGTGGCTTCGCGGATCAGGGGGATCAGTTTTAGGAAGGCTGCCGCGGATCTTACGGTTCCGACAGATGAAGTTTCTAAGGCCTCACGGTTCTCTTCGATCAGTTTCTCCAGCTGGAAGGAAGAAGGAGTTAAACATTAAAACTTTGAGATATTTATAAGAACTAGTTTCAGTAATTGAGCCCTAAACTGGTTTAAGAGAGTAACTTTTTGGTTTTCAAAATCTTCTTTAGAAAAACAAAATAAAGTTACTTTTATGAATCAGCCTGGGCCCATAACCTGTAGACATCTTCGCTACAATACTCACAGTGAGGCATCCAGATTCAGGACAGGAAACGGCCTCGACTTCCAACCCGATTGGAATCTCCCTGAACCCTGGCTGCAAATGAGCCATCGCTTCTTTGATACTCGCAGCATTAACCTTCTTGATCACATTGTTCCCCGCAACTTCTTTGAGAATCCTCTGCGAAGTCACAGTGGCTCCAATTTCAGGCTTGACTCTCAGCGTGACCTCATGCTGCTCGAACTCTTCAACGGCGATCGGCAGGACCGCGGAATTGAACTTGTAATCCGCGACTCTTGAGCTCAGAACGTCCACCCCCATGATGGGGCTGGGGTGTTCTTTCTTGACCTTCAGATCCTGCTCGCAAAATTTCTTGGTCTTCCTGACCGAGTTCGGGCCCGGTGACTCGTAAGTTACATTGCACTTTCCTGAGGCGTCTTGCTCCAAGTAATCTCCGTCCAGGACCCGGTACTGGAGCAGGCTCGCCAATCCTCGCTTCAGGTTCAACGAGGAACGCGTTTCATCCTGTCCGGCGTACAATTTTTTTATCACTCCGTGCTTCCAAAGAGCGTAGACTGGTTTTAGGGACACGTCATCAAGTTTTGATTTGTGCTCGACGAAACCCTCTGGTTCCGGCGCCTTTCGGGACTTTATCCACAATTGGGGCTCCGATAACTGAAAAAATAAGTTTTAGATATCAAGGTTACGTCATTGACAGTATCTTTACTGGATTATCAGCTATACCGATGACCTCAGTTTAAAAAACAGTAATCTTAAAAGTTTGATTGATATTTAGTAAATATGCATAGGCTCTTTCATTAAATAAAATTTTTTTCAAATTATTTCATGTAAATAATTTTTTAAGGGACACAACTTTGGGAATTAAAAAAAAAAAAAAACTACTGTATCAATTGTTTTGAAATTTTAAGAGGATATTTATACATATTTTGAAACTACACAGTAAAATTTTTGGAGAAAAAAACTGAATATTTTCCGAGTTACACGCGATCTCCGACGGTGCTAAAAAAAAGGTTCTTCACTGCTGGAGTGATTCCGGCCTTCTCCGTGGATGAAACGTAAAAAAAAAAATCCTCGTTAAACTAGAAGATATTGTCAGTGCGATGACCCACGGTTGAAAAAAAATATCAAAAATTGACAAAATTTTTGGCGGCATTTTTAAAAAAAATTTGAATTTTACCAAAATTTTTGGTCGTTTTTGATTATTTTAATCCTGTGTAATTTTCTGCATCAAAATAAATTTTTTCAAGATATGGAAAATTAATATTAAGTTTATCAGTTTTTAAAATAAATAAAATTTACTAAAATGAAAAATTTTTTATAAAATTTCAGATGACTGAAAATATTTTTTTTGCGACTATAAATTTTCAGAAAATTGAAAAAAAACTTATTTTTAGGAAATCACCGTCTTGAAGACTAAAGAAAAATCCCCAAAGAGTTTCAAAATACAATATACAAACCTCAATAGCCAGTAAACAATTATCTTGATCATTTGGGTCTTGCCATATCGCATTAACGATCAAATTTCCCGAGAACATAAAACCGACATCCTTAGTACTAATTCCTGACTCACGTGAAAGAATGGTAGTAGTCAGCTGATATTTGAGGCCATTACCGAGCTTCCATCCTTCTCCGACTCCTACAACCGCTATAGTAACCAAAAAATATAAACACCACTTTAAATTCATATTAAAATTTTCCCGCCAATACTAAATAGTCTACAAAACAAAATTTAAATTTCAAAATCGTCTAAACACCATTTGCTTATAATATTCCTACTTAAATATATACTTGAAATATACTACCGTCCGCAATTAATAATTTAAAACGATGACCATCGAAGGTCGACACACGACTGAAGATCCCACAGCACACCACGCACCACAATACTATGACTGTTGAATTTAAAGACTATACAGTTATGTTTAGTCATGTAACCAGTTAACAGTGTGCGGGTATACGTGAGCTTGATAGCATCCGGTCCTTTTTTTTTATTACCCTTACTAACACCGCTTCAAAAGTACTATCATACATTACATATTGATCCATGACACGAATTGAAATTGATTCGAACGTTGACCCATCAAAATTTATCCCAACTTATTATTTTTTTTTTAAATAAATACTAACACAGTGAAAATATTAATTACCTGGAGCTGTCTGACAATTGGAGCCTGCAAAAAAAATAACAATTGACCTTGAGCCGGCAAAAGCGAGACCTCGCGTTGGCGGGAATTTACAATTCATTTATAATGAACATTAAGATAAAAACTTACCGAAAAATACGAGACAAATCAAGAAGAGGATGGTCCGTCGTTTTGGGACGGCCATTTTGGAGCTTTCTCAAAGTTGCGGCTCAATGATTTTCGGATTTAACTCGATTAACTCGATCTGGGTTGCTGTTTTCCACTGATTATTAGAAGACGTATGCACTTTTCCTCCTCCTTCGGTTATGTTATTTTCTCAATCATTCCCCACCGATTTCTAGGCACAAATCGCAACATAGTTTATCAAAATTTTGATATGTTAATACTAATTATTTTTACGAAAATTAATTTTGTATAGAACTGGACCGCAAGAACGAGATCGATAGATTTTTTGTCTATTATCGAAAGACCTGATCGGAATGAATGGAATGTCGCTCGAAGAAACCTGATGAATAAAGTAGACTCGGAAAAACTCTGTGTAGTAGGGCAGACCTGTTTCGCTTGTAACTGACCAGGGTTTGTTACACTTAAATGGAGGAATCATGAGGAAGAAGTTACGTTGGAAAAAGTTACGATGGAAATTAGTATTCTTGGCCAATAAAAAGTTGGTTTGCTTATGTACGAATGCTTGGTGAAATAGATTGTGGAATTAGAGGCCTACTAGAATGATTTCAGAGAAAATGAATTAAATTGAAGTTTAGAATGGAATATAAAATATTGGAAAGTATACGTAGTTCAACTGTTTTTTTCTATCTCACTTCTGAAGAACTCTGACTTACCGAGAGAAGAAATTGACTTATTTAATACAGTTTGATGTCAAATTAACTGAAAAAAATCAATTTGCTTCCAAACTGAATTCAGATTGATAGCTTCTCTATTGTCAATGAAACATGAGTAAGCCAGTACCCTGATAGCCGCCTTAACTAAAACTTGTCGTCAATCTACTGCCGCAATTTGAAACTAACTTGACGGAAAGAGTTTGCAAAACGAAGTCACTCTTGACGTCTTTAATAACATCTGTAATTAGTAATTTAAATTTGAAAACGTGGACGTTACAAGTATTTCAATGTAAAGTTGAAAAAAATTTCATTACATGGTTAATTTTTGACTTATACTCAAATTGTGGCCGTAGATTTTCATCAATTTGCTTAAAACTGTCATTCAGTTAAGAATTACCGCAAGCTTAATGTTAAGTTAACTGCAACTGCTGAAAGTTAACTATTTTCTAAGGAAGCGCTGGGTTTTCAGGGTATATAAAAAATTAGCGACAATTAGTATGCATACTGACGGAAAAATGTGAATTTAAAAACTTTTTTAACTAGTTTGCGATCACTGCATCTAATATCAAATTGCACTGATCGAAAAATCCCAATCTAATACTGGCATTTCTTATAGAATGTAAAATTCTATTAATTCAAAATAAATCACTTTTTTTTTGGACAAAAAAAAACGTCAATTTTATAAAAACAGTTAAAAATTGGAATTTGCAGTCAGTTTTATTTTTAATTGATGTAAAAGGTTATTGGGTGTAAATTGACGACATTTTGGTGGTAATAATATGGAGAATGTTGGAAGTTATCAAAGAAACTCAATTTATCGACTGGCAGTAAGCTTATGTTCTAATTTGCTGATAAGGAAGAAAGATGATTGATTAGTGGTCGTCAAAAAAGAATACTAGATTATTTTTTGTAATTTTGTAAACAAAAATAACTTTTTTAAAAAACGAA
Source organism: Cotesia typhae (assembly GCF_013202065.1). NCBI lineage: Eukaryota > Metazoa > Arthropoda > Insecta > Hymenoptera > Braconidae > Cotesia > Cotesia typhae. The sequence continues at coordinate 799,915 of NW_027423744.1, forward strand.
TTGTTCAGTAGAACAGTTATATTGATGGAAGTTTTGGTGATGATGTATCATAGCGTGTTTATTTTATTTATTTAACAAGTAAATAAATTTATTTCCATTAAATGAACCTAAAATTCGTTTATTTAGAAATTTTTGAACTTTCTAACCCTGACTGTTTCCAAAAAATTAAGCGAATCAGCTTATCTTTGAACTTGTCCAAGGCAATCGCTCGAAAAAAAAGCTCACCAAGTTCCACCTTGAGTTTCTGTTGAAAACTCTGAAGGCATTATCCAGATGACACTGCGGTTGATATTGTTCTTTGTTTTTTAAAATAAAAGACGCTGACCATTTCTGAACTAATCTATTCAGACCGTTAATCTCAGAGCTAGATCAAGGTAGTTGTCCGAAAAAAAAGTATTTTTAATTACACAAAGTTAGCATGAGAATAGTCAGTGACACCCTGTGACTTTCTTCACACAATATCCAAATTATTGCAATAACTTACAGCCTCAATAAAATCAATAAAAACAATTATTAAGTTAAAGTTAACCTGACTGTAATAAAGATTACTTAATCAGGTAAATAGTGCCTTTTTTAAAAATGACCTATCTCTTTTAATTCGAGAGTTATTTTAGAACAGTCACGGTAATTGGGTTATTTTAATTTTAATAATTGTAAATTACCACCGTTTCCACAATTATTTACTGATTTACCTCATCTTCGAACTCGTCTAAAGCGATCGTTCGAAGAATAGGTAAGCCGAATTTCATCAAAATTAGTTGGAAATTATTATTCACGGTTATATCCTTATGAAAGCAGTTATAAGTTATAAGTTTATTACAATTACTGATTTTTTGATAAATTGTATTTTCGAAATTCCTACATCAAAAATAAATCAACAGCTACCGTCATAATAAATAATAATAACAACTAAAAAGCTGACAATGTTTTCATCACTTTTAAAAGCAAATTCTTTCTCTGAATTATGTAAAAAGTAAAAAATTTTTTGTACAAATAACTTTTTATATTTAATAGTCAACTTGTTGAAACACGTGCGTTTTTAAAAAGCTGTTTCATCAAAAACAGTCACGGTCATTGGGTTATTTTAATTTTAATAATTGTAAATTACCACCGTTTCCACAATTATTTACTGATTTACCTCATCTTCGAACTCGTCTAAAGTGATCGTTTGAAGAACAGGTAAGCCGAATTTTATTAAAATTGGTTGGAAATTCATGGAGGTATCCTTATGAAAGCAGTTGTAATTTATAGGTATGTTACACTTACTGATTTTTTGATAAATAGTATTTTTGGAACACAGATTTAAAGATTGTACTTACCTAAAAAATAGAATTACAAATTATTAACTTATACAAAATCACTCACTATCACCCTGCTTTAAATTAATCCCAAACGACGTATGAAATGAGTGAATAAATAAGCATTATGACGATCTTGGAACAAACGTCATAAAACGTAAGACACTATTACAGACGTTTGACACAACTATAATCGGCCTATCCGAGCTCGGAAACTGAGAGACTAGAATAAAATGCTTGACCTTTAGTACCTTCTTATCTGAGTATTCAACCATCACTTTATAGTTTAGTCCCCTATGACCTGTGACACTGAAACTATCTTATCGCAGAGCATTCTGCAATTACGTTTAACGTTTATTTACTCTATTGTTTACGTATTTTAAGAATTATCTCCGTTTATTGTATGAAATAATTTACTTAAATATATAAATACACACACGATAAGATTTTGTCGAGAGAAAAACAAAAAATGTTTTTGTTATTCAGTTTGTAAACAATGACTACCGTTGAGATAAATTTTTTAACGCCATTATTTCAGTGTCAATCGTAAAACACCGCGATACTTTGCTGATTAATAATGTTATTAATATTATTAAGTTTTATTTGTTATCACGACGCACCGGATGGTTTCGAATCTCCGAGCGAATTGAATCAAACGATCTTCTTGTCATACGGGCGGACGGAAGTAATTGTATCTAAGTAGCGACGACAATATATGACATTTGTTCATGGATACGTGTGTCTATATATAAATTAAATTTTGAGATAAAATTTTCTAGTGTTTTAAATTTAAATTTAGCGCCGACTTAAAATTTGGAAAGAATTGGATGACATTTTTATTTTGAATCAATTGAATTTGAAGTTAATGGTCTTGAAAAAATTTATTGTTTTCAATTTATTAATTAAAGGATTTTCAATCAGATTTCAGTCTAATTAACCAATGCATTAAAATAGTAAAATACCCAGCATTATTTAATTTTAAAATGCTTACCGTATGATTAACGGTGTGGCTTAATGTATATAGAATAAGCTAAAAGAAAACGGGATAAGATGGAGAGTTTCTTCAAGAACAATGAAAAAAATTGGACAATTTTAAGTTTCGACGATGTGGTAGTGTCTCTAGAAATGAGTATCTTTTCAGACGCCACTCAGCGTTCAAAAGTTCAAATTTTGAGCCAAAATTCAATTTTCATGAAGAACCTTTTAAAATTAAAATTTTGAGTTCCGCTTTTGGCAGGAGCGGTGTTTGGGCATTTCCTGAGATATTTTGAGGTGAGACGATTTATTTGATTTTCATAAAATTTTTTAACAGGATTTTGGGTATTTCCGCTGAAATTTCAAATTTTGGCCGGAAGTGCCCAACTAAATCTGCTGTTAAAAATTCTATGAAAATCAAATAAATCGTTTCACCCCAAAATATCTTGAAAAATGCCTAAACACAGCTCCTGTTAAAAGCGGAACTCATAATTCCAATTTTAAAAGGTTCTTCACGGAAGTTACATTTTGGCACACCCTAGTGCACACCCAGCCGAAATTGAGAGAGATTGTAAAAAAAAAATTACATTTTAGTGTATCAACCAATGATTTTGAGTAAATTTTAAACATTTACTATTAAGTGGCGCTAATTATTTCTCTGCTGGTAGTTCATTATGATTCTTGCCGTGATACCTCTTTAAAAACAGCTTATATTATAATCAATTACTTTGTTGGCTGACTGCCGATAGTGCAGTTTTTGATTGGAGCTTTTTTTATGATTTGCGCATCTTGACGAAAGAGGGCATTCAATTTGTCTGAAATAATACGAACCGCGGGAAAATTTAAACAAACTTTGAAATTGAATTTTAAATAAAATCAACTTATTATTAGAAAACTAAGCCAATTTTTTATTATTAAATATGACATTTTAGTTAATTTAATTTTTTTACAGTAAATCTTGCAAAAAACCATAATTATAGATTTTTAGTCCTTCTTAATTGTTCGCACACTATTACCGTAATGGCAATCACCTAATGGAAAAATTCGCTCATTAACATCATCAAGGCAAAGTAAAAAAAAGCTATTAAAAATGAAGCATCACGTTCTGAGCAATCGGTGTCGCTTTTAGGTCGAATATTTTATTCAGCGTAAAGTTTTCTCCTAGAATACAAAATAATAGAAATAACAACAACAATAAAGGACATATATTCAGGAAGGAGCACCAGTTGTGATTCTCCGTCCATTAAATTCGTAACTCTCGTATATTTATCGCTGTTAGAGAAGAGGTTGGACCCGTTTGTTGCCGCAATAACGGTAATGGTAGTAACTGTTTGTTAGTGATGGCGCTAGCAGCCCCTTCTAGCCCAAGCATCCCCCCTCCACCAGTTAAATAACAGGAGTAACTGAAACGGGCGATATGTCCACCCTAGCTCGATTTATCCTCAGGTAATTAGCGGGAGTAATAATTAATGCCGTCGTACATTGCGCTAATTATCATCGGAGAACCTTTTAAGAAATGAAAGAACATTTGAAATAAAACAAAAGCTACAAGTGAAACTCTACCCGGGATTTTTTATTCCATTTTCTTTTCCTTTATTTCATTTTGTTTTCCACTATCCTTTATTGCGATCACAGGCGTCCGGATTGAATCGAAAGTCAAATAGCTCCTCCGGTGTTTGCCTACTGAGATATTGATGCTCCATGGAGCAGATCTTTAACGGGGAACATCTTAACGAGGGTGGCACACCCACGAATGACCGAATAAATGAACGACTGTTGAGGGGACCGGCTATCCATCAGGGTGCTTTTGTCGCTCTAATGAGAGCTTTAATTATTCAACCTAAAGTACCTCACCCCGTTCGCTCTTCAGCTTCCTCATCTTGAATAGCTATCGCGGCATCCGGCCATTCCTGGATTGAGCTCGCTACTGGATACTGGGGACTAAATACCACTGCTATGTCCCACCTCTTGTAATTTATCATCAAGGTTGCGGATCCAGGATAGTCGCTGGTTAACAGAGACACCAGTGGATAAGTTTCTAAATTTATTTTTTGGACTTTTCAATTAAATACAAGAATTTTTGTGTCATTGATTTTGAACAAAGTAAAAATAAAATAAACTTCTTTCTTACCCATCAATATTATTTATTACAGTTTAATAAATAATTTTTTTACTCCAAATTAATTATATTAATATAAGCAAAGCCTTTTTACATGGAAATAAATATTTGTTTCCACCAAATAATATTTAGTAATAGTTACTAAATATTTATTTGGTAAACATTATCGGTAGATGGCTATGCTTTAATTCCAATGTGATGCACAACCTATTCACTCACATTATTTTACTCAGCTCGATTTTGGGAGATTTATCAAACCTTTGAAAACACATATACTCTCCAATGGCTGATATGTCATTCTCAGTGGAGTTTAGTTTCAATTTTTCAATTTATCTATTATTAATATGTTAAAAACTTTTTTTTTTTTTGTTTTAAAGTTGCATAAACTACTAAGGTCACGAGCGACTACGGTAGGGGGTAAACTTTTGAGATTGGAACTCGTTTTAATCTTTTTGGACTCAGCAGAATAATACACTTAAATATTGAAAATATTCATTGGTATACGCCGGACTCGAACCTGGTCCAATGCATTTTGGAAAGCAAGGGGCGGATTCGATAGGCTACTACGCGCCTTGTTAAATTTTCAATTTTATAAATGTCTCAAATAAAAAATTATAATTTAATGAGATTTTTTTCTTCATAATATCTTATATTTTTGCTTAAAATTATTGATTTTAATTATTATGATTTATACACTAAAATCCTTGATTAAAAAGTTGATGTGACCTTTTCATTGTTGTCGCTTTTCGTTGCTACGGTGACAAGTATTGGAACAATTACCATAGCAACGGTGACTATGGAAACGGTTACCATAGCAACGGTTGCTATGGAAACTATTACCATAACAACGGTTGCTATGACAATGGTAATCATAGCAACGGTTAAATATTAATGAGAAAAATTTGTAAAAATATTAATTAGTTAAATTATCAATAATGAACATTTTGATAGAAGCGCGTTCGATTATCTAGTTGGTTAAAAAATTAATTTCTTTAATACTAATATATGATTTATTGAGTATCAATAAATAATTTGTTAAATACTACTAAATATTTATTTGGAAACACATAAGCTTTAATAAATGATTTGGTAACTATTACTCAATATTTGGTAATTAAAAATTTGATACCAAATTATTTAGTAGCTATTACTAAATCTTATTAAATAGAACTAAATCCTTTTATTAGTGCAGCGCTTAGAAAAAGGGGTTCGATAAAGATAAATAAATTTTATTTTCTTGATATTTTGGTGGCCAAGTTAAAACACAATACATTAATTAAATTTGTAAAAAAAAAAAATTCTCAAAAAGACTAATTTTCCCATGCCTTTGACTACTAAATCCCTCAACATCTTTCCGGGTTATTGATCCCTTTTGACGATAAAACAATCAAGAAATCCTAAATGTCAAATGCTGTAGGTTACTAGTCACGTCACTTGCTTAGCAACTATGAATAGATCAATTCCTTAAAAAATTCTTTTGACACAAAATCACGCCTGATCCATAGTAATCAAATAGAGTAAGCCCTCAGGTGGCTCTGATCAAATTACCCCGAAACAAAAAGTATATTTAGTTATAATACGTGGCAATATGACAATATTCTTATTCTCACTAGTATCATGTGCTAGGGGTGCTCGAGTGGTGTCACACGGCACGTGTCCTTGTATGTGTACAGTATCCCCCGTTTCTTCACGGCAATATTGTTTTGTCGGCACGCGGCGTTGACAATGTCGACATTGTCGAGTGACTGCTCTATGGCGCAACAAACTCCCTGAGGAGCTACACCAAACAATGCTCTAATTGTCCCGATTAATCCATTACAATTGAGTTAATATTCCATAAACAAGCACATTTTTTCTGATTTCTAATTCTTCATTTGGATTTTCAATTTATAAGAGTCTTGATATATTAATTTTGATATTATCTGAAATTTTTTTTCACCACAGATAATAGGGAAGAAAGGGATCAATTGAACCATTCGGATTAAAAATTCGAAAAAATTGAAAAAACGCTTCATGCTCTTAGAATTAGTTTCTAATATGTTAAACTCGGATATGATCAAAATTTGAAATCATTGAGATTAATAAATTTTGAAAAATTGAGATTTTTTTATTTTTAGGCATGTAAACTTTTTTTTCGGCTGGTGACAAATTGTTTAATAATATTTCAATTTTTGAATTAATTGATAAAGTTTGAATTGTAGCCGTTGTATATACTTATACTTTATAATCCTCAACTTTGTTTGTAGTGATATTATAATTTATTTATTTATTATTTACTATTAATTGTTATAAAATTATAAGGGGTCAATTGAACCAGCAGTCCCGGGGACGATTGAACCATACGGAGAAGCATGGGACATGCGCGCGCATCTTGACTCTACGTGAAAAAACTCAGGGAAATAACCTAACAATTTGATGAACTGAATTTATAATGAAAATTATTTTTAAATTGATTTTTAATTTATTTAATATAATGTCTGTGCATTAAAACGGTGAAACATTAATATTAGAAAGTAACAATTAATATATTATTTATTAAAAGTTCGGGTTTGAGTTTCAAATATTATTGGTTCAATTGACCCCAACCAGTGATTCAATTGCCCCTGAGCGGGGGTCAATTGAACCATTCGACGCGTTTGGATAAATTAATAATTTTTAAAAATTCACGTTGTTTATTGTCTAATTTATGCATTGATAATGATAGTCGACATAATAACCTACCATTCCAAGAAAAAAAAAATTATTATTTAGTTTTAATTCGAATAGTAAAAAATTACTAAACTTTTTTTGGTTCAATCGACCCCTTCTCCCCTACTGAGTATAATATGGGAGAATATGCAGTATAATTTTGTTCTTTCCGTGTAGGAAGGCCAAACAAGCAAAATTGCTGAAATTTTGGCTGAAAATTTTTTTATTCTACATAAAGTTAAATTTGGCACTAAATCATTAGCTATTCTGCTTATTTAGCTTTATTTGCGATAATAATCTCTTCATTCCAGCTGAACAGACGTTAAAAATCACTTATCAGAGAATTTGATCTTCTACCCAGAAATTTTTGTTGACTCATCAGGACTTCAAGACCATTGACTCCAGACAGTGGAAATATTTATGAGGGATGATTATGATAATGATCATAAATTATTAATTTTTAAAAATCAGCGAAGGGGCATTAGCAATTAGCATAACAATGGAAATGGAGAAGATGGTAAGATTCGAGGCGAGCCTGTATTTATATTAGCCTCCACAGTTTCTTGGAAGGTACTCTAGTACTAGAGCCAGGGGAGCGGGCACTTACACCCTGGCCATCAACCCAAGAGGACGCCCCAGCGATTGCAGAAGCACACATTGTAGGTTGTAGAAAAGCGGATTTATCATGCTGCTTCCTTCATTTCCTCCTGCTCACGTTCTATTTTATTCTTCCCTAAGTACCTACTGCTATTAATTGCTCCTAAGTGGCCAGACAAAGCTATTAAGGAAGCATTTTGTAGCATTCCCGAATCACGGAAATCTCTCCTCTATAAATTGCTTCTATTCTATCTGAATTGTCTTGTAATGTCTGATGGATTTATTTGCTTCCGCGATGACTAATTAACAGAAATGAGGGCTTGTTCTCATTATCATGTTTGATGTTTGCTTATTGAAGCAATCGTTTTTTTTTTGCTATTGATCTTTGCTCCTGACAGTTATTTTTTTAAAAGGGGAGGATTTCTTTGTTAAAAGCATTCATTTGGAAGGTGTTCTGGAGAATTTTTGTTTATATATATCGTGGATCCAAAAAAAATTGAAAAATCCAAAAGTGCACGCCTCATAACGCTCAGTCATTTTTTAAGAGAAAAATTATGTATGTATACACAATTTTAACTATTTTTATTCCGACTAAACTGAATTTGAAATCGTTGATCTAAAGTTGAACTTCTAAAAAACTTTCACTCTAAATTTTTTTTTTTTTAAATTAAGTTTTGTAATAAGAAATCATTTTAAACAATTTTATTCCTTAAAAGAAAAAATTTACAGTAACTTTCTTGTTGAAAAAATTAGGAAAAGGGTTGATCCAAAAAGCCATCCCAAAAAAAAATCTTTTGAACCAAGAAAATTGTAAGGAAGACCAAAGTTTTTTCGGAGCAAGGAGAAATTTTCTTGGCTTAAAAAAATTAAACTTCGTTTAAGAAATTTTAACTTCATTCAAGAAATTTTTAATCTTTCTTAAGATTTTCTTGATTTAAGAAAAATTACGTTTGACTCAAGACTTTCTTTCTTTCTGTAAAGCTGTTAAAAATTAAAAAATTTTTTTTCCCAAATAAATTTTCGAAAATAAATTCAACAAAATACTGAAGACACTCTATTGGTTAATTTAAACCAAATGAATTATTAAAAATTTTTTATTTATCTAAAACAGATCAAATTTTTGTTTAAAAAAAATGAATTTTAAAAAATTCAAAAGATTTATATTTTTAAATCTCTGGCCAAACGGCGATTTTAGTAAAATGAAATTTCTATCAAATATTTACTCTCTTAAAATTCGAGTATTGAATAATTTTAAAAGCATCGCCTTAATTTGACATTTCCGATTTCTTACTTTTACATTAAAAGTAAAGATAAATTATTCCGCGATAATGGTTAATTAATCACCTCACGGATATCGAAAATCAATATTTCACAGTTTAAATAAAGTTAATTAATAGAATATTCAGTGATTTGTCATTTAAATTATTAACAATCAGTATTAAATTCTCAAACAGTTAACATTATCTATTAATAATCAACCCGCTCGCCGTAATTGGAAAAGTAATTAAAAACATCTTGATCAATTCTTTACTCTATCTTACTCTATCTTACTCTACAAAACATCAGGAATTAAAAATAATTTTTTTCTATTTCAATGTTAAAAATTAAATAAAAATTTTTCTTATTTTACGGAAGGGAAATTTTGTCCATCATTTCCAAATAAAATCTAGGACTTGGTAAGACTCAACTCAATTTTCAGTGGGACATATTACCTAGCTAAGAATCTGTCAGCATAAAAAACCATTGAAACACCATTAGAGCCTGAAAACAGCTTCTCATTATTAATTAATCCTCTAACATGCTTTACAATTCATAAAACGGCCCTTAAAATTAATGAAAAAACCCTCGGCTGGACAAAAGAGAAATCTTCTTAACATCTTTCCGTGGCATTGATCCCTTTTCACCATAAAACAAACAAGAAATCCAATCAGAAATGTTAAATGTTATAGTAGATTATTAGTCACGTCACCTTAGCGGGTGTATGAATAAGAAAAAGATGATGAAGAGCAAAAAGCTCCGGTGTTATGTATAGATATAGAGAATTTGAGTAGAAAGACGGGCGAGCCGCTACATCCGCAAGACTATTATATCCGCTCAAGCGAATCTCTATTAAAACGTGTTTACACTGGCTTAGGGGTTGACTCAAGCCACCCCTTCGGCGTCAACCTCTTCTGCCCCTCAGTCCAGAAACTACGACGCAGTCGTGCTGGCAACCATCCCCATCCCTATCTACAACCCCGTCCTCAACCGAATGCTTACCAGCTTCTCCCTTTCTTGATAGGGATACATGTGTAATACATGTACTGAGTAATGCCTATCTAATTGTCGCTTGTATGAATAGTGAATCCCAAAGCACTCCAGGCTATAAGCCAGATCCTAGCGCCCCCAATCCACATATGAGCTAATCTATATTATCATTATCATCATCATTATGATACACCAACCAGATAGCCCATGCATAGTAATAGCGGCTAATTTCGGATCAAATTGGGACCGAGCATGCTGACATATTAACACCAATATTTGTTATTTTTTTAAAATTACCTCTTATTGATAACGCGATTTTTTGTATTATATGTATTGTGGAGGATTTTAATTATATTGAGAAAAGTTAGAATTGGACTCAATAAAAAAGTTTTCAACTTTAAAAGTTAATGTGGGTGCGGGCTCATAACCTGTAGAAAAATCAACGTTTTAACTCTACTGACTTTAAATAATTAATAATTGTAAAAAAGTACTTGAATTTGGGTATAATAATTGAAAAATAAGGGTACAATGTTCAAAATCAAAATGACAAGTGCACAGAAAGAACAAAATTACACTGAATATCCTCTTAAATTATACTCAGTGTAATCTGTGGTGAAAAAGAATTTCGGATGATACCAAATATAATCCAGATTATACTAAATTATTTCTGTATTATACTCTGTGTAATCTCCGATTTGACCAAGTAATTTTTCTGTTTAGACCGCCTCAGATTACACTGGATATAATCCGAAAAAATATCCCGTATAATTTGAATTATACTCAGTAGAATTTTAGATTATACAATTTTTTCAATAATTGTGATATTCAACTTTTTTCTTTTTTAATTTATAAATTTTTTTGAAAATTTGTAAAATTGTAGTAATATCAAATATAATCCAGATTATACTGAGTGATATATGGATTATGCTATTTATAATCTGAATTATACTCATTGTAATCTAGATTATACTCATTATAATCTGGATTATACTCATTGTTATCTGGATTATACTCAATAGAATCTTAGATTATATATATTTTTTTAAATTGTGATATTCAACTTTTTTCTTTTTTAATTTATAAATTTTTTTGAAAATTTGTAAAATTTGTGAAAATTGTAATAATAATTTTTTTTTATTTGTGCATTTTTTTTTTTAATTTTTTTTTAATACAGAAATAATTTTGTATAATCTGGATTATATTTGGCATCATCCGAAATTTTTTTTCACCACAGATCACACTGAGTATAATTTAGGAGGATATTCAGTGCAATTTTATTCTTTCCGTGCACTTGTCATATTGATTTTGGACATTGTACCCTTATTTTTCAATTATAGTTACCAAATTCAAGTACTTTTTTACTAATATTAATTATTTAAAGTCAGTAGGGTTAAATTTGATTTTTCTACAGGTTATGGGCCCGCACCCACATGAACTTTCAAAGTAAAAAACCTTTTTCTCGAGTCCAATTCTAACTTTCCTCAATATAATTAAAATTCCAATTAAAATCCTCCACAATACATATAATACAAAAAATCGCCCTCAAACATATTTCTCACAGCAAAAAAATATTGATGCAGGAAGCTCATATTGAAACAACAAACTTCAAAAGACTCTTCACCAATATTAGAGATAATACCAATTACCTTTTACCTTTATAATTTATCAAAAAAAATTGTAGCTGACTTAAAAAGCGAAGCCACTTATTTTATTTAATCGGCAATTAACGCCACCAAAAACAAACAATTTGATATAAAAAGAACTTAGAAGGTAGTAAAGAGGATAGAAAATAAAATAGCGTGAAAGATCGTCGGTATGAATTAAAATTAATCCATTCCATTTACATTGAAATCATTTATTGTGTGAAATGAACGAGCCTTATTCACTTTTACAGCAGTATAATCGAGATTGGTATAACGCTTTATTGCCAAGCAGCCCACCTGAACCCACTATCTACTCACTGTCCTTTTCCCCTATCTATTCCCTCTACAGCTATTCCAGAACCACGGCTATGCCTCTCACAACGGCCCCCACTCCCCCTCCCAATCACACCGGCGGCCGCTAAGTGCGATCCATTACGCCTAATGGAATGCGCCAATTATAACATTTGCTGAATAATTGGCGACCGCTCGGTTGCGTTTCCTCCTCCTCCTCCTCCTCCCCTATTTCTATTGCTGTCTTTATGTTTATCGCTCTCTCCTTCGCATTCTACACTCTAGAGCGGATAAATCTAGAATGTGATAACGGGAGTGAGAAAGAGGGACGAAAAATAGCGACAAAGCCAACATAGAGGGTTAAATTGAAGGGTTTGTGGACATATGCAACAGTATATCGCTCAATAACCTCCCACCGGTATCGAGTAAATTGCTTAATAACTCCCGATGCTAAATGCACTAGTTACTTTTTATCTAGAAATATGAAAAAAATTCTAATAGAAATTTATTCAGTTTCGATAATTTTTTAAAAGTGCTCTGCTGATATTTTTTTTTTTTTTTTTAAAGCTAAATAGGACAACAAATGGTGATTTCGTGAGTGAATCCGTGGCGGATTAAACCAACCGTGGAAATCCTGTTAATTCAACGTGGGGCTGAGATCGGTTACTCCGACGCGTCGATTCCAATTTGCTATTTTCCAATGTCTATTTATTTGATAAAAAGCTTCTTTTTAAAAGCAAATTATGTTTGACATTAATGAAAAAAAAATTCAAACAGAAAAAATAATTATGGATAAATTAAAAACACTCCGAAATTTTGAATGGGCTTGAAAACACTATAACTTTTTAAAAATTCGATTTTTTATCTTTATTTTTTTTTTTTTTTCAATCCTTTAGGATGATCATTTTGAAGGATCCTTTTGAAAATCTCAGCTCAATCTTGTTTTGTTTAATTATAAATTGCAGTAAATACATCCTCGCTTCTCTAGAATAACTCAAATTAAGGTTCAAAACACTTGACAAATTTATTAATTATGATTATTATATATTAAATTAATTATTTTTGCATTCCCAAGATTTTCAGGAAAGTGGTCGATGTGAGAATCTATGAAGCGTAGTTTGAGGTTTATTATTCAAATTTTTTTTTACTTTTGGGGGCATTCCATGGTGACTAGTGGGACATTTGACTCTGGAATTTCATCAATTATAATTTATTATTATGTGACTGAAACTTATACTACAGTAAAATTTATCTTATAATATAGAAGAATAATTAATTAACAATATCCCTTTATCAAAAACCTAGATTACTATTTAAGTTTCTCGTAATTATCATTTGACTGAGTGTGACTGGTGGGACTAAGAAAAATCCTTCTCTCTTACCGCGGTATACTTAAAGTCCAATTTCAGTTCGACCACTAAACTTTTAAAAAATACATATTATTTCAACCTTAGAAACATTATTGTTCACATATTTAACTATAAATTATTTAGGATAATTAAAAAACACAAATAAAGGATTTAGCATGCTGATAACACGATCTTGATAAACTTAGGTGTTAATTAATAACGAACATAAAAAAATTTGTTCTTAAAATTATTAAAACAACATTTGACCAGGATATAAGTTAGTATGCCTGAAAATTTACTAGGAGAGAAAAATCGATTTTCTTATTGATTAAGAAAAATTTTCTTTACAAATTAGTAAAATATAGACTTTTAATTATAAATTAGAACTAAATTAGAATGAATTAAAGAAATTTTTTAATTTTAGTCATTTTCCCATTTTGCATGGAATGCCCCTTAAGTGATTAAATGCCTAACATGTAATCGGAGGATCTGGGTTCGAATCCTGGCTAGGTACAAAAAATCTAAAACAAAATATTTTTAATCAAATTTTTTTCTTTATATTAAAAACTAGCAGCCTTGGAGTCACTAAGTGACTGCCGTGACTTGTGAACTATAAATAAATAAAATTTTGCTTTATTAAATAATGACTTTTGTTAAACAGCACTGTACTTTTTTTAAATACTGACGTTTTCAAAAATATAAACTCATCTCGATTTCATACTCATTACTTGCAATAATATTGTTAATGAATTTTTTCCAGTACATATCTTACAATAATTAATTTATTAACACAATTAATATTTGCACATTTAACTTTATCAAACGCAGACGATAAATTTTAAAAATTTTAAATAAAAAAATTTGTTCTTAAAACTGTAATAATAAATATTTTAGTTGATAACAAACATAAAATAAATTTGGTCTTAAAATTATTGAAACAACATTTGACCGGGATGTAAGTTAGTACGGCTGAAAAGTTACTAGGAGAGAAAAATCGATTTTCTTATTAATTAAGAAACATTTTCTTTACAAATTAGTAAAATATAGACTTTTGATAATAAATTAGAACTAAATTAGAAAAAGTTTTAAATTTAGGGCATATTCTTAAGAAGTTTTTTTTTTTTATTATTCTAAAGCAGATTGAATAAGTAATAAATAAAATAAATATACTCAAGGAAATAGAAGTGGGTTTAAAAATTGAAAATCATTGCGGTCTTTTCCCCTGATCCCGAAAGAAAGCCATGATAAATTCATCCATTACTTCTTATCTCCGAATCCCTTGTATCAATCTATTGCGTTAAATAAATTTGGACTTGCTACTGGGCCCATAACCTGTTAGATCCATAACCTTGGATCTAAAACTGTATTTCTCACAAATAACCGACAAAATTTCCCTAATTACTAATTAGTAGTTAGTTAATACACACTATGTAACACGTAGGATACAAGGTATTATTAAACGTAAAGTAAATTTATGTAAATTACATAAAAAATCAATTTACATTCTTCATGTACTACACGGAGCATTTTCCCGGCATTTTAATTCGATGACAGCGATCCAGGAATTAATGTACAAATACTTACACTACTTTCACACTTTTGAGTGTCAGCATCAGAATCAGACGCATAACATACTGATATTAATACCGCGGAAGAGTAAGGAAATGCGTAACCGCATTCTCTTAATACCGTTTCTCGGGTATGGGCCGCCCCCGCAACAATGTAAAATATATATAAGCTTTGACATGCAAATTGCCCGACAATGAATTTCGTAAAACCTTTTATCATCGAAGGGAGAGGAAACACCGAGTCAGCCCCTTAGTTGGGAAGGGTGATGCATGAAGGGCGAGTAAGTGAGAATGTGGCCGCAAGACATAACACGGCACACTTGGGTATCAAGAATAAAATTAAGTAAGGAATAGAGTAAGAGATAATGTAGAAGGAAAGAGAAAAGGCTGAAAGCAAAATGACGGCGTATTAATCACTATCTGTGGTAGGTAATTAAGTTCGGGAATCTTGGATGAATTTTGCCATCTAGTTAATTTCAATTAATCAACATCAGTTTTCAAGATCCATTAAGTATCATTTTGAATGCTATGAATTTCATAGAGAAATTTTACTTGTTTTTGAAGAATATTTCTTTCATACAAAGTCAAGTACACTGAAAAATAATTTTATTTTTCGTTTGTTTACAGAATTGAAAATTTGTGCTGATTTATAATTTATTGAAAAATCACCTAGCTGTACTACTAGCTGTACAATTGATGTCATAATTTCGATAAATCCTTGGGTACGAAAAATTCAATTTATCAACAATTTAATTAATAATTAATTCAATTTTTTTTTATTGAATTATTATGATTAATTTAATTTTTTGAAGTTTAATCTATATTATTTAGAGAATAAGAAAAATTTTGTGTCCAGGATAATCATACACGGCGAAAAAAACAGAGATTTTTCCTATTTTTGCATAGGATTTTTCCTATGTTGACATAGAAATTTTTTCAATGTTAACGTAAGAATTTTTCCAATGGTAACATAGGAAAAATTCATTCATGACATGAAAAAAAATTTTTTTTTTCAGTTGAAAAAAAATAGAAATCGAAAAAACACCATTCTGAAATTTTCAGGATATTTGTAGAAAATGTCAAAGTTTGATATGAAAGAAAGAAAAATGAAATTAAAAATGTTTATTATTGAGAAATTCAGAGTTTTTTCGGAAAATCTAAAAAATAACGATGAAGATAGGTTCAAATAATTTTTTTCTATTTTTTCCCAAAAATAACATTTAATGAAAAAAATTTTGAAAAAAAAAAAACGTCCCGATAAGTCAATTTTTGAAAAAGTTATGGCAATTTAAGCCACACCGTCTACAATTTGCTGGATTTTTAATTTTTTCGACATGTAAAGCAAAATTTGAAAAAAAAATTATTAAAAGTATATTTCTATCATGTTAATAAAGAAAAAATTCCCATGTTACCATTGGAAAAATAGGACAAATCCCTATGTTTTTTTCTCCGTGTATAATAAAATTGGTTTTTTTTAGTGAAATTTAGTGTCATTGCAAAGATTTTTACTTGAATTTGTGCCTTATCAAGATTTCATTTTTATTTTGATATTTTGTTAAGGAAAAAACCGAATTTTTAAAAAACCACTGTACTTTTTAGTTTCGAAAAAAAACTCTGGAACTCTCCACACAGGAACACCAGTTTCCTTACTGGAGGAAAAAATTTCCTGGATGGAAAAAAAATTTTTTTTTCAGTCTATTATCTCAATAATTACTTCGCAACTTTACAAATGTTTCCAAACCAGGTCATACATCAGTTTAATTCATCAATCACCTCAAACTCCAGGATTCTAGGTTGCAGCAACGATTCCAAAGATTTTAGTTGGTCACGCGAGTATCAGTATTGAGAGACGTCATTAGCTGATCCTCCGTAAAGTGGTTGAGCCACCTCGCTACCCTCCAGGAAGCTAAATGGGTATTTCACCTCTGGATCTGGATCCCCGAGGACCTAGCAGGAGAATCCGCAGCTTTACTGAAAAGTGAGTAAAAGGATTGAGAAGCTCGGGGTTGGTGTTGGTTGGAGATAAACCATGATGTCGTTGATTAATACGGTTTACCAGTAAGTGTAACGGAGTGTGCATAGTTGAATCCCTATCAGTTGTTTCTCCGAAGAAGAGGAAGGAGTTGAGGGAGTGAGTCCTCAAGGGGTAGCTCGGAGATACTTGGAGTTACTTGCAGTTGTAGTTCACCCTCTCCCCTCCCCTGGCCTGGCCACGTGCCGATCAATGGCGTCTTGGCTCTGATTGGCTGAGACTGCGACCAACCCCGACTACGAGCTAAGAGGATTCACACTTGCCAGATAAAGACAGCCGACTAACTCACAGGATAGCAAGGGTAGCTAGGAGAATCAACCTTTTTTTCTTCCCCGGAACATTGATTGCTGTCGAGCATCCAACCATCTTCAAGTTACTTTTCTCCATCCATCTTTTCTGGCCCCCAAAAAAACTAAACAAAGGAAGAAAATAAAAGTTTAGATTTTCAACGGCACGCGAATCCGATACTCGGTTTTAAACTACCCAAGGATTTAATTGCTCCTTTCAATTCCCGATTGGGGATCTAAGTCAGTTGCAATAAAAGTCAGGTTATATATCACGAGAACAAGTTTTATTCCGACTTCTATAATGTCAGTTACAATTTCTAAATTTAAATCACTTAATTGTAATATTTATATTTTTATTTATATTATGTATACTTTTTTGTTACATTTTTTTTCCGTTCTTTTTTTTTTTTTTTTTTTGTAAATGCGGCTCTAAAATAACTCCTGCGGCTCTCTTTTCAGAGACAAAAATTTTTTTCAGTCATTATTACTATTAATTAATAATTTAAATTTGTCGAATTTGGATTGGAAATTTTTATGTCACTTGGTTAGTTGTTTGTTGATCGTAGACAAAAAATTTCATGTGAAAAGTTTACTTCATGCAAATACTTTGTTGCGAAACT
Organism: Cotesia typhae; assembly: GCF_013202065.1. Classification (NCBI taxonomy): domain Eukaryota; kingdom Metazoa; phylum Arthropoda; class Insecta; order Hymenoptera; family Braconidae; genus Cotesia; species Cotesia typhae. The sequence continues at coordinate 817,629 of NW_027423744.1, forward strand.
GTTTTACACTATTTTTTTTCCAAACAAAGTTTTATTACTCAATTTTTTTTTTTTTTTACTAAAAACTTTTATGTGATTTAAAAAAATTACAAAATTAAGTTTTTTGACTTGACCTTAAGCTTCAAGTGTGTTTTTTTTTAACTACTTTAATTTTGGTTTAAAATAAAAAATTTCTGGCCTTACTTTGGGTTGATTTGATCATACATAGCCATATATAATATTAAAAAAATAATTTATAGTAATTATCTAAAGATTTATTAAACAAAAATTGAAATTGAATATGTAATAAGCGTTTTATAAGAAAACAATGATTTTTTTACTTTATTACTTAATATTTAAAAGTGAATTCTCTTCTAAGGAAAAGATTTAGTGACCATGCGCCACCTGTTGGAGGTTTTTTTGGAACTAATTTTAATCAAAACGATACATGGGCATATTAGACATAATTTGGACATTTTAAGTGTTGATAAAAAAAAAAACCATAGAAAAATTTTAAATGCCGCATTTACAAAATAAACGAAATAAATTGAGTAGTCTAACATTAAAAACGGTTCATTCTTTGATTTTATTGAGAAAAACATCCATCTGTCTACATATTTATTTAAATAATTATTAATATATCAACTTGACAACATTTTTGCTGTCAAACAGATTCAATCTCACTTCTACTAACACTAGAGTCCTAGTACATAGTACATCATCAGGCACAGGCATTTGGTCCTGATTTTTCACCCTCTTGACAACCCTTTAATCAATCATCAAAATCACCACCAATGACGATCTTAATTACCAAAATTTAGAACAACCGATTCAGTTCTGAATTCTAAGGATCTTCTTTGGTAGCAGGCTGGATTTGATGAACGACACTCGACAGGTGATGATGATGATGATCAGGTCGTCTTGACAGTCCCAGAAGCGGCGGAAGAAGAGGCAAGTGAAGAGGCAGTGGCAGCCCTCCAGGGAACCCAGCCAATCCACCCAGTAAAGCCGTTGCTGTGCTGTGTTCTTGGGCTTTTCGCCGCAATTCCGCTAAACTGCTGCTCCGATGAAGATCACCGGACCCGGGCTTACAGCACCCACAGAGAGACCCCGGCCAGCCTGATGGCGTTGTCCAGGACAGCATTTCTTGGAGGCTGCTGGGACGATGGTCGCTGGTGGTCCACAGAGACGGGGTCGCTGATGTCAAGGATGTCGATGCTGTCGAGCCGATTATTTTGCTGCTTCCAAACAAAGGCGGCGAGAATTGGGCCGCCAGGTGGGGGGAGAAGAATAGTGATGTTGGAGGCTCCAGGGGCCTGAATCCTGCGGTAGAGCTGGAAATACAATTGTAATTAGTATCATTAAAATTTTTAATATTAATAAAATTTATGAATTAAAAAAAAAATATTCTTAAATAAAATACATTTATTTAAATTAAATATTGGGATATTATTGGATATTTTTGTACAGAATATTTAGTCCTAGACCCATTTTATCGGAAAAATTCTTACGACAGAAATTTTGTCCAGATTTATATATTGCACGCCTCAAAATCGAAGCGTTTACTCTTAACATACAAAAAAAAGTTTTCTCGAAACTAAAATTGACTTTTTCTTACTTATATCGTACTAACAGAATGATAACTGTTTTGAAAACTCCCGAAGTTAATTTTTTAAAAGTTAATAGATTTGTAAGCACTATAACTCTTTAAAAATCCTATTTTTTATCTTGATTTTTATCACAATCCTTTTGTGTGATCACTTCAGAGGACCCTTTCAAAAATCTCAGCTCAATTTTGTTTTGTTCAATTATAAATTGTAATAAATACATCAAATTAAGCTTCAAAACTTTCGATAAATTTATTTCTCATGATTAATATATACTAATTTGATTTTTTTCGCATTTCCAATGAGATTTTGAGCCCGATAAATTGATTTTTTTTTTTAGAAAAATTTACTTTGAGAAAAAAATATTTTAGTTAACAAAATTATTTTAAAAAATGCAACACCATTTTTTGACAATAAATTAAACTGTGTAATTGATTGAATGCAAACTTTTCTTTTAAATTAATTCATAATAAGAGTAGCAATTTTTGAGATTTAATCTAGGGAAAGGTTACCTTTCTCTGTAATTTTTCAAAATTTATAAATTTTAGTTAAGTTCCATAAAAAAAACTTTCGGTTTAATATGATCTAAAGTGAAATTATCAAATTTGATTTAAGTATTTTTTCGTAATATTGTTAACCTGTATAATTTCCCTTCAAGCATAAACAAATTATCATAAATTTATATCTAAATTTGTCATTAAAGATAAATTTGGATGAAAAAATAATTCGGATGGCTCCGACCAGGACTCGAACCTGGATCTTTCGGTTAAGCGTCAAAAGCTCTACCTGCTAAGCTATCCGAGACATTGTCCACAATGCCTGGAGAAAAATACAGGCTAAGAATATTACGAAAAAATTAGAGAAAAAAATTGTAGTAATAAACTGGACTGCCAATAAAAAACTAAAAATATAAAGTAATAATAATAATATAAATATAACTGTTTAAAATTCGTCGTGAATCTCTCTTTTAAATATTAAAGCCTACATTAGCATTTGGCAACTTAGAATCGGGTCGCTTTTGGAAACAAAGAGCCACCGTAAAAAGTAAAACTCAGCGATATTTCTTTATAAATTTAAAGATAAAGACGAGAAGCTTTGAGAAGTATTGGAAACAGAAAAAACAAAATAAGTAAAAGAGGAAAAGAAAAATACGATAACACCGAGACGTAGTTGGTCTTCGTATCTGTAATTTATTAAAAACAGTTCGCCGTAAATATATCTTCATCATTTATTCAAGGTAGCTCTATACCACTCCAGAAGCTCCTCGGTACCCGGACCCGGGAGGGTAAGCTCTGAATTTCTCGAGCACGAACCCGCTCCTTACCTTGCTCCCAAGACGTTCCCTCCACACACATACACACATATACACATACCATTTCTTACCCCGTTAGGTATCTCCTGCTTCTGCTCCAGCTTTTTTATTCTACACCAGTACATGCAAGCCCGCATTCGCATTTTCCTTTTAAATCTTCATCCTCATCCTCACCCTTCCGAGCCAAGGAAAAACTTAACAGCTTTACTGGATTATAAGTTCGCTGTAAAATATTACGACAACATGCTGCTTTTGAATTATCCAATTTTAGAATCCAGAGACGATAGCGTTATCAAGCCAGTTTATGGTTAAACTCTTTATTTTTTTACTCTTAAGAGATAAAAAAAATTTTATGCAATGCCAATGTCTTTGTAAGACTTGCAAGATAATTATTGAACTACAATCGAGTTAAATTCTTCCCTTCAAGTATACTAAATAGTTTCTAAGTCAAAGAAATTTCGAACAGCCAAACTACTTGATTATTCAACTACTTTGAACCAGCAAGTGGTCAGTTCGGAGAAAATATTGACGATCGAATATTGAATATTAATATCGAAGATAGTTTGGAAAATGAGAGGACGGTTGTGATTAAATGAAAGGTTGGTTTGAGTAAGCGCGATAATTAACGGCAATTAGTTGCGCAGAATCCCGTGCAGTGTATACGTTTGGGGAATTAGTTGGTTATGTTTCTCGTAAATTTTATGGATCTAACACCTACAGAGAAAATTGATCCTCAAATATGAGGAGTTGTAGTTTGCTATCCGTGTTCAAGAGCAGATAGCTCAACAATCTTAGAAATTGTGTTAAAAATATCAACATTCACTCTTTCGATGCAGAATTTAATTCTGAAACTAATATTATTGTTTTTTATTAACAGAAAACATAACTAAAGTATATAATCTCAGTTTGTCGTAAATAACTGAATAATTATTGGTGATATCAAAAATCGGAAAAAAGATCCTTACAAAGGAGGAAATTTCTGATTAAATGTAATTCATACTTTATCAAGTAAAAATAGCCATTAACTGCACTAAAAAAAAAAACGTAACTTGAATCTAGAGAAAAAATCATTTGTCTGGTTTTGATGATTTTTTTAATTAATTCTGTGATTTTGAAAATTTGAAAAAATTTTACATTAACGTTTTTCGGCCCTTTTTCTTTAAATAATTTTTAAGCCGTAAAAGATAGCTTAAATATATCTAATTTATGTTAAAATTTACATAATTATCTTCAATTTGAGCTATTTTTCATCGCCTTTTGATACTTTTTTCAATTTATTTTGCAGTTGGAAAAATAAAAAAAAAATCAAGAATAAATTAATTTTTAGCTTTTATCATCAAATGACTTTCATCTGTTACAAATTCTATTTTTTGGGTAGATGTTTTTAAATATCTATTGGTTGTCGTCGGTCTTATATCGTCCTTTGCAAAAATATAATAAAAAATAAATTTTACATTTTTGCCTTTTAATAAAGTGTTTTTTTCAATATTTAAACAAGAAATCTACCTATCTATATCGGGTGTGGCCGAATGGCGCTTTTTTTACATTGAACCCAAAAGTAATTATTACAAAAATTGTAATAAGATCAGGAATTGCAATCCGTCGCACAATTTCCATGATTTTCACAATGGTTAAAGAAAAAAAATTTTTTTACTAGATTTAATATTGAAAATATCCGACAGATGGCGTTTTATCGCTAAATTGTCTCCTTGCACAAGACTTAAGTTTGAGATATTAATCTAAAAAATAAATATCATTTTTTTGACACAATTTAGATTATATAACATTTTTTGTTTAAAATTTTTTCAATTGACTTAAAAATTACTCAGTAAATATATAAAAAAAAAAAAAATTTTTTTTATACAAAAAAATTGACGATAGAAATTATTTTTTTGACGTTTAATTTTGAATAAAAAATAAAATGTAACTTTATAATAAATTGATTTTTAGCTTTTATCATCAAATGAGTTTCATCTGTTACAAATTCTATTTTTTAGGTAGATATCTTAAAATATCTATCTGTTGTCTTTTAATAACGTGTTTTTTTTTTTTTTTTTTTTTTTTTTTTCAATATTTAAACAAGAAATCTACCTATCCATGTCGGGTACGGCTGAATGTCGCTTTTTTTTTGTTTGATTGATTTTTAACGAATTAATAACGAGTTATGATGATCACCTTGAAGCTGTATTTATGTTTTAAATAAATATTTTTTTTTTAATTTTGTTTAATTCAAGATAAAATACAGCATAATAAAACTAACACAGAATTATTAATTTGATAAAACTAATTTGATTAGTGTGAAAAAAATGAAAAATATTAATTTTCTCACGCCTCTGACTATCGAAATTTCTAAAATAACGAGTGCAATTAATTTCATCACCAGGATAATATCGCATCATGAACAGGAGCCCGAGGAGGGGGTGAGAATCTAGGGTAAACTGTTAGACAAAGAAGACTAAAGTCTCTTTGAAAGCAGGGAAGGGAGAAGAGGCGCTGAGCGGAACTACGTAAAGAAGAAGGGACAGATAAGGTCTGGAGCTTAATGGCGCGTATCTAGCTTCCGGTTCCACTGGCTCGGACACATATCGCTGGGGTAGTTTGTAATCTCAGTGATATTTCCTAAAGACGTAAATACGAACGCTAAAAGCTCACCTCGCAGTCGGGGTCCAGGACCTCCAGCTGCGAGCGCTATTTTACGAGCTGAGAATTCAGTCGCGACGAAATTCTCGACCGATTTACGACGCCGCTTGTTTATCGCGGCTATTTATTTGAGAGGAGAGTCAAGATTGAGGTAAAAAACAGAAACAAGCCCGGATTTACCTTTCCGTGGGTGGGACCAGAGACCCGCTGACGGAACTGGAGAGTGGCGCCCTCATCGGCGTCGTCGGTGGCGTCGCTGAACTACCGAGTGAAGGCTGGCTCTGAGACTGCTGCGGCCGCGGGCTAACTGAGGCAGAAGTCGTACTGGGACTTCGAGAGCCCCCACCACAGTCTTGTCCAGGTTCCTCGTCGTTCGTTTCCATCGGGTCCCCGTGAGGACTCGTGGGACTTTGCCCGCTAGAAGAAGATGGCGGCAGACCCGCTTCTGGCGTTGCTCCTCCTCCACTCGCTCCAGTTCCGCCGCCAGGGGGCAGCACTCCATCACGCTTTCGCTGCTCTTCTTTCAGCCTTTCACTTTTACGCCATTTTGCTCGCCGGTTTTGGAACCAAACCTTTTAAAAGAGTCAATTAGTGGTTTATTAAAAAGAAAAATTACTCTTGAATTAATAAATTATAATTCTTGAATTAAAAAAGTTTGAAAAATCCAAATGGGCATTATAAATTTATTAATTTTTTATAGTAGATGAAATATTAATCACAGAAAGAAAAAAAAATTGATTGAAAGTTGAAATATAATTCAACTTAAGTTCATTTGAATTTTTCTGCGTAAATCGGAGAAAAAAAAATAACATATGGCTGCTAAAAAACAACAAAATTTTCCTCGAGACCAACCAAAAAAAAATTTTTTTAATTAGATGAAACGGTTTCAAGCTACAGTTTGTATTCCAAGTATTCGCAAATGAATAATGAATCAAAAAAAAAAAAAAAAAAAAAAAAACGATTTTTATTAAAGTTATAATGTTTACCCCGACAGTGATTTATAAATCTGCACTACGAGTGCACAAGAAACACTTTTTTTTATGTAATTATGTAAAAAAATTTTTTAAATGGTCAGTGATTATTTTTTAATCTGACAATGTACTTTTTGCAGCACTTATATGCACATTATGTCTGTCAGATACAAATAATTATGACGAAACACAAGATCTTGTTTTTTAGGCAAGAGTAGAGCATACCTACGCTCCTTTTCATATCATTCTGATCGATAGTCAATTTGTTATGACAAGTATTTAGGCTGCATTAAAAAATTCTATATCTCTAGATGCATAATTAAGAAATAACGTTGTATCTTGTGAAATATCGACATTTTTAAAGATATAAGCTCATCTCGATGTTACACTCATCGAGACCTTTTATTTGAGTACCCACATCAATTTTTCATATATTTTATATATTTATATATATATGAATATATGAAAAATATATAAAAATGCATATGGGTACTCAAATGAAAGCTCTTGATGAGTGTAACATCGGGATGAGCTTATATCTTTAAAAACGTCAATTGTTAAGAAAGTACAGTGCAATTTTACAAAATTCATTATTTGATAATGCAAAATTTTATTTATTTATAATTCACAAGTCACGGCAGTCACATTTGCTAATTTCAATATTATTATTCTCAAATTAAGTTAATTTTTCGTTGGTGCAAGGTTTGAATTTTTCTGAGTGACAAAGTAACCATCTATGGAAGTTGTAAGTAATAATTGGGACAGGTAGCAAGAGCGACTGTAAAGCTGATGGGACGTTGGTGCATGTTCAACGAGCCATGAACCAGCACCCAAGACCTCTGGGTTCTGAGTGTTATTCTAAAAGAGTCTCGATCTTGCTAACGAGTCTAACTTGACATAATGCCAGCCGTTGAAAAAAAAAAAAAAAGTAGCGTAGGTGGATGGAAAAATAAATTACACACCTTTTCGAATTACTTTGGGCGTTAACATAATGATGACGAGGGAATATCCAGGAATTAATTTAACATGATGCTGTGTTGATAAAAATCTACTTTTGCTTCCATATTTTGAGGATTTAACGGCGGAATGAGCAGCCCGTCGAGGTGGCTTTGGAACTTTTTGGTCGTACCTGAGGGAGGGGTTGTTAGAGAAAATGGTTTAATAAAATAAATACGCGGAGGCAGACGTTCGGTGGTTGGAGGTTTTGAAACAAGGGAGCCAAAGAGTGAAGAAGGATGCTAGCTGATACTGGGTGCTGGTACTTCTGCTTGCAAGAGAGGGTGCCAGGGGGTCGGGAGTCGGAGCAGACGGGAGATATAATAATATCCTAAGGGTTCGCGGGGAGCGAGTAATAGCCAGGAACAAAGCCATGTTTCCCGTGAGAATACTCAAAGTCTCTCTGCATCCTTCAGTCCTCTATTTTTTTTTCTGGCTCTATTTTTTTCAATATAAATTTAATCCCTTTCGTGTATGTCAGTAGTCTGTTACTTTAAAACGAACAACTAAAGACATTTTCCCGAAAAGTAATCTTTAAAGTCTATTTTATTAGGGTGAGTGCTGCAATTCAGACAAACAGTTTTCCTCCGACGGAGCTCTTTGTTTTAGGGATTTAATTATAAGAAATAATGGGGTTCGGATTTATTATATTTTGGTTTCTTCGTTTCATGGACTCAAAAAAAAGTTTTTTTTTCCATCCAGAATACAAAATATTTTTATCCAAGTTTTTTTATATCCAATATACGTTTCTTAATATCAAAAAACTGTTTTTTTTTTTTTTTTTTTTTTTTTTTTTTTTCCGTTTGTTTACATCATTGAAAATTTGTGCTGATTTATAATTTATTGAAAAATTACCTAGCTGTACTACAATTGATGTCATAATTTGGATCGATCCTTGGGTACGAAAAAAGTTGCTCGAATGGGATTTACGTAATTAAAAATTCAATTTTTCAACAATTTAATTAATAATTAATTTAATTTTTCTTAATTGAATTATTATGATCAATTAAATTTTCTTAAATTTAATTTCTATTATTAAGAGAAATAAGAAAAATTTTGTTTCCAGGATAGTCATATAATAAAATCGGTTTTTTTTTCGTGAAATTTAGTATATAAGAGATTTTTAGGTATATAGTGACTCATCACGATATCTCTGGAACTATAAGGCGTAGAGACTTCAAATTTGGTAGGAATATTACTTTTGCTATGTAGAGGTCAGCTAAGAACGGATTTTAAAAAATTCCTTCCTCAAAGGGGTTTGCGGGGGCGTTAACAATGAAAAATTCCAATTTTTTAACTACAGCTCCTATAGACTCCAAATTTGATAGGAATCTTCTGTAAGTGATGTAAAAATTATTTATAAACAAATTTTACGATAGCTCACGACACAGGGGGTTGCGGGGGTGGGTGTTAACATTAAAATTTCATTTTCCGAGCTGTAGCTCCTATAAGCTCCAAATTTGGTAAGAATCTTCTGTATGTGATGTAGAAATGATTAAATATCGGATTTTATGACAACCTACTCGCAATATGGACTACAGGGGTGGATGTTAAGAATGAAAATTTAAAATTTCCAAGCTCTAGCTCCTATAGGATCCAAATGATATAGTGATTGCACATTGAAAGTTACAATGAATATTAGCTAGAATTATCACATGGATAAAAGGTACAGGCCAATCCGATGGAATTTAGAATCTAAGCAAATCAAGACAATGCTCCAATTAAATTTAAGTCTAGATTTAAAAATAATAATTCTATAAAATGCCCAGCGGAGCGAGCGGGTAACAGCTAGTGTATTTAAATACATGCATAAATGAAAAATGTATAAAAATGCATGTGGGTACTCAAATGAAAGCTCTTGATCAGTGTAACATCGGGATGAGCTTGTATCTTCAAAAACGTCAATATTTAAGAAAGTAGTGCAAAGTAACAAAAGTCATTATTTTAGAGAAAAACTTCCTTAGTAGAAAAAAACTTTCTCGGTTTAGATCAGTTCATATGTGGCCTTTTAAAAAAATTTTTCTATTTTTGTGTTTGATAACAATATGGTAAGCACAAAAATAACTTTTTGCGCTGAAAATGAATTTATGATTGTTAATGGGCTAGAGAAAGAAGTTAAGTGTCAGGTGTGGGTAGATGATGTTATACTGACGCGTGTACGTGCTTGGTGTGTCGTCGGGCCTCCCAGGAGCCCCTAATTGGCGTGCAGAAGACAGAGAATGACCGAGACTTGTGTGAGCTATTATATACATCATAAGAGTGGTGCGCTTACGTTGAGACTGAGATATAGTGTAAAAAGTACTGCATAAATGCGGCTATTTGTTCATTATTTCAGATTCTCTTTGTTCTCCGCTAATGAAACAATGAGTCTGCGCGGTAATTGCGTCATACTCTAGCCCGTTTTTACTTTTTTAATCTTTACTCTGGTTCTTTCTCTCTTCTTTCGCCCCGCTCACTCCTCTGTTGCAACCACCGGTATTATGTGTATATTATGTGTATATTCAACACTTTGCCAATCTCTGCGCATAAATCTCTTACGAAAAGCACCTGCGTTATGCTAATCTGGTAAAGCTCCAGGAATTAAGCCGTCTTTTATTAACAACTGTTAATTGTGTTTTTTCCTTTTGGTTATGCTTCATAATTTTTATCATTGATACAAACGGCTTTTAATTTGCGTTTGACCGTGTATTTGGCGCAAAACTTGATGGAAAGAAATTTTATCCTAACTAACAGTAAATTTTAAAGAAAATATCTTGTTCCTGGATAGTGACATTCTTTCTTAATCTAAAAGAAAGAGAAAACATGTTGGGGAACTGAAGTAATCCGTCAGATTACCGGGAGCTCACCTCATCAAAAGATTACCGTCAGTTCTAGTGTCAGTTTACCCTCGAGGATCAACCAGCGAAGTTAGGGACGTCATGATTTATAATTTAAAATCACAATAAATAGTTTAACTAACCTGTACACGAGCCTCCGTTAAGTTTATCTTCATCGCCAGGTCCTCACGTGTGAACACATCCGGATAGTGGGTCTGGGCGAACGCAGATTCCAGCTCTTCCAGCTGCTGGAGCGTGAAGGTTGTCCGGTTTCTTCTCTGCTTCCGTCGGACGAACGAATCCTCGCCCACGCCATGCAGTGCTGGGTGGTAGGCAGAGTAACTTGTGTCTGAAAAATCAAATTTAGAAACAATTGCTTGAAAAAATTTAACTTGTTTGCGTTTAAAATAAAAAAAGCGGGAAAACATAACAAAGAAAACTTTTTTGTTTGGGATAACTTTGGGGTCAAATAAATTTTTTTGTGTTTCTTAGGATACACAGGAACCATAAATCCACTTGGGATTCCAGAAACATTTATTTGAATCCAATTTGCAACCCGGTGAATACGTTATCGCATTTCGTCCGATTACTGAATCACGCTAATGTAGTATTTGCTGAATTCAATTATCATTTGCAACCCGGTAATGGATTGCTCATTAATTAGTACTGAAAACAATCAATTAAGAAGGTCCTTTCGCCATCCCTTCAATGTTTAATAAAAAATATTAGATTATGCATAAATTTAATTTTTATCGAATAGTCAAAGTCCTAATTTGTCTATTAGCAAAGTTTACTTTATTCTTCACCGTAGAAATATTTAAAAAAAAATTTCTGAGCGTAAAAGTCTTTCTGAAACTTCCGAAAAACCAACGCCAAAAATATGTAACAAAGAAAACTTTTTTTTTTTGGAAAATATTGAAGCCAAACAAACATTCTCGACTTGTTTGAGGTCCAAAGTGACTATAAATCCAGTTGTGAAAGCAGAAACTAATCTTTGAATGAAATTTGTAAGGTAATTTGATTGAGCCTTTCAGAACGAAATGAAGTTAATTTGATATTTGTTTGATCTAACTCTCATTTGTGCTCCAGTAATGGATTCCTAATTGCTCAGACTTATAAACAATCAACTAGACGTGTGTGCATGTGAGTGGGTGTCATATATTTGATAAAGGCACAGTAATGACGGTGGTCTTTGAATGCACGGTCACAAAGCGAGCTCTCTAGCCGGAGAGGGCTTTAAAGCAAATCTAGTCGAAAAGAACCTTGTGCAAGTAGTAATAAAGCTTATAATCACTTTATTAATGATGCAAAGCAATCAGCACAATTAATTACCGCGGCAGTAATCCTGGCCTCTTTCTCCGACTTACCGGATCAGCATTAAAAATTTATTTTTTCGTGGTTAAGTTTTAAAATGCATTGGAAAAATAATGAACCGATTAAGGATTAGTTGATCAAAAAAGGTATCGATTGAAGTAAGAAGCACACTAAACAAATACGGAAAAATAAGGAAAATGGAAAGAGAGAGAGAGAGAGAGAGAGAGTGAGAGCGTAAATAAATTTATCCGGTCGTACAGAAGAGAAATCCACTCAAGATCTTAGATTAAAGTTGAAAAAGTAAAGCCAGAAGCTAGACAACTCGTACAACTCATCCGTGCAGCTAAAGAGAGGGCAAAGTCCTCTACCTATCTCCACTCTACCGGTACAAATACAGATATATATATCTATATCTATATCAAGGGATCCAAGTTAGCTGGCATAGCATGGAGGACGGGAATGAGAAGTTGATCCAATTTATGAACCAGTGGAGGAGTTTGCGAGCTCGAAACCCACGAGCCGATATTCTTCATTTGATTTCAGCCCCTCAACCCCAAGATAGCTCTAGATTTTGTTACTCGATCTACCGCAGGTAAATAAAAATATATTTCCCATCTTGGAGCCTTCGCTGAGACATTAAAGATGGTATCCATGATAGTTTTATTTGGTAAAAGGACTAGAAGAAGCTTGCATCAATTTTCATTTAGTAACCTTGTCATTTTTTCCAATACTTGACAATTTTCTAACCGGAACAAGAAATTCAATAAAAAAATGTTAAATGTTCCAACGGAACATAAGCTTTTGAAAAGGATACGTGCTTTAGAACGAATGGATCCAACCCTTCACCAGACACCGATGACAAAGTACCCAAGCAGACAACCACTTCATCACCAGCATGGATCCTCCAATTACAACTTGATTTCAGAACTTCTGAACTCGATGACGTTTTTGACAAGGTTATTCAATTGAAGCACCAGCAAGTCATGGAAGTATAACTGGGGTTGGGCGCCACTGGAAAAACTCGATGGAGAACTAAATCTAATGACACCTCGACCGTCACTAATGACACTAACGAGGTAGTGAGATGTTAGCATCGTGTGTGTCTGTGTAGGGTCCGATCTGAATTGGTATGTGCCCCGAATGAACCCACTTACCGACTTATCACGTAGTTACCTAATCTGTTTATCCCAACAGCATGTAGCCATCTTTGTCTGTCTGTCCTTCTTTCTCTCTCTCTCGCTCGTCGGATAAGAAGGGGACGTTAATGTAGGATACTGGCTGGGGTTTGATGTTGATCACGCTTACTATGAAAGGGTGCTTCGTGATGTCCCTAGGGAGTTTACTTTTCTTCGCTCTCGATTCGAGGACGAATATTGCTCAATAAGGCTTGCTCTATTGTGTTATCACGAACCTGGTCCAGTGTAACCAGAATCTAATGATCGGATCAAGTTAGAGTTTGCATTATTCGATGAAGGTTGCAAATAGAAACTTTTGGTTAGACAGGATGATCCGTGATGGTTTCACTCGGGTGGAAAACCTAACTCGTTCAAAAGTCCTTTGCCTAACTGAAATAGGATCTCGAACTAAGAACTATCGACGTGTTCCACTAAAATCAACTCTAACTCTGTTTGCCGTGTTATTTCTACTGGATGTTAGATCTAATGGAATCATTCTTTTAGGATATCTTATGTCATCATTTAACTACTTTCAATTTCAATTGCGTAACCGGTATTTGCGAAGGTACATTCGATGTAGTGTGTGGTGGATGTTATAATCGTATAATTCATCATCATAAGTACTGTTTCCTGCTATGATCAATAATTCAAGTGTAATAAGTAATAACGTTTGTGATGCTGACTAGCTGGGCCCCCCACGTTGATCATAGGCTAGCTAGTACCTACTACTTTACATCCTTTCACCCTCCAAGGGGTGACAGAATGAAAATTTTAAACCAACAGCAATAATTTTCAATTTTAAAGTGAATTTAGTTAAGAACTGGGGAAGTGCTCGATGTGCTGTCGTTAAAAAAGCCTTTTGCAAAGGGTTTCATTTTTCAGGGAATTGGTTGAGGCAAGTCATTTTGATACATCACATTAGGAATTGGGATGCAAGAAGGGTTTTTCTAATTGAATCATAGCTATGATTCTATGACCGGAGATTAATCATCAAGATTGTCTACTTACAAGGATGGGTAGGTGCAAAAGAATATTCCAATGTAGGCGGAAGTCTTGGTGCCGGCAGCCCCGGGGGACAGTGGTAGCAGAACATGCCCCCCGCTCTGGCGACACCAGGGGCCGCACTTGGGCCCCCCGTGGTTGCCCCTGAACCTGCCACTGGGTTTTGGGATCCCGGAGATGTCGATCGAACCTGCGTTCCTGGTTGGTGAACTGATCCAATCTGTAAAGATAATATTGTTAACATTAGTATTTACGAAATACAATTATAATTATAAGTAATCAATCATCGATCATCAATGACCAATCATCAATTCTTAATGATCGATCATCAATGACCAATGACCAGTTATCAATGATCAGATCAACGATCAATCATCTATGACCAATGACCAGTTATCAATGATCAATCATCAATCATCAATGACCAATTATCAATCATCAATTATAAATGATCAATTACTAGTTATCAATGATCAATGACCAATCATAAATTATCAATGATCAGTTATCAACGATCGATAATCAATGACCAATGACCAGTTATCAATGATCAATCATCAATGACCAATCATCAATAAACAATCGGAAATCAAAAGTATAAACCCGGAAATTTGATCTATACTCTTTGATCGACATGAGCTTGAAACCAGGAATGATGCTGTCAAACCTAGTTAAAGCTACTGGGGACCCGTCACTCTATTTGAAGCCACTCGCTCCTCGCGGATTGGATCAGATATAATCTTGGGGATTGTAAATTCATGCATTAATAATCCAGTTAAATTGAATAAGCTACCATACTTTAAATTAGTAATGAGTTGATTACTTTTGGTGTGCTTTAAAGATACTCGGCACTAATGCTAGCAAGGTTTATAGTTTATGTATATGTTGATCTATACCTGCTCCTAATACATCTATGCCAGTGGATCTAGCTTGGTAAGCCTATGTGTATCTAAATGAGTTTGTGTACGTGCGTGTGTGTATGTGTGTGGGTGTGTGTTTATATTCATCGTAGCACATCAGAACAGTATTAATGTGTAGTGGGTTTAGCAACATCTCTCTTGATTCAAATCTCCCTCTCACTTGTCGTCCCCGGATGGGTGTAGTATAGACGTATAACACTACAGAGGGACAAATTGAATTTTAGATCATGGCGTGCTTCGACGAGGCGTCCGGGGACGTACACCCAACCAACTCGAGAGCCCGAGATGATACTAATTGAAATTTGAAATTGATATTAGCGAATTATTATCATACCCACGTCCCCCCAACCTATGGGCATTTCTCTATACTGACACTAATACTGATACTGGCTCTGGTAGTCTGTGTAATACTGCGGATAGTAGACAGTAGACAGTAGGTAGTATCAGAGAGATTCAACTCCTGTGTGTCCATCTCCTGGCATTCAAATTCAAGTGATAGCCCCCCTCCCAATTTCAGACGCGCTATCTTTGGGAATTCAATTACACCGTGTCGGATATCAAAGTAATTGCTCTACAAATTTAATGCAGTAGTGTATTTTTAAAGCTCTTCTATTCCCTTAGTTATCATTATGAGTTGTGAGTTATGATAATACTAATGATATTTCCGAGCTTTGTAACGAGGTTTTAATTATTCATCAAGACGGAGGAGCTGCTACGCTCGGGTGATTATGCATTTTAGGAAATTACATCCATTTTACATTTTAAAGTAATGTAGCTTCGTTTTGTAAGACTCTAGCCAAGAATTGAGGTTGGGTTAAAGATTTACAAAAGTTTTTTTAACGAAATGATGGTACAAATATAGATTTATATTGGACTGAGACATTATTCGATTTTTGCAGGAAAAATTATCAATGAATCGACTAAATGCCTGTCAAACAATCTTAAATTCGTTATTTTTTTATAATTCACGCATTGGACCACAAGAGGGCGTTTAAACCCTATAAAAAAGTCTAATTTATTCACATTTTTTTATTAACTTACCTGATTAAGATTATGGCGCATTTTTCGGGAGCAAAAGTAAAGATTTTGAATCCTTCGAGTTAACTTATGACTAAAATTCATAATATACTTCTACGAGATACCACTGTTACAAAGAAAGATGATTTCAAACAGCTTAAAATTACTCCGTAATCGATTAATCAAGATTTTATATAAAATAACGGATTTGACGACGTACAACGTTGATTTCTCAAAAATTAATGGGCTTGTAAACACTATAACTTCTTAAAAATCCTATTTTTTACTTTTATTTTTCTTTCAATCCTTTCGTATGATCACTGCGGAGAACCCTTTAGAAAATCTTAGCTCAATATTATTTTGTTTAATTATAATAAATATATTTCCTTCGGCAGTTAAACTCTACCTTCTACCCTTCGATCAGCCGGATTGTTTATTTTTTTAAGCATAAATTTATATAACGAGTGAGTACAACTGTGATTATACTTGGGCTGTTGGATTCTTTTCTGTTGTTCAAAATCACCAGGAGGTGGCGCGGTAGTATACTTCTACCAGAATGTACAGTTTTTCTCAAGCAGAAACGGGCTATTCCAAACTAAACTTTAGAAACTATAAATTTAAAAAATTATATTTTTTGTGTACTTAGACACCTCAAAAATTTTTTCAAATTAATGATCAATTATCTTATTTCTTAAAAGTGCTTATAATATTCCAGCTAGATCTCTTTCAAATTTTCTCCAAATTTAAAAATGTAAATATCATGTTGAAACTTATATTTCCCGCTATTGGCGAAAAATTTAGACAAAATTAAAAAAATTTTTTTGTTAATAAAATTAATAAACTTCTTAGAGAAAATTAAAATACTATCTTTAAATAATTAATTTAATTAAAAAAAAAAAAAAGTTTCAGTGAGAAAAATTTGGATTTTTCTAGACAAGAAACAAAATTGAGAATTTTCAACAAATTAATTTCTTGTTACAACATTGCTCATTTACTTAAACTAATTTTTTTTTCTCTGTATAATGAAAGAGTTAATTTATCTAAACTGATAAAATTTTTTACATTGCTTGAAATATTAACGTATGGAAGGTGTTACATTTTCTTCTATCGATGTTAAATTAAATGCTTCTAAAAAATAAACAATAAACTCTTGCATATTTATCCAAATCACTCAATCCTTTTTCATATAAATTATTCTCTACAAATTTCCTCACTATCTAGAAATCTAAAAACAAACATCAAAAAAAAAAAAAAAACTAATTTATCCCTAATGTTATAAGAGTATTATTTACTTACTTATTCAGCAACTCCCCTATTCCCATAACTAAAATCCTATAACCCCCAACGAAGGATTACAAGCCACAACGTATGACTACATCATCGTGATCATCGGCGGTCCCATTAATCGTGAGCTCGATTCAAAAGTTCCCTTTCACCCTTCACCCCTTACACCATATACCAGCCCATAGTCTTTGGTCCTTAGTCCATCATACAGAATCTATAGGGGTATTGAGTTTTGGTTCTGCGGACAGGGTTCCTTATTCATAGGCTGCCACTCAAGCACCCCCCGCTGCGTCCGAGGTGGCGCCACTGAGCCGAGTTTGCTTTTTATCGCGGAACATACGCGTCGACAGAAGGTATGAAATGTACCGCAGCTAATCCGATACTACCCCTTTCCTCTCTGCCCCCGCTTTGACCCCAGCCCTTGCTGGTTACATTTTGTTACAGTGTTTAATAGCCAGTGCCAATCGGCATGTGGTCGCAGGACAATATTTGCACTGCTCGAGACCAATGGCCCATACTAGTTTGTTATACAACATGTAACATATAACATATAACATATACTGTATAAATATAACTACATAATATATATAGGGCAGTTATTCCTGTGTGTGATCATCCGATTGCGCTAAGGGGTTCAAGGGCCCTTAAATCCTTAAGGGGTGATTGGCCCTAGAGTGTTTACTTATCGACACTCTCAAACGAATAATAGACTTCTTCACATTTACAAGACAAACATTTTAATAGCCCGTATTATTTTTGGTTTTATTAGCAAAGCTGAATAGGTCAAGGCTATTGTTTTTTTAATTGATATTTTGGCTCGAGAGGTTTTTTTAAGTATTCTCATTATTTTTAACGACCCAAGAGACTAATTGCTGGGTTATGAAGTTATAAATTGGATACCATACTACGGAAATTTATTAATTAAGTGGATTTCTTTAGAAATCCATCTACTCTAGCCGGTCTCATGTCGTAACTTTAAGAAAATTTTTTCATAATATGTTTCATTTCATCGAGTAATGTCGAAAAATGCCATTGGCTCAAAAATTTATATCTCTATTTACGTATGTAAATATATATGTGATATAACGCGCCATGTCAGCAGGATTGCGCCCACAGTTCTCAACCGATCTATATGAAATTTTGTGGGCTTATTCTGTGGATCAATACCAAGATCAAGTTCGAAAATGAGCAAAATCGGTTGGTTAATTTACGAGTTGTGGGTGTTTGAAAATTTTTTTCATTTTAAAAAAATTTTGAATTTCGTACATTTTATGAAAATAATTTTCCAGATGTAACAGACAGATAAAATCTATCAAATTTATCTTAAACTTCATCTAATTACCTTCAATTTAAAGTATCATTTGTCTGGTTTTGATGATTTTTTTTATTAATTCACTGATTTTGAAAATTTGAAAAAATTTTACATTAACGTTTTTCGGCTTTTTCTTTAAATAATTTTTAAGCCGTAAAAGATAGCTTAAATCTATCAAATTTATGTCAAAATTATATCACATAATTATCTTTAATTTGAGCTATTTTTCGTCGCCTTTTGATACTTTTTTCAATTTATTTCGCAGTTGGGAAAATTAAAAAAAATCAAGAATGAATTGATTTTTAGCTTTTATTATCAAATGACTTTCATCTGTTACAAATTCTATTTTTTGGGTAAATGTCTTTAAATATCTATTTGTTGTAGCCGGTCTCATATCGTTCTTTGCAAAAATATAATAAAAAATAAATTTTACATTGTTGCCTTTTAATAAAGTGTTTTTTTCAATATTTAAACAAGAAATCTACCTATCCATGTCGGGTGTGGCCGAATGGCGCTTTTTTTACATTGTTCCCAAAAGTAATTAGTACAAGAATTGTAATAAGATCAGGAATTGCGATCCGTCTCACAATTTCTAAAATTTCCACAATGGTTAACGAAAAAAATTTTTTTTACTAGATTTATTATTGAAAATATCCGACAGATGGCGTTTGATCGCTAAATTGTCTCCTTACACAAGACTTACGTTTGAGATATTAAGCTAAAAAATAAATATCATTTTTTTGACTTAATTTAGATTATACATTTTTTGTTTAAAATTTTTTCAATTGACTTAAAAATTACTCAGTAAATATATAAAAATAAAAAAATTTCTTTTATATAAATAATTGACGAAAGAAATTATTTTTTGGACGTTTAACTTTGAATAGAAAATAAAATATAACTTTGCAAAAATTAAACCCCGGTGTGTTGTTCGATTGATGTAATTTATTTGTTCATGAACTGGGCCCATAACCTTTAAAAAAAATAAAAATACAACTTTTGCTTCAGAAACAGAAGCCTTGATAATGTAGAATAAAAGTAGCAATTTTGAATCAAAAAGAAAAGAATCAAAGGTATATTATTCAGTATAGAGTTAAAAAATCGGATTTAAAGTGACTACCCAATACGACGTTTGTCGACGAAAGGCCGTCAATTGTTATCTGGCGAATAAAAGTAATCTAAACCGGAAAAATATCTTTGGTCTGGGATTCTGTTTGTATCGTAATGGCAATGACAAAGAAAAAATAAAGGAACTGTAACTATATCGAGGGTAATGCGCTGGAATCGAGTGGATGTCGAGTGGTAGGAAGCCAATACAAGCAAGCCTAAGAGAGACGGAAACACTCTCTATCTCCCTCTGTCTTTTACTTTGTGTTACTTACTCGATTCCAGAGTATCTAAATCCGTAGTCTAGCTGTCTCTGTTTCGTTGGTTCGATCCCCGGGGCATACAATCCGGAAGCAAATCGGAATTTCTATTCTATTCGATGGCCTCTGAATATCTCGGGATTACCATTACACAAAATCGATGTACATTCCTGCAAAGTCAATTCACGTTCAAGCTTATTTATCCCTTACGCCAAGTTATCACTTCATTTCGGATAAAAATAGATAATAAAATACTTTATAACTTATTTTATTTATTTTTATCAGAAAATTTGATTATTAATAACTTTGTTTCAGAGAAATATTGTTGATTTATCAATTAAATTATTTTCGAGGAAATTCTGTCTTCATTCTAATTTTTTTTTTTTTTTTATAAAAAAAAGTTAAAAAAATTTTATTATGAGTATATTCAAATGTTAAATAGTATTTTTAGTAAAAAATTTTTAAGAATTAATAATCAGCCCAGACCGGGGATCGAACCCGGATATTTTAGTTATGCGTTAAGAGCTTTCTCTATCAAGCTACACTGAAAAAAAAAAATTTTTTTTTTCACCCAGGAAATCTTTGTCTCCAGTAAAGAAACTTATATATAAAAAAAACTTGGATAAAAATATTTTGTATTCTGCACGGAAAGAACAAGATGACACTGGATATCATCTCAAATTATACTCAGTCATATCTGTAGTGAAAAAAATTTCAGATAGTAGCTAAAAAAATCTAGATTATACTGCGTGATATCTGGATTATACTTATTGTAATCTGGTTTATACTAACTACTATCTAAAAATTTTTTCCACTCAGTATAATCTAGGATGTTATCCAGTGTTATCTTGTTTTTTTCGTGTGGGTGGCAAAAAACTTTTTGTTTTTATTTTTAATTGAAAATGATTTAATAAAATAAAAATTGCAATGGGCCCATAACCTGAAGTACTTGATTTTTTTTTCATATTTAAATGATATTTTGAATTGCAAAAGTATTAAAAAAAAAATTAGAACTTTTCCTGGACAATTAAATCGATAATTGACACTAAAAGTATTCATTGTAAATATAAAGAAAAAATTAAACGATTGGGGCGTCTAAATACAAGGCACTCTCATCGGCAGGGTCATCACTATTGCTTCCGTTTCCGGGAATAAATTCGTCATGGACCCGTGGCTCTGTGTAGAGACAGATATTCTTGTGAATAGAGTAAATTACCGAGGATATTCATGGCATAATGTCCTCGTCGATGCTCAATAAATCAACCAGGAGTTCATTGAGTGCAGTCTAGTCACTAGTCTGGCTTATTAACTATAAACACGCTCTAATACATTCATCATACATTGCGGATTGTGAGTCGGTAAATATAACAGAATGGAATGCATAATGCAAATTATACAACATTGAAAACCCGAAAGTATTTATACAATCCAACACTCTACTCAGAGAATGTACTTTAAAGACGATCCAATTAAACATTACCGACATACTCTGCTACACTCTATGCAAAGTTAACCTCCATTAAATACGTTTAGCAAACTACGTCTCAAAAATTAACGATACCAAAATACGCTTAATTAAATTTACATCCTACATCACTCACATCTGCATTGTGCGACACTATTCTTCAAAATTTAAACATATATTCTAATTTTTATATTTTTTTTTATGTTACTGTTTCCGTCTAATTTTTTTATTTGTTTATTTATTTATTTTGAAAAACGAATTTATAATTTATTCTGTAGAGACCAAAATTTTTTTCGTACATAGGTTGGATAAGGAAAGATATGTTCTTCAAAAAATAATAGTTTAAAAACTTAAAAACACGCTTTTTATAGAAAATCGAACTAAAAAATAGAAAATAATTTTTAATTAAGAATAGTGTTCAAAATTTCAATAAATATGAATTAATAATAGTTTAAATAAAAAAAAAAATGTATTTTATTTTAAAAAAAGCCTGGGGTGCATGGTGTCAATAGTTATAAATATTTTATTGACAGATATGAGTAGGATTGTCATTTGGATAATATCTTTAAAAAGCACCCCACGATTTTTTTTTAAATAAAATTTATTTTTTTCTTATTTACACTATAATTAATTTATATTTATCAAAATTTTTAACACTATCCTTAATTTAAATCTATCAAAATTAATTTTCTATTTTTTAGTTCGGTTTTCTATAAAAAGTGTGTTTTTTAGTTTTTTTAAACTATTATTTTTTTATTACTTAATTTTTACGTAATTTGTTTTTGATTGATTTATTTTCTATTTGTATATATTAAACTTTGTAAATAAGGCTGTTATTTTGGCATAACTCATTTTGTGAAACTATTATTTAACATTTGAATACTTTTTTTGCTCGGATTGTTCTTTGAAAATAATAAAATAAATTAAAGCTTGCCCGAAAAAATTTCCAGAAAAATTATTTGTTATATTTTAAAACAAATAAATTTTTTTTTGACCTATTACTCAGCCTTTGAAAAGTCATTGCTATATTTAGTGTTTATTGCTAATAAAATAAATTATTTAATGAAAAATTTGTTTAGAAAAATTACCAACTTCTTTTCTTATTTTCTATAAATCAATAATTGCTCTAAAAATTACGATTATTAAATAAACAGATACAAAATTAATTAATTAAAAACACAAATTATCAGGAGAAGTTAATTTAATTTTTAAAAAATAATTAATAATTTATTTTCTGCACAAAAATTACGAGCTTCTTTGAAAATTATTGTATTTTCTGTCCCAACTTGCACCCCACGCTTTTTTTGAAATAAAATATATTTTATTCTCATTAACACTATAATTAATTTATATTTATCAAAATTAATTTTTTTATTTTTTAGTTCGGTTTTCTATAAGAAGCGTATTTTTTAATTTTTTTAAACTATGATTTATTATATGATTTATATGGATAACACAATCCAAAGTTAATACGCTTTTGTATTTTAAATTTTATTTATATTTATATTTTCATTAATAATAAACTCGACCCGCAACCCGACCATATCAAATTAATTCTGCTCATGTATTTTATAAGTTAATTCAAGCCAAACAATGACACAGACAACTCCCGACGCACATGTATACGTTACTTGATATTACACACGAAATGATTGATCATAATTAAATTTATTAAATAAAATTAAATAAAAACATTAACAATAACTCTTGGTCTAAATTTTGATGGTTTAAATTGTGTACACTGGATATATTTTTATTTTTTTTTTGGAGACATATTAAAGTAGTGTTATATTACATCAAGCTGGATTCACTTATATTATATTATGCGATGTATTATATTAATAAAGTAGTTGAGAATGACGGTATCAATTAATCGCATAATTGACCGAAGAATTAAATACCACCATCGTTTGCTGTGTGTGTGTGAAATCAAGCGTATGTGCAGTCGGAATTGCACATACGTCAGCGCTCAATAATTTGGCACGCGACGTTAGATATATTATAAGATATTAATTTTATTCTTTTTATCGCGAATACATGAAATATGTGGCACGAATCCCAATTAAAACGTAATTGGTTAATTGTTTTTGTTTGGTGTCTGTCACGCGTTCACTTATTCTTAATAGTTGTAAGACGGGGCAAGTTGGGATAGAAAATACAATAATTTTTAAAGAAGCTCGGAATATTTGTGCAGAAAATAAATTAGTAATTATTTTTTAAAAATTAAATTTACTTCTCCTGATAATTTGTATTCTTAATTGATTAATTTTGTATCTGTTTATTTAATAATCGTAATTTTTAGAGCAATTATTGATTTATAGAAAATAATAAAAGAAGTTGGTAATTTTTCTAAACAAATTTTTCATTAAATAATTTATTTTATTAGCAATAAACACTAAATATAGCTGTGACTTTTCAAAGGCTGAGTAATAGGTCAAAAAAAAAATTTATTTGTTTTAAAATATAACAAATAATTTTTCTGGAAATTTTTTCGGGCAAACTTTAATTTATTTAATTATTTTCAAAGAACAATCCGAACAAAAAAAGTATTCAAATGTTAAATAATAGTTTCACAAAACGAGTTATGCTAAAATAACAGCCTCATTTACAAAGTTTAATATATACAAATAGAAAATAAATCAATCAAAAACAAATTACGTAAAAATTAAGTAATAAAAAAAGAATAGTTTTAAAAAACTAAAAAACACGCTTTTTATAGAAAACCGAACTAAAAAATAGAAAATAAATTTTGATAGATTTAAATTAAGGATAGTGTTAAATATTTTGATAAATATAAATTAATTATAGTGTAAATAAGAAAATAATAAATTTTATTTAAAAAAAAATCGTGGGGTGCTTTTTAAAGATATTATCCAAATGACAATCCTACTCATATCTGTCAATAAAATATTTATAACTATTGACACCATTAGGGTGATTCAAAAAAAAAGAATATTTTTTTTTTCGTTTGGTACTCTGAAAAATAGGTTCCTAGACACCTCTAAGAAAGCCTCTCCAAGCATGAGTTCTTAATTGTAACGGGAAGGTCCTCCTTCTTACAGTTTTCTATTTTTTCTTATTATCAGATAGAAAAATTTATATCTCGCTTCCAACTACTTGAAAAAATATCTTGTTCCTTAGATTTTGTAGGAAATTGAATGCTCTACAAAAAGGTCTCTTACGATTTTTTCGTAAACCCAACCGTTTAAAAGATATTAACGGTTAAAGTTTGATTATTTTTGGGAAAATTTTTTATTTCTTATGAATTTTATAACTCAATGAAAAAAATCATTATGAATGATGAAACTCATAGTTTTGTAGGAAATTTACTGCTCTATAAAAATGGTCTCTTATGATTTTTCGATCAAGTTGAGCGTTTACGAGATATTCATCGTCAAACATCAATGCATATCAATTTTTCTAGTTTTTGATCAATAATTCGAAAAATTTCAATTTATTCTGTGAGTTTCAAGGAAATTTAGACAAATTTGAGTTTCTATGAATAGAAATATGTTATGAACTATTTTTTTAATTAGTTTTTTTAGTCTTGGACATGTTTGATTACATTAAAACAAAAAATTAGTGCATTTTTTAAATATATAATTCAATTTAGTGTGTTTCACATGTGTTTCACTTTTTATCGAAGAATTTATTTATTTAATTATCAACTGCCATATAATTTTCAATATTTTCAACATAACGGTACACTTTTACTGTAAATAATTTCCTCTATTGCAGTTTGGGTAGTTTTTTCGATGTTCTTTGATAATTTGCAATAAGTATTGGAATTGCTCTTCATTTTTGTCAAGCATTGATTATACTCACTAACTAATGCAACAGCTCGTTCTGCTGAATCATTAACAACTTTCAATTGGTTAAAGTATTCTTTATTTTCAATGTAACTGTCATTAGTAGGCCACGATTCAATATCTTTATCAAGGAAGTCATATGGTAAATCAAAGATTTTAAAGAGATTTAAAGACTTTTTAGAAACAAAGTCACTCAGACTTTTTGCGTTAATGAATTCAAATCGTTTTTATCAATTATAAATTTTTAGCTTTAGAATCTGTACCGTTACGAGTATTAACAGCTCCAACAATATTTTTTTACTTCCAATGAAACGGTATCGTCAAATAATGATAAAATGGCAAGTTCATCACTTAAATACCATAAATGCAAAATCATTTTTTCACAAGTTGCTGAAGAAATCAATGAATTGATATTTTTGTACTCGAATAAATTTTTCAAAAACTGCAAGTCATGATTAGCAGCAGTTGTTGCAGAAGTTGATGAAAACCAAGCTTTTAAATACAGTGTAACTATAAATATACAAATTTGCCGAAGACCGTCCAATTCTTTATTAGAAAGTTTAAATTCATTTCTGAATAGAAACATTTTTAAACTGTAAATTGCCTTTGCCATCCACCTAGCATGATGAATTGCACCAGGACGTTTGAAAAAAATTTCTTCTTGAGGCATTTCTCCAAGGAAAATCAACGACAATTCCAACAATTCTTTATAGTCATCTCGGGGTTGTAGTAACTATCAAAAACAATTAAAAATTTGTCAGAAACAAGAAAATTTTTTTCTTAAAATCGCAGTTAAATCATACCTGTAAGGATTGTGCAATTAAACTAGATATTTCATTTTTTTATCCAAAATGATATCAGCAACAACAGTATCTTCAATTCCAGATTTATAATTAGTTTTATTTATTTCATCCCATGATTTTTTAAATCTTCCGAACATTGGTACGTTTGGCCCAGATGACACAGGCCAATATACTTCAAATGCACTTCTCAATATGATCTCAAAAATGTGGTGACGATATGGTAACTAGATTAACTCTCTTCCCAAAGTCTTTTCAATTGCCTTACATGTACCGTTATGAATTCCTGTATAAAGAAAATAGATAACTATCGTTAAATTTAATATTTTCAACAAATTGTAGATTATATTTAAAATCCAAATGAGTAAATAATTCTCAATAATTTCAAAAGTGAAATTCAGTAAGCAATAAAAATTAAACTAGAACGTTAATAATTAAATATTTTTTAGATTAAATTATCATTGATAAGTTACCTGTATTAACTGCCGTCGTGTCAAAACACATCGCCTTAACATAATTAGTAATACCCCATTCACTCAATGTCGATAAAATGGCTGATGTTTGATTGTCTGCCGTCCCAGAATTCATTTTTGGAACCCCAAGTAATTGTTCGGTACCAAATGCAGTTAAAATAACTGGTAGCCGTTCCACAGATTTTGATCCAACAAGGTCATTCAGCATTTTTCCGTCCCAATGCACAACGTATTTATCGTGTGTCTTAAAGTTGTCATTAAGTCCTTTAGCAATGTCTTCTCTTTGAAGCATACGAGCTCGTTGAATTGAACTATAACTGAGCGTTGTATCTTCAATTTTAATACCTACTGCTAGTAAAACCGGAGCAATAATAAACATCGCATTTCTACTGCTGACATTAGCTCGGTCGAGTCCAAAAATGACTTCAGGAGTTAAGACATCAAGTTTTGCTCGTTTTGTCGGAATTGGAGGTTCATACTCTGAATCAGATCCAAAATTTGTAACTCCACTTAATGTATACGTAGAGAACGACTCTGATTTTTCACTTGGAACAATCGCATGACTGGTAGACGGTTGATCTAAGTCTGGAATAAGATCTGTTTTATAAATTAAACGAAGAAAATGTATAGAATTTATTCATTTTGATGACAAATAATTAAGAAAGGACTCCAAAAATTGTCTAGTCAAATGTCATCTAGTCATCTATGAAAAGTTACACTACTACCTGACTTTATAATAATTAAATATCTCAGATACTTACTACTCTCATCTATTCCCATCATAGTCGTGGTTAAGTTTGATACAGGTACATTATTAGAAAGAATCTCTTTATGGGTACCGAATTTTTGATCCAAATACAACTTTCTAATATTATCATCAAGCACTTTTAAGGATTTTTCGCTCACAATGTCGAATAATTGTTCAAGATCAGTCTGAAATTTCATTTCCTTTTGGTTTTGCGCTGAATTCTTTTTATCGAAATTTTTTTGTAATTTTAACCATTGACTGTGATAGCGAAGAAATTTTTTGACTGCATTAGGAGCTCCACTAGTTGGAATCTAATTTTTTCTCCACAGTTCAATAACTTGGTCAACTGAATTTTTAGCACTTTGTTTGATTGAATACTTTAAAATTTTAAGTTGGTAGAAAAACACACGCATAACCTCTTTCACTTTTGGTAACTTACGTTCCGAAATTCTTTGTAGAGGTATTCCGATAAAACGTATTTCTTTATTCATTGTAGGTTAATTGATGATAAATAAATTTATGTGATGATTATAAGACTTATTTAAAATGAATTATTTTATTACGTATTCAAGATGATCAGTTTTAGGAACACTGAAAATACGGTATTAAATGGGTAGATACTGAAGATAGTTGAGAGTAAAAAACATAGATGGCGTTAGTTTCAGAAGACAAACAGAAGAAGAAATGGAATTCAAAACAAAAATCCCCTCGAACGAAAATTTTATGTATATTTTGTGAAAAACAAATTAAAAATACGCACTGAACAAATTTCATAATAATAAATGACAACGCGATTAAGATTTTAAATTATTAAAGATAAAATTTTAAAAAAATATTATTAGAATAAAAACTTTTAAATGAATTTTTGAACAGAAAACATCTATAGGAGTTGCTTTTATAATAAAAACTCAAATTTGTCTAAATTTCCTTGAAACTCACAGAATAAATTGAAATTTTTCGAATTATTGATCAAAAACTAGAAAAATTGATATGCATTGATGTTTGACGATGAATATCTCGTAAACGCTCAACTTGATCGAAAAATCATAAGAGACCATTTTTATAGAGCAGTAAATTTTCTACAAAACTATGAGTTTCATCATTCATAATGATTTTTTTCATTGAGTTATAAAATTCATAAGAAATAAAAAATTTTCCCAAAAATAATCAAACTTTAACCGTTAATATCTTTTAAACGGTTGGGTTTACGAAAAAATCGTAAGAGACCTTTTTGTAGAGCATTCAATTTCCTACAAAATCTAAGGAACAAGATATTTTTTCAAGTAGTTGGAAGCGAGATATAAATTTTTCTATCTGATAATAAGAAAAAATAGAAAACTGTAAGAAGGAGGACCTTCCCGTTACAATTAAGAACTCATGCTTGGAGAGGCTTTCTTGGAGGTGTCTAGGAACCTATTTTTCAGAGTACCAAACGAAAAAACAAATATTCTTTTTTTTTGAATCACCCTAGACACCATGCACCCCAGGCTTTTTTTAAAATAAAATACATTTTTTTTTTTATTTAAACTATTATTAATTCATATTTATTGAAATTTTGAACACTATTCTTAATTAAAAATTATTTTCTATTTTTTAGTTCGATTTTCTATAAAAAGCGTGTTTTTAAGTTTTTTTAAACTATTATTTTTTTATCTGTGTATGAATTTCACTCAGGTGTAAACAATTTTCTAACAGGATTTTTAACTGGCGTAATTTTATCAACAGCCTGTTCAATTCCAGTAAGAACCATGTTCATTTAATGATGATTTACGATCTTAGTTTTTCCCATTATCAAGTAAGTCATTTGATTTTCATACATCGAAAAAAACTCAGTCTCCGACAGAATAACTCTGGACTTCGCAACGTCCAGTGAAGCAACGACAAAAAAATTACTAAGACTTCCTAGAACTTTAGTTCTTTCCTCGCATGAGCTAGGATCTCGTGTTTTCTCTTAGAAAAACTGCAGCGAACGATTTAAAATCTTTACTTTAACACCTAAAAAGAAAGCCATAATCTTAGTCTGATAACCTAAACAAATAAATAACTCAATTAATGAGTTAGTAAAAATATCAAAGAATGAAAATTGAATTTCTTAACATGACAGAAATTTTAAAGTGACGTCGTCATAATTCTTATGAATTAACGAGATAAATATAGCATAATTATAACTCAAATAAAAAAATTTAAGAGTTAAGTTAAGCATTTGTCCCGATAAATAAATTATCTATGTATCCAATTGACGCAATAACAATAATTCTTTATTGGACTGATTTACATGATGGAAGACAGTATGTCTTAACCGTTAATTAAAATGGGTTAGATAGATTGAACTTGGACGATGTGTGTCCATACGTTGTTTGTATAAATGATTAATTAATATAAATCAATTCGGTCAGTTGAGATTAACGAAGATTTCATTAGGGGCAATGTGAGGGTACGCTAGCCCGTCTTGTGACTTCACTTTATCCTTATTATGTACACATATTATATTAACTAAAAAATTTATATGCGTGTACATTGTACATAAATATACAAAATGCCACCAGTGAAGCCTGAGAGCCGATTAAAATTAATCAACCATCACAAAATTTGATGCAGCGCGTTAAGACCCTTATTCACAGATGACACAATTTAATAACCATCTCCACCATTCACTTAACTTCTTCTTATTCTTATTCTTTTTTTATCTCTTTCTTCTTCTTGTTCTATATTTATTCTTTTTTTTTCTCTATTTCTATTATATTAAATTCTTTAACATATCTCTCTACTCCGTTCGGGCTCCGAGCCGTTTTTTAGTCCGACTTTGTAAGACAGTCTACTCCGTGAGATATACGGCTCTTTCACATGGATCAAATTTAGCTATTTAGAGAAAGCCACTTTTCTTTGTATGACTTTTATCTTTTGCGAAATTTTTCCAACTTACATAAATACTTCTTATTAGATAATTTTTTTTTTTTTTTTTTTTTTATGTCAAATATATTATGTATAATAGTCTTCTTTTGAATTATATTCTAGTTACAGTAAAAATTTATTACGAATGGATAAAATTACTGGTAAAAAAAAAATTTTTTAAATAAATAAAAAAAAATAATTAAAAAAAAATTTTTTGATTAAATTTTTAGGTAAAAAAAAATTATTGAATGATAAAAAATTACAAAATGCATTTTTAAAAATTACCACAGTGTAATCTGTGGTGTAAAAAAATTTCAGATAATATCAAATATAATCCAGATTATACTAAATTATTTTTGTATTATACTCAGTATAATCTCCGATTCGACCAAGTAATTTTTCTGTTTATACCGACCCAGATTACACCGGATATAATCCGAAAAAATATTCCGTATCATTTGAATTATACTCAGTAGAATCTTGGATTATATAATTTTTTTAAAAAATTGTGATATTTAACTTTTTTAATTTATAAATTTTTTTGAAAATTTGTAAAGTTTGTCAAAATCAATAAAATTTTTTTTTTCATTATATTTTTGCAAACAACGATATGAGACCGACTACAACAGATAGATATTTAAAGACATCTACCTAAAAAATAGAATTTGTAACAGATGAAAGTCATTTGATGATAAAAGCTAAAAATCAATTTATTCTTGATTTTATTTTTAATTTTCCCAACTGCGAAATAAATTGAAAAAAGTATCAAAAGGCGATGAAAAATAGCTCAAATTAAAGATATTTATATGAATTTTAACATAAATTTGATAGATTTAAGCTATCTTTTACGGCTTAAAAATCATTTGAAGAAAAAGGGCCGATAAATGTTAATGTAAAATTTTTTCAAATTTTCAAAATCACGGTATTAATTAAAAAAATCATCAAAACCGGACAAATGATAGTTTAAATTGAAGGTAATTAGATGAAGTTTAAGATAAATTTGATAGATTTTATCTGTCTGTTACATCTGGAAAATTATTTTCATAAAATATACGAAATTCAAAATTTTTTTTAAATTAAAAAAATTTTCAAACACCCACAACTTGTAAACTAACCGGCCGATTTTGCTCATCTTCGAACTTGATCTTGGTATTGATCCACAGAATGAGCCCACAAAATTTCATATAGATCGGTTGAGAACTGTGGGCGCAATCCTGCTAACATGGCGCGTTATATCACATATGTATTTACATACATAAATAGAGATATAAACTTTTGAGCCAATGCCATTTTTCGACATTCCTCGATGAAATGAAACATATTATGAAAAAATTTTCTTAAAATAACGACGTGAGACTGGCTACAATAGATAGATTTCTAAAAAAATCTGAATTGTAAATAAATACGAATATTTATTTACAAAATTAACCTTTTTGAGTGTCAATAAATGGCTGAATCATATAAATAATCACAGAGAGAATAACAATCAACTCAACCAACAAATACATAAAATAATAAAATATATATATATATCCTGTATCAATATACGTAGCTTTTATCGGCATATAAATAGACAAAAACAGTAACGTTTATTTAACGCTCATTTTCTCGATGCATTGATTGAATTAATCTGGCAATTTAGCAATTACGCGGATGAGTTTGTTTGATGGCGTCCTCACTGGTGGCGTTCATCGATCACCAGAGGATCAGTAGATGTGGCGCGTAAATACACACCATTACTTTGTTAGCCTAGTACATCCATGTTCCACATGTCATAGTATATATATATACTCTAAGCTGCACACATTTCATTCGGAACACACACACACACACACACACACACACACACACACACACACACTATGCGAAGTTAAAACGTTTGGTGTGTGCGTGTAATAAAATGTGAAGCATGCGTAACCGCGTGGCTCGGGGCACTGATTCAACGAGCTCAATTGGTGCACCACCAAACGCTAAAGAGGTGGAGAGTCCTATTGATTCTGTAAATTACACAGTAGCAAAATGTATTTATAATGATAAATCAAATTCAATCTTCGAAATTATTAACATCAACATCAACATTATCTTCGTCCTTGTCAATCCGGTTCTGCATTTCATTATCCGTTACGGATAGAGTTAAATATTCAATTTGTCGATATCATTTTACTGTTTGTAAATATTTTAGTTTCATTAATTAAGCGTTATATTTTTCGATAACCGAGAATCAAAGAGTGTCAAAAGGTTTATTGTTTATTTTTCAGAAGCATTTCATTTAATGTCAATAGAAGAAAATGTAACACCTCCCATACGTTAATATTTCAAGCAATGTAAAAAATTTTATCAGTTTAGATAAATTAACTCTTTCATTATACAGAGAAAAAAAAATTAGTTTAAATAAATGAGCAATGTTGTAACAAGAAATTAATTTGTTGAAAATTCTCAATTTTGTTTCTTGTCTAGAAAAATCCAAATTTTTCTCACTGAAACTTTTTTTTTTAATTAAATTAATTATTTAAAGATAGTATTTTAATTTTCTTCAAAAAGTTTATTAATTTTATTAACAAAAAAATTTTTTTAATTTTGTCTAAATTTTTCGCCAATAGCGGGAAATATAAGTTTCAACATGATATTTACATTTTTAAATTTGGAGCAAATTTGAAAGAGATCTAGCTGGAATATTATAAGTACCATTAAGAAATAAGATAATTGATCATTAATTTAAAAAAATTTATGAGGTGTCTAAGTACACAAAAAATAGAATTTTTTAAAGTTATAGTTTCTAAAGTTTAGTTTTGAATAGCCCGCTTCTGCTTGAAAAAAACTGTACATTCTGGTAGAAGTATACTACCGCGCCACCTCCTGGTGATTTTGAACAACAGGAAAGAATCCAACAGCCCAAGTATAATCACAGCTGTGATTAATGTTTATGATTAATGTTTAATGCTTATATAAATTTATGCTTAAAAAAATAAACAATCCGGCTGATCGAAGGGTAGAAGGTAGAGTTTAACTGCCGAAGAAAATATATTTATTATAATTAAACAAAATAATATTGAGCTAAGATTTTTAAAAGGGTTCTCTGCAGTGATCATACGGAAGGATTGAAAGAAAAATAAAAGTAAAAAATAGGATTTTTAAGAAGTTATAGTGTTTACAAGCCCATTCAGTTCTGAGAAATCAACGTTGTACGTCGTCGAATCAGTTATTTTATATAAAATCTTGACTAATCGATTACGGAGTAATTTTAAGCTGTTTGGAATCATCTTTCTTCGTAATAGTGTTATCTTGTTGGAGTATATTATGAATTTTAGTCATAAGTTAACTCGAAGGATTCAAAATCTTTACTTTTACTCCCGAAAAATGCGCCATAATCTTAATCAGGTAGCGTTAATAAAAAAATGTGAATAAATTAGACTTTTATATAGGGTTTGAACGCCCTCTTGTGGTCCGATGCGTGAAATAAAAAAATAACGAATTTAAGATTGTTTGACAGGCATTTAGTCGATTTATTGATAATTTTTCCTGCAAAAATCTGATAATGTCTCGGTCTAATATAAGTTCACTCAAAAGATTCAAAATCTTCACTTTTGCTCATGAAAAAGACGCCATAATTCTAATCTAGTATTGTCAATTAAATAATAAGGATAAATATGACCTTATACTATAAAAAATTTCATATATATTTTTATCTTTCGTTAAAATATGTGAAAAATTAAATATATAATTTTTTGACAAGTAAATTAACAAGATTTATCAATAACTCTATCATGAAAATTGAGTGAAATAAAAAAATCATACTCAAAGTAAAATAAATAAAAAAAGCTCTTTTGGTTTTCCTAAACTGTTGGTCAGCAAAAAGCTTTTCTGTCCCGTGTCACGAGATGCAATCGGAAAGTGCGGTAGAGGTTGGAAACCTCGTTGGAGCTTGGAGCGCTTTAATCGGCGCGCTTCGCCATTAATAATTGCCCGCGTCACAAATGAATTTGCCGATCAGCGGCGGTCCAACGAGCTTCTGATCGGCCCCTTTCTCTCTCTCTCTTTCTCTCGTATATGCAGATTGTGAATAGTGATAAGCGGGGGTGGTTTCAGAGCTGCGCGCGCCGATACCTTCATTTATTAAAACCCCTCATAGCACACGGTGAATCCATGGATTTGCAAACTGTATTAAGCTCGTTCCCTCGACAATATTAAAACAGGACGGTTACGGGGAAAAAGGACATTAGCTATCGGATTCCGACTACCAATATCCGGCTAATGGATCACCGTTTTTGTTTCAATTACAATTTCGTCAATTTTATTTTCACCCGCCCCCGTAAAAACAACTAAAAACTTTATTAATATTTATTGACAGTAATAAATTTAATCTATCTTTTTTTTCCCTCGATTTTTATCATTTCCGTTTCGATTAAAATAAAATTTTACTAGACGGCACCTAAAAGCTTTTTTTTTTTTTTCGTACTTTTCTAATTTCTGCGAATCTAATTCATTGAATTGCACGAGGAACCACTTAAAATATCAAAAATTCCGTGCTTATGGTCGAACAGTAGATAATTTTAATTATAAAGTTATATTTTAAGCATTATAATTGATTTAAAAAATGATCGGTCAAGAAACTCGAGCCAAAAATAAAATTTTTCTGCTTCTTTTTCTTTATTTCAATGTTGGTAGTATGAAATATTAATTTAATAGCCAGATTTTTTTTAAATATAGAAAAAAAGTATGGAAAATCCAAAAGTGCACGCCTCATAATTCTCCTCAATAAAATTGATTAAAATAAAATTAAAAAAAACAGAAAAATTCGCTATGGTTTTGTAATGAGCCTTATTGAAGTTACTCTAGATAAGCGGGGATGTATTTATTACAATTTATAATCAAACAAAACAAAATTGAGCTGAGATTTTTGAAAGGGTCTTCTAAAGTGATCATACAAAAGGATTGTGAGAAAAATCAAGGTAAAAAATAGGATTTTTAAAGAGTTATAGTGCTTACAAGCCTATTAACTTTTGAAAAATCAACTTCGGGAGTTTTCAAAACAGTTATCATTCTGTTAGGGCGATATAAGTAAGAAAAAATCAATTTTAGTTTCGAGAAAACTGCTTTTTTTGACCTACCGAGATCAGAGCACTACCTCAACGTTTCGCTTATGAGGCGTGCAATATAAATAATTTAAAAGTTGTATTCTTAATTAATGATTTTCAGTGAGTAAGATTATTTTTTAAGCGCGGTAATAAAAAATCTTTAAAAAATTTGAAATAAAACCATAAAAAAAACTTATTAATTAAAATTTAATTCTTCTTTTTATATTTTATATAAAAGTGTAATTTAGATGAAAAATATGAAAATATACACAAAGAAACAAACTATTTGTAATGTGATTGGTCAAATATATCATAAGCACGCAAATATATGTAATTCTATACTAACATACAGACGCGCGCTTGCGCACGCAACGTAAACTATTCATAATTATTTTCTATCAAGTGTCGTTCGAGATCGCCGCAAGGTGGCGCAGCAGTCTACATGTTTATACTATAATCCGATAGATGGCGCCTCTTTAGCAAAAAGCGGGCTATTTGAAATTTAATTTTTAAAAACAGAAATAAAATATTTCTTATAACTCATATGAACTTTAAAAAATTAAATTTACATTCGAACAGTATATATTTCACTATCAATAATTCATTTTTTTATTTTTGTAGATAAAATTGGTAATTCTAACCAAAAAATTTCCATCTAACCTTCCTTTTACTTGATATATATTTATAAATCCAATGAATATTGACTGAGAATATTATTGCACGGTCATAAATTCCGCCCGGAAAACGATTTAGCAAGGAAGCTAAGAATAAATCTTGTAAAAGTCGAAAGGCGTAAAACACGAGGTGGGAAAAAGGATAAAAAAATGAGATGAGGGTCGAGAAAAGATGTATATGTACTTAAACAGCGCTATCGCTTATATACGAACCCTTACAATGTACCTGGAAACGCCATCTTTCTTAGCTCTTCCTGATCTTTATGTTTTATTTTTTCATACCGATATTTATTGCTCCAGTCGGACATTATTCATTTTCAAAAAAGTCCAACGCTAAAAACAATTTTCAAGAGCTTTTTACTATTTTAGAGCGTTAATAACTTCGATTTATTCATTAAATAGATGGTATCAATTTTATCGCATGAATTTATTATAAATGTAATCAAGTTTCAGGTCAGAATGATGTTTTATTAAATGGTGCATTAATTTTAACGAAGAGGCTAATGTCAAATTAATTAAAAAATTTATATTAAATAACTTACTTTATTATTCATAAGTACATTTAATGTGTTATTTTATTTATTAAATATATATTATGCATCATGTGTGGAATGAGCGATTGATAAATGACCGCTCGCTTTAATTTTTGTTAGAAAATTTATTTACAATTTTCATAAAAAAGAGAATGTTTTTTTTTTTAATTTTTTTTTTTTTTTTTAATTTTTACTGTTGTTTGAGTTGATTGTTATTCTCTCTGTGATTATTTATATAATTCAGTCATTTATTGACACTCAAAAAGGTTAATTGTCTAAATAAATATTCATATTCATACAATTCAGATTTTTTTAGAAATCTATCTATTGCAGCCTCTCTCACATCGTAATTTTAAGAAAATTTTGTCATAATATGTTTCATTTCATCGAGTAATGTCGAAAAATGGCATTGGCTCAAAAGTTTATATCTCTATTTATGTATGTAAATACATATGTGATATAACGCGTCATGTTAGCAGGATTGCGCCCACAGTTCTCAACCGATCTATATGAAATTTTGTGGGCTCATTCTGTGGATCAATACCAAGATCAAGTTCGAAGATGAGCAAAATCGGTCAGTTAGTTTACAAGTTGTGGGTGTTTGAAAATTTTTTTCATTTTAAAAAAATTTTGAATTTCGTACATTTTATGAAAATAATTTTCCAGATGTAACAGATAGATAAAATCTATCAAATTTATCTTAAACTTCATCTAATTACCTTCAATTTAAACTATAATGTGTCTGGTTTTGATGATTTTTTTAATTAATTCCGTGATTTTGAAAATTTGAAAAATTTTTACATTAACGTTTTTCGGCCCTTTTTCTTTAAATAATTTTTAAGCCATAAAAGATAGCTTAAATCTATTGAATTTATTATAAAATTCACATAATTATCTTCAATTTGAGCTATTTTTTGTCACCTTTTGATACTTTTTTCAATTTATTTCGCAGTTGGGAAAATTAAAAAAAATCAAGAATAAATTGATTTTTAGCTTTTATCATCAGATGACTTTCATCTGTTACAAATTCTATTTTTTGGGTAGATGTCTTTAAATATCTATTTGTTGTAGTCAGTCTCATATCGTTATTTTCAAAAATTTAATAAAAAATAAATTTTACATTATTGCTTTTTAATAAAGTGTTTTTTTTAATATTTAAACAAAAAATCTACCTATCCATGTCGGGTGTTTTTTTTTTTTGATTATTATTACATCAATGAGTATTTTCTATTTTTATAAAAATTTATTTTTTTATTTCTTATCAATCGATAATTGCTCCAAAAATGGACATTTTCAAATAAACTTAGATCGTAAATTGATCAATTATAAATAAAAATTTCAATCAAATAAAAAAAAAAAAATGTGGTAAAATTACATAACAAAAAACAACGAAAGGCATAATAGCCAGTATCAGTGTGATGACGTTTAAATGAGTTGACCATAAAGCGTTAATAATTGAAATAAATAAATGATAATAATAATGGGTATAAATTGAAATGATCGTAGATGATGCTCCAGCTTGGGTTTATCATATTGACCGGTTGCGAAACAAATTGATGGAAATGGTCCACTGATTAAATTCATTCAGTTCTAACGTTAAACATCACACACATATGAGGATGAGGACACATGGACGTGGATCAACGAGGAGACCAGGAGAGTGAAGTATGCTCAATCTAGTTACAACAACTTATAAATTTAATATTGACTGAAATAAGAGGGCAAGGAAGTGGCTCGTGGCACTTGGTATTATCCAAGATGACATTTAGCAATGATTGATCAGTTTATGTCTGTTTTTATTGTTATAAATAATAATAATATTCTGCTGGAGAAGCTTCGCCGATTATCATAAAAATCAGACAGCTTTGCCACCCGCTTAGAAAATATTTATGTACTAGGGTAGTAAAAATATTTTTACAAAATTTTTTCATTTTAAAAATTTCTGGTAAATATTTACAAGTCCGGTCTAATTTTCATTTTCATTTTTTTTAACGAAATTTCTATTTGATTTTATTGATCTATTTTTTTTTTTTTTTTGAAAAATACATAAAAAATAAAAAAATAAAAAAAAAAGTTGATTATCACAATTTTAATAAATTTTACAAATTTTTAACTAGATTTATGAATTTTTTAGAACATTATGATATTCAATTTTTTTTTTTTTAATGTATTTTTCAAAAAAAAAAAATTTTTTTTCAAAATTACCAAAAAAAAAAATAAAATGTTTTTCTTCCTAATTATTTTCTTGAGTGAAAAAAAAATTTTTTTACAATTTGATGCTCTCCAAAAAAAAATTGTTTTTTAGATTTCATCAAAAAAAGCAAGTAAAAAAATTTTTTTTGAATTTTACCAAAGTTTGACTTGTAGAAAATTTAATTTTCTACGAAAAAGCTCTGACATATTTTTTTCTTGTAATTTCAATAGGTAAAAAGTTATCGAGGTTAAAAAATTAAATTTTTAAATTCCAGTAAAAAATTTATTTTTACAATTTTTTTTTCAAGATTTTACAAAGAAAAAAAATTAAAATGAAAATATAATTTTGTAATGTAAAAAATATATCCTAATTAAAGTTAAAAATTATTTCGGCAAAAATAGATCCAATAGTGCAAACATAAATTTTAATATGTTTTTATATACATATGTAGATTGAACATAAATATTTTTTATGCGGGGACATTTTGAAGGTCAGCAGAAAAACAGGATTCGGAAATAGAAAATTGTAAATTTGAAGTTTGAAGCAGTTTTACGTGTGTGCTGGTAATACGTAGGTACTTTCAGCATAAAGTGTTCTAAAGGAAGTGTCCACCGTGCCGCGTCGCAGAAATAAACGGTCAGTGACGCGCGGTAATGGCCGACATCCTAATCCTAGCCCCCTACAGTTTAATGGCATATACACACTCGGTAAATGATAATACGCTAACTACACTACATACTCTGGAGCACTGCATGTGCCTTTTTTATCATTACCAGTGATGAGTTAAGAGCGTGGATGTGTGCAATAATGAGACCAGACTCACCAGGCGCTACCGTCGTTCTACATTGTGACCCTCATTCCAATCTTTTGACCTTTGTAGAACCAAAATTTGTGGCCATCAAGAAAATGACAATTTTTAAAATGCAATTTTGCGTTGAATTGGTAATTGGTAATTGGTTAATTGGCTGATGTAAAGAGGATCTAAAGATTTGTAGATTTATTTGGTTGATGCCAGAAAATCTTCCAATGCAATTGATGTAGGATTGTTAAGACAGTTCAATATTTAAAACTGTTTTAATCTAATTTTACAAAAATTTGAATTTTTTATCAAAAGCTCTTAATAATTAGTTATTTAATTTGCTGGAGAATTGCAAGATAAATTTAATGTCAAAAGATGTTACATGATTATCTTGACAGTAAATTTAAGACAGTACAATATCAAATTTGGTAAAAAATATAGGAATTATTTGACAATCAGTTAAAAATAATTGAAAGTCAAAAGATGTTACTGTCTAATTTGAACCGAAATTCATTATCAAATGGTTTTCTTATCTAATTTGGTAAAAATTGTAACAATTCGATATCCAAAGATGTTACATTCGAATTTAAACAAAAATTTGAAGACGACACACTTCCAAAAACTGTATTTATCAAATTTGGTCACAAATGTAAAGATGTTAGATTCTAGTTTGAACAAAAATTTGAACATTATTTTTAATCAAAAGCTCTTTTTGTTTCATTTGCTAAAAAATTGTAAGAATAATTTGGTGTCAAAAAATATTACATTATAATCTGAACAAAAATTTTAAGACAATACAATATCAAAAGCTGTATTCATCAAAATTGATAAGAAATGTAGAGATATTTCTATGTTCAAAGATTTTACGATCTAATTTAAATTGGAATGTAAAGACAATTCAATATTGAAGGATGTTTTAATAAATTTTGGTAAAAAGTTTGAAGATAATTTGATATCATTAAAAATAACCCAATTTTTAATTTAAAATGAAATGCAAATTAATTTGGTATCAAAAGTTGTATCCATTCAATATTGATGAAAATAACAATCTAATTTAAGCAACAATGTAAAGACAGTTGAATGTACAATTTCATTAATTTGCAATTTAATTCGAATAGAAATTTGGAGATTTTTGAAAACGTAAAAGCTTTCGAGATTAACAAGTGAAAATTTATAAAAATTAAATTATCAGAAGAACAAAAAATGAACAATTGAAAAGATTTGAATAGAATAAAAGCAACGGAGACTAGCGCCAAGAATGTAAAAAATCTATATTAAGCTCATCGCCAATTGAATCAACGAGCATTTACCAGGACATCATTTTAATTCACGCAGTTGATACGTGATTAATTTCATCCAAGTAGCTCCACATAATAACTATCTTGGTGAGGAGCGCGACATTGTGAAAAGTGACGTCAGTAGGTCAGGACCCGTTTCGTTGGTACATTCTAAAGCATCATCTGCGGGCTGTTGTTTATTGTCTTAGTCCCTCTCCTCTCTCTTTCAAAGTTAGTGTTGGGTATGTGTAACGTTCGTAATATAAGTTAAGATTTAAGTGTACAAATTACACTCATGAGTTTAAGAGAGAAAGGTTATACTTTAGAATAAGATGGAGGAATGAGGGCGGCGGAATCCCGCAGCTGCCCGGCTACCAACACAATAATATCTAATTAATTTATTAATGAGGTTAAGTTGGTAGTATTGGACGGCAGACGTGCGCCACTAACTCGCACTAGCAGCACTAAGTTTATTAAATTCCTTCATCGAATTTAATTTATCATATCATGTATCCAGTGAAAACATTTAATGCAAGGCATATTCCATGTCTTAATGGAAGGGCTATTTTTTGATGGCACAATTGCAACGATTTCTCCTAAGAGGCCTGGATACTTCAGAATCTTTAATAACTCTATTAGTCTTACATTGGACAACGAAATAAAAGGATAAATGATTTGTGGTAAAAGTTCCGATGAGCTTTAGTGCTGGCGAAAAGCTTATCCACCCGCAGACAGCTGCCTCTGTTGATGCCAAGTCCCCGGAGATTCCTTTCTGGGGATAAAGTCTCACTAAAATTGTATCTGACAGCTATCTTTATACCTTATACCCGTCATAATTTATAGTCGTTAGGATCTTTTGCCAGTTTCTGAGCAAAGCTAACGCAAAAAGTACGTGACCACTTAATCTTAGAGGACAATGACGTTCCTGACCTGACATAGGTTGGACAAGTTGCTTTTAAGCTTTAAAGAGGTGAAATAACCAGAATAAATACCTTGATAAGTGGTGGACTGTGCTGTGAATAGTGTCCGGTTGGTGGGCTCGCAGGAGGCTGAGTGCCTCCGGGCGAGACAGCACCACCGCCGGGGGTGAGAATCCTGGACTCGTGGCTGAACAACACTTTTCCGATTTCCACCGCGACTTCGCGGAACTCCCAGGACCTCCAGATTCGCCTGCTATCCTGGTTGAATTCGTCGTTGCTGCAAGCGTCGTTCCCGACGCACTTCAACAAACCTTCAAATCCCGTGTCTGAGGATGGTGACAACAAACGGTAACAATAATACTACAACAAATGGTAACAATCCAACATCACCTGTAGCAGATTACCAACAGACACACCAGATTATAACTGATTTGAATATGTCATTGCACCTTTGTCACTGAATCCACCGGTAGTATCACTATCACTAATTGGTGGCACGGTTATAATCTGAGACAGACCTGAGACGACTGGGTTAAGATCTGAAGAAGCTTTGCCCGACAAGTATCAGCGCGTGTCTATCCAGATACAGCATCCACTAACTGGACCGAAAGCGTGCGTTTGATAGGCGTGCCGCGCTTGCGTCCTCCATAATGTAGGCGGTGATCCACATCACGTCCCCACTTGCTGTTACACTATAACATCTAACAGCACGACAGATAGTTCGACACGGATACGGAAGGGGGTGAAAACCCACGTGGTTTTATTGGCCAAATAACGGAATGACAAATACACTTATTTCGGTAATGCTGTCACTCGGCAATTGTCAGCAAACATTCTATCTCTTTTTGTTTTGTTAGATTTGCTTGTTTTAGCTATTTAAGCAGTTATGGGACGGAAAATATTTCTCCAAAAGTCATCCTGGATCAAATTGCCAACTTCTGTCTTCCAAATTTGATCTTATAATTGACCAAATCATTTTGATCATAATCAGAAGCTCATGATCAGGTTCTGATTGTAATCAGAAGCTCTTGATCAGTTTTTGATACGTTAAGTTTGATAAGTTTGAGCAACAAGGTAACCTGATTAGAAAAAGGCATTGACTGTCGCAAGGATGTCTGGAGTTTTGGCTCCCAGATGACATTACGTGTAAAACAGTAATGGGATGTAATGCAGACGGAATAGAGACGCAGACACAAGATAGGAGTAAGGGTTGATGAAAAGGACAGGACTCTGAAGGGATTAGGTAGGGATGTCCAAGTGATGGGAGCAGCAGGTACTTTGGGTGAGCAAAGGACAAATGGTGGGCGCGAAGAAAGGGGAGATGCTAATACATAAAGTAGCTTAAAGTAGAAAATTGTGGAAGCGTCGTGATGCTTGGTGATTGCGTTACCTCCGGGCTTTGATTTAAAATGCAACGAGGGGCATTACGGAAGTGAGGCGAGGGAAGGAGGCTGCTATGAAAGCTCAACTACTGACTGTGGAACCGAAGGGAGTAAATAGGGACGCTCTTACTCACTTACTCGCGAATAAGTAGCTGGGGGTTGGTTACCCTCCGCTGAAAGACGAAGAGAGACTGCGCCCGCGGTCTCACTCTCAGGTCGGGGTTTCTGAATTGTAGAGACGGGTGCTACGCCATCTTCCATTCCTCCTCACTCCTTTCCCAGACAGAGAGCCTGGGAGGGCGCTGTGCCCGTGGGAGACCAGCCAAGGGGAAGGACTCAGACATCTTACCAATATACTTTTAGTTTTATTTCGTTTACTCTTTACTCATATGGATACTAAGTTTTGTTATTTCGCTTATTGCTTTTTCTTTTTCCTTTTTGAGATCTTTGACGTGATCTGTAACATGGACAGTGCAGCTACTGCTACTGCTACTCCTA
Organism: Cotesia typhae; assembly: GCF_013202065.1. Lineage (NCBI taxonomy): Eukaryota > Metazoa > Arthropoda > Insecta > Hymenoptera > Braconidae > Cotesia > Cotesia typhae. Next base: position 860,880 of record NW_027423744.1, read on the forward strand.
CGGTCATAATTTGATCGGAGCTTTTTCCTCCCACCCGAGGCTGGTCAGATTAAGATCACTTTTAAGATGAATGACAGGATACCGAAGGATACTCGGATTTTAATCTCCCGAGAGTTTATAATACTACTCGGCAGGACATGGGTTCTTCAGTTGTCAATATCTTAAATATATATTTTATGACTGATATAAATTTATAGCTCTCGTTTCTCAAAGCTTACACTTACACTTACAAAATGTTTAATATATATACGGTGAAGTGGAAAGAGTTTTCTTGGGTAAACATCATCATGGAAGATTCACTACGGATCCTTTAAATTATTACTTTCTCAAACTCTGTTAGCGAGTACCGACGTTCTGAAAATTTAAGTATAACGAGTGAGAATCTTAAAACTCGTTATAACAAAGAAACGTCTGCTTTAGGCCTTCGGGTGATGGTTTAATTTAATTCGAAGCATTTATTATAAATGGAATGATTAAGCTTATTAATATTTTACTGATAAATTTAATGATTCAAATAAATGACGGTTTTTTTTTTTTTTTTTTTTTTTTTTTAAGAAATTTAGTTAAACTTGTCCACTAAAAACAAAAGTTTTTTTCCACCCAGAATACAAAATATTTTTAAGTATTTTAGTCATATGATAAAATCGGTTTTGTTATTGAAATTTAGTCTCATTGCAAAGGTCTTGACTTGAATTTGTGCCTCTTCAAGGTTTCATTTTATTTTCACCGATAGTCAATTTATTATTATAAGTATTTAGGCTACATTCGAAAATATCTCTATAGAGACATAATTAGGAAATAACCTTGTATCCTGTGAAATATTGACATTTTTAAAGGTATAAGCTCATCCCGATGTTACACTCATTAAGACCTTTCATTTGAGTACCCACATGCATTTTTTCATATATTTTTCATATATACATATATATAATATATATAAATATATGAAAAATTGATGTGGGTACTTAAATGAAAGCTCTTGATGAGTGTAACATCTGGATGTGCTCATATCTTTGCTGGAGTGAAAAAAATTTTCACTAAACTTTTTTTTCAAAAAAATTTTTTTCAGTATATTTATTACAATAAAATATTATAATAATTATTATAAATTCAATATAAAAACGAGTCCTTACAATTAATAAATATTTGTTAATAATAAATATAGCTTCTTAAATGTTTACAAATTCTTCTATAGCTTAACTGGAAAAGCTCTTAGCATGTAACTAAAATATCTGGGTTCGATTCCCGGTCTAGGCCAATTATTAATTTTTAAAAATTAATAAATGAGTAATAAGTTTTATAAAATTAATAATCTATTCCATGTTTTAATTTGACTTGCCAAAAATTCCAAGGAAAAATATTAATAATAATAAATCTAATATAAATTGAATATAATAAAAAATTTTTTAAAGTTCTAAATTCTTAACCCCGTTTAAAAATTAAAAAACCCAACTCATAACAAGATTGACGCGTTAATAATAAATAAAGTTATTTAGTTGATATTTTTAAGTGAACCTCTAGGGGAGTTCTGAGTGATGGGTTCGGCGACGTGTGTACTAAGACAAAAGCTCAAGAGCTTTAAAAGAGTCTAAAGTCTAAAGATCAACGCTCGTGCTTGAGTCTTCAATACACTATTGTTTCCAGAATAAACAAAAATTTTTTCAAAGCCCTTCTAAATATTAACAATTACAACCTTTTTATCAAAACAAAGGGTAAAGCACACCAAAGCAAGACTGGTTTTCGTTATACTTATTGGCAGTTGAGCGCCTCAAATTTTTCATTTTCGTATTAAAATACAATAACGTCCGAAAAAAAAAAAAAAAAAATGAAGTTACCAAAAGAAACACAAAGGGAGCTTGGAAGTTAATAAAAACGATAACGATCCTATAATTAGATTCTGCGGTATGGAGTTTGATCGAATCGGGGGTGCAGAGAAGAGCCAATAAGCTCATAATGATAATGATTGATAATGATAATGATAACTTTGAGTGAATTGAGGAGAGAAGAGAGTAATAAGTAACAAGTAACAAGAACGAAAGCTCGAAAGTAAGCGCGTGTGAATTTTGGGGATGCTTCTGATTGGATGAATTGGATGTTGCTTGGATGGTTGTGTTCGTGTTCGAAAAAGAGACCAGTGCGTATCTGACGAGACAGATGGAGCCATAACGAACAGACAATGTGATGCAAATTGGTTGGACTGAGCTTCAGCTCGACCGGTCAATCGGTTGGTAGGTCTACGTCTACGACTGCACCAGCACACAGACCAGGAATATGTGGTTATGTTAGCGATGATATTACTAACATCGGTATTCTATTATAACATCACCAGACTCACACACATGCACACCGGTGGTGTGTGCTCCTGTGTTGTGTTGTGCTGTGTGCACGGATAGGATATATACCCATTACTCGGTTCCATGGTTCTACCTCTGCTATTGCTATTATACACTCAGCTATACGATATACGATATACTCCGTTAAATCTACTTCACACTAACTCGCTCCCTGTAGGCAACCAATCAACTAACTCGGTAACTACCTGCCACCCATATGATACGAGAGAGACAATGACGCCGAGAATTGCCTTAGGCCACTCGGTTATACAGATGAATAGATATATATCTCAGTATGTATCCTGTCAAATCATTTGCTGGGTGGTTTAATTCTATTCGAGGTAATTTATTACTTGGAAAATTACTTATTTCGAGTTACAAAATGCTATTTACAAAGCTGAGTAGTCTCGAAGACTTTGCATCAAGATTGCTTCGCGAAGAAATTTTCATTTTCTGCACAAGGGTTAATAAGTGATTCCTGATTGGTGATTAGTGAATATTTCGTCATCGGAAGTTTTTTTCGACGGTACTGCGACATCTCTTGGCAAAGTCCTCGGTAAAAAAGAATGCTAGCTTGTTGATGGTCAGCTAATTGATAATGTATATCTCTGATGGTATACTAATACGCATTTTTTATGTTTTTAATTTTCAACTAGAATTCAAATTTGCGCGCGCCTTACTATAGCGTTTGCATATATTTTCATGCTCATGATATATTCGACCAATCACGTTACGAATAGTTTGATGCCACATACATTTCATCTCAATTTTATATAAGGATCTAACACTTTTGGTTCAATAAGGCTATTAATTATACTTTAAAATGTTTTATATTTTAATGATATCTATTTAGGTAAAGAATGAGTTAAAAAAAAAAATTTAACTACTTCTTAGAGCTAAGTTAAATCTGGACGAACTTTAAGTATGTACGTTGAGCCTTTGTGAAGTTTATTAGGCAGATAATCTTGAAATGAGCTTGTTAGGAGTATGAAGGATTTAATTAGATATAATATGAATAAACTTTTCTTAATTCTTAATAAATTTTTTTCAAGAATATTTGTATGCTTGTTTATTTTATAATTTTACTTGTTCAGTTTTTCATGCTATTGGAAGAAAAAAATTTTATAAATCGATGTTTGAAAAATATACGTAAAAATCTAGACAAGAAAATATATTTTTTTTAATTTTTTAAAGTGAAAAAAATTAAAAATATACTTAGAAAATAAAATTTATTTGAACGAAGAGAAAAATTCTTGTACCAATAAAATAATTCTGAAAAGTTTCAGTGTCTTGAATAAAGATGAAAAATTATTGAATCAAGTATGCATAGAAATGATGAAAAATTTTTTCTTTCAAATTTGATCACTTTATTTGTGATTGAAAGTGATCATTTTGAATAAAAGTAAGTTTTTTAATTTTTAAAACGAGTTTTAACAAATATTGTCTCAAATAATTCTTTATTAACTTCAAAATTAGAGAAATTATTTTTTTTAAATTAAAAAAACTATTTTTCATCGTAATGAATAAAGAAATTATCACAAATTTCAAATACCAAAAAATTTTGATCAAAGTTAATTTCAAATTTGAAAAAAAAAAAAAAAACATTTTTATCATTTTTATGCATTAAAAAAAATTTTTTCGTACGCCCTTATACCTTTTCAAGGGTAGTTTTTTTTAGGATACGCCCTTATGGGATCAGTAACGCGATATCACTGATTTTAGTTATAAATAATTAAAATCCGCGTTGTTTGCATCAAAATCTGTTTTTCCATCCGCGATAAAGTCAAAACTTACCATAAAATCCGATAAATTTCTTGTGTACCCTAAGCGACAAACATGGTGACCAACTGCTTGATCCATCCAGTAGGTGTCGCAGCAGTAAAGGATTTACTGCGCATGTGCAGTGTAAAATAAGCGCCTCTTTCGGCGGGAAAAAAACGTGGGTAAAAATGTGATTTTCTGGAGTGAGAGGGGAAGCTGAGAAAAATGTAAGGAGTGAGGGTAGAGTGAACACCCCACCTCGTGGAGGCATGAATCCAGGCTACCGTCGTCCCGGTCTCTAAAATGACGCGGCAGACACTTTTAAGTGACGCCCGTGGTCACGGTAGACGGAGAACGCTAGTTAGTACGCGAACAATAGCGTAAAAAAATAAAATAAAATTAAAATAATAATTAATTATAATAAATTAATAAAAAGTAAAAATCTGATCGCAAAACTGTGCGACGTAACTCGGGATCGATCTGTGATTGTTAATCGCTGACCGCTGATTGTCGGAGCCTCGGCTGGAGGGCGTATCCATTTAAATGTTTACTTCAAACCACCCGGTGCAATTTAGGCGTAATTAGCATTTATAATAATAATAATAAAAATAAAAATAAAAATAAACAAAAAAAGATAGCGTTGAATGAACGGAAACGAGTGTGGCATAATAAACGACGCCTGCGTGTCTATGCGCGTGTGCTTTGACAGTTTGTGCTTCTCGTCGACGCAGCACAGGCTCGCCGACGAGGAAGACGCATTTCAGCTCCAGTCTAACGGCACGGCAATCGTTGTCTCGTCGAGCTCCACCACCTCGCCGTCGAGCTCCTCGACGGCTGTTCCCGTTCCGAATCTGACGGCAATCACGGCGACCACTTGCAGCGAGGGACTGGGTCAAGTTTTGGCCCGGGCCGCTACTCCTCCCAGCAACTCAACCTTGACTCCCGCGATGGAGAAGCTTAGGGAACTCCAGGAACTCCTCAGGACCAAGGACGAACGGATCTCACTGCTCGAGGCTACCCTCACCAAGAAGGACAACGAGATCCAGGACCTCAGGAGTCATCTTGATAAATTCATCAGCATCATGTCCATCAAGTCCCCTCTTACGCCCACTAAGTCCAGGCCCAGGAAACAGCGGGCCCAGGGTATTTCTGCGGAGCCGCCTCTTCATCAGCTGACTCCGCTCAAGTTTTATGACAAGAGCGACAGGTTAGTTTTCTTGTTGATACTCTGCTTGCGCAGTTTATTGCTGTTTTTATTTTTTATTCTCCATCAGTTTTATTTTTCCATTGATAATACTCTTGTTAGCCGACGTTTAAAATTTTTATTATTAATTAAAAATATTTTCAGAAAATTTTTGCAATAAAAAAATTTTTAGTTGTCGGCTAACTTTATTTTCAGTTTTTGATTTTTTAGAAATTTTAAAAGTGTTTTTTTTGCGGGAATTATTTTGTGATATGACAAAAGTATTGGAGTAGGTTTCAAAAAATTTTTTTTTATTTCAGGATAATTTTTCGAAAATATTTTTAGATATTTTTTAATTTATTTATTATAGCAAGAAAAATTTAGAGAAAAATTTCATCTTTAGATACTCGATAAAATTTTAAATGCAATTTTTTACGGCGTAAAAAATTTTGCTATTGCGATTTTGTAATTTTAAAAAACCTTTTTATAGTTTAACTATTTTACAATATTGATATAAATTTATACGACGTAGTTAAAAAATTTTATTGCAATTTTAAAAAATAATTTTTCTAACCGGTACAAAAATTTAACGATCGTGATTTAATAATTTTAACACAATTATTCTAAAAAAAAAATTTAATTTCTAATTTTTAAATTTTACAATAGTGATATTGTATTTTTAAAAAAATTAGTTTTAATTTTTTACAATAATAGTTTAACAATATTCAACTGACTAACAAAATAAAATTATTTTCAAAAGTTTATGATAATATTTTTATAAAACATTTTTTTTTTTATTTAAAAAATTTTGCAATAATAAAAAATTTTTAGTATTCTACAATAATAAATTTTAAGAAAACTTTTTGACAATTATTTAAAAAATTTAAACGTTTTAATTTTACAAAATACGGTTATTTAAAAATTTTACAATCATAAAATTTTAATTTAAAAAATAATTCAAATTCAAATTTTCCCGGGCTAAATTTAAATATTCTGAAATTTTATATAAATACAATACAATAATTTTTATAAAATGTTAAATATAATTTTCATAAATGATTAAAAAAAATTTTATTAAAAATTTTTACTAAAAAAATTTATTAAAAATTTTTACTTAAAAAATTTATTAAAAATTTTTTTTTACTTAAAAAATTGATTAAAAATTTTTACTTAAAAAATTTACTTAAAATTTATTAAAATTGTTAATTAATTTAAATAGTGATAAAATATTTTTCATCATTGAAAATTTCTTCAGACCTCAATAATGTGTTCATACAATTGAAACCTTCCAAATAAAAACTGATTGAGTATATAATAAAAATATAATAGTAAATTAAGTGGAACTAGAACCGCTTTTGTTTGTTTGGGCAACTAGTGTAATACAAACGTGATTTTCCACTCTAGGTCACTTGAATGACACGGCATTGATAAAACGTGTACGCACAAGTAAATACAAAACCCCTATACTTATATTAAACTGATATGATATGATATTGAGTTTTTAGTTTGTTATTAAAAAGTAATAATTACCACGTTGATTGATATGGCTGTAAATATAGATTAGATCCACAATCTAAGCATTCTTAAGCTAAAAGCTTGAAGTTTTCTAGAAATAATTTTTATTAGACTTGATAATAAAGCTAGCTCCGAGCTCCGATAAGGTATCAGCATGAAAATGAAAGTGGAAAAAATTTTTCTTGTAGCTAAGTTGGAAAACATCTAATCGGTTTATTATGTTGTGTACGTTAGATTACTACTTGGCTATGTAAATTGTCATTGTATGTATTGTATATTCTACATTGCAGAGTTTAAATAAGTAGATTGCTAGTGTAGGTTTTAGCTGACATGCTATCGCGCACACTAGGTATGTATTTACATTCCACGCTTTAAGTGACGGTTCATCGTTGACTTAATAATACAGACGATAGTTGCTGATGTGTGTCTGTGATTACAATACACAATTGTGCAGTCACTAGATCTTTTATTCTACTATTATATTTATATATAGAGACTTTTACAGAATATCAGATAGATATCTATGTACTTATACGCCCGACTATCTCAATAAATTGATAAACAATTGTTAAATCTTACTTTTAATGCAATCTTATGATTTTTGTTATTGTTGTTTTCAATCGACTTTTTTTTTTCAGATTTTTACGAGACAAAAAAATATTTTTTTATTTAATTTATTTTTTTTTACCTCAATTTTTATTTGTTGCATTTTACACTGAAAAAATAAAAAAAAAAAAAAAAATTAGTAATTTTGGGCAAAAATTTGGTAAATACTTACAAGTGTAAACTATTTTAATTTTCAATTTTTTGAACAAAATTTTTATTTGATTTTATTGATATATTTTTTTAACAAAAAAAAAAAAAAAAAACAGATTTTACAAATTTAAAAAAAAATTTATAAATTTTTTTGAAAATTGTGATATTCAATTTTTTTTTTTTTAATTTTTAAAAAAAAAAAAAGATGAAATAAAAATTTCATCCAAGAATATGAAAGCCAAATTTTTTTCCAACTTTTGAAGGCAAAAAAGCAATTGAAATCTTTATTTTTTTTCTTTCACGAAATTTTTCATTATAAATGCTTCGTAAAAACAAGCAACAAAAAAAAATTGGAAAATATTAATTTTTCACCTATTTATGGTGCAAAATGGAGTTGACCCCACTAATAAATAAAAATCTATTATCAATGTACAGAACTTGATTTTTAAAAAATCAACGGAAGAAATTCTGAATCCCAAACTCGTTGAAAAAATTCTGGAATAACAAAAAAAAAAAGCATCTAAAAATGTAGCGGAATCTCTGGATAAAGATAGCGAGCATCTTAGTTGTCAACAGGCGGCGGCGTCCGTCGATTGACGTCATCCTGGTTGTCGCAGAACGGCGATTGGTTTCATTAAATCACGCATGGCAGCCATATCACGTGGTCATCATCATCATTATGATCATAATATAGAATATAGAATATAGAATATAGCCAAAGTCCCAAAGCCAAAGTAAAGCTAAGAGAGTACAATATAAACTGAACTGGATGTTATTGTAAGAAGAAATCTTCCTCGTTTATTCTATTCCCTTTAATCTCGATCAAATCATTCAAATAGATCATCTTCATTGTCATTATTCTCCACTAACCGTGGAGAATCCTTCAGTAAATCGTTTACACTGGGATTCATAGACACATTGGGATGAAAGTAATATTGGGATGAGCTTATATTTTTAAAAACTTCAATATTTAAAAAATTACAGTGCAATTTAACAAGTATCTTGTGAACTATTGACATTTTTGAAGATATAAGCTCATCCTGATGTTACACTCATCGAGACCTTTCATTTGAGTACCCACATCAATTTTTCATATATTTATATATATTATATATATATGTATATATGAAAAATATAGAAAAATGCATGTGGGTACTCAAATGAAAGCTCTTGATGAGTGTAACATCGGGATGAGCTTATATATTTAAAAACGTCAATATTTAAGAAAGTACAGTGCAATTTAACAAAAGTCATTATTTAATATAGCAAAATTTTAATTTTTTATAGTTGACTAGGATTTTTTAGAATTTACTTAAAGTGTATCCCTTACACAGAAAGAAAAATTTCTTGACTAGAGAACGAAATTCTAGGCTCAAGAAAATTTTCAGGTTCCTGAAGGGAGACCGAAGTTGTGTTGGCCGAAGTAAAAATTTTTCTTGAAATTCAATTCCTGGTGGAAGTAATTTTTTTTTAATTCAAATTATCATAAATACTTGATACAATAAATTTTTATATTTGATCAAGATTTTTAGATACTTTAGGGAAGCAGCACCAGCTACTTCAGCTGAGAAAAAAATTTTCTCACCTTGAGAAAATTTTTCTCTTGAATATTTGACACCCATTTTATATTATTTTAGCGTGCAATTATACATATTCAGTAAAAAAAAAAAAAAAATGATTCAGTATTATTTAACATGTTAATCAATAAAAGTATTAATGAAAATTTATTTCTATCTTTATATTTAATTTTTTGAAGCAAGAGAGAAATTTTCTCAAGACAAGAAAATTTACTTCTATCAAGAATTAATTTTTTTTGGAGCAAGAGGCTGAATTTTCTTAAAACAACAAAATTTTCTTGAATCAAGAAACGTATTTCTTAAAGCAAGAGAATTAATTTTGTTGGAATAAGTGAAATTTCTTGTGAAAAAAAATTTTTTTTTCGCTCAAGAAAATAATTAGGAAGAAAAATATTTTCTTGGCTTTTTTTCTGTGAAAAAAATGAGTTTTCTGGTAATAATTAAAAGGACCCGTTATTTTTAAAGTAAAAGTGAAAGATTTTTTAAAGTACGTGTTGACCAAGATCGTAGCTGTTATTTTTCGAGGGTTTTAATAACTGCGGGGCGTCGAAAGGCGCCATTGACCGGTTGTGTCTCACCACGGGCCCCTCGACACTTAAAAATGGTATTTTGGTCCTTTTAAATTCCCCACATGAATATATATCAGGCGAAACCGCATTCTTCTTGTACGGTCTTGTTATTCTTTTTTTATTGTGTTTATTTGTTCGCTGAATGATGTCCGATCAGATGTGTGAATTCTAGCGTCAAGATCGGTAATATAATATAATATATAATACAGCTTCGAAGACATGGGTCACCTCCAATTCCAATCCCACTCTCAGTGACTCTCATATCAATATTATTACATACTTGATACTTATTTTTATATCTCATCTGTATATAAACACATACAGTAAGTGCAAATGGAATAGATGGTGAGTATCTGTTAAAAGTCAAGTGAAAAAGAAGAGGCAGGCGCCACCGACCGGTCTTTCCACTCGTGCGCAAGCAATATATCCCTCTTGGACTTATTTATGTCCAGTCGTTAAATCACGCCTACTTAGAGAACTACTCTTTGAGAATTTGCCACGAGCAGTTTTACTTTGCCAATTTTATTTTATTTATTTTATTCCGAGTTATCAAAACAATTGTTTTTCGGGATCCCATACTTTCAAACCAATTCAATTACATGCTACGCTGACTCTATTCCGCTTTATTTCAAATTTAAGGCTCTGGAAAGAAAGAAATTTTTTATAATACTTTAAATAACTCAAAAAAAAAAAATATTCTTATTTTAATTAAAATAAGGAATTTTAATAATTTTTCATCGGGTTTTATAGAATGTCTTTCAAAAAATTAAACACTCAATTTTAATTTATTTGCTGAAAAAATCGGCATTGAATCAGCATCATTTTATTAATATTCAACCTCCAAATTTATTTATGACTGACATTTATTAATTTATGCTCAGAATTTCTTTGAATTTCACAAGGTACATTATCACTTACTTTCTGGAAAAAAAAAAAAAAAAAAAAAAAAAAAAAAGTCATAATTAAAAATGAATAACACTTGAGTTGTAATAAATTAATAAAGTTGATTGATTCAAGAGAAATATTATTCCCAAGAAAAAAAAAAATATTTTTAATCCGGTTGTCTTGGTTGAGGAATTTCTTTCCTTGAAATCTGAGTCTTGACTCAAGAGATCTGTATCTTTTGTCGATAACTATAGCTTGATACGAGATAAATTATCTACAGTCGGTACATGGAATTTGAACTCAATAAATGTTAAATTTACACATAAAAGTGTTAAATATTTAACACAAAATTTTTTACATATTAACACAAACTTCTTTAAATATTGACTATTGTTAAATTGCACTGTATTTTCTTAATTATTGACGTTTCTAAAAATATAAGCTCATCCCGATGTTACACTCATCAAGAGCTTTCATTTGAGTACCCACATGCATTTTGATATATTTTTCATATATACATATATATAATATATATAAATATATGAAAAATTGATGTGGGTATTCAAATGAAAGGTCTTGATGAGTGTAACATCGGGATGCGCTTATATCTTTAAAAATGTCAATATTTCACAAGATACAAGGTTATTTCTTAATTATGTATCTAGAGATTTTTTGAATGCAGCCTAAATACTTATCATAATAAATTGACTATCTGTGAGAATGATATGAAACCTTGAAAAGGTATAAATTCAAGTCAATACCTTTGAAATCATACTAAATTTTACTAATAAAACCGATTTTATCATGTGACTAACCTGGAAACAAAATTTTTCTTATTCTTTTAATGATATAGATAAACCAAAAATTTAAAAAAAAAATTCTTTTTAATATATTTGAATTATAATTAAAATTTATAAAATATATACAAAAATCGACCGAAATTTTAACATTAAAATATATTTTTTTTAGTGCTATAAATTAGCCATACATTTTTTTATATATTTTTTTCAGCTTTTGGGTTAATATTGTTTTCAATTTATATAAAATATCAATTAATTAATTAAAAAAATTTTATAAAACCTTTATAAGCAATGAATACTAATCGCAAGCATTTCAATAATAGTAATTAGATAAAAAACATTTTTTAAAGATGTTTTTTTACCAAAAAAAAATTTAGAATAGTCTTTGAAATAAAAATTCTAATTACAACCTGTCACTTTCTTACTCCGTATTGGCTGCATAAAAATATTTCAGCAAACAAAATTCATATTCAAACATAAATTTTGCTTATTCTCTCAATAATATAGATAATTGACAATTCAATTAAAATAATTTCATATTTTCTGGTAAATTATAATTTTTACAGTTACAAAAAATATATTTTTTTTTAAGGCAGAAAATTTTTATTATTAAAGTGCAATATTTTTATTTTTTACCAAGTTTAATTAAAATTTTCAAAATTTAGCAAATTAGTACTTTTATAAAATAAAAAAATTCCTTTTTTTTCTTGAAGTATTTTTTCAATCTATCAATAACTTGCAAAGAGAATAGAGACAGCATCGGACAAACATTAATTCCCTAAAATTACAAAGTAATAATAACAAGTAAAGGCAATGAACGAATTGAAGAACAAAATGAACTAGCTCATAAAATCAGACTGATGATTCAGCAATTGGGCATCGGCGGTATCAGCCCGTAAATCCCTCAACGACTCTCCAGTGAAACAAGACTCAGCAGGATGAATCGTAATGGTTTAGTTTCAAATAAAGTTTCATTAATTAAATGATCCAACAAATTAGCGACAAAGCCTGAAGATCTAAGCCCGGTGGCTTGAATTCAAATAATCTATCCATCCCACACGAAAAAATTCATTGCCATGCGGAAGTACTTGATAAACAGCTAGCAATCATGATTTAATTCATTCAAATATACTTTAGTCTTGACTCTCAAGTACTGTATCTATTTTAAAAGCGGCTGACGATCTTACCAGCTTACTTAATAGCTACCTATAGATGTTGACGACCTACGCACGTCAAATTACTCCTTTTTTCCCGCTTCCGGTGTACTGTGTGCTGTAGTGGATATTTTATCAAGAGAATTAAGGATCATTTTGTGGAATCATGCAATACTCGTAATAGCCATACACATTCTCGTGGTAACTTTTGCTGATGCTGCTGTGTGCTATATAAGCGATATGTGATGATATAAATGCGCTAAGAAATACCGACACAAACACTACACCTGCTAGGTGTCTGCGACTGCTGTCTTATTTTACTCACTTGAAAGCTATGCAAACCGGTATATGTCCGTCCTTCTTACCCAAACTTGTTTCCAGCTATTTTATGGCCTCGTTACCAGTTTCTGCCACCTTTTTTAGAGTTCGACACGCTTTTCGCTGGCTCAAATTTTCCGTTTTACAACCAGGATTACACTAATTTTATTTTCATTAGAAATTTTTACCATAGTTCTATTCTTACACGGAAAAAAAGGAAAAATTAAATTATAAGTGTCCTTTCAAAATGATTTTCCTTAATTTATCAATTGTAATCAAATTAAGGAAAATCAAATCAATTATCACTAGCAGCCTTGCAGTCACTATGTGACTTCCGTGACTTGTGAAATATAAAAATTAAAATTTTGATTTATTAAATAATTACTTTTGTTGAATAGCACTGCACTTTCTTTAAATATTGACATTTTTAAAGATATAAGCTCATCATGGTGTAGCACTCATGAAGACCTTTCATTTAAGTACCCACATCAATTTTTCATATATTTTATATATTTATATACACTAGTCACAAAAAAGGGATATAAAAAAATTTTTTAATTTTTGGGTGATTTTCAACGAGCTGTAACTCCGAGAAAATCATCGTACAAAAAAATAAAAAGAAAATTGTAGCTCCAAGTGTCTAGTTTTCAGATATGACTATGAAAATTTTTTATCATGTTCGGGTCTGGAGAAATCCTAAGAAAACTACAAAAAAAAATTTCCAAATTTTTTCTCGTCTTAAAAAGGTCTACGGGCTTCAAAAAAATTTTTTCCATTGTTTTGCTGAAAAGATGTTTTTAGAAAATTTAATGCCCTTCAATTTGACGTAATCAAAAGTCCTGTACGACGATTTGCCGGAGAGTTATCGTCAGTCAAAGCAAAAAGTACTTTTTCACTTTGATAATCAATAACTCTGGAAATAATGATCGTATAGGAAATCGAAGGACGGTTTTGAAAACTACAAGATATTCTCTATAAGATACCGTGAATAGCTTTTGTCAAAAAAATTTTTTTTGAATTGAAAACTTTAATTGAAAAAACAACAAAAATTCGCATAATTAAGGATATTTGGATAACTTGGTATAACTTTGGATAAAATGGATGAACAAAGGATATCGTCGGTAATTTTTCAACCTCTAAGTGTCTCCTAAAATCCCTGAAAAATTCAAAGCGCTGCGATTTTTTTTTTTCATAGTGCCCCGAAGCTTCAAATTCTTTGTTTTTGCAAAAATCACCTTTATGAGCGATTTTTCGATTTTTATTCATTTCTTCAATGAAAAAAATTTTTTTTCTCAAAAATCTTCATTTTTTCAATCAAAGAGATTAATTTTTCTTGAAATTTGAAAAAAAAAAAAAAATTTTTTTATTTTGATTAAAAAAACTTTTTTTTTTTATTAGTGCACCTTCTCAACACAGACCAAGATCAAATTTTGATACTAGGTCAACGATCGTGAATCCTTATCACAACATTTCAAATCAGTAAATATTATTATTGAATTTTTGTGTCAATGTCAATCGATATCTGATCTCAGAACTAGTTGACATCTTGCCGTAAAGTTTAACTTAATGCTACCATCACCATCAACATTGCCATTAACATTAACGTTAACGTTTACGTTAATGATGAACCGACACTCCTAGAATCTTGTAATCCCATGACCTGTTACTTTCTAAATCAGAAACTAAAAAAACGCGACTCCCATAACATTACTGTGTACCTGAACCAGAAAAAAATAAAAATTAACTGTTTATCCATATCGCTTTCTGTTAACACATATCTTACTCTGAATTTGACGACATGTTTTATCACCGCGATAATTTATAAAATTATGTATAAATAACTCGAGATATTGTGTAATTTATCAATGGCTGGCAACTTTCACCAGGTTAGTTACTTATGGTTTATTTAAGTATCAGCGCTCATGTTTTATTAAATACATCTACTAAAAATTTAAAAGCAAAAGGTCTTTGCTGAATATTTCCACCGACTGTACACTAGCCTTGATCCCTTCTTCTCTTATTTATATCTATAAATATAAACACACACAAATAAGTATATAAATAACAATAATAATAATGATCATAATATTACAATCAGGCGTTTCTCATTACCATAAAGACTCGCGTTGTTGGGCTTAGGCTCAGTGATCTAATGAAAATCAACGGGTAATTAAATTAGTTATGCATTTGCTATTATCATTATCTATAATGCAAATTGAAATGTTTACTGTAATTATAATTTAGTAATTGGAATTAATGATAGAGCATGGGATTGATGGTTAATATGATGACTCTTGGTACTTGGAAAAAATTGCAAGATAAATATTTTTTTTTTTTTTTGTGGGAATTTATATTTTTAAAGAAGAAATTATAAAATATTTCCCAAAATAAAAATATTTTAACATTTATAAAAAATTATATCAAGTTATCCAAATATCCTTAACCATATGATTTCTTACTATTTTTTTCAGTCACAGTTGGCACTTTAAAAAAAATTTTTTTCTATCAAAAGCTAACTAATCGTCTTTTATAAAAAAATTCTTGCAGTTTTTAGAAATATATCTATTGTAGCCGGTCTCACATTGTAATTTTAAGAAAATTTTGTCATAATATGTTTCATTTCATCGAGTAATGACGAAAAATGGGCATTGGCTCAAAAGTTTATATCTCTATTTATGTATGTAAATATATATGTGATATAACGCGCCATGTCAGCAGGATTGCGTCGACAGTTCTCAACCGATCTATATGAAATTTTGTGGGCTCATTCTGTGGATCAATACCAAGATCAAGTTCGAAGATGAGCAAAATCGGCCGGTTAGTTTACAAGTTGTAGGTGTTTGAAAATTTTTTTCATTTTAAAAAAATTTTGAATTTCGTACATTTTATGAAAATAATTTTCCAGATGTAACAGACAGATAAAATCTATCAAATTTATCTTAAACTTCATCTAATTACCTTCAATTTAAACTATCATTTGTCTGGTTTTGATGATTTTTTTAATTAATTCCGTGATTTTGAAAATTTGAAAACATTTTACATTAACGTTTTTCGGCCCTTTTTCTTTAAATAATTTTTAAGCCGTAAAAGATAATTTAAATCTATCAAATTTATGTTAAAATGCACATAATTATCTTCAATTTGAGCTATTTTTCCTCGCCTTTTGATACTTTTTTCAATTTATTTCGCAGTTGGGAAAATTAAAAAAAATACAAGAACACATTGATTTTTAGTTTTTATCATCAAATGACTTTCATCTGTTACAAATTCTATTTTTTAGGTAGATGTTTCTAAATATCTATTTGTTGTAGTCGGTCTCATATCGTTATTTGCAAAAATATAATAAAAAACATTTCTTAATTTTTCTAGCTTGTAACTAAATTAGTAAAGTTTTATTCAATTTTTATTCACAAAAGTAAAATATTTTTATAAAAATTAAAAAAATTTTCTATTTGCATAAAATTTACCAACTATAAAAAAAGAAATGTTAAAGATGTAATAATAATAATAAAAATTTAAAGATTGTGAATTGTGGTGAATAAAAACGAGTTGAATGACGTCATGGATAATTAGTTATTCAATTCGTTTTATATTATCTTTTTCTAACTGCAATTTCAATGTTATTATTATAAATATAATAATAATAGTAATTATGATGATGATGATGATTATTATTATTATTATTATTATTATTATGTATTAATTTTTTGAGTTTTATTTAACAGGAATAAAAATCGTAAAGTGGGGTCTTAAGTCTTAATATTTATTTAGCTTTTTTTCTTTATCTGAGTAGAGCTTGAGGCCCAGGGATTCTCTTCACGTCTCACCGCGTCATTCTCTCGGCCTCGCTTATCTCACCGTAGTCTAAAAATAACCGTTGTCACGGCCACCGGCGACATTTAAAAAAAAACCTTACCACACTTATACGTATATATTTAGCTGCATACGTACAAAGAGAGGGAGCAAGAGAGATGAATACT
Source organism: Cotesia typhae (assembly GCF_013202065.1). Classification (NCBI taxonomy): domain Eukaryota; kingdom Metazoa; phylum Arthropoda; class Insecta; order Hymenoptera; family Braconidae; genus Cotesia; species Cotesia typhae. The sequence continues at coordinate 877,711 of NW_027423744.1, forward strand.
TATTTACTTTTACACTTACAAGTGTGTGTACGTGTTTTATTTTTCGCTCTTCACAACAAATAATTCAATTTAAAGAGGTGGTACTGCCATCTCGCGGTGGCTTTTTTCCAACGGAATAGTAGGTCTCAACCAGTGGCGCCGCGGTGGTGAGTCTTAAGATTAAAATTGTAAACATTGCCATCGATAATGTTGTGAATAAAGTTAATTTTTTCAATTAAAGAGATTGATTTTTGGCGAAATTAAAAAAATAACTAGAACTCAAATTTGCGCGCGCAAGCGCGCGCCTGATTTTTAGGTTTGCATATATTTTCATGCTTATGATATATTTGACCAATGTCGTTACGAATATTTTGCTTACATGATATATTTTCATATTTTTCATCGAAATTATAAGAATGGATTGAAAAAATTAAACTTTTCGAAAAAAAAAATAAAAAAAATTTTTTTTTTCAAATTTTTGGAAAAATTAATCTCTTTGATTGAAAAAATGAAGATTTTTGAGAAAAAAAATTTTTTTCATTGAAAAAATGAATAAAAATCGAAAATTCGCTCATAATGGTGATTTTTGTAAAAACAAAGAATTTGAAGCTTCGGGGCACTATGAAAAAAAATCGCAGCGCTTTGAATTTTTCAGGGATTTTAGGGGAAACTTGGAGGTTGAAAAATTACCGACGATATCCTTTGTTCATCCATTTTATCCAAAGTTATACCAAGTTATCCAAATATCCTTAATTATGCGAATTTTTGTCGTTTTTTCAGTTAAAGTTTTCAATTCAAAAAAATTTTTTTGACAAAAGCTATTCACGGTATCTCATAGAGAATGTTGTGTAGTTTTTAAAACCGTTCTTCGATTTCCTATACGATCATTATTTCCAGAGTTATTGATTATCAAAGTGAAAAAGTACTTTTTGCTTTGACTGACGATAACTCCGCGGCAAATCATCGTACAGGCTTTTTGATTACGTCAAATTGAAGGGCATTAAATTTTCTAAAAACATCTTTTCAGCGAAACAATGGAAAAAATTTTTTTGAAGCCCGTAGACCTTTTTTAAGACGAGAAAAAATTTGGAAAATTTTTTTTTTGTAGTTTTCTTAGGATTTCTCCAGACCCGAACATGATAAAAAATTTTCATGGTCATATCTGAAAACTAGACACTTGGAGCTACAATTTTCTTTTTATTTTTTTGTACGATGATTTTTCTCGGAGTTACAGCTCGTTGAAAATCACCTAAAAATTTGGAATTTTTTTTATATCCCTTAATTATTAAAAAATTCAAAGAATTTTTTACCAAAAAGTATAATCATTTAGTCTTTTGCCTCGTTAATTTTTGTTTTTCTTATCAAGTCTTAGTATAATCGATTGATTCTTCAATAATCACTCTTATTTTTGTGCTAAAAATAGTAAACATCTGATAATTCTAGTGTTTATAAAAAAAATTAACATTTTAAAATATAATTTACCTTTTAAATAATTTCGTACTAATTTATAACAATTCTTTTGAGCAAAAAAAAAAAAGAAAAGCTTCTTTCGATAACTCAAAACTTAAATAAAAATTTGCATTATAATAATTATAAAATTTGCTTACAATAAATCACTCAATAAATTCCAAATAAATAATCAAAAATCAACCATGGATTCATTCGATTTCTCGATATTATGCGCAATGAATAATTCATAGCAAAACCCAACATCTAAAAAAATAATCAGCAGAATTCCGTCAGCAGACATCTAGTCCTTGATTAAAAAAAAAAAAAAAAAACCGAATTCCATCGAAAATAAAAAACGATATTTACCAAATCAATATCAGTATCATCAATTGTATAACAAATTGATTGGCTATCTTATCTTAGATAAAGACCTTGATGTGTATCAATGTGTAATTAGACCTACAGATTTAAAGCAATTAAAGAATAATAATTCTCAGTTGCTACAAAATTGAATGAAAATTTTTTTTGGTGAGCAATAAAATAAAAAATGAACACAATATAGTGCCAGTAAAAATTGCGCAACTCTTTCTAAACACAACTATTAGTTGCCCAACAGATAATTATTAAATAACAATAACAACAATAATAAAATTGAATGGATAACGATGGTGTGACTTAAATAATTCAAAACCCAAGTACGAGTCAGTAACATTAAATTGTGACGCTAAATGCCGACTTGCCATGTTGGGCCGCTAAGTGAGGCAAGGTCTCCTTCGTTTAAGAACAAAAAATCTTGTATTGTGAAATAATATTGTGTGTTGTATAAATGAGCGTCAAAAACAATACAACTAAATGAATTTCATATTGAGCAACATATGTACCATCCACTTGGGTCTCAACTGTTAATGGGATATTTTATTGCCCTCCGGCAGTGTCTAGCTTAACAATCCAGGGCATTAATTTCGAGTCCTTGTTCCTGTCTAACAATAAAAAAGTCTGAATACTGAGAATATTAAGTGGCACTTACATTACCTGGAGAACTGATCAACAGACAGTAAACACAAACTGTATAATAGTATAATAGTATATATGCCTTTGGGCTGATTGGAGAACGTGACCGAACTCTGGATATGTTCATCATCGCTCTGCGGTAATCAGAATCGGAATAATGCTCAGTCGCTTGCCATTTGTGATTCGTGAAACACGTTGCTGATAAATTTATAAATTTACAAGTTTGAATTTTAAGTTTAAGTTGTTGGAAAAATATTTTATAGTTTTTAATTTTCTGTGTATTTAATTTATTTAACATTTACTGTTTTTTAATAGAACTTTAGTCTGATTAAATAGTATACTGAGAGAAAAGTGAAATAGTTAGCTGAATTATAACGTCACAAGTATTAAAATATTTTTAAACGTTGTTTTTTGTTGTTACTCGACTTCTAACTAAAATTCTCAATCTGTAAAAAATTTTTTTTACCTTTTCTAATTTTTTAAAAATACTCCAAATTGAAATTTTTTTAAATCCAAGACAGACGCGGTAGAGAGATATATAAAGATAATTTTCACCAAATTTCAAAGGAATCGGTTGGGTTGAACTTGAGATATCATGTCAACCACTTCAAAAAAAGTAGTCTCGAAAAAATCGCGTGTTCTTTCTGATAATTGAGCTGTTCTGCCTTCTTTTAAAGAAGCAGAAGCAGCTGCGTCAAAAAATCCAGTAGATCTCCGGAAATAATTCGAATTTTGAAAAATTAATTCAAGGACATATTTTTAAGGGTCTAAACTTTAAAAATATGCAAAAAAAATTGATTTTTTTTTTATTTCTAGACCAGAATACCCCCTTAAATCATTTCAAATTAGATTTCTTAATCAGGGTATGAACTATATTTTAATAAATATTTTGCTATCGTGTTAAACAATAGATTATTAGGTTATGTCGATGTCTCAGATAGCTTAACTGGAAGAGCCCGTAGTGCGTAACCTCATGGCATTGCAGAACCAAAAGGGCGTATAAAAAATTTTTTTTTGCTCCAATCAATATAAAAATAGTAAAAACATGAAAATCTATGAAGAAAACGAAAACAAAATTTTTTTTAATATACGGCCTTATGTTTTCAAGAAAAATTTTTTTTAAAGTCATAAGGGCGTACCTATTTTTTCGATTCATTATTAATTATAGATCAGAGTAAATAATAAATGTTACGGGCGATGAAAAATATCACACCACAACTTAATTTATCTGAAAAAATATTTATTTTAGTAAAAAAGAAAAATTTTGAATTGATTTTTGATCTACTCTTAAGTTTCTTATAATTTTAATAATTCCAAAATTTATCATTAAAAATATAAATAATTCATAAATAAAAAAAATACGATTTTTTTCTTACTCTGACATATAATTGATAATAAACCGAAAAAATAGGATACTCCCTTATGACTTTAAAAAAAAACTTTCTTAAAACCATATTAAAAAAATTTTTTTTTCGTTTTTTCCATAGATTTTAATTTTTTTACTATTTTTACATCGATTGGAGCAACAAAAATTCTTTTTATACGCCCTTTCGGTTCTGCAATGCCATAAGGGCGTATATTTTGAGATACGCCCTTATGGTTTTAGTAACGTGATATGTATGATTTTTTTTTAAGTTATAAAAAAAAATCGTTCAAGTAACTATATATTGGGGTTCAATTTACTAAATAATTTTAGTTATTAAAACTTTAATTAAATAGTGATGCTATTTAACTAAATTTTTTTAATTCAGAGAACGAAGTTTTTCTCTCAGTCTACTTGAACTTGCTGTTTTGTTTTTAAACTTAAATAATAATTTCTACTTTGTTTTTTATCGAAAATTTATCAAAATAGTATTATCACTGTAAGATAAGATTTATTTAGGTGCTTGGAAAGATTTAAACGTCTAAATGATAAAAGTAGACTAAAGTTGGCCTGGATGCAATAAAAAAACAGTTTAATAAAGTATTAAAGTGTTTAAATTTTTATTCCTAAAAAATCAAATGTTTTAACAATTTTAAAAGTACTTTTGGTGATTAGTGCGTCAAAACTTGGTTGTTTGTGAAATTTTATAAATAGACCGGCGAAACTGAGAAAACGAACGGATTAACTACTTTAAAATCCATAAAATAAGTTAAGATCACGTGCTGGAGAGTTGATTCTTGATATGTAGCAAGATGCGCTAAGTGGAGACCGCACGCGATTGATTTTTCTAATAATAATTCCTTGCAATTGGGGATTTTAAGTCCGTCATTTTGTGAAGCTCAGTCTTGGAAAATCGGTTAAATGTTTTGCAGCTGTGCGCGGTTTCTTAAAAAGTTCGATGACATGGATTCGGTGCAGGACTTGAAGAGGCTGCTGTACGAGCGAGCGGAAGTGCTGAAAAAAAGAGAGGAAAAAATTGAAGCCCTGGAAAAACTTGTTGAAGAACGGGAAAATACTATCTGCTATTTGCAGAATGAAATTGACAAATTTAGGCAGATTGTCGAGCTGTCAATTAACACTGTTGCGCTTAATCCAAGGTTGAGGGCCAAAAGGCAGGCCATTTCCGCAGAACCTTCCAGTTATGATACGGAACCTTTAGTTAAGTTTACAAAACCTGGGAGGTGAGATTTAAGTTAGTTTTTATTTATTTTTTTCTAAGCTTCAGGTTTTGCAATTAGATTATTTTCTTCACTTGATTTTTTCGCGGTGTTATTGTATTGAAAGTGAAACTGGGTGCAATCATGATCATCGGGGTTCACTTTCGCTTACTGGCTGACGGTGACCTACTATTTTTAAAAAAAAATTAGTAATTGTCTGCTTAATGTATTGCGCAAGAGTTTTTTTGCCTGTCAGGAAGGTTTATTTATTATTTCTTGATTTTAAGTGACCTTGAAAGCGGAGAAACTCTGGAAAAGTTTGTGTTAGAAATTTTTAGTAGCGAAGCTGAAGAATTTTTTTTGCTATTGAATTTTTTAAGACTATTGGTTAAAATAGTATATTATGCAACACGTGCGACAAGTTGTCGATTGCCCACGGAAACTCAGTTGAATGCACGAGCGAAGCGAATCCCAGACCCTAAAAACAAATAAAAAGTTAAGGTAGAATCCTCGCAACTTCCGTATTCAAAAGTTTATGTTAGAGTGTACGGTATATATATTTGAGAGTCATTATTGACAAGCCTAAAACTTTTTGCTATTTATGTACTTATTTTAGCCAATCACCAACGAGAAACTGATCGTTTGAAAAGTCTGGCAACACTGCATGAGCGTTAAGATATTTTATAGCGGTTACACTGTAGTTTTTTGGACCAGCTGTAGACTAACCTCTGTTTTGATACATGCGTTTATTTATTTATTTACATACATTTATTCGGAAATATAATTACAATGTCTGAAAAAAAAAAATAATTGACAGTATTGTTTTGTTTTTTCAGAAAAATCAGTAATTAAATTTTTTGTGTTGATGTATTAACTGATTTTAAATTTTACTATTTTTTATTATTTCATCTGACTATTATTTTTATAACTTAGCAAAGATTAATATATATTATTATATTAAAATTGTTAACTTTTTTGAATTTTTAATAAATATAGAAAAATATTTATTTTCATAAAATAATCATTGTTATTTTTTTTTTAAATAAATAAAATTAATAACTATAATATTACATCTAACGTACATTAAACTTTTCAAATTTTTCAGCGCTAGCGCGTCTCATACTTTTTTCGCGGCTCACAAAACTTGCGTTGTTGCCATAGCTTTATTAACGTATCCCTTCCTCGGCTAAAGTCTGGTAAATTTTTCATTACTTATTAATAAATATCTCTGAAACTGTGTGGTAATTATCAATGAAATTATTTTTAAAAAATTGTTTAGTTGTTAGTTAACGTTACTCTAGTTTTTTAAAAAGTTTCTGAGATATAAAAATGTTTGTAGGTAAACTTTTGGATATCCCGTATACCGTAATGTATAAGAGCGTTCAAAACTCAAACTTTGAAATTAAATATCTCTGAAACTAGATGGTCAAAAATTTTCAAATTGCGCCAATCGATGCAGAATTATATGAACATTAATCTGCCAAAATTTAAAAAAAATCTTAAGAAAATGACTCTGGCGAGGGTACTACCTTAATCAATGCAAAGTAATAAATATTAATTAACAAGAAATAAATTTACACATTGAAACAATCAACACATAAAATTAAATTTAACTGTCACTACAATTTTTTAATTTTGTTTTACAAACAAATTTTTTCCAAAAAATTATTCATAAAAAATTGCATAAAATTCCTACATGTCAATTTAAAAAAAAAAATTATTTTATTAAATTGTTTATTAAAATTAATTAAAAAATTAATTTCATCATTTAAGGTAAAAGCCCGAATTATTGACAGGGGTCTAAATATTGATTTATTGACACCCTAAATTATTTTTAAATATATTTAATCATCTGTAATAAAAATAACTATCATATAAATTTTTATTAAATTCTAATTAATTAAAAAATTGAAAAAAATTGCTGTCAGTTCAAGATATTAAATATTAACTATTAAAAAAAAAAAAGTAGATTTCATAGAATTAAATAAATAAAATCTTTAATAATTTTAATCTTCTTCTAAAAAAAAAAAAAAAAAAAAAAAAAAAAAAAAAAAAAGGCAAAAAACTGAAAGACTATTTCCAAACTGTCGTTACACTTTAATCTGCCTTAATTTACCCAAAGTGTCTACAATAACGGCGATAATACGAAGTAACGTTTCATTAAAAATAAACTAAGTAAGTATACAGTACATGTCTTAAGTAGTAAGTGGCATTACAGGCATTGTATACTCTAAGTAAAAACTTAAACCTGTAAGTAAGTACGCATGTTGCCGGTGCTCGGCTAAAACGTGACGAGAGCCCTAAATTTACCTTACATCCGTCAGTTCTTCCTGTGCTTTCTGTCTGCAAGGACTGAGGAACCATCTTACCCATGTAATCGCCGTTCTAGTACTTTCTTTACTGTATTTAACGTAACTAATAAGTTTCCCGTGATAAAAAAAAAAATATGTTACTCGGAATAAAAAAAAAAATGTTTGAAAAAACTCGAAGGATTTGCTTTAAGGTCATCCGCATTTTAAGAAGGCGGTTGCGCAAAAAAAGGTACTTAGTTTTTCAAAAATTAAGAGGAAATTTTATAAATTATTTATTCAATTTTAAATTATTTAAATTTAATTAGAATACTTGCCAGAAAAAATGAAAAAATTGTTTAAAATAATTTGTATATTTTTATTAATTAATTTAATTTTTTTTTTTTTTTAGATCGCGGGAACTTATAAAAGCGGCTATTTTGGACAATGATTTTATGAAAAATCTGGAGTTGACCCAAATAAGAGAAATCGTTGATTGTATGTACCCAGTGAGTTTTCCTGCTGGAGCTATTATTATTCAGGAAGGCGATGTCGGGTCTACTGTTTATGTTATGGAAGGTGAGTTTTATTTTTAATATTTATTTATCTTACTATTATATCTATTGTAGAATTTTGTGCTCTGTTGGATATATTTTTAAAGTCCGGCTGAGTTTGTTTGCATTGGTCTTATGGAATTAGAATTTTTTAATTGTAATTCTTAAATTATTTATACAAAAATTTGAAAAAAATTTTACATGCAAAAATTTTAAAATTTAAGAGAGAATTATTGTAAAAATTTTTTTTTTTTTTTAATCATTTATTTGATCTAAAAAGTCTTAAAAAATGTCACAAATATAAAAGATTGATTAAAAATTTTTTATTAAAATAAAACAGAAATATTTGGAAATTTTAAATCACAAATTTGAACACAGGAAAAAATAATTAAAGTTAATTTCCGTTTCTAAACCTAGTTATAATTTTAACCGGCGTAAAATTTAATTTTGTTTTGGTGTTTTCTACCGAAAAAGTCACTAGAGAGCGTAATAATAGTTTCTATACACTTTTAATAGATAATAACTTTGAAAACACAAGTCAAGGCTTTTAAGCAGCGTTGAAAATTACATATTAGGCGTAGAAGAAATTGTAAAAGCCGGGAAAATTTCAATGTCATAATTACAAGGACAAAAAATAGTATTTTATTTAAAAAAACATTTTTCAGTTGAAAAATTTTGTATTTAAGAATTTTTTACGTACATTAAAATTCTAACACAAAATTTGTAAATTAAAAAAGAAAAATTTGAAAATTAAAATTTTTGAAAAAATTATATAATCTAAAATTCTACTGAGTATAGTTCAAATTATACGTGATATTTTTTCGGATTATATCCAGTTTAAAATTACTTGGTTAAATCGGAGATTACACTGAGTATAATACAAAAAAATATCCCGTATAATTTGAATTATACTCAGTAGAATCTTGGATTATATAATTTTTTCAAAAATTGTGATATTCAACTTTTTTCTTTTTTAATTTATAAATTTTTATGAAAATTTGTGATAATTAATTTTTTTTTTTAAATTGTTCATTTTTTTATGTATTTTTCAAAAATGCAATGCAATGCATGGATAGAAAATATTTAAACACAATTTTTCTGATAATTTGGCGTTCAAAAATTTTTGGTAAATATTTTTAAGTAGGGTCATCATTTTAATTTTTATTTTTTTGAACGAAATTTTTATTTGATTTTATTGTTATATTAAAAAAAAAAATGCACAATTAAAAAAAAAAATTACCACATTTTTTCTAAATTTTAAAAAAAATTTATAAATTAAAAAAGAAAAAAGTTGAATATCACAATTTTTGAATAAATTATATAATCCAAGATTCTACTGAGTATAATTCAAATTATACAGGATATTTTTTAGGATTATATCCAGTGTATTCTGGGGCGGTATAACCAGAAAAATTACCTGGTCAAATCGGAGATTACACTGAGTATAATACAAAAATAATTTAGTATAATCTGCATTATATTTGATATTATCTGAAATTTTTTTTCACCACAGATTACACTGAGTATAATCTGGGATGATAACCAGTGTAATTTTGTTCTTTTCGTGTAATGTTGGTAAAAAAAATAAAATAATGATAATAATAATAATAATAATAATAAATATTAACAAAAAAAAAAGTAAAATAAAATAAAACAAAGGCTTGTAATAACTTGAAACTTGAGCACCACTGCTCCTTTCTCTCACGTTTAAAGTCAAGCCTCAGTGGGGATTTGCGTGACTGTTTAACAAGTAAAGGTTCAAAGAGGGGGCCTCTGTACATACGTTTCTGTGACGGCTTTTAAGAACAGAGCCAGAGCCATGTATTATTTCCTTCCATGCCCAGTATGCTCCAAGACTTTGGTCCCGGCATCAGTCTCCTTCGCGGGTTCTCTTCAAACTATCTCTCAGTTATTGTCAATTTATTTAGAATTTCCTCGAAACCGGGCCCATGATTCCGCGAACAAAATTTCGGGCCCAGACCCGTGCAATGGGCCCGATAATTTTAGTGATTGGTTGAAGTACAATAAATAAAAAGTTTTAAGATGAAAGTGAGAAGTTATCCAGGCAGAGCGGTCCTGGAGGACTCTGAGTTGATCCTGGACCCGGAAGCGACTCGCGGCCGAGCTATGGAGCTGCTCTATGAGGCAAGTTGGCGCGAGTGTGACATTAACTGGGCCAATGGATCGAGGAACAAGTCTATAGGAACTTTGCCCGCTGCCGAGTCCAGCTCCAGAGAAATTGATCGCGTTCTCAGTCAGCTGGAGAATGTTCTTGATAGGGAACGAGATGATGATGATGATGATGATGAGGATGAGGATGAGGATGACGAGGGAGGAGTAGGAAGTGGTGAAAATGGGGAGTTTGACCGAGGGAGCAAAAGCTCTAAGTGCAGCTCCGACAGTGAACTTGACGGTGATAGGGATAAGGATAAGGATATGGATAGGGACAAAGGTTCTAGTGGAAGTTTTTTGATTCCTAGGCCCAGGCTCATTGTTCCGGTCCACACGTACGCGAGGAAGAGGAGGACCGGCGCGCCTCTACCTGGAAAGAGACAGTATAGAGGTAGATCTTTTTATCCGCCAAGGTTTATCTAGATCACTTTTTTCGTTCGCTTTCACTAACCTACTTTTCTTGAAGAGTTCACGATTCTTTTTATTTTTATGGGGGTGAACTCATCGTTGATTCTTTTTATTTTTTTTGATTATTGTTATTATCGTTGGATATTATTTTAATTTAAAGAAAGAAAGGATTTATAGGCTAAATGTATTTTATATTTTTTTTTGGAAATTATATTATTATTATTATTATTATTATTATTAATCGGCTTTTTTGAATGAAATTGAGTGTCATTGCAAAGGTCTTGAATAAATTTGCACCTTTTCAAGGTTTCATATCATTCTCACCAATAGTCAATTCATTATGATACATATTGAGGCTGCATTCAAAAATGATCTATCTCTAGATACATAATTAAGAAATAACCTTGTATCTTGTGAAATATTGACATTTTTAAAGATATAAGCTCATTTTGATGTTACACTTATCGAGACCTTTCATTTAAGTACCCACATCAATTTTTCATATATTTATATATATTATATATATATGTATATATGAAAAATATATGAAAATTCATGTGGGTACTCAAATGAAAGCTCTTGATAAGAGTAACATCAGGAAGAGCTTATATCTTTAAAAATGCCAATTATTAAGAAAATACTATCAATTTTTCATATATTTGTATACACTAGTCAAAAAAAAGGGATATAAAAAAATTTTTAATTTTTTGGTGATTTTCAACGAGCTGTAACTCCGAGAAAAATCATCGTACAAAAAAATAAAAAGAAAATTGTAGCTCCAAGTGTCTAGTTTTCAGATATGACCATGAAAATTTTTTATCATGTTCGGGCCTGGAGAAATCCTAAGAAAACTACAAAAAAAAAATTTTCCAAATTTTTTCTCGTCTTAAAAAAGGTCTACGGGCTTCAAAAAAATTTTTTCCATTGTTTCGCTGAAAAAATGTTTTTAGAAAATTTAATGCCCTTCAATTTGACGTAATCAAAAGCCTGTACGATGATTTGCCGCGGAGTTATCGTCAGTCAAAGCAAAAAGTACTTTTTCACTTTGACAATCAATAACTCTGGAAATAATGATCGTATAGGAAATCGAAGGACGGTTTTAAAAATTACACGATATTCTCTATAAGATACCGTGAATAGCTTTTGTCAAAAAAATTTTTTTGAATTGAAAACTTTAACTGAAAAAACGACAAAAATTCGCATAATTAAGGATGTTTGGATAACTTGGTATAACTTTGGATAAAATGGATGAACAAAGGATATCGTTGGTAATTTTTAACCTCAAAGTGTCCCCTAAAATCCCTGAAAATTCAAAGCGCTGGGATTTTTTTTCATAGTGCCCCTGTATAAAACTACTCGATATTCTCTATAAGATACCGTGAACTTTTTTAACTATTTAATTTCACTTAAATTTCAAATATTCTTGAAAAATATTACGCTAATAGACATATATTCCGCAAAATGAGTAACAAAAAATAACAATACCAATTGTATAGTAATTCTCAATTTAGTTCAACAAAAAAGTTATATAATTTTATAACAAAAGACTTAATTCTCATAATTATTTTTTAGACAATCGTTCGTTCTCTGTAATTAGCAAAATTTCAAAGTTTCAGTAAATATTTTTAATGACAAACCATTAAAGTAATATTATTTGGTTCTTTTAACACAATTTTAAATTTATAATTTAATTTTTAAACAACAAAAAAGACAAAAATTGTTTTATAAAATTCAAGTTGTTTTTAAAACAATTTATAAATAACATTAAAATTAATTCTTTATTTTCTTTATTTGAAAACTGATAAAATAACGAGAATATTTTCATATCTTTACATACTAATCACATATTATTATACTAAATTATCAGAATAATTTCACTTACAGATATTTTGACATTCTTTGAATTCATTTCTTTCTTTGAATATATATTTTTGATTTAATAATTAATAATAAATTCTTTATTAATAACTTGAAAATTTTCTCACGGATATCTTCTTCTTAATTTTTATAAATTCTTAATTTATTTGTCTTAAAATAAATGTATGTGCATATATGAAGAGGTCATGCAAGAATTGAACTGTTAAAACGGGTGTTTTCCGATTTACAAATAGCAAAAAGGGTAAAATAAAAAAAAAAAAGGCTTGCAAGCCTCTGGGAGAAACTGATACGATGAGAAACAATTTATTCAGTGACTGAACACTGATGCTAATCATTATTCAACGGACTAGGCTTCCGGGATTTAGTTGATTGCCTCATAAGAATCCGGAAAAATATTTTTATTTTATTTTATTTGGTTATATAAATATTCATTGTTACTGACCTAGTGGAATAGTCGAGCGGTTGTATCGAGATTCATTTTCCCTTTACTTATTTTAGCCTCACATCGTTACTTATATTATATTATGTCTGGAGTCTATAAATAAAACCATATAAATGTATATATGGCGTGTGAAAGTTTATTGTGAGGATCAGTTAAACTATTTCCATACTTTATTCTAATTGTTTGAGAAATTTTATTAATAAATATTTATTTTACCTGGAAAGTTTTTTATTAATTGCTTTTTTTGTTAAATTGCATTCAAATTAATTGAAAGAAAATTTTTTTAATTTATTAGAAGTAAAAAGAACTTTTATTAATAATTTATCAAATTTATAATTTAATTAATTTTTTTATTTATTGAAAAAAATTTTAATTAAAATTATGAAAAAAAATTAATTTTTGATATTTTATTTTTGTATCCAGAAAAAAAAAAGTTTTAATCGAAGTAAAATGTTTTTTTTTTATTCAAAATTATTTTTTTATACAAACTGGGTAGCTCAACTTGCAGAGTAGCCAACACGTCTTCAGAAGGTTCTGGGTTCGAATCCCAGTTCAAGTTGTTCAAAATTTTCTTCATAAATAATTAAAAAAAAAAAAAAGAAATCATTTTTTTTTAATTAAAAATTTAATATATTTTAATGATTAATTAAAATACATTAAGAATGTATTTTAGATAAGAAAAAAAAGACACTAGCAATCTTGCTGTTACGATGTGATTGCCCAGACTTGTAAACTATAAATATATAAAATTTTACTTTATTAAATAATGACTTTTGTTTTTAATAAAAGTCATTATTTATTAAAAATTTTTAATAATTTATTTTGGCAAATTTAAAGTCAAAATTTTTTATGTAACTTTATAAATTTATAAATTTTTGATTTTTAAAAATTCTAAAATTTTTTTTCTGGTTTAAAAATTTAAAACTAATTTTTTTTTATTTTTTTGCAATGCAAAAAAGAATTTAATGTAACATTTAAAATTAATCGTGGACCTAGAATAAAAGTTACTAGCAACCTTGCAATCACTATGTGACTGCCGTGACTTGAAAAATATAAAAAAATAAAATTTTGCTTCTTTAAATATTGATTATTGTCAAATTGCACTGTATTTTCTTAATTATTGACGTTTCTAAAAATATAAGCTCATCCCGATGTTACACTCATCAAGAGCTTTCATTTGAGTACCCACATGCATTTTGATATATTTTTCATATATACATATATATAATATATATAAATATATGAAAAATTGATGTGGGTACTCAAATGAAAGGTCTTGATAAGTGTAACATCGGGATACGCTTATATCTTTAAAAATGGCAATATTTCACAAGATACAAGGTTATTTCTTAATTATGTATCTAGAGATTTTTTGAATGCAGCCTAAATACTTATCATAATAAATTTACTATCTGTGAGAATGATATGAAACCTTGAAAAGGTATAAATTCAAGTCAAGACCTTTGAAATGACACTAAATTTTACTAATAAAACCGATTTTATCATGTGACTAACCTGGAAACAAAATTTTTCTTATTCTTTTAATGATATAGATTAACCAAAAATTAAAAAAAAATTTTTTTTAATATATTTGAATTATAATTAAAATTTATAAAATATATACAAAAATCAACCGAAATTTTAACATTAAAATATATTTTTTTTTAGTGCTATAAATTAGTCATACATTTTTTTATATATTTTTTTTCAGTTTTTGGGTTAATATTGTTTTCAATTTATGTAAAATATCAATTAATTAATTGAACAAATTATATAAAACCTTTATAAGCAATTAATACTAATCGCAAGCATTTCATTAATAGTAATTAGATAAAAAAAAATTTTTTAAAGATGTTTTTTTACCAAAAAAAAATTTAGAATATTCTTTGAAATAAAAATTGTAATTACAACCTGTCACTTCCTTACTCCGTATTGGCTGCATAAAAATATTTCAGCAAACAAAATTTATGTTCAAACAATAAATATAGAATACGCATCGTATGCGAAGCATGAATTTTCTTTGTCCTGTTATGTCGTCATGCTAAAAAAATAAATATATAACTGCAAAAGTACTTCAAGCGTGTTTAAATGTCTTGCGTTCTGTATTCTGTACAGCAATTTTTACTGAAATAACAGGCTCTTACACTTGATTTGACGTATGGGAAGTAAAAAAATTTACGACCAAATCCTGAAGATTCAAAATAAAAAAGTTTTGTTCAATAACAAAGTAGGTGGTCGCTTTGTTCTCGTTAAGAAAGAGCCAGGTGTTTGGTTTTGAGAAAAGGTAATTTGAGTATGAAGAATTTTTAGAGTAGGACACTTACACTGCAGAAAATGCGCTGTCATATATCTGGTAGCTGGAATTAAAAGTTCAGTTATAAATCATTAGAAAGGTATAAAGCAAAATAAAATTTTTTATTTAAAGAATTATTGTTGATTCATAAATTTTATAATTCATTTTCTTTTCTTCAATTTTTTTTATAATTTTTATAAAATTAAATTTTTCTTTGTCATATTCACTTTAATTTCATTGTTAGATGTATTTTTACAAAATACCCAATAGATGGCGCCAATTTTATACACTTACTAAAACATACTTGAAAATGGCGTTTTATCTGTCAAAAGCGCGCGTTTTTAAAAATAAAATTTGAATCATCAAAAAAACATGAAATTTATTTACTATTCATGTATTTCTACCATTTTTATCCTTAAATATACAATTATAATATGTTAATCATTAAATTTAATACTTTTTGATCCTCTAAATTTCGCAAAATTCATAATTATTATACAATATCACTACCACAGTAAATTATTCAAGCAAAAAGGATTTAATAATGACTAACAAATGTTCCCGGATCTATTTGGCCTATTGAAATTTTTCTGAGGAAAAACTGGAAGGTGAAACTAGTCGAGCAGAGTGATATTGCTGTTATATTTGTTGTGCAGCATTCAAACGCTGAGTTTTATCGATTATCTCTTATTGTATTGAGTAATCCGAGGTTTATTTTGTTATGTTTCATTTTATTAAGTTAAATACTGATGTACTAATACTTGTAAATCGTAATCGTGTGTGTCATGCGGTTATGAAATAAAATATCAGGTGGGAAATATGTATTGTGGTATACCGTAATCGTAAACTACAAATCATTGTCTAGGAATTTTTTAAATTTGGCTCCAGGAATTTAGATAATAAATTTTGGAATTGTAATGCGTAAATGATAACGTTAAAAATTTTTAGACTTGATATCTATTTAATTAATTAGTGTACTAAGTGTTACTCATTATTGAAGCTCATAAGATATTCTAATGAGCAATTAATTTATAAATTTTTATCGCAAATGACGAAATTAGTGGAATAAAAATAAATTAAGACGTGTTTCATCAAAAAAAAAAACGATGGAAACTAAAAATATCTTGTGATTTCACTCAGTTCTCATGATAGCATGTAATTTAACAATTTCCACATATCGTTACATTATTACAATTTCAAGTGGCTATATCAAACCCGTAGGTGTTATGTTAGTTATAAAAATAAAAGGCCGAGCCTTTCACCAAGGTTACATGTCCCAGTTACTACTGCCCGTTCTCATCTCCTGCGTATACCATATAATACAACATATAACATACAATAGTACCTTGTATCAGTAATATAATTCAATGATAACTTGACATTTTATTCACATCCAAATCATATAAAAATAAAAATTATCTTACACTGAAGAAAAATTATTGACCAACCCGCGTAAAAAAATTAACAAAACAGTTAAACATCCTTGCAATTTCCTGCTAATTCCATACTCAAGCGCTCAAAATGGTGCTTATTATGTTTTTGAGCTCTCCGAGTTCAAAAATCTGATAAAGGTTCAATAAGACACTATTTTTTTAATTTTCAAACCGCAATAACTTTTGAATTAATGAACCGATTTTTACGCAATTGGCGGTATTCGACGCAGTTTTTGAAGCCCTATGAATAACTTTAAGTTTAAATTGATCGCACGAGTAATTTTGGATTAATTCAAAAATAACACTTTTTTCGGTTTTTTTTTGACAATAATAACTCACGAACAAATCAACCGATTTAAACCGGGCTGACGGCAATCGACGTAGTTTCTTGATGGTTAGAGCTAATTAATTTTTGGAATCGATCGGTCAAGCCGTTTAAAAGTTATTCAAAAAAAACCACATTTGAAAAAAATTGTTTTTTTAGTTTTTTTGAGATTTCTCAAAATCTGTCCGTGCAAATCGGTCCAAATTGTATTCAAAATCTGAGTTTGGTCAAGCCTTTACTCAATTACTTACAATCATTTTCATAAACAATGATAATAATAAGTAAATATAAATAGAAAATCGGCCAGAAACTGTTAACAGTTAGAATTATAATAAAAAAAAATTTGATTAAAAATCTAACAAGTAGCATAATTAGAATGACCAGAAAAATAAACGTGATTGATGGTTTACTGATCCCTGACTTCTTACACGCTTATCAACTTTTGTGTTTCATCTCTCGCCTCTATCCATCTATTACCTATTATATCTTTATGTATAATATGTAAAATGCATATAAATTTTAATCAATGTAAAGGATTAGAAAACTTGTGATTAATATGTTTATTACAAACTTTCTAAGGTCAACACTGTGGTTTATTTATTGCTTATTAAAGTTTATAAGTGTCTTTATGTAATTATTAGTCATTCTATATTTTTATTCGCCGAATAACGGAACCAAGCTTTTACGAGAGCGAAAGTTTTGAGCTGACGTACAAGACTTGGGTTCGATTCCCGCTAATTCATTAATTCAAAGATTTTTTGTGAAAATTCATAAATAGTAGTTGAAAAAAAGACATTTTTTGTTGAAATTAGCCGTTGAAAAAATTCAACGCGACGGTTCCGGTTCGATTCCCAGCGTTGGAAAATTGAAACAAAATATTGAAAGCTATTTTTTTTTTTAATTTTTATTAAAAACTATGTGACTGCCGTGACTTGTGAATTATAAATAAATAAATTTTTGGTCACAAAATTTTGCTTACTCTCTTTATAATATAAATTTTCTTTAAAACAAATTTATTAAAATAAAATAAAAGGGAAAGTTAAATAAATTTTAGTAAAGGCGTGTCACATAAAAGTAGGAATTTTTATTTTTAAAAGAAAGTATTTGTCGGCGATGCGATGCAATGAATGTTAAGTACAGTAAATTAAACCAGACAAGTCGGATGTTTAATAAACCGTGAATTAATGATAATAATGATAATAAACAAGATCTAATGACCGGAGATGGACTTTATAAATATAACTTACGAGTCCTACGCACATTTACTTCTCGTGTACAATATTTATCAATATATACGAGTGAAATGGAAGACAAAGGCTTAAAAGTGTGTATTGCGAAATTTCCTGTATGTTTTTATGGCTTCGACGCGTCATCAGGAAATGTATAATAAGAATTGTTTGCTTTGGATCTGAATAAGTGGAATTTAATGCTTTAGAGGTTTATGAATTGCGATGATGATTAAGTTGAATTAAATGTGACTAATTGATTGCGGTTCTTTTGTTGCAGAGGGAAAAGTTGAGGTTTCTAGAGATGGAAAGTATCTTAGCACACTGGCTCCCGTTAAAGTGTTGGGTGAATTGGCTATTCTTTATAATTGCAAGAGGACGGCAACTATTACTGCTGCTACTGACTGTCAATTATGGGCCATTGATCGACAATGCTTCCAGACTATTATGATGAGAACTGGATTGTCGAGACAGGCTGAATATACTGATTTCTTAAAAGGTATTTTTTTTTAATTACAAAATACTTGAGATAGTAATTTTTCATATTAATAACAATTTTGTGTATTAAATTAAGCATCATAAAATTTAACATTCAATTTTTTACAAATAATTAATTAATTTTTTTTTCAGTAACTAAAAAAATGTAGAATTCGCAAAACTTAAAAAAAAAAAAAAAAATTACTATTTTAAATTAAAAAAAAATTTTTTTTTATTTTTTTTTTTTTGATAATAAATAACATCCTTGAAGCAATAATTATTAAAATAATGTTTTTTTTATTAAGAAAAAATAATTTTTTTTTCTCATTTAAAATTCATAATTTAATTAAAAATTAAAAACAAAAATTAAATTATCATAAAAATATAATTTTGATAATTAAAATGAATGATTAATAAAATAAAAAAATTTTTTTTTGTTCCAGTGTACCTATCTTCAAAAACTTACCCGAAGAAACATTAATCAAAATCTCCGACGTTCTAGAAGAGGTAAAAATTAAAACTTTCTTATAAATTTATGTATATAGTTGACTAGCTATCTTGACATTGAATTTAAAAATAAAACTATTAAGACTACTAATTAATATGAATTTCCAGACATTTTATAATAACGGTGATTACATAATACGGCAAGGAGCTCGAGGCGACACTTTCTTCATAATAAGTCGCGGTCAGGTTCGCGTGACAATAAAACAACCGGATACAACTAATGAAAAGTACATCAGAACACTTGGCAAAGGCGATTTCTTCGGAGAGAAGGCATTACAAGGGTACTTACTACAATTAATTACTAGGCATAAGATTTTTCCCGAAAATATTGGTCTTGTAAAAAAAATTTAATTTTTTACAAGAAATTAATGATTCAAATTTTTGCTAATTATAAAATTTTGTAAATAGTTTAAAAAAAAAATTAAGACATTTTTTTTATAAAATTAAATTTTGAATAACTTTTATCTAAATAATTTTTTACACGACCAATATTCCCGCCGCAATATCAAATTATTAATTGTCAAAATTAATATTAATTTATTAGCTTACAATTTAATAATTAATATAAACATAAAATTAATTACAGGGATGATTTGAGAACAGCCAACATAGTAGCTGATGATCCAGACGGTGTCAGCTGTCTCGTAATAGACCGAGAAACGTTCAATCAATTAATATCCTCGCTGGATGAAATTAGAACGCGCTACAAAGATGAATTAGTTGAGCGCAGAAGGTAAACTTCTTTTCTCTTTTTTTTTATTATAATTACAAATAATTATAATCAATAGATACAATGTTTAACATTAAAGTATAGATTAATATAATAATATAATAAACAATGAAACTATTCTTTCACGCTTACAAAAATAGAAGGTTCGGAGAGTAATTCTTCTTAAAGTAAGTCACGATCTATGTTGTAATATCAAGATAAATAGATTCAATGAAATATCATCAAGTGAATCTTCACTTTATTATTTTCTTTTTTTTTTACACTGACATTATAAGCAAGAATTGTTTCGACCTAATTTTTATCGTTTGATTAAAATGATTTTTATTAATTTTATGGCCCGTTAAAATTTTTATTTATTGATGTTTTGTCTTGTGGAATTTTTTTAGTTTAAAGCTTATTAAAATTTATTATTATTATTATTATTATTATTATTATTATTATTATTATTATTATTATTATTATTATTATTATTATTATTATTATTATTAACAAAATATAAAGCAATAATAATAATAATAATAATAATAATAATAATAATAATAATAATTTTTTATTTTATTTTTTTTAATTAAAAATCAATATTTTTTGTTTAGAATAAACGAAGAATTCCGTGATTTACGTCTGGGAGATCTCCATTCACTAGCAACCTTAGGAGTTGGTGGATTCGGTCGAGTAGAATTAGTCCAAATAAAAGGTGACGGTAGCCGTTCGTTCGCCCTAAAGCAAATGAAGAAATCACAAATTGTAGAGACTCGTCAGCAGCAGCACATAATGTCCGAAAAACGAATCATGGGTGAAGCCGATTCGGACTTTATCGTAAAACTGTTCAAGACATTTAAAGATCGCAAGTATCTGTACATGCTGATGGAAGCCTGTCTTGGTGGAGAATTGTGGACCATCTTACGTGACAAAGGTCACTTTGATGACGGTACCACCAGGTTCTACACCGGATGTGTTGTTGAAGCTTTTGATTACTTGCACTCCCGAAATATCATCTATCGCGATTTAAAGCCGGAAAACTTATTGCTAGATAGTCATGGGTAATTTTCTTTTATTTTTTTTATTTATTACAATTTAAGATATTATGATATTTTTTTTTTATAATTAATTTTAACTTTTTTTATTTTCTTGTAATAATTTTTTTTAATGAAAATTTTTTAACCTCAGCTAACGGAATTTTTATTTTTTCTTTTGCAGTTATGTTAAATTAGTAGATTTTGGTTTCGCAAAACGTCTGGACCACGGAAAAAAAACTTGGACATTCTGCGGCACGCCGGAGTACGTTGCGCCAGAAGTTATTTTAAACAGAGGTCACGATATTAGTGCCGATTATTGGTCACTGGGTGTTCTAATGTTTGAATTGTTGACTGGTACACCTCCGTTTACTGGTGCAGACCCCATGAAAACTTACAATATTATTCTCAAGGGAATTGACGCTATAGGATTTCCAAGAACTATCACCAGAAATGCTACTAATTTAATTAAAAAACTCTGCCGCGATAATCCTGCGGAACGCTTGGGATATCAAAAAGGCGGAATTAGTGAAATTCAAAAACACAAGTAAGTTTTATTAATTCTTTTTTTTTTTTTTTTTTTTTTTTTTTTTTTTTTTTTTTCATTTGATTAGCATGTCAAAAAAATTTATAATAATTTTTTTGGCAGACTTGAAGTCAAAATTTTTATGTAACTTCAATTTATAAATTTCAAAATTTTTCACTTTTAAAAATTCAAAGATTTAATTTTTTTCAAACAATCACAAGTACATTATTTTTGATATTATTGAAATTATAACAATTTTAAAAATTCTAAAATTTTTTTCTGGTTTAAAAATTTAAAACTATTTTTTTTTATTTTTTTGCAATGCAAAAAAATTTAATGTAATATTTAAAATTAATCGTGGACCTAGAATAAAAGTTACTAGCAACCTTGCAGTCACTATGTGACTGCCGTGACTTGTGAACTATAAAAAAATAAAATTTTGCTTTTTTAAATAATTACTTCTGTTAAATTGTACAGTATTTTCTTAATAATTGACATTTTTAAAGATATAAGCTCTTTCTGATGTTACTCTTATCAAGAGCTTTCATTTGAGTATCCACATGCATTTTGATATATTTTTCATATATACATATATATATATATATATATATATATATATATATATATATATATATATATATATATATATATATATATATATATATATATATATATATATATATATATATATATATAAATATATGAAAAATTGATGTGGGTACTCAAATGAAAGGTCTCGATGAGTGTAACATCGGGATGAGCTTATATCTTTAAAAATGTCAATATTTCACAAGATACAAGGTAATTTCCTAATTATATATCCAGAAATAGAGTATTTTAGATTATTTTTTGTATTCCTAAATTTAAAATAATTAATAAAAAATAATTAACTAAAAAATTATTTACTTAGATGGTTCGATGGTTTTAACTGGGAAGGTCTGAGAGCAAGGACACTGGAGCCTCCAATAATGCCCCGGGTACAAAACGCCACTGACACCGCTAACTTCGACGAATACCCTCCAGACTCAGACCCTCCACCTCCAGATGACGTCTCTGGCTGGGACAATGATTTTTAATTGTTATCGTTTTATTTTAATTAATTAATAACTAATAATTATTATCAGAGCGGCGAAAAACCAACATCAAAAATATTTTTTTCTTACATTCAAGAAATTAAAAAAAATTTTTATCAATTACATTAAAAAAATTTTTAAACAGTTGGTCTCCAGTCGCTCTATTGTTATTTTTATTATAATTATTATTATTGTCAGTAATTGCAAGTCTTCCAAATCAAAATAATTATTCCAATTGTTTTAATTGTTTTTCCTGAATTTTTTTTATTAAAATTTAATGATAATAATAATTATAAATAATAATTTGTATAGTTACCAGTAAATTTTTAAAAATTGAAAAAATTTAATAGGAAACTTAAAAAAAAACTAGATAATTATAAAATAGATAGAAAAAAAAAATAAAATAAGGGCCTGTGATAATTAAAAATGAAATTAGGCCGCTAGGGATTTATTATTGTGCATATTAAATTTTTATTAATCGATTAATTAGATGAATTTATTTAATTAATTAATAAATGAATGTCTGAGGAGTGAATGGAATAAATTTTTTTTTTTTTTTTTCAATTAAAATTTTAATTGTTTTCAATTCTGTTTAACTAATTGTGCCAGTGTGTCACGTGCCATTGTAATTAAATCAAAATCGAGTGTCAATTTTATCAAACAATTTTTGTTTCTGGTGAATAAATTCTTGCCGATAATATTTCATGAAATACACTCGCTTAAAAAAAGAAGTTATAAATTTTAAAAGCAAATATTATTTAATTTAATTAAATTTATTATATATATTTTTTTTATTATATAAAGTATATGTATTTTTCATTGATTTATTGTAAAGAATATAGTAACTTTTTAAATATTGTAAATAAATATATAAAATTGTATTTAATGAGTGTAATGCTCTGATTCTTTAATAAAAATCAATAAAATATAAAATAAGCATTGATTTTTGACTTCTATATATATTCTAAGTCCAAAAAAAGTGAAATATCTTAAAAAATACAAATAGTTAGATTTTAAGTTTTCAATTGCTTATTTTTCTACTTAGAAAAACAATATTTAGAGAGTGCAATCTATAAAGATAACATTTCAAAAAATACTACATGTTTTTATGAGTGAAATATTTTAATCTCTTACTTGGATTATAATCTTAATCCTCAAATTTATGTTTATGGTACTCTGTGCCTCTCTGATGCCAGGGCAATATTTGAACAAATATAAATACTTTCACTTTAACAACCTTTTAAAATTTCTCTCAGATTTTTTCTTCTTCTACTTGCTTACAGAGCATACTACCGTGTGAAAAAGTATAGATCCTTTTTTTTATGAACGGGAGAAACTTATTTTTTTTTTTAATGCTATTGAAATGTGGCATATACAGATCGATGAGTTAAAGTTTCTTTTTTTTCTATACAAAATTGCAAATTTATAAAAAATTTTTTACAAGAATTATAAACTTTAGAAAAACGAAAAAAAATTTTTTTTTGGGTTTAAAAATAAGCATTAATTTCTTCCAATAAAAATTTGTTTCAAATTAGAATTTATAAAGGATGAAATTCATTTTTATAAAATTCTAAAAAAATTTGTAATGTCTGTCAACTTCAGTGTCATCCATTAATTTGCCAAAATTTCAAGAAAATTTTATTAAGAAAACGACTCTAGCGAGAGTACTACTTTAATTTTTTTTTAAAAACCAAAAAAATTAAGTTAGCCGACATTTAAAAATTAAAAAATTTTTTTTTAGTGAAAAATTAACTACAAAAAAAAAAAATTGTCATTTGTTAAAAATTTTAAAAACTGTAAGTTCAATTTTTAAAAAATATTTTTTTTTGTTCTAATTTAATTGTTAAAAAAAAATCAAAAAATTAAAAACGTCGGTTAACTTCAGTATCATAAAAATTGTCAGCTGATTTCATTCATCATATCATATATTAAATTAAATTTTCATGAAACTGAAGTTAGCATGACATTAAATTTAGCTGTCACTTCACAATTGTTTTAATATTTTTTAACAAATAAATTATAGCAAAAAAAAAATATTAAAAAAATGGGCTTGTAAAAATTTTAATAAATAAAAAATGTAATTTTTTAAAAATCATTTTTTTGTTAAAGAAAATTAAAAAATTATCAAGTGACAGCTAACTTTAATGTCATGAAGTTAGCAGACGTCTAAAAATTTTTGATTTTTTTTTGTTAATTAAATTACAACTAAAAAGATATTTATAAAAAATTGTACTTACAGTTTTTCAAGTTTTTTACATGTGACATTTTTTTTTTAATTGTTTAATCAAAATTTTTTTAACAAAAAATTTCTAAAAATTTTGAAATGTCAGCTAACTTCATTTTCATAATTTTCATGAAACTGAAATTAGCAGACATCTAAAAATTTTTGATTTTTTTAATTATTTAAATTACAACTGAAAAGATATTTATAAAAAAGTGTACTTACAGTTTTTCAAGTTTTTTACACGTGACATTTTTTTTTAATTGTTTAATCAAAATTTTTTCAATAAAAGCTTTCTAAAAATTTTGAAAAATTTTTTTAAAAATCGGCTAACTTAATTTTCATTAAATTTCAAACTTAAGAAAAAATAGAAAATTGAAAACTATTACCGCACCGGAACTGCAAGGTCAAGACAATAACTCTTTTAAAAATTTTCTTTGTTTCTGCAGCAGTTACCAAACTGTCAGCCCCTCTCCTAGCACCGCGCGATTCTTAGTACTGACACCCGAAGCGCAGCATCGCAGTATCAGCCACCGGCGACAAAAACCAGCGTTCGCACGCCTGCTTGTTGTTAGGTTATTTTCTCTCTCCTCTGTTCCAGTGGCGGCATTCCACTTGTTGCCGCCGTGCATTTTGTCACTAAAAAGCCGGTAATTAATAAACAAAAATAAATAAATAAATAAATAATAATTGATAAAATATAAAATATTTATTATTTATTTCAGTATTTTTTGTACGTGATCCAGTGACAACAGTGCTAGTGCTTAAATATCCAGTCTCAGGATCCATGTAAGTTTTTTGCCTCGTGGTCTACGTGCCGATTTTCTTTTTTTTCTTCTAAGTGTGGACATTTATGTAAAGTGATCAGAAAAATATTTCATGTATTCTAGAAGCTTCACTTTAGTCTGTATTTATTAATTTTTAAATAATTATTATTTTTATTTTAATAGTGCTGTGTAATATAAGTATAAGAAAAAGAAATTTAAGACTGCGTCATTGTTGAGTTTTTAGAGATTAAGTTTCTCTAGTGGGAGAGGAAGAAAAAAATTCTTTGTTTTTTAATTTAGCATGATTTATCGCAATCTACCATTTTGTTCTTTTTAACTGGCGTTCAATTTTTAACACTAAAGTAAGCCGATGTTTTTAATTTTTTTAATTATTAAATTTGAAAAAAAAATTTTTTTTAGTGCACTTTAAGTTTTTTACAATAGAAATTTTTTTTGTAATAATTTATTGTTTAGAGAAATTCATCAAAATTTTTAAAGGTCGGCTAATTTAATTTTCATGTTCAATTTTATTTGAATTATTAAATTAGAACGAAAAAATATTTTTTTTTAATTTCACGAATTATTTTTCAAGTTTTTTACAATTGAAAATTTTTTTTTATCATTTTTTTTAGTAAAAAAAAATTATCAAAATTTTTGAATATCAGCTAATAAAATAATAAAATAAAAAATATGAAATAAAATAAAATTGCACGTATATTAAAAAGAAAAAAAGTATACAAACTTTAAACTGTTAGCTAATTTAATTTTTATGTAGATTTTTCAGAAATTAGTATACATTGTTTTTTTTTTTTTTTTTTTATTTTTAATTTAAAGTTTGAATGTTATAGTTTTTTAATTTTCTCAGATCTAAGGCAAAGTACCCAGTAGTTGAACAGGTTTCTAAGTAAAAGGTATTCAGCTTTACTTTTTATTAAATAAAAATATATTCTTAATTTCAAAGAGGTAATCCTCGTGAAAATATATTAATACGGTATGATATGGGAGGATATGTAGTGTAATTTTATTCTTTCCGGGTCGTGTTAAAAATTTAATAATTTTTTTTGGAAAAAATTTAATTCTTTTTTTTTGTAAAAAATTTCTAATTACAATTTTTAGAAAAAAAAATGGCTGATCCAGGACGTGGAAGAGGCGGAGCAGGCCGAGGAGCAGCCTTGCTGGCCTTGTTAAAAAAAGCACCCGAACCCGAAGTAGGTGAATCATCATCAACTCCTCCAGCGGCTGAACCTGAGCCTCAACCTGAGCCTCGAGCCGCAGAACCATCAAAAGGCCGAGGCCGTGCTTCTCTGATGGACATCGCGCGTCAAATGTCAACCCCTGGAGAAGCTCCATCGACTTCTCTTTCGACACCTCTCTCAGTGTCAACATCAGCGCCTCTGGCAGGTCGTGGTGCTGGTCGCGCTACTTTGCTGAGTCTGGCTCAAAAGTTGAGCCCACCTGGAGAACCCAGCAAACCTCCGCCAGCTGCTGCTCGTTCTGGACCTAGGTCAGTTGGACCTGGTGGAGATGCACAAATCGAAGCCTCTGTTGCTGGTCTTAGTTTGGATTCCAGCAGCTCTCGTGGACCTATTATCCGCCAAGGATCCGATGGAACGCCGTAAGATTTTTATTTTAAATTAAATTAAAATAAAAATTTACTTGTAGTTTCTATTTTTTTTTTTTACTTTTTATAGTATTGACATCATGTCTAATTACATCAACATTAAAATTGACCCCAGCAAGGGTATTCATCGATATGAGTGTAAATTTCAGCCAGAAACCGATTCTCCTCGTCTGCGTAATGCTATGTTGAACCAACATTTGAGCTTTTTGGGAAATACTAAAGTTTTTGATGGCGTTATTTTGTTTTTACCTCACAAGCTTCAACAAGAAGTAAGTTTATATTATCTATCTTGGCTTTTCTTTAAAAAAAAAAAAAAAAAAAAAAAAAAACATTCATTTATGATCAACCAAACCCATCAGCTGTGGCCATTAACAGGATTAATAATTTTTACAAAGTAATTATTCTTAAAATTATTTTCGTCGTGACAAAGTAACAAAAAAAAAAAAATTAAATAACTTTAAAATTAAATAAAATTAAAACTACTCGAGTAAGTAAACATCAAAAAATAAAAGTAACAAAAGAAAATGTAACAAATTTTTGAAAAGAAAAATTTAAGCAGTTGTAGACATAATTTTACGCCATTTCGCAATTAAATTAGCTAGCGATGCAGTTATATACCCAGTAGGGCAGCCTAGGAGGTCAAGGGATTATTAAAGTAAAAAACCCAGTTGTTGACACTTGGAATTTTATTTTAATTAAAAAGAATAATATAATTTTTTAATTATAAATTTTAAGATAGTTAATTTTAATTTTTTAATTAGAATAAAAGTGCAAGTGTCGAACAATTTAGATCAGTATCAATAACTGGATCTTTTACCTTATGTTTACACAGAAAAAAATAAACTGTCATAAATATTAGTCGATTTATAATAAGTAATGATCAACTGCTGAAAATTACCATTTCAAACAGTAAAATTGTGATTTTAATAATCACTATGTAATATTTATCATTTAAATGCTACAATTTATTTTTTACATGAAAGAAAATACTATTTCTAGCAGTAATTAAAATACAAACACGAATCTATTGGTAATTAAAAAAAAAAAATTTTTTTTTTCAGAGAACAGTACTGGAATCAGTTCGCAGAGACGGTACAAAAGTAACCGTGACAATAATCTACCAACGCCAGCAACGTGCAGATTGTGTAGAGAGCATCCAATTCTTCAACATCCTTCTGAACAGAATCCTGCGAATGTTGAACATGATCTGCATAAACCGTAACTACTTCAACCCCCGAGCAGCTCACAAAATCGAGCAGCATCGAATGGAGCTTTGGCCAGGATACGTGACCGCGATCGAAGAAATGGAAGGGGGATTAAAACTGAACATCGACGCATCGCACCGAGTAATGAGAACCGACACAGTCCGCGACTTCATCCAGGACATCTACAAAACGACTCAAGACCGTGGGAATTTCAAAGAAACCATCTTCAAGGAGATCTGCGGGATGACAATCCTCACGCGCTACAACAACGCAACTTACCGCATCGACGACATCCTCTGGGACAAGAACCCCACTCTGCAGTTCGACTACAAGGGAACGCCCACGACCATCGCGGACTACTTCAAGTCCCACTGGAATATTGAGATCAAGGATCTCCAGCAGCCGCTGATTCTCCATCGTGCTAAGAAGAAGGTCTCCCAGGGTGGAACTCGTGAAGAAGAGGTTCTCTTGGTTCCAGAAATTTGCTACCTCACTGGGCTGACTGACAAAGTCAGGAGCAACTTCAGGATCATGAAGGACCTGGCCCAGGTCACTCAGGTTCAGCCGACTGAACGTCGCGAAGTTATTCGCAAGTTCATCCAGACTGTCAATGACGAGCCTGCTGCCAAGCAGCTGCTTCTCGACTGGGGACTCTGTTTGTCCGATGATATCGTGAGGCTCAAGGGACGTGTCTTGCCTCCTGAGAAAATCTACTTTGGAAACTCCAAGGAGTTCACTGTCAGCGAGAAAGCCGACTGGAGCTCTATGGCCACTCGCAATCAGGTTCTCTCTCCAGCGAGTCTTCAGAAATTCTGCATTGTTTATGTCCAGAGGGATGAAAGGGTCATCAATGAATTTGCGAAGATTCTTAAAAATGTATGCGGAACCATGGCTATCAAATGCGGAGAGCCAATTAAGATTCCGCTTAGGAATGATTCTGCTCAGAGCTACATCACTGAGATTAGGAAAATGATTAATCCTTCTTTGGATATGGTTATTGCTGTCACTCCGACTAACAGGTAAGAATAATTAGTTTTTTTTTTTAGAAAAAAAAAAATTTTATTTTTTTAAATAACATTTTATTTAAATTATTTTAATTATTAGCTGAAAAAATAAAAAGATGCTTTAATTATAAATTAAAAATAATTTTAATAGAAAAAAAAGATTTTTTTTAAATAATAATTTGATTTTAGAATTTTTGAATAATTTTGTGAAGAAATCATATAAAAATTTTTTTTTTTAAAAAAAACTAAATTTTTAATCAAGTTAAATTTATTTAAATTATTAAACTTCTCATTTGAATTATTTTAATTTTCACTTTAATCAACAATATTTTTTAATAATTAAAAAAAATCAATGATCAATTCTTCAAATTTTAATTTAAATTAATATTTTTGAATTTTGATTAATTTGAATATTTTTAACAAAGCTAATATTTTAAATCAATCTTTAAAAATCTTCAATTTAATACTTTAGGATTAAAATCTCTATTTAAATTACCAATTAAAAATATTATAATTATCCTTTTAAAAATTAAATATTAATAACGAAAAATTTTTTAGAAACGATCGTTACGCTGCAATCAAGAAGCTCTGTTGCGTAGAATCTCCAGTAAAATCCCAGGTGATAGTAACCAAGACCATCTCGCAGGACAACAAAATAAAGAGTGTCACCGAGAAGATTGCTTTGCAAATGAATTGCAAATTAGGAGGCGCCTTATGGGCACTGAAGATCCCAATGAACGACATCATGGTGGTGGGAATCGATGTCTACCACCCAGCATCTGGAGCTGCTTCCAAAGCAAGTGTCGCCGGTTTCGTGGCGAGTTTGAACCAGAACTTGACTCAGTGGTACAGCAAGGCGTACTTCCAGCGCCCGGGTCAAGAATACGTCGATGTCTTACGCGCATGCTTTGTTTCCGCGCTCACTGCCTATCGAAAAGCCAGAGGAGAGTACCCGAACAGAATTGTCGTTTATCGAGATGGAGTCGGTGATGGCCAGCTCAGCACTGTCGCTGGATACGAGGTTGAGCAGTTGAGCAAGACTTTTGCTATGGTTGACGCTTCTTACTCGCCGAAATTGACGGTGGTTATCGTTCAAAAAAGAATCAACACTCGTGTTATGGCTTTGGTAATTTTTTTTTTTATTTTATATTTGTCTTAAAGTAAGGTAAAAGACTCAGTTATTGACACTTGCAATTTTATTTTAATTAATTATTTAAAAAAACTAATTATTAAAAAATTAATTATTAAAAAAATTAATTATTAAAAAATTAACTATTAAAAAATTAATTATTCAAAAAAAAAAAAGCCAACTCTAAAAAATAAGTCGTGAGTTATTAATTTTAAAATAATTAGTTGTTAAAGAAAATTTTATTTTTTTAATTGCACTGAAACAAAATTTTTTTCCAGCAATTTTTCTCTCCATTTAAGAAACTGGTATTCCTGTGTAAAGAATTCAAAAGTTTTTTTCTTACACTAAAAAGTATAGTAGTTTTTAAAAAACTCAGTTTCTTCCTCAGCAAAATAAAAAAATTTTATTTATTTATTTTATTTAAATACCAAGGCAATTAACTAACTTTACCTTCTATTAAATACTTGAATTAATTATCCTAATAAAATTTCAGAGAGGCCAAAGACTGGACAACCCACCTCCGGGTACTATCGTAGATTCAGAAGTGACCCGCCGCAACTGGTACGATTTCTTCTTGGTCCCTCAGACAGCCCGTCAAGGCACAGTGACCCCGACTCACTACGTTGTCCTCCGCGACGACGCAGAGTTCAAGACTGACTACATTCAGCGACTGACCTACAAGATGTGTCACTTGTACTATAATTGGCCAGGAACTATCAGAGTTCCTGCTCCTTGCCAGTACGCCCACAAACTGGCTAATCTTGTAGGTCAGAGTATCGGCTCTGAGCCTAGTGAGTGCTTGGCCGAATCGCTTTATTACCTGTAATTGCTCCAAAAATTCCAAAAATGGTACCAAAAAAAATTATTTAGTGCTATTTACTTGTAAGTAAATTATTTTTGGTTTAATTTAATAAGTTACAATTACAATTATTGCGTTCGGAAACATTAAAGCTCATTAAAAAAATTATTAATATAAATAAAATTTTCCGAATGTAATTAATTGTAAGATTTAAAGCTCACTTTTAAAAAATTAGAGCTTTATTTTTTCTTTTTTTAATTTTTTTATACTTAGAGATTGAACGTTAGTTTTTTTTTTTTTAAGTATTTAAATTATTTTTTATTTTAATACTACTAATTAACAATTAGTTACCAAGAAAAAAGTAGAAAAATTTTTATACTTTGAATACAAAGAACTTAACTTTTATTGTTGCGAGTGAAAACAAATCTAGTGTAATAAGTTGTTAAAAAAATTATTCGCAAAGTTAATAATGTTTCTTTTTATACAAATTATATAATTTATTGAAAGCCGTTGATTAAACGGCAGAGTATTTATTCGGTACCTATCAACTAGGTACTGATCAAGTATTACAAATATTACACAAGTTACTAAGTTAATTTGTTATATTTATTTGATAATTATAGTGCCATTGTGTAAATCAATAAATACTAAGTTCTTTTCAAAGAATATTTCTAATTATTTAAAATCAAGTTTAATTTGAAATAGAGGATTAAAAAAAATTTAATTACTGAAGATCATAGAAAAAAGTCTTTAATTTTTTTGAAAAGCTCTTTTATATTATTAATTAATAGTGTTGTAATAAATATATTTCATAAGAAATATTTAAAGAATTTTAATCACTGAAATTAAATAAATTTTATCTGATAAAACTTCTAACTGCGATTTAAATTTATGAAATTTATTTAAATATTCAAAATTTATGAATCCTCAGTAAAGGCTTAAGTTGATTAAAAAAAAATTAGGAGAATAAAAAATAATATTTTTTTTATTAATTAATAAAAAAAAAGTAGCACTTTATCGTTTTGTTGACGAGATTTAATTATTAACACATTTTTTTTTTTTTTTTTTTTTTTCTCGATTTATGATATTTCTATGGTGAATAATGATTTGATAATGGTAAATACTTTTTTTTTTAAGTTTATTAATTATTAGTAACAGTCGTACATTTTTTTGAAAGTCGAAATAAACTAAATTAAAAAAAACTTAATCTAATTTTGATTTTTTGATGTAACTGACTTCTTTGGGCGCGATTTAGACCTACTTTAAACGGTCAGATTTCGTTCAAACTGTAGATTCATCGAGGATCGATGACAATACACTATTTTGACAAAATTATTCAATTTTTTATTTTGCAAAATAAGATTTTTGTTAATTTATATATTTTTCATCAGTAGTCAATAAGGCAAGGGTTGGTGGTAATTTTCAATTTTAATCATTATCTTTCGCCGATTTCCAGTATTAGGAAATTTTTGAATACGAAGGAAAATTTTCAATTCAACAAAACAAATAAATAGTTTAAAAAAAACTAAAAACACGCATTTTATAGAAAACCGAACTAAAAAATAGAAAATAAATTTTGATAAATTTAAATTAAGGATAGTGTTAAAAATTTTGATAAATATAAATTAATTACCGTGTAAATAAGAATAAAATAAATTTTATTTAAAAAAAATCATGGGGTGCCTTTTAAGATATTATCCAAATGATAATCCTACTCATATCTGTCAATAAAATATTTATAACTATTGACACCATGCACCCCACGCTTTTATTTAAAATAAAATACATTTTTTTTTTTATTTAAACTATTATTAATTTATATTTATCAAAATTTTTAACACGATTCTTAATTAAAATTTATTTTTTATTTTTTAGTTCGATTTTCTGTAAAAAGCGTGTTTTTTAGTTTTTTTAAACTATTATTTTTTTATCTGTGTATGAATTTCACTCTGGTGTAAACAATTTTCTAACAGGATTTTTAACTGGCGTAATTTTATCAACAGCCTGTTCAATTCCAGTAAGAACCATGTTCATTTTATGATGATTTACGATCTTAGTTTTTCCCATTATCAAGTAAGTCATTTTATTTTCATGCATCGAAAAAAATTCAGTCTCCGACAGAATAACTCTGGACTTCGCAACGTCCAGTGAAGCAACGACAAAAAAATTACTAAGACTTCCTAGAACTTGAGTTTTTTCCTCGCATGAGCTAGTATTTCGTGTTTTCTCATAGAAGAACTGCATGCCTTGAAACCCATTGTTAATATCGATCTTGAACCCGTCTGATTTCCCAGAATAATCTCTCAGCTTATCTTTCTTCGCTTTGATCGTCGCAAAGCACTTTCCGTGAATAGTAATTTCCGACTTAGAGATCAAGCTTTCGCCTAGTTCGAGGTTTTTAACCCACAGAACGTTGAACCGGTTCGCGATCTCCCACCAAGATCCGTAGGTAACTTTTGTAGTTCGGGGATCCGTCACCAGTTGCTTGACGCCATTTTGATCAAAGACGATCTCAAATGGCCGACCCAGTTCGTTGTTCTCTCCCATGTCTTGAACGTACTTAGGGTTCTCCGGTTTCATGGTGCCGTCGGGAACCTCCGTGTAGGTTCTTAATTGACAATTTTTCACTGCACAAATTACGCTCGTCATCGAGGAGTTTTGGCACCTTAAAACTGTCACTACGTTCCCGTGCCCGATGGTTCTATTCTCGTACGTTCTTTCCCAGCTCTTGGTGAACTTGAACTGGTACTCGGGCATGTAGTAGGTGCTTGGGTCGTTAACTGCATACTGGGCCGCTGAAAAAAAAATAGGTTGTATAAATCGCGGGGTTTTTGTTTTTAAGGAGGTCCTTTCGCCATAAATTTTAGATATAAAAAATATTACATTGTGCATAAAATTAATTTTTATTAATTAATCTACTAGTGAAGTTGAATTTATTTTTCACCGTGGAAATTTTTGAAAAAAAAATTTCTAAAAATGTTAGTATTTTTTCCGAGTCTTACGAGAAAGTCAGACCTTAACAACTTTCTCGAATTATGGTATTAAGGTAGTAGTACCCTCGCCAGAGGCGTTTTCTTAGGAATTTTTTTAAATTTTGGCAGATTAATATTCATATAATTCTGCATCGATTGACGCAAATTGAAATTTTTTGACCATCTAGTTTCAGAGATATTTAATTTCAAAGTTCGAATTTTTAGAGGAGGTTATGCACTGTGATATACGGGATACCGAAAATTTTACTCGTATATTTTATTATAACTAAGAAACTTTTTTTAAGATTTTCATAAAAAACTAAACTACTATTAAAAAACAGCTATTATTTGTTTTTTTTCAAACTTTCATTGATTTTTACCATCTAGATTTTTAAATATTATTAAAAAATAACTGTATTATTCAAAAAATAACCATGAGTAGAAGTGAATAAGGAATAGCAAGTGAGAAAGACAAAAAATATCCTAAACTATACCCAAATTTACTCGCACTATATGTCACGAGGGTACTACCTTATCTACCGATTAGATGGAGTAAATAAAAACTCAAAATAAGGTTTTCGAAATATTCAGGTTTCATTTTTTGCAATAAAATATATATGTTGCCGTGGAATTTATCGAGAAATTAAAATTATAAAATCACAGAAAATTTTTAAGTAATCTACATTTAAATGGCGTCAGAACATTTGGCAACGTTGCGTAGCGCGCGAGCTTCAAACCATTCAATAAATTCAAACTAAACTTTAACGCACTTATGTTTTTCATTCTTACTTATTAGTTAATTTTATTGTTAACAAATTTTCATATTTCATAATTGAAAATTAAAGCAATAATTGAAAAATACTAGCATTCTTGCCATGAGACATTAAAATGTTATGGTTTTATGACTAAATATTTTTAATTTATTTATTTATTTACACTGACTGCAAAAACTTAAACGTGGTTAAAGTTCTATTGTGCAAATGAAAATGTAATTATCCGAAATATAGCGTTGCCAAATCACGGACAGGTTACTAGCAGTTAATTTACAAGAGTCGAATTAATTTTTTTTTTTAATCTTAAAAATTTCAACGATTAATGCCTCATATATTTTTTTTTTAATTTTAGGAATTTTTATGGGTTTTTTATTTTAATTTATCGAATTATTGACTACTACAGCTGTGACTCAACTGGAGCGAAAGAACCTCCTTAATATAACGGTGGTTACTTACTCAGAAGAAATGGTATCAAGTACTCCATGGTGATGCGCTCGAAGTTTTATCGCGAATGAAGTTCTTTTACACCGGTTCAATATTACTCTGGTAGTACAGGAATAATAAGTGCTTCAACAAAGCGCTTATTTATTCAATAAAGCTTGATTATCTTCAATTTCACCAATCTACTCACGGGTAGTGATAAAATCTTTTATTGCTCCGACCTTTTTCCACAATATAATTGATTAAAATAAAATAAGGTGAGGAAAAAAAATACACCATGTGGAATTTCTCTGAGTAAAAATTGAATCTTATTTTACAAATTATTTTATTTTAGTATTTTACTTTATGCTTAAAGAAACTTTATATTTAGTTGAAAAATATTTTTGAAAGGGAAAAGTAAGTCCTACCTGTTTTATGACTCCGGACACTTGGGTCACACAAAGGACTCTTTTACTTTTCAGAGTTGTACATATATTTTAGTAAAACATCTGTAATTTTATGATTCTTAAGGAGAGGCTTAGATTTCATTGTAAATGTTTCCTATTAGTTTTTAAGTTAGTACAAACCGACTCATTCAAGCGTAAGGACGCTTCTTCCTTTTTTAAAGTTTTTTTTAATTTTGAAAGATTTTTTTTAAATTACTGTTTGAAAAGATATTTTTTTCCACATAAAAAATAAATTGTACACGGAAAAAATATTATGCAATATTTATTAATTACTTTCACAACTATTCAATGCTCATAACTTTATAATTTAATAATCTACGAAGTATTAAAAATTCCATTCAATAAAAAGAAAATAAACTTTTTAATTTATGATACATTAGATAAAAAAAAACAATATTTAGATCATTAAGATGACATCACTGTTTGTTAACTAAATTTTTTTATTTTCCAGCAGATAAAAATGACAATAAACTTAATTAGTATCTTAAAAGTATAAGCAAAAGAATAAAAACAATATGAATTACTAGACTATTTACTAAGAGTGAGAAAAAAAACAGATTATGTTTATTTAACGATACATTTCGAAAAATTTCTATTTGCTTTTATTTTAATTATCAATTACTGTAATTGATGTTCACTTCTTATCAGTAGTCACCAGTAAATATAAAAGTTGTTACCAGATTGTTTGGCTAGCCGAATTTACAAGTTTATAAATTCAATTGAGGAGCTTGACTTAGTAGTAGATTGCAAAAGTATACTAAAGCAGAAGGTGAGTCTTGAATGATAAATATTTATTAAATTAATCTGACAAAAAATCTATAATACTAATTATTATTATTTTAGTTTAAAATTCAAAATGAAGATATACAAAATACTGCTGTGCATTTTTTTGGGACTTTTTCAAATAACACTGGTTCAGAGTGCTCAAGTTTGCACGAAAATAAATAGAAACGTAAGTAATTAAAATCATTAAAATTATAAATATTTCTTATATATTGTTTACAATTTATAATACACAAATGTTTATTCACCTAATCAATTTTATTAAAATTTTTTAGTGTCAAAGCAATGATGATTGCTGCCCTCACTATGCTTGTCATAATTACGCCATGAGTGTGATGACTAAAATGTGTCGTAACTGATTTTTTTTTTTTTAATTTAGGAAATATATACTTATTATGTGCATTCTATGTAATATTTATCCTAATAAATATTTGTATTATTTTTAAAATAAAATTGACAACAAAATTTGAATTTTTTTCAATACTTCCCGAGTAAAAATGAAATTATTATTTTTTACGAATACCGTTATTTGGTAGACTATCACGCCGTACGCTAAAAATTTACTCTCCCTAACATCGCCGCACCAATTCTAAATCATACCTACAATTTCACAAAAATGCCATCATAATTAATTTATTACGCAATAATTAATTAAGAAAAAACCTGACTAGAAATATTAATATAAGACCTATTGTTCAATCTCCTTTCATTCAAGTGCCTAATATTCAAACAAAAAAATTTTTTTATTAATTTAATTACCCTAAAAGAATTTTTTAAAATCAAGCTGCGATGGAATTTGAACATGGGTCGTCAGTATGAAAGTTTCGAACATTATCAACTGCGCTGCAAGCCGTAAGATTACAAACAAGTTTAGTTTAGCTATTTGAATGATCAACAAATATTTTATTTCAATATATATATATATATATATATATCACCAAACGGTGGTGGTGCAGCGGTGTTAGTCGAGAGACATTTTCTCTTTACATAAGTTCGATGGGGATCCATCGACCTAGAATAATACTAGTGAAGCTGAAAGCTTGTGGTATATGTTCGAGTTATAAAGATGTTCATTGAATGAAAGAAATGAAATAAACTAAATGAGAGCAAAGACAAACCTCGAAAAAAATATATGGGGTTGGTTACCAAGCCAGGAATCGAACCTGGATCTCCCTGATAGCATGTCAGGAGCTCTACCAGTTGAGCTACCAAGCCCCTTCCACCCTTCTATCCGCGAGAATTTTATTATTCTGTAATCTAACAGCATGTTTTTTTTTTTCTTTCTGTACGAAACATTTGAATTAGATGCTCTCCTACAAAGCAAACGATGGCAAAAAAAAGACCAACAGCCAGTAAATGAAATACAAACATAATATTCTCTATTACAATAGGTAAATGGCCCTGTATAGGAGTGATCATCTTTTCTCTATTGTCGCGATTCTCTAGGAATGAACCGAACTCGTCTATCCTGACCCAGTAGTTTGCTATCCCTGAATCATGGTACATAATGATGAGATTATTAACGCGGTGTCTTAGAGGCCAGTTGTATCGCATTGTATGCATGATATAAAAGAACATCAGGTGGTCATTAGGAGTGTGTAAGTTGTAAGTATTTTTGAAATGAAGTGTAAGTTGAAAATCAATACAAGCGGCAAATCGATCTTTAAGCATTTTGAAACACGGATTCAGTATGAATTGTGTTTTGTTCACCAACACCGGGTCAGTGATGTAAAATTGGCTTTCCGAACGTGCGTAAATTTTTGTGAAATAAGGATCCTTCAAGTCTGTAAGAGTCTGGACATTTTTTCTGTACACAGGTTTAGTCAAAAAAGCCGCGAGGTGACCGGAAAAAGTTGCATGAATTATTAGGAAGTACGTAAATATAACAAAAAAAAATATTCGCATCTTAATGGTGTCCTTCCGCGTGTATGTCGCATTGTTTATTAGTAATTTCAAGCACTCGAAGCCTGAAAATGATAATCTTGAGTTTTTTTCACCGTTTGATAGATAGATGACGATGAATACAATCGAAATGATGATAAGGGTGGCGATAATGGTTAGCCATCCGTAAAATTTGAACATTTTCTCCAATGGCGATATCAGTTCTCGTTTGTGGGTCAATATTTCATCATAGACGAACCTCGATGGGTACGACATAAAAAATTCATTATATAATTCATTAGGCCTGACTTTAACAGCCGCAAGAGTTAAATCTGTACTGTGATTTAACATCAGTAATTTTATGTCCCTGAAAGTACAGAACCAACAAAGAGAGGTTAAATTAATTGATACGTTCAAATACCTGGCTACGAAAATCGTCATATTTATTTCATATATATTCAGCACTTGAAGGTATCGATTCGGGTTCGTGTGTTTAGTAAATAATTCCTTTGGTTTT
The DNA here is from genome assembly GCF_013202065.1 of Cotesia typhae. Lineage (NCBI taxonomy): Eukaryota > Metazoa > Arthropoda > Insecta > Hymenoptera > Braconidae > Cotesia > Cotesia typhae. Next base: position 916,634 of record NW_027423744.1, read on the forward strand.
TGACGAGAAAGAATTACTTTTACAGTTCCTTTTATTATGTAATCTTCCAGGATTTTCGTGCGATCAAATAACAGATTTTCACAGAACTTGGAATCTATTGAAGAAAGATTTTTTCAGAGATAATATACTTTGTTGTAACAATTTTTGTCAAGTCTTGAGCAAGTCTGTACTAACGAGTCTTGGATCAAGATGAAAAATTCTTGAATCAAGTGTAATTTGTTTTAAGGAGATCCAAGTACCCGCTCAACGGAAAGAAAATTGAAGGAATTTTTACTATTTCACTATCGTAATTTTTATTAAATTAAATAGTAACGGTGGACTATACTTCTAGTAATTTTAGTAATTTTTACGATTTACTATTTTAAATTTTATACAGCAAACAAGGCTAGCAAGAAACTTAAAAAGTCGAATAATGTAGAGCAAATTATACAACATGTGTTTGTAAGCTTTACAATTCAACTATTGTAAAAACTGACAACCGGTTTTTTTAAAAGAAATTTTAGGAAGGAAGAGAGATAGGAGGTCCTCCTACCTGGGAATCGAACCTAGAACTCTTTGTTGGCAGCCAGAGACTCTCCCTCTACGCTTTCCGAGGTAAACTAATACTCATGTCCTTTAACATTTACATAAACTCGGGATCTTCTTAAAAATTTCTTAGTTTAAGAATTTTTTACTCAAACCAAGAATATAAAATTCTTCAAAATTATTTACTTGACTCAAATAAATTTCTTTCTGTATACGAGAACATTGAAAAATTTTCAAACTTACCATAATGAAATTTACTTTCTTCATCATATTGGGTTTTAAAGATGTTCCAAAATTGACGGTTCTCATAAATATCTACGTAATAACTTTCGACCTTGTTCCAAAAAGACGGAGCAACATTCGCAAAAGAGTTGATAGTTACTATGTCAATTCTTCCTTCCGTTGCAGTACAATAATAAACTTTTGAATTTTCGAAGTATCCTTGATACCATTGAAATATTTTGTTCATGGAATCATTGCTATATCCACCTTTGTCAAAAACAAACACTGTTTCTATCGCAATCGTCGGAGTCGCTTCGTATAAGTTTATTTTGAGCGTACTAAAAGTTGATTCGTCGAGAATTAAAACCAAAAATTTTATCCTTCGGGTATGTGATTGTAATAGCACTTTACTATCGTTTAATAATAAAACGTCAGCTTCATCGTTTGCGAGAAAAATTTTGTCATTGCCCCAAAATCCTATGGTTCCAAATTTTGATCGACAATTATTGAAAAAAAATCTCTAAATTTAAAGAAATTAGTTAATAAAAAATCCCTTTAATGTTTACTTTTTCACAAGCTTACCATCATGTTGTTGAACAAATCTAAACCGTCTTCAGATGGAACTTGAATTTGCCCAATCACAAAATTTTGAATCAATATTAAATAAATTAATTTTTTCATTTTCAAAGTTAGATTTACTACGAGCAGGTTTGAGCTTCAACTGCTTTGTTACTGTGCACAATATTGATATTCTTGCTTATATCTGTGATTTTTTAGTCACCCTAGTTTATTTTAGTGACGTATTGTAAATAAAATAACGATGACATTTAAGTATTTACTCGGTAGTGTAAAAATTCAAGTAGGAGTAATAGTATGAGACATTCAATTGATTGATTTTTAGTAATATTTAATGAATATATTCATATTATGATATGAACTTAAATATCAAATTTGATAAAATAATTTTTTGTAGGTGTGTATTTGTAAAGGGTATGTAGTGGTGTGAAAGGGATGGTTATTAAAACTTTTTACATGGATTTGTAGAAGAGAAACTATATTTAATCAAATTTGATCCGTACAAGAAGAAGAAAAAAAAATTAGGAAAATGAATACATGTTTCAACTTAAACAAAGGTTTTGATTAAAAAACTGTACAATCACTCTAATAGTCTGTAGAATTTACAAATATTTAAAAAAAAAACGTACTAAGCATCGTAACAGCAAAAATATTGATTTTTGTAGATGTCACTATCGACAAATATGTACGCAGTTTTATTTTGTTCCACGTACAAGTTTCAAATCCAATAATTCTACAATAAAACAAACAAAAGATAAGAAAAGACCGCTGGCCAGCAAAACAAATGCAAACTTCACATCATCTAATTCAATCGGTCGATGATAGTTTTCATCTATCTCTTGCATTTGTTGCGAATTATTTGGCTTTTTTCCATAAAATTCCAGCCAAGCTTTGTCCCAAAGATCTAAAATTCCAGACTGTGCCAAACGCATAACTATATTATCAACGCGGTGTCTTAGCACCCAATTGTGAGGCATTGTCAATGTTGCGTAGTCAAATTTAATAAAATTTTTAGGAGTGTGTAAATTGTAACGAGGTATCAAATCTATTAGATAATTCTTTTAACCAATGCAAGCGACTGATGGATCTTGTATATATTCTTCACAGTCACCTTCGTCAAATACAGTTTTGTGGAATATCGGGGTGTCTTTGATGTAGGCTCTATTTTTTTCGGATGCGTAAATTTTAGTGTAACGAGGATCCTCTAGATCTTCTAGAATCTCGACATTTTTTCTGTACACAGGTTTGGTTAAAAAAGCCACAAGGTTACCAGAAAATGTTGCTTGAGTGATCAGAAAGTACAAGAATATTACAGAAAAAAATATTCTCATCTTAGCTGTGTTCATCCGCGTGTAAATTGAATTGTTTATCAATATTCTTAAACACTCAAAGAACGCGAAGAAGTCTCGAATTTTTTTCACTGTTTGATAGATAAATTACGATGAATACAATCAAAAGAATGATAAGGGTAGCGATAATGATCAGCCATCCGTAGAACTCAAACATTTTTTCAAGCGGCGTTGCCAGTCCGTGATTGTGCGTCATTATTTGTTCATAGAAGAAATAAAATGGGTAGGACAGATGAAAATAATTGATAATGTCGAAGTTTTCATCATTGTCTGTCCAAGTAGTTGGTGAAAGATCTATTTCAATGTCACCTTGCAATATATTCCAGGTGCTTAGGCTGATATGCGTTGGCATTCCGAAAACAATATTGACTAATTGGCCCTAACTCTTACCGTCAAATTGCAGAACAACTTATTGTCAACTTAGCTTAAACTCTTATTTTTCCGACTCTAGACGTTAAGGGTAGGCTATGGTAAGTATATTTTCCGAATTTTTATTTTTTAATTACTGTGAGTTGAAATCTACCGTCGGTATTTAAATTAAATACAAATTAAAAAAAAAGCTTTAGTACAATTCATAAAACAAATTTTATACAAATTAACTGTAATTATTTCTACCCTAATAGCCAGCGGTTTTTTATAACTACGATTGACTTTCAGCCGCAATGGTTAACTTAACATCAAGTTGACAGTAGTTTTTTACTAAATAACAATTGTAAGCAAATTGACGAAAATCTAAGACTGCAATTTAAATATATTATATTTAATAGGCTGATTAACGCTTGCAATTTCATAGTCCAACAGAACAGTGATATTGACCTGCTTGATTACCAATCGCGTTGTAGGTCCAATGCCCTTGCATCTATTATAATTATAGTTATAACTCTAGACAAATTAACTAAAGCACAACATTATACTCCAGCACCTACATAATCACACAAATTATGTTGAATTATCTATTTTACGGTACTTTACAATTAAATAGTATAACTTGTGTCAGCGTTAAATACCCAAAACTTATAACTTATAATTTGTTAATGTTTTTCTTTTTTTTTCAATTGTTTTTACATGCAACATGCGTCAAATACTTGGCATTACTTAAACCATAAGGGCGTATTTCAAAATATACGCCCTTTTGGCATTGCAGAACCAAAAGGGCGTATAAAAAATTTTTTTTTGCTCCAATCGATGTAAAAATAGCAAAAAAATTAAAATCTATGGAAAAAACGAAAAAAAAATTTTTTTTTTCACGCCCTTATGGTTTTAAGAAAAATTTTTTTTAAAGTCATAAGGGCGTATCCTATTTTTTCGGTTTATTATCAATTATATGTCAGAATGAGAAAAAAAATCGTATTTTTTTTCATTTTTGAATTATTTATATTTTTAATGATAAATTTTGGAATTATTAAAATTATAAGAAACTTAAGAGTAGATCAAAAATCAATTCAAAATTTTTCTTTTTTACTAAAATAAATATTTTTTCAGATAAATTAAGTTGTTGTGTGATATTTTTCATCATCCCTAACATTTATTATTTACTCTGATCTATAATTAATAATAAATCGAAAAAATAGGTACGCCCTTATGACTTTAAAAAAAATTTTTCTTGAAAACATAAGGCCGTATATTAAAAAAAATTTTGTTTTCATTTTCTTCATAGATTTTCATGTTTTTACTATTTTTATATTGATTGGAGCAAAAAAAATTTTTTTATACGCCCTTTTGGTACTGCAATGCCATAAGGGTGTATATTTTAAGATACGCCCTTATGGTTTTAGTAACACGACTTTTTAATATACATCTCTTCTCTGTATCTTTTTGTAACCTTATAACTGGCCATACAGGCTGTTAGGTTTTGTTAAATAAATAAATAAATAACCCTGTTTAAAAAGAATTAAAAGTGATGAAATTCGAATTCTTTTCAATAACTTCAATTCTTTTGTTTGTATATATAGATATACAGTTTGCATGGAGTGACCGCTTCTCAATTCTTTTCAATCAATATTTTTAATCAGGGAAATATGCTTACGTCGCACTTTTATCTTCAAATTGACTCCGACTTTCAATTCTAGATTTTCCACTTACCATCGGCAGCTATCTAAAATTGATCGTCAGTTGTTCTGGGAACGACGAACAATAATACACCATACGTAAGTAAACACCAAAATTGAACAAAAAATATTTAAAATACCGACTATTACGTTACAGTTTGTTTAGTTTGTTATGCTACATATATGATTGTTCTGATGTATCAGTTTTACAATGGCCGGCATAAGAAAAGTTGTTGACACTTGTGTCTTTTAAATTAATTGTTATTTATTAAGGTAATTAGGAGTTACGATTAATTGTAATTAATAAATATAATTTATCTGGAGGTTTTATTGTGATAATGGACATACCTGATCGTTACTATAGATTTATTGTTGCGCTGATGGGTGAGTAATCAATAGATTGTTTGCAATTTGTTTGTTTTTATATTTAAATATTTTTTTTCAGCGCTGGTTTGCGGACTACTGCAAAGAAATCACGTCTCGATGCTTTTTGAAAATGATAGGCATTTTTCTCACTTGTCTGAAGTTGAGCGAGAAATGTCATTCAGGACAGAGATGGTATTTTTACAATTTATAATATCATTTTTATTAAATTAATTAATTAATCAGAAGAAAAATAAAAATTAACTATTTTTAAAATGATTAATTAAGAGAAACATTTAGTATTTTATTTTATTGCTTGAATTATTTCCGTTGGCTGATAAGCTCAATTGTTTGATAAATTATTTATGACTCGTAAAATTGTATAATTTTTTTTTCAAAATGTTAATTTCATTTTTTATGACTTGAATTATATAACAAAATTTTTAATTAATTTTTAGGGAATGTATTATTATTATTTTAAATTAATCACCGAAACGCCGACATTTTTCGAGGGCCTAAAATTGCTGTGGAATGACAGTAATTCTCAGTATCCTAGAGAAATTAATGCACAAAAAGTTTATAATTTACTTCCAGAGGTAAGTTATAAATAAAGAGAAAAATTTTTAATTTATTGCTTTATTGATGCACAAAAAGAAAAATTTTTTGACTGGAGAACAGAGTTCTTATTTCAAGAAAATTTTCGGGTGCCTAAAGGAAGATCGAAGTTGGCAAGAAAATAATTAGAAAGAAAAATATTTTCTTGGCTCAAGTGAACCTTTTTTTCTGTGTGATTTTTTCAGATTACAGCAGGTTTTTTGTACCATAAAGCAAAAGAATTGGACTTACTTGACGCTCCACAATGTTGGCCGGTAGTTAATTATTTTGTAATCATAAAAAGTTGTTTTAATTGGCAAAAAATTAATTAAAAAAAATTTTTCAGATAGAAAGAGGCGATGGACTGTCGACAGTAACAAGCTGTCAAGGTTTGGCAGTACCCTCGTATTTTTACACAGAGTTCGTCTGGTACTTCGCGGGAATGACCGGGGCGATTCTTTTTTTGTACGGCACTTACCTGAGCGACTCGGTGTATGGGGGACTGATAGCCTTCCTGTCGTTCCTGATCAACCACACAGAGTGCACGAGAGTCCAATGGACGCCGCCATTACGCGAGAGCTTCGCGTACCCCATTTTGTTGTGGCAGATGTACGTGGTTACTGTTGTCGTCGACAAATATCGGTACAAAAACGCCGATAAGAAATTCAACTGGCGGTATATTTTCAAGGATTTTCCATTCTTGGTAGGTTAAAAAACCCCAAAACTTGGAAATTTTATCAAAACTCTTATTCTTAAAATCTGACCAAAAGAACTTCCTACTTTTCAAAATTACTCATTTTCAAAGCAGGAAGTTAAAAATTAGACAGGGTATCTATATTGATTGATTGTCATTTCAGTACATCTTCATTCCAACGTCACTAAGCCTAACCTGCTGGCAATTCTCCCAGTTTGTAATGATGACGCAAGTAGTAGCGTTACTAATCCTACATTGGCTAAAAATTCTCCCCAAAATTCTAATCCTGCAACTTACGTCCGTACACTTGCTGTCCATCGTCACCAGCGGGTTCTTCGGCAACCTGAGCTCGTTCTCCGTATACGCGACCCTGGTGGTCGGAATTCTGTACACCAACGACCTGCTAGCCCGCTTGGAGAACATCCTGAGCGCCAACACTTTAGTAGTCCTCGAAATAGTGACGACCATCGGGTTCACTTACCTTCAGCAGTTCATCCTGACAGTGGCCTTCGAGGATCACAGTCACATCTTCAACATCCTGAAGGCCAAGTTCACCAATTACAAAGACTTCCATACCCTGCTGTACACCTGCTCAGCAGAGTTCGACTTCCTGCCCTACGAGAGCTACGAGGCCATTGTTCGCAGCTTCCTCTTGCCTTTTGCCATTCTGGCTGGAGTTATGGCGCTGTACTGCTGGTACCGAAACTTCAAGATCGCCGGGTGGCCAGATTGCATCGAGGCCAGTGTGGCTTACAACGCCTTGCAAACTGGAGCTTTTATCCTGATGGCTGCGATGATCATGCGACTCAAATTGTTTATGAACCCTCATCTGTGCCTGATTGCTGGACTGGTGGCCAGCAGAAGGTACTTGGATAAACTCGGATTCAGGAGCGAGATTTTCAGAGACGCTTTTGTTCTTACGGTGATTGCGGGGTTGTGCTACAATGGATTTGTTCGGATTGAGAATGAGGGTAAATCTTATGGCGAGTTTAGTAATATTGAGCAGGAGGAGCTTTTTGACTGGATCAAAGGAAATACGCCACAAGATGCGGTGTTTGCGGGGAAGATGTCGCTGATGGCGAATCTTCTACTGACCACCCGGAGGCCTGTTGTTAATAATCCCTTTTATGAAAGCAGAATCATGAGGTGAATCTTGATCCATATTTTTGAGATTTTGTCCAAGGTTGCTTACAAGAGATTCTTTATTTTAGGGATCGTACTTTGAAAGTTTATGAAATTTATGGACGGAAAGACGCTGCTGCGGTTTATGAAACTTTGAGGAAGATGCAAGTTGACTACCTGGTCATTGACGAAGGATTATGCTATGGATTAGGCAATCCGTAAGTATTTTCAGTGAAAGAATTTTATAAACGGCTTGGTATGTCTCTATATAAGTTTTTTTTTTAAATAAAATTGATAATACTAAGTCGTATGAGCCTTAATATGATCTGATATAGCCGTACGTAATTTTTTTTTATCAAAATTAGTTGTAAAAACATCCAACAGGTGGCGCATGGTCGGTAAATTTTCTCACTACCCGAGAGTTAACTTTAAAGAGTTAAGTTTTAGAATAAAAATTGCTTTTTCGACTTTTTTGAATTAGTTTTGAAAATCTCTAACAGGTGGCGCATAATCGTTAAATTTTCTCACTACTAGAGAGTTAACTTTGAGGAGTTAAGTTTTGAAGTAAAAATTAATCTTTCAACTCTTTTAAGGAATTAATTATTTATTTAATTAATAAATCGATTCTTGTCTGGTTTAACATAATAATTGACAGAATTACATGAAATTAAATTTATAATAGTAAAAAATTACTATTGAAATTTTATTGCACTAGAAAAATGATTTAATTATAACTTTTTGATTATTATTTTATAATTTAGTAAACCTGGGTGCAAAATGATAGACTTATGGGATGTAATGGACAATGGACAATCAAAAAGACTCGGCAAGCGTCCGCTGTGCCCAACTTTGTCCGAAGGAAACAGCCACCCTTTCAAAAGATTCTTTGCTAACAACCACTACGTCGTTCTTAGGTTAGACTATTCGATGTACGTCGAATTTACACCGAGTTCTCCGATGGTCCTGCAATCCGCGCGATGATTACCTGATTAACTATTTTATGTTTTTGAGTCTCGAGGTGCAGCTACTACCAAATGTTGATATGAAATTATAAATAACGTTTGTGTAAATATTTAAAGTTTAATATTAAGGTATCTTATAATTATATTTTCGCGACAAAAAATAAAATGCTATATATACTTAAATAAAAATTATTTTATTTTAATTGTAGAAAATTTTTATTCACTCCCAGGAAATCTGCTGTTTTTAAAAATTTTTTTATTAATTATTAGGCTACGTAAATTAAGTTTACAAATTTTCAGGAAGTTTAAAAAATTTGAGCAGGGGAGAAAGGGGTCAATTGAACCAAAAAAAGGTTAGTAATATTTTTAATATTCGAATTAAAACTAAATAATAATTTTTTTTTCTTGGAATGGTAGTTTATTATGTCTACTATTATTATCAATACATAAATTAGTCAATAAACAACGTGAATTTTTAAAAAATTATTAATTTATCCAAACGCGTCGAATGGTTCAATTAACCCCCGCTCGGGGGCAATTGAACCACTGCTTGAGGTCAATTGAACCACTAATATTTGAAACTCAAACCCGTACTTTTAATAAATAATATATTAATTGTTACTTTATAATATTACTGTTGCACCGTTTTAATGCACAAATATTATATTAAATAAATTAAAAATCAATTTAAAAATAATTTTCATTATAAATTCAGTTCATCAAATTGTTAGGTTATTTCCCTGAGTTTTTTCACGTAGAGTCAAGATGCGCGCGCATGTCCCATGCTTCTCCGTATGGTTCAATCGTCCTCGGGACTGCTGGTCCAATTGACCCCATATAATTTTATAACAATTAATAGTAAATAATAAATAAATAAACTATAATATCACTACAAACAAAGTTGAGGATTATAAAGTATAAGTATATACAACGACTACAATTCAAACTTTATCAATTAATTCAAAAATTGAAATATTATTAAACAATTTGTCACCAGCCGAAAAAAAGTTTACAAGCTTAAAAATAAAAAAATCTCAATTTTTTAAAATTTATTAATCACAATGATTTCAAATTTTGATCATATCCGAGTTTAACGTATTAGAATCTAATTCTAAGAGCATGAAGCGTTTTTTCAATTTTTTCGATTTTTTAATTCGAATGGTTCAATTGACCCTCTTCTTTCCTACTTCGTGTGGATCTCCTTAAAATTCCCTTCCAAGTTTTTACAGTCTAAAAGTGATTATTCTATTTATGACGCAAGACTTATTCAATTCCGATAAAAAAAATTGCTAAAAAATACCAGGGAAAATTGCGAGAAAGCGTAACCGAATATTCATCTCAGAAAGACGATATAAGGTATAACGTTAACTCTAAGAATACTTACAAAAACTCAACACATAACGCTCTCTATATCGACAGTCAATTCTCGGCTCTCAGTTTACTCCAAGAAATTTATTTCCGCGTAGAAAATGACTTTTCATCACGAAAATACATTCCTCCATACGAGTTAACTCGACTCTTACCCGCGGAATTTATATTTAGAAGCGGAATGAGGAAATTCTCACTGCGAGCCATTAACCAAATGCTTGGAATTATTAACCATTCACTATTTAATTTATTTCGATTAATTAACCCGCTCAAATTAAAATTAATCAAATTAATCTTTTGAGTTTCCTAGAATTAAATTTTTTAATTTTTAAAACAGTCAAAATTTCATTTAAATTCAAATGAATCTAAAGTCAATCAGTTCGAGTTAATTTCAATCTTAGCTCATTAATCACTCGACATTTCACGGTATCAAATGTCCATTTTATTGAGCTGAAACGTGAACCCGAATTACTTACGGCAGATCTGAAAGGTGAGAGTTAAGTTGCAATAGTGTAATGCATGCTTCAAACACTTTTATTATATGTTACACACGGTAATTCTATATGTTATTGCTCTAATAAATGAAAGTAGTTCTATTCAGTAACTAATTTAATTATTTATTATTTTAATGGACAGAAAAAAAAATATTTTGGCTCAAAAATAATATTTCTAATCGTTCAGCTAGAATTTGAAATTAAAGTTCAAAAAAATTAAAATTTTAAAATATTAATAATTAAAAATTAAAATTTCAATGGTATAAGAATTTTTGTTATAAAGTTTTTGTATCCTTAACTTGATCTGAAAGATATTTAATTAATTAAGAATTTTTATAAAAAGTTAGTTTTTGGTTTTGCCGCTAGGTGGCTATGCCCTCTCGCTATTAGAAAAATTTTACAAGAGTATATATAAGCGTAGAATTTTCTTTTATCAGTAAAATATTTTATTGAAGAATTAATGAGCCATTAAACAACAAAATATTGTATTTAAAGAAAATTTGATATGGAAGATTTTGATTTAAAAGTTTAAAATAATTCAGTAAAGCTTTATCATTCTTCAATAAATTCAAATTCCTAAATTTAATCTCCCAATTTAAAAAAAAAAAAATTAATGTATCCTTAGTCCCAATAAAATACTTTTAAAAGTAAAATTATTGCAGTAATTATGAAGTATAAAAGAATAAAAAAATTTTTTAACTTTACGTAAGTCACTATCAAAAGCAGCCTTGAATTCCCGTATCAACTCAGTAACTTAAACTAAATTAATGACTTTGTTTTCCTCAAAACGATATGGAAAAAGCTAATTGTGAACAATTAAAATAATTAGCCTGCGATCCGCCGGAACACGTCAGAGGTAAGTGCTAAGTCTTAAGTTATCTAAGAACTCACTCTGAACCATTTCAGGGAAAACCTTTGGAGAGTTACTGGGCTTCCTTCAAGGTATGATTGTCAACGCCAGGCACACCAATGCCCGAGGCGACTTTTGTACTCAAAACTGCGACGGGATAGACGAATCCAGAATCACCAATTGCTTGACTGCATATGATGGTCATTGTCACAAGAAAACTTGCAACGGGAGGATCTTTCATTGTTTGAGCATCAATAATGTTTACACTTGTGAACTGGTTAATTGATTGAAATTCTATTGCAAATTTAATGGTCTTGATTCTTAATTTTGGTTCTCAACAGGACAAAAGATCAGACCGGCGGTTTCCCTGGGCTTACAGCTACATTACGGAGAAAACATGGGGAAAGCAGGAGAATTGTGAAGGAGAGGATAAAACTCTAATAACAGAACATGGATCGATATCTATCCTATGTGTAAATTGCATGTGCATCTGTGCGGAGGAGGACGACGAAACCAAGGCCATTAGAACCTTCAGCTTGATTCCACAGTTTGCTAATATCAAGAATAATATGTGAGTTGTGAATGATATTGGTAATGTTCGTCAACATTACTGTTATCTTCATATCTTCATAAGTCATGCACAATAAGTCTTAACTCCGCTCTAAACATTCATTCTACAATGCAATTTGGGCATTACGATGAATAAGTCATTGCTACTGAGATATTGAAGAAGATTATACAGTTGAAGACGTTAATGCACATACAGACGAAAAATTACCATTGTTATATCGAAATCAAGGACTAGTCGTTCAATATCGTCACTTTCAAATGTAAAATTATGGAAGTGAAGATACTGAAAGTTTGGTTCTAGATCACAATGTAATAAAGGTAGCTTCTCCTACACTTTTCATTTCCGTGCACCATTTACCCCAAAATAGTTTTTGACGCGACAAAATGACATAAACATTGTTCTCCAAGATATTTCGAGAGGCTAGCGTTAAGGCAAATTGTAATATTTGTAATCCTGATAATTGAATTACTGTAGGGTCGTCACAGGTGTTCGGTTTCGAGAGTCGGGTAAGATGTTCCACGTCCAGATTGAAGAGTCCAAGTTGGGCGCCTTAGGGGAGATAGTTCCCGGGACCTCCAAGTGGAAGAAGTTGAATTCTTTCAACTACGAACTCAAAACAGGCACCTTTAAGATGAGAGAGAGAGAGAGACTCGTCAGCAAGCAGCTGCATGAGAACTTTGACTACAAGATCTTCAAAATGGACACCAGGTCGGTGAACTTTGATTTGCTGAGGACTCCGATAGGGAAGTCATTGTTGGAGTCTCTCTGAGATATGATCAAGACGATGATGCTGTTGAGCTCCAGATCTTGTTATGGCCGTTTGACTTTAAGACGGGAGAGTTGAAGGATCCGGTGGACTTGGCAAGCACAGATGTGGACCATGATTGGATCACCTGGAAAAATTCTCCAATGAAGCATAAAAATTACGAAAAAAAGAGGTAAATTTGGGCCCAGAGTGTAGAATCTCAAAGGTGAGTCATCATTAACTTGCAGGTTCTGGTTCCCCATTTCTGACCTTGATGAACCAACCCTGGCGCCCTCCAACCGGGTATACTCAGAACCCAACGAGAAACTCAAGATCTGGGTGACTAACGCCCAGATAGATATGTCTCAGCATACTATTCCGTACATATAAATCTTCAAGATGTCACATATCCTGATCAGAAAGCTCTTCTAGGGGGTCTGGAACTCATTTACGCTCGTGGCAAGGGTATTGGAGGCTTCCTAGGTTTCCGGCTTGAGGGCTATGACTTAACGAACACCTTCAAGGATGAAATGAACCAGGGGGATATCGATAAATACACAGAGGACTTTGATGGAGAGCTCGTTAGAGAGATTCCTGTTAAATCTTAACAATGATTTGTTTTTAATATTTAAGTGTATTATTTCGCTCAGCCAAAAAAAAAAAAAATAAAACGAGCCCAATCTCCAAAGTTTACCCCCTACTGTAGTCGTTCATGACCTTAGAAGTTTATGCAGTTTCAAATAAATAAAAAAATTAGAAAAAAGATTGATTCTGAAGGCCAGCAATCCCTGCAACTTCCTGCCAATTCTATACCTACGCTTGACATTGCACTTATGACGTTTTTGAGCTCTTCGAGCTTAAAAATACAATTTGTGTGTGTTTTTGAGCTCTCCGATCTTAAAGAAATAGCTTTTGTATAGTTTTAAACTCTTCGTGCTCAAAAGTCTGATAGAAATTTGGTAAAACACTATTTTTTAAATCTTTAAACCGCAATAACTTTTGAATGAATGAACCGATTTCGACGCAGTTCGCGACATTCGACGCAATTTTTCAAGCTCCATAAAGAATCTTTAAGTTTAAATTGATCGAACAAGAAATTTTGAAGTTATTCCAAAAAAACACTTTTTTGGGTTTTCTTTTATTCACGATATCTCTCGAAAAAATCAACCGATTTTTACCGAATTGACGGCGATCGACGTAGTTTTTCAAGGTTAAAAGTTGATTAGTTTTTGGAATCGATCGGTCAAGCCGTTCAAAAGTTATTTTAAAAAAACCATATTTGAAACAAAATTTTTTGAAGTTTTTTTGAGATTTCTCGAAATCTACCGGTTCAAATCGGTCCAAATTGTATTCAAAATCTAAGTTTGGCCAAACCCTTTCAAATGGCGCCACCCGCGATAAAATTAGTCAAACCGTTCAAAAGTTATAAGAGGCTTACATTACAAACGGGGTAAAACGAATAACCACGATTTTTAAAAATCTTTGATTTTCTTAGCGGGAACTTAAAAAACAAAAAATACCCGGAGTTTTTTTCAATAATCTAAATGAAATCCTAAAATTGAATTTAAATGAAAAATCATCCAATTTTCAGTATAAATTCAAATCTCCAAAAGCTGCAACATCTCTCTCAATATTCCTCCCGCATTTTCACACCCAAGATTAAAACCTGGTCCCAAATCTCGATAGAAGAATCAAATACCCAGACGAAGCCTTAAGAAATTTCTGCCCCGAATAGAAGCCTACCGTAATTTCCACACTCTTACAACTAATTTAATTACACACACACTCGAATTACACACAGCTTGTTAACATTCCCCCAGCTTTCTACAGGTTCGACACATTCTTCAGCGAGCACACGCTTGCATTACCACATAGTAAGCATTGGTTTTAGTAAGTACGAGCCGGGACCGTAAGAAGTACGTAGTAGTAAGTGGAGAGCAGTCCGTTGTTTTCAGTGTGGCTGTACTCTGCTGACCCAAATGAATCCTACCGCCCGTCAGTCCTCGTTCGGGCTTCTTCGTGATCGTTCCTTTCTACTTTGACGTTCATAATTCCTCAACATTGTCCATAAATAATTCATATTTTTCATTGTTTTACTAAAAATTAATTAGTGTGCAGTTTTTTTTTTTTTTTTTTTAGTTTGGTAAAATTCACCTTGATTTCCCCGAAAATGTGAACTTTTGGGTTCCCGGTAAGCTGGATGTTGAAGAACTAAAATATCGGAACATGTGTGCGGTTTAAATAAGATTAGTAGCAGCTGGGCTCGGTAGTAAGAGAAAATAAGTGCGTGACTTAAATATACTTGGATATTGTGAAGCTTTAAATATATTACACTGGTTTAATAATAATAATTATTCCAATTGTTGAGGCCGATGTGTCGAACCAAGGAATTAAAAGTGTAATTTTTGCTTCAAGTGCGAAAGCAATTTAATACACTGTTGAAAATTTTTATGGTAATTTTACAAATTTTTTAGGAACTGATAGTCAAAATTATAAAAAGCGTTTCCCGCTCTTCAAGTTTCTAATTTTTGGATTTTTTAGCTCGAAGAGCTAAAAAATCCAAAAGTTGTATCAAAAATACGATTAGTTAGAAATTTTTTGCTATAACTTCTGAACACATCGTTCGATTTTGGTTTGCTTCGGGGCAATTTTTTAAGTCCAAAAATTGTTTATAAGCTCTTGAGTCATTCGATCGAAGAATTTAAAAGTTATCTCAAAAAAACGAGTATTTAGAAATTTTTTAATGGCTATAATTTTTGAACTTGTCGTTCGATTTTGACTTGCTTGGCGGCATTCGACTTAGTCTTTTAAGTCCAAAAAAGTGTCTCCGATGTCTGGAGTTGATTAGCCAAATATTTAGAAAGTTATTTAGAAAAAACTTAAAAAAAATTGTTTTTTTGGTTTTTATTTGTTTTTCATATCTTTTTCTCGGGCAAAGTACGATTGAGTTTAAAATCAAATCAGATCGAAGTCTCAATGAACACTTTTGAACGCCGTGTCGCTCATCTCGATCGGTTGATTCGTTCTAAAGATTCCTACGACAAAATTTTATTTACATACATACACACACGCGGCCGGACGTCCAGCCGGGAAAAGTCGGAACGGCTTCCTAGGACCTCGAAACTTGGAGATCTGATAAAAAACTCTTATTCTCAAAATCTGATCAAAACAATTTCCTACTCTTTAAAATTAAACATTTTTCTTTATAAAATACTTGTAATCTTACAAAAATTTTCAACAGTGTAATAACAGTTTTTAAATACTATGTGCAAGTGCAGCTCAATGATCCGGTTGCTCAGGATACTTATCTGATAACAATTAGTCTTAATGAGAGCACGTGGGATTTTTTAACGGATACAACGCGATGTCGCTGCGCTTCACGGTGATAATTATCTACAAAAGACACTGACTTTACCAGTAAGTAATCATAATGCATAATGAGTTGTGAGTTTGTATTTTGAGGGGCTAGAAATCGGGGATCGGCGGGTCACCAGGTGTCCCACTTGCGATTTTGAACCAGTTATTTAGATTTTATGTTTCCTCCGGGCGATTATGTTTTTCGATCGACTAGAACTAATTTATTCTAGTGACATGATTTCTCTTTCGAGATAAGGCTTAAGCTTACGCTTTACTTTGTTTATTTTCAGTTAAGTAGAAAATTGGAGGGAAATTTTTATGAGTTTGAATTTTTTTTTTAAATTACAAAGATTTATTAGCGATTTTTTATAGTTTATACAAATAAGTGCGAATTTAGAAAGCATTGACCTGCTTCGATAATATTTATCATGATTTTTTAATAAAAATTATTAAACTTGATTATTTGTGAAATTTAATAATTTAGAGAATTTTTTTTTACTTTCAACTTAATTTTTTTGCATTAAAAAAATTTTTTTTCGAAAAAATGAATGAAGCAACTTTTATAAAGCTTTAAATTTTCTACAAAAAATTTCCTTCAAGCCGAAGCTCTAGAATATATAGTTGCCGAGTTATGGAGCTTGAAAGATGAACCTAAACAAAAATTGATAAAATCTTCTATTATATTGAATTAATTGATTCTAATTATAAAATTAACTTATGATGTGGATTTAAAAAAATTTTTTTTTCCCCAAAGCTACTAGAATGAATGCAGTAACTAGTAAATTTTCCTAGAGCCGAAAACTAGTATCGATATCAAGTAAACAATTAAAAAAAAAAAGAAAATTTTCTCAAGGTCATATGAGATTTTAATTTTCTATTATTTTTCTGGCAAATGATAAGTTTCATTAAAAAAATAACCTTGATAAAAATTTGGAGATATTTCTACTTTAATCATTTAAATTTTCTAGAATCAAAAAAATTTTTTTTTAACACAAAAAAATTTTTTTTTTTTTGCGTATGAAAATAGTACCTTATTATAATAAATAAAATAGTTATCCTTGAACTGGAGTAAATTGCGCGGGCGGGTTTATTAAAACGACCTCTGACCGATTGTAACATATTACACATAATGTTTAATCCAGCAATGTCGACGAATTTTTCCTGCTCTCTAACACTAAGTGGTAATTCATGCCGTGTCTCATGTAACGTGTCAGTATTCCGTATTCCGTGTCTCAATCAAGTACAATTTTATTCTAGTTTATTTCCAGATCCGTCTCCGCCACAAACGCGGTCATGAGAATTATTTGTAATTGTCCGTGTACATACAATTTATGTTTGTATTTATACTAACTTCATTCAAAAGATCTGGATTTAATTTAATATGAGCTTCAAATAATAAAATTATTAAAATTTCTTTGAAATTTTTTATTTGCTTTTTGAGGCGTGCAATTTCAAAATTTTTTTATTTTTACTTAAAATTTTTAACAGCAATAATTTATACAAAATGTTGAATTAACTAAATATATTATTGAAAAATTTTTCGGTACAGTAATAATAATTATGCTTATATGGCTCAAGGAATTCTGATTAAAGTTTTTTTTCTAGAAAATTAAAAAAATTATTTGTCTCTGTAAATAAATTATTAAAGTTCTTTGAAAAGAAGTAATTGTAGTTTAAAAAAAAAAAAAAAAAAAAAATGGGCTGAGGAATCGATCCCGGGTCTTTTGCGTGGTAGTAAAGCGTCAGACGCATATGGCTAAGTCAAAATTTTGACCTGCAGAATTTTGAAAAAAAAATCGATATTCGGGCTTATTGAGGTGTGCAATATCAAATTTTTTCATTTTCACTTAAAATTTTTAACAGCAATAATTCATATAAAATATTATCAAATATTAAATTAATCAATGATAATATTAATAAATTTTGCTGTATAATGATAATGATAATGAATAATAAATAATGAAAAGTCAGTACGGTTTTTACGGCCGGTATTTATGATACAGTTAAGTCAAGGCTCTGTGAACTATTGTAGCAAGTACGGAGAATAGTAACTAGATTTCTTTTTTATAGTGAGTTGCATTGTAATTATTAAACATGGGAATTATTTAATCGAATATATATAGAGAGAGTAATTAATGCATGCTTTTTAATTATTTTTATAGCAGTAGGGTCGAGTTTGAATAGAGCTTTGATTTATTACCGATTTTCAGGGAGAAAGTGACCAGTTAACGTTAATTGGTTATGTAAGTTAATTAATTAAGGAAATGGTCAAAGTTACTGGTAATTAAGTTTGTTTGATTTATGGAACATTCGCAGGAGTTTAGTTTCCGAGTTACTTTTTGATTTATAGAAACTAATTTATATGCGGCTGATAGTAGAGATATTCATTTTTTTGTTGTAATTTATTTTGCAAAAATTTTTTTTTTAGAAATTTGTTTTTTTTACGATAAAGAGGAGTACTGATAGATACTTTTAAGCTTGAAAAATTTTTTTGAGAAGAATTAGAATCATAATTATTGGAAAAGATACATTAATCATGAAAAATAGTGTTTTTAATAGCAGTTTTCGTGAAAAAAAAATTTTTTTTTTTCAAATTTTTGTTATTGTCCAGCATAGAGTAGCTTTAAAAGTAATTTTTCAGCTGAAAAATAAATTTTCAGAAAAATTAGAACCATAGTTATTAAAAAAGATACATTAATAATGAAAAATGTTATTTTTAATGGCAGTTTTCGTGAAAAAAATTTTTTTATTATTTTATCATTGCCCAGTATAAAGTAGCATTAAAAGTAACTTTTGAACGTAGGAAGCAATTTCTTAACAGAATTAGGACAAAAAAATTGATTTTAAAAATACCGTTTTTTTATGAAAAAAAAAAAAAAAAAAAAAAGTTTTTTTCTTCAACTAAAATAATTGATAATTTAGTATATATTAAGTAATTTAAATTTTATTTATGAATCAAAATGTGGTCGTTCATTTCACTCCAAAGATCTTAAAATATCGTGGCCGTAAAAAAAAAAACTGTTATTACCGTCTCATCCGCGATTACTTCAGAACCTTAATCTGTAATTCTCAATTTAAAAAAGCCCACGTAGATCTAAAATCACGAAAGGTCAATTACAAATACAAAAAAAAAACAAAAAAGTGATCGGTCATATCCAACAAAAAAGCCAACCATATATTTATGACACGTTTACCTACATCCAGCTCTCGCAATGTCTTTGTAGTTGGTACAAAGCGAAGGTGCAGCCTGGTCCGTAACGATACTTAGCATTTACATTATGATTATCCTATTCTACACACTAATCTACAATGTACATGCATACATATGTATATAAATGTATATGATACATAAATACTATAGCAGTGCGTTCCCACGCACGGCCCATCCTCTTTCAAGACGTTTAGTCCATTGCAGCCTCCACTTATCAAGCAACTCTACCTTGTATGTTATTATCCCGCAATAACAATAACAATAACAGTAATAGTAATAGTAAGAGCCACAGCCTAGTGCATAATAATCCTCATTGTCCACAAGCATGACAATAAAGATCGTGTCCTTTGTTCTCTGATGAAGATCTAAGTGTGCCCTATGGCGCCCAACGTGGGATCGAAAAAACGGGGATAGGTTAGATTTATTGAAAATATTTTTTTTTCATTTTGAATTTTGAAGTGTGTAATAGGTATTTGCTCGAAATAGGGAGTTCGGAAGGGGAATAGGGACTGAGGAATTCGCGGCGATAAATTTGAGCGGGTAGATGAGATGTCAGCGTGAGATAACCGGCAATACTTACGGGATATGCTTGGATAAATCCAATAACGGAGAACCAGTTGTTGTCCTGTCTTTCTACTGTACAGAGTGACCCACTTTGACCCAGGTCATTTGCCGCGAGAACGATTCGCGGGTAATGCGTAACGTGGGTTGGAATACTTTCTAGGATAATTGACCTCAGGTCGCCTTTTTTTAAGCTGCTTATATGGCTCAAGGAATTCTTATTAGAATTTTATTCTAGGAAAATAGAAAAGTTTGTTTTTTTGTAATTAAATTATTAAATTGCTTTGAAAGGAGGAAATTGTAATTTAAAAAAGAAAAAAATAGGCCGGGGATTCGATCCCGTGTTTTTTGCGTGGTAGTAAAGCTTCAGACGCATCTGGCTAAGCCAAAAATTTGACCTGCAGAATTTTGAAAAAAAAATCGATATTTGGGTTCATTGAAAGTTTCTATAACGAGTTTTTCAAGATTTTAGGTGCAAATAGGCTTTTTCACATCCCAAAAAGCGGTAAATTTTTTTAAAGCAATAATTCGGGGTTAAAAATAAATTTATTTGTTTATTTTTAGGAGAAAGTAACGAAAAACTGCGAAATTTAGAAAATAGTAGAGAAAGTTGATTGATATTGAGTGAGAAAAGATGATGTTACTTTTGATGGCCCAGATGTCTTTGTTTTCACGGGAGTGAGATAAATTAGTGAATTAATTATTGTACGCATACAAGGTCAGAAAATTTCTCGCTCACGGTTGAGCGGGATTGAAAGTTGCACAACTTGTAAATGCTACAAAGTAATACAACTCAGGCTAATGTGTATAACTAGTTAATACCTAAGGACAAACCTTTCAAAATATCGAGTCATTGATTGTGTTTACGTTTCCTGTAAAAAACTTAGAATGACTCAAAAATAAACCGGTTTTTAAATAATAATCATTTTATCTAGCATGTAATGCTTAGACACGTAATTCCAATTGTTTAAAACGGAACTCAAATCTCGAGGAGAACCGCTTGAGTCCCACAGAAAATGAGAAATGCTGTGCGTGATTACCTTGCGAGAAAGTCAGTCTTTAAAATTTCAAAATTGTGGGAAAGATGCTCATGCTATTATCATCATTGTTTACAATTAATTTTTTACAATGATATAAATTAAAAACTTTTTAAATTAAAACCACTAAATTTTTTAAAAAACTTCGTCCGGGATTCGAACCCACGCCCTCAGACTTTTAAACAACTTTTGTAACGCCGAAATCTCAGAAACTACTCGTCCGATTTTGAAACTTTTTGGATAGGTTGTATTCTTGTAGTTGCCTTTAGGTCTCTACAAACGCGCATGCAATTCTGACGACCCGGGGTAAGATGGTCACAAAAAAAAAAAAAAAAAAACAAATTTTTTTAATGAATAATTAGTGTTATTTTCAATGGTCTCACGGCTTTTCATAGATTTTCAACGAAATTATACGGCTTTCTATGCGAAAATTATGACTTGGAAAATGAAATTTAAACAGCAGTTTACATGCCGACTAGAAAGTTGCTCAACTAATAGCGAAAAGCCAGAGTTGCATCAAGGTATAAAAATATAATACAAGCCAGAAACACGATGAGAAACATTTAAATGTCTCTTATGACATTTATTGGTATATCAACTTTGCCACAACATCACCCTTCTACTTTTATCCACAAACCCGTCGTGACTAACATCAAAGTACATTCTCCAGGAAAATTTACTAACCACATACTAAAAACTGCATTGAACATCTTTTCAAGGAAAGTTTTCTAAAACTCTTCGCCTATCATGAAAAAAAAAAATTATTTTGTTTTACAGAAATGCGTAGCGAGGTGGGCGAATGGTTAGCAACTTGTGTCGGTTCTCCAATTTGCATATTGTTGTTATCCTGGTCACTGCTGATCTACCAGAACCAGCCGTCGTCCTTGAAGCGCAGGATCGACGTCCTCACAGTTGCCATCATCACACAGAGTTTGGCACATCAATTAGGGCTACTACTTTATGCCATACTAACACTTATACGTCCAGTTAATCACTTTGGAGGTAAGAGTTTCTTTAAAATTCAGGCAAGACCAAATCAAATCTAATGACCTAATCAACGTGTTACAGAAATATGTTCATCATTAGTCTGGCTGCTGAACTCCTCCAGCGTGCTGCAGCAACTGACTCTCACATCAATCGCGATCTTCGCGGCGATTTTTACCAAGGAAGACTCAAGCCTAACGAAGAACCACCTAAAGTACCACCTGGTCTCACTGACCGTGATCAGCGCTTGCATCGGATTCACTGGAATCCTCAACTTTGAGTCGGAAACTTGTGTGTTCTTGGCTCAAGAGGTTTCAGTAAAATACGGGCTCTTCGTCAATGCACTGAAGATTCTTCTGCTGTTCGGCACAATATGCGGTCTGTGCATCACGATATTCAAAGACGCTTGTCAGTCCCCGAAGTCTGAGCTTCTGCAATCGGTTTCTGACCTCTCGGACACTAGTTCGAAGAATTCTGGGTTTGATCATCAGCATCATTGGGATCCTTCTAATGGGTCTTTTACCAGTGGGTCTACTAATTCTAGAGCTTGCCTGAGGAAGAGGAAGCCCAGGGTAGACGAGAGTGGAAGCAAGTCCACTGTATTTAGCATCTTGTTCGTCTGCTATGTCTTCGATCATCTTCCTGTTTTGGTAAGTCAGAAAATATCGGCTCTAAAATAATATTCTTGCCTACAGAATTTTTTGAGACTTGCATTTCTTGATTTTTTCTGTAACTTTAATTATTTAGCCAGAATTAAAAGTAAAAATGAGATGACACTCCTAATCAAAGTGAAGACAACAGCTTTTTTGAAAAAAAAAAAAAAAATTTCTTTTGGCTTAAGGTAGTACCCTCGCCAGAGTAGTTTTCTTAGGATTTTTTTTTTAATTTTGGCAGATTAATGTTCATATAATTCTGCATCGATTGGCGCAATTTGAAAATTTTTGACCATCTAGTTTCAGAGATATTTAATTTCAAAGTTTGAGTTTTGAACGCTCTTATACATTACGGTATACGGGATATCCAAAAGTTTACCTACAAACATTTTTATATCTCAGAAAATTTTCTTAGGATATTTTTAAAAAACTAGAGTAACGTTAACTAACAACTAAACAATTTTTTAAAAATAATTTCATTGATAATTACCACACAGTTTCAGAGATATTTATTAATAAGTAATGAAAAATTTACCAGACTTTAGCCGAGGATGGGATACGTTAATAAAGCTATGGGAACAACGCAAGTTTTGTGAGCCGCGAAAAAAGTATGAAACGCGCAAGCGCTGAAAAATTTGAAAAGTTTAATGTACGTTAGGTGTAATATTATAGTTATTAATTTTATTTATTTAAAAAAAAACATAACAATGATTATTTTATGAAAATAAGTATTTTTCTATATTTATTAAAAATTTAAAAAAATTAACTATTTTAATATAATAATATATATTAATCTTTGATAAGTTATAAAAATAATAGTTAGATGAAATAATAAAAAATAGTAAAATTTAAAATCAGTTAATACATCAACACAAAAAATTTAATTACTGATTTTTCTGAAAAAACAAAACAATACTGTCAATTATTTTTTTTTCAGACATTGTAATTATATTTCCGAATAAATGTATGTAAATAAATAAATAAACGCATGTATCAAAACAGAGGTTACTCTACAGTTGGTTCAAAATACTACTGTGTAACCACTATAAAATATCTTAACGCTCATGCAGTGTTGCCAGACTTTTCAAACGATCAGTTTCTCGTTGGTGATTGGCTAAAATAAGTACATAAACAGCAAAAAGTTTTAGACTTGTCAATAATGACTCTCAAGTATATGTACCGTACACTCTAACATAAACTTTTGACTACGGAAAACGCGAGGGTTCTACCTTAATTTAAAAATAAATTCTCTAATCAAAAGTTATTTTCTTAATTCAACTTTTTTAATCCTATGTATTTAGAATAAATTTATTGAATTAAAAAAAATAATTTTTTTTCTTGATTTAAATTAATCTTTTGGGCCAATTAGGATAATATAAGCCGAATTAGCGATCAGTGGTCAGAAGTCGAGCGAGTTTTCTAAAAGGAAATCAGCGGCCTTTTCTGCGAAAAAGGATCTTTTAATGAGGGAGTTGATAAATTGCAAGACCCTTTTTATGACGGGTTTCGTCACCAGGTCTTTATATCGGGGACGAATAATAGAGAGTGAAGAAATCTTCCTAATTGGATAACACTTTTCCTTTGTACGAAAACGGGTGGATTGCCACACGAAGCACGTACGCAAAAATATAAAAGCAGTGATAATGCTAATAAAATAATTTTATTCCGACCTCGTGAACTCAAAAAGGCTAACCCAATCTACTGGTTACAGATCATGCATAACGATCAATCTGTGTCAATACTTTAACACTCCTCCTATCCGCTGGACTGAACGTGGATTGAAATTGCATACGCGGGTTATCAGTCCTTGTTTTTATTAAGGAACTGAACTCTCTTGCGAAAAGAGTCTAGTTTGATAAATTGGTTATTTCGATCGCGATGCTTGAGATTAGGTCACCGTTTCTCCAGGTTTCCAATCCTCGACGCAAACTGAATTATGATTATGCTTGATAATCACTGTTTACTTCCTATTAGTTGGATTATGTGAGGTTTTAATAAAAACTATTGGCGGAAATTTCTTATTTAATACAATTTTGCGGAGTAATAGATTTTTATTAAGATATCATTATTTATTATTATTATTATTATTATTATTATTATTATTATTATTATTTCAAATTATATTACATGAATTGAAGATCAGTGTTTTTACTTAATAAAGAGTTAGTTATTATTTTAGCCAATGTACTTGATCCAATGTGAAGACTAATCAATTTTTATTATTTTTTTTTTCACCACAACATTTCGGTATGAGATCTCATACCATAAATTTTTATTTAATTAATACCTTTTGGACCTGATTAAAACAATAATGGAAAATTTTTGATTTTAAAGACAATTTTCTAGAACTGTGTAAAGAAAGAATTTTATTCAGTGAGACTTTTTTCGGTAATAAGCGAAAAAATAATTCGGACAGTCGCGTACCCAAAAGATCCAGGTTCGAGTCCTTGTCTCGGCTGTTATTATTGTTAATATTTTTAATATTTATTTTTCTTAAAGACTGGTTTATAATACTTTATAGATTTTTTAGTTAATTGGCTATCCAGTCTAATACAACAATTTTTAACTCCCTGCTAAGAAAATCAAATATCGGGAAGTTATTGATTTTATCGCGGGTGGCGCCATTTGAAAGGGTTTGGCCAAACTTAGATTTTGAATACAATTTGGACCGATTTGAACCGGTAGATTTCGAGAAATCTCAAAAAAACTTCAAAAAATTTTGTTTCAAATATGGTTTTTTTAAAATAACTTTTGAACGGCTTGACCGATCGATTCCAAAAACTAATCAACTTTTAACCTTGAAAAACTACGTCGATCGCCGTCAGTTCGGTAAAAATCGGTTCATTTGTTCGAGAGATATCGTGAACGAAAGAAAACCGAAAAAAGTGTTTTTTCAGAATAACTCCAAAATTCCTAGTTTGATCAATTTAAACTTAAAGATTCTTTATGGGGCTTAAAAAATTGCGTCGAATGCCGTGAACTGTGTAGAAATCAGTTCATTTATTCAAAAGTTATTGCGGTTTGAAAATTTAAAAAATAGTGTTTTATCAAATTTCTATCAAATTTTTGAGCTCGGAGAGCTCAAAATAACACAAATAGTTCTTTCGAGCTCGAAGAGCTCAAAAACGTCATAATTGCAATTTTAAGCGTCTAGTGATGGAATTGGCGGGAAGTTGTAGGGATGGCCTTCAGGGTCAATCTTTTTCTTAATTTTTTTTCTCTAAATTTTATTAGAGAAATTAGAGAAAAAAAATTTTTTTATTAGACTGGATAGCCAATTAACTGTAAATTTTATAAAATTATTATTGTTATTACACTTGTAAAATTTGAATTCAAATAATACACAGAAAAAAAAATGACCAATCAAGTGAATAATTTTGAAGAATTTGATTTTCTTAATTTGAATAAAAAAATTCTTAAGCTAAGAAATTTTTCTTGATTTAAGTTAATTTTATTTGATTCAAGAATTTTTGGTCTTGAATCAAAACAATGAAACTCTTTAAAATTTTTTTCTTGATTCAAGTTAATTTTTTTTTTCAGTGTAATAATTTAAAAAATACGATTAGTTTTTTTTTTTAATATCATTATCATTATTTTTATCACCGTTATTAATACTGCTATTTTAATTATTATTATTATTATAATTTAACGCGCGTGAGTAATTAAAATAATAATTATTTTGATAGTTTCACAGAACATAAGTGAAATAAGGCGTTGTAATAAAAATATTAAAACATTGTAAATAAATACACACACATTATAAAAGATAGAACAAACATTCACTTTGCCGTAAGCTTAAACCGTGAGCTGATGGAGTATTAGCTTAACATTAATCGTTCTTGCTATGAGTGAAATTATGCCGGTTAAAATTTACCTACTTTTAAATCAAAAGATAAATAGAAAATTCATATTATATTACAATCTTGATTGTTAAAATATTTAAAAAATATTTACGCAAGCTAAATAAAAAAAAATATATTTAATTGAGTTTGACATTAAAATTGACTCTTAAAAATAAATTTAAAGAGTCAAAAAAAATTTAGAGCCGAAAATTGAATGAGTGAGCATGTAAATACTCTAATATATTTAACATGCGTTGACTTGTTAAACATTAATTATTGTTCCGACCTTATGCAATTGACTGTCGTATTTGTACCGTCAAATGAGGACAAACATAATTATAATAATAAATAATTATAATAGTAATAAAAATAACAAGAGGGAGCGCGTTATAATTAACAACGGGAATAATAACAATCGCACTTGTCACAAGATATGAATAGAAAGGTACTCGAACATGCGAGTGAAACGTTAAAAATTTCTCCTCTTATTATATTATATATATATATATATTATTTCAAAATTTTCAATTACTGCTCTAAACACATAAATAATTAACATTAACTCTTAAAACTTGAACTCTTTGTAATTTATAATTTAAAATAATAACGCTACTTAAAAATTACCATTAATATTTATAATTATTTTAAAAGATATTATTGCGACTTTCACTGGCTCGGAAATTCTGAATTTTGCTAATTATTTAATTGACTTATTTATTTACTGTTGTTACTTGCTTTAAATGAATTTTAATAGTTTCTTGGAGAAGATTTTTTTTGAAAAGCAAAAAGTATTATAATTACAAAATATTTTTAATATTTAAGTGAATTTCCGGATGTCACACCCAGAGTTCAACCAACCTAGAATCCGGCATGTGCAGTCGTTTGAAAATCCTCAATACAATTATGAACTCTATTATTAAATAACTTTTAAATTTTAATTTGTTTTATTTTGTGAATTTATTTTGACGCAATTACGAGTTTTTTTTTAAGAAGTAGAATTTTTTTCAGAGCTTTCAATTAATTTTAATTGTAATTAATCAAAGATCACAAAAATGATTATTATTTCAATTATTTTTAAAGCTAATAATAATTATTTGTTAAATAAATAAAATAAAGACCATATATTCTTTATAATGTATAAAATAAGATAACGATATACATTATAACGATACACGAACTCCTAAAAGCGCGACCGTTTGGTTTCACCGAATCACGTAAAATTGAAAGTTTTTTTACGACGTAAGACTAATATCCAACTATTTTGATGAGCAAATAAATATACATTTGTTTATTTATTTTTATAATTAACAGTTCTATTTTTATTTCAAAAGAAATAGAAACAAAAGGCTTATACTGTTTAAATTAAATGGAAAAAAATTACAATTTTATGAAAAAGTCAATGCAATCAATTTTAATGTCAAAAAATACGAAGAATAAAAATACAAATATTTTTTTCTGAATTTTCAGGTGATTTCAATAAGGCCTGAGTTACTAAACGGCTTTTGCACGCCTCAAAACATCGCAATATGGCTGCCGTTGATAAAAGACACATTACTGCCAGTATTTCTCGCGATATTTGACAAAATGTTCTGCCGATACGTCGCTAAAGTCTACACCAAGCAAGATAATATGCGTAAACTAGCACACTGTGAGTAATAAACCTAAAACTTTTATTTTAATGTTATTAGAGGTTATTTATACTGCTGTTGTTGTTGCGCGCGCAACTTCTTCGAAAAATATACATGTGACTTACATAATATCTATATGTTTGCAAAAAATGCATTTAGAAGAAATTGATTTTTTATAAAGTCAAAAAATTTCTTAGAAAAACAAAATTTACTCAAAACAAATTTCTTGACTCAAGAATTTTTCATAAATCAAGAAAAAAAAATTTTTTTTAAGATAATTTTTTTGGTACAATATTTTTACTAAAATCTTTTTTATCAAGATATAAGAAGACTTCAAAATTACAATTTATTTTTTTCAAAAAAAAATTAATGTCTAAGTTTTGGCATATTGGATCTTAGGCATATTTTTCCATGCGAGTTGCTGTAAGACCTTGTATTATTTCAGTAAGATACTGTAATATAGTGTAAAATTCTACAGTAAGTTGCGTGCACAATAAAAGTGGGGATAACCTTAACCGAATTGCGCGCGCAATAAGAGTGGGGATACCCTCAACTAGTCCCAAAAACTACCTAGAAAATATTTCATGAAATTCTGTTCTAAGGTGGCGTAGATGGTAAATTTCGTCATTTTGAACAAGACGCCGAGTACAAATTACAACTTAACCTAAACCATGGATTAAAATTTCCGCTTACCAATGGCAGCCTTTACGGCAGGCTTCATAATCATCAAAACCGAGGTACCAATCAATAATTCATTAACTTTAGAAGTTACACAGCAAGATACTAATTGAAAAAATTAATTTGCATTTTTCAGCACGAACTGGAACAATAACAATGGGCATTCAGCACTACCCGCGCGCCCAATCCCTAACAGACGACAATTACGGTTCACTGCCTGCGGAACTGACGTCGTTCACGAGTTCCACATTCGAACCTCGTCAGCACAAAGATTCGAAGACCAACTCAATTGACACCCAGTCGACGCAACGACTGATAAAAATGAACGAGAACTTTGAATTCGGAACCAAAAGGAAGATCGGCAGCACTGATGTCTTTGGACAGAATATGGAGAACCTGGTCCAGCTGGAAGACCCCAAGAGGAAGCAGTTCGCCAGGAGTCTTGATGAAATCCGCGAGGAGGTTTCTAAGAAGGACAAGGACCTTAAGATCCAGATCAGGAAGGACGAGCAGGAGTTCACTCGGAACTTGGTGAGACGCAACCAGAGTTTTGATCAATCGAAGTACTTGCGCGTGGGTCTGGATTCAAGGACTTATGACATCAAAGACCTCATTCGGAAGGACAGGCAGATGGATCTTATGAGGAAGGACTATGAAGAGGACGGGTTTGACAGTTCTGATGACGGAAGCTACGATTTTGATAACGAGAACTTTGATGACACTCTTAGTTCCTGTAAAAGTCGCAGTAGGAGCTGCTGTTCGGTTACTACTGTGGCTAATGATGACTTTGAGTTCTTTCAAAGGAAAGGGACCAAGGTAAGCTTCTAATTGGTTGATTTTTTAGCTTTTCAAGCTAAAAAATCCAAAAGTTATGTCAAAAATACGATTATTTAGAAACTTTTAGATATAACTATTTTGTTGTATATAGAATTCGGTGAAAAAGTTTAGGACTTTTTACTTGCTTTAGATGAAATGCAAGAATTTTTTTGTTGGGTCTCTTTTATAAAGATGCCCTTAAGATAGCTTAAGTTCAAATATTCATTTCTGCTATGCATCATTTTTGACGTTTTTGATGCTCTACACTCCTAATTCGATATTTATAAATAAAATGTTCTTCAAAAATGATGTCCTGATGGATTTGTTCAAGAACAATAATTTAGTTTCAATAATAATGCAAAAAGAAACGAATATTGCAATGCACCATTTTTGACGTTTTTGGTGTAGGTTAGTTCTTGATTTTCCAGACTTGAAATTTGATATTTGTGAACAAAATACTTTTCAATGATGTTTATCAAATTTGAAAAGCGGTTGACCAGTAGGCCACTGCTGAAACTTCTCGCTTTTTCCGAGAAAATCTTCCAATTGGTTGATTATTTAGCTCTTCGAGCTAGAAAATCCAAAAGTTATATCAAAAATACGATTATTTAGAAATTTTAGGCTATAACTTCTGAATACGTCGTTCGATTTTAATTTGCTTCGGGGCAATTTTTTAAGTACGAAAATTTTTTACAAGCTCTTGAATCCTTCGATCGAAGAATTCAAAAGTTATATTAAAAAACGAGTATTTAGAAATTTTTAAATGGCTATAATTTTTGAACTTGTCGTTCAATTTTGACTTGCTTGGCGGCATTCGACTTAGTCTTTCAAGTCCAAAAAAGTGTCTCTGATGTCTGGAGTTGATTAGTCAAATATTTAGAAAGTTATTTAGAAAAAACTTAAAAAAAATTGTTTTTTTGGTTTTTATTTGTTTTTCATATCTTTTCCTCGGGCAAAGTACGATTGAGTTTAAAATCAAATCAGATCGAAGTCTCAATGAACACTTTTGAACGCCGTGTCGCTCATCTCGATCGGTTGATTCGTTCTAAAGATTCCTACGACAAAATTTTATTTACATACATACATACACACACACGCGGCCGGAAGTCCAGCCGGGAAAAATCGGAACGGCTTCCTAGGACCTCAAAACTTGGAGATCTGATGAAAAACTCTTATTCTCAAAATCTGACCAAAACAATTTCCTACTTTTTAAAATTTATCTGAAAAATTAATTGATTATTTGATTTTCAGACCGAAATTTTCTCACCGAAAAAATTACCCGACAAAATTAACATGAGATCATTCACACCAAAGATCATCGACGACACCTGGATCATCGAGAACACCGTATCTGTCAACAAAGTGAATCCTGTTGCAAATAACAATAAGAACAATCATAATATTAGTAATAGTAGTAATAAAAATTCATCAAATAAAAAGAACGTAAAACTTATTGTAAACACAAAACCGAAGATCCAGTCGTACCATTTGAAGAAAATCTCCCCCGGTTATTCGATGAACGACTTGGACAAGCTCTTTCCCGAGGAAAAGTCCCAAGAAAAGCTCGGCAATGCTAGTCTCAAAGGCACCCTCAAAAGGTCCGAGATCGACCACGACAGCGTGAATGACGCTACCCTCAGACACATCGGAGGCTCCGCGCCGGATTTCAAGAAGATTTTCCTCGAATGCGTTTGATTCTTAATTGTTTTTATTATGTTAATGATAATGAATAAATTAATGATATTACTAATTAATATAGCGAGTAATTAACTTAGCGATTGTGTTCAATGATGTAATATATATTTTTTTAACTATTTTATTAACCCGTGTTTTTATTATTGAGTAATTAATTATTAAATGTATATAATTATTGTAAATTTGTATCTTATTTAATAAATTGATTAATGTTGATCTAGTGGATTTAAATTTATTGTTATTATTTAATTTTTAATAAAAAAAAAAAAATAATACTTAAATTTAATCCGTACCAGACTAGAAATTTGAAAATAAAACCCATTGGGTTCCCCTCTTGGGTCCCTAATCGGAAAATCTCCATCAAAACTCAGTCTAAATTTTGAAAGAAAAAATTAGGAAAACAGTTGACCCTGAAGGCCATCCCTGCAATTTCCCGCTAATTTCCTAATGAAGAAAAATTATATTCTTCACTAAAAAATAAAACATTTATCAATATCATCTTATGATAATTATTTAAAAAATTAAGAATATTTTAAAACTAACTTTAGATTCTCTTAATTATTACAAAGTTACATAAACGCTCTTATAAAATATTTACAAAAGTAAAAAAATATGAGACAAAATATCAGTCTGTATAAAAAATTGATTCATTATTACACAAACATTCTTTAAATTCTTCCTATCATACAAACAAGGCACTAATTATTGTTGAGAAATATTCTTAGAATTTATTTTTTCTACATCTTCAATTATCGATTAATTTTTTCTGCAATATTCGCTTCTCTCCCCCGAGTTGAAAAAATTAACTTAAATAAACATAACTGATATACTAAAACAATTGATTTAAGTTCAATTCTCTTGAACCATTAATTCTTCACTCACAATTCTTTCTAAAACGTGATAACTCCGAATATCACAGTGAAATCCCCTGATAGCCAATTTGGTCTTAAATCTTGGAAATGAAAGTTGGCGCCATCTTATTGATTAAATTGTAATTAAAAATTACGGCGTTTAAATGCAGCCATCAACTTAACGTGAAGAATTGTAAAAGCATTTAAGTTGTTCTGCAATTTGAGGTTAAGACTCAATTCTGCAAGTCCTTTCCGTAAAGTTGCAGTATAAGAATTGGCTACAAACTTGATAGTAACTTCCATTACAATTCCAGCCGTAGATTTTCATTAAAAACGTTACTAAAGTATCCCGGATAGCCAAGTTGGTCGTAACTTTCTGTCAATCTACTGCCGCAACTTGTTCACCAAGTTGTCAGCAAAAACTGCTTCTGAAACTTTTTCACATCAAGTTGACGACTAGTTTCTCAAGAAATCTAGCGACATATTATTGCCGCAACAAAATGTCGCCAACCTTCTCCCCAACTTGTCATCAAAAGTTTTAAATTCAAAATTTGACGGCAAGTAGTTGCTAAGTTGGTGGCAACTATCTGACACAAAGTTTATTGGTCTGAAACTCTGGCTATCACAGTAGGTGTTCTAGCACGAAAAGTGAGGCTATCAGGGTAACTTGTCACCAAAAATAATTCAGAAGTTGTCGGTAAGTTTAATTCCTATCTACCTAAGTTGCGGCGACATCTGTGTAGCCTTAGAGCTACTATTCCTACTATTAATAATCTCATCAATGCTCTGCTTCAATTCCTCCATTTCAAGGACATCAAGTGGAAGGGATGTCTGAGTCGCCATTTCGCGTGCAGTTCCGTGAGCATCTGATTGAATACTCCTTGTAATATCCGGGCTAAAGTCGGAATCACTTCCATGAGACTTCTTAAGTACATCTTTATCAACTTCCTTCTCTTTATGCTTCTTAGCTTCAAATTTATCCAACTCTTGGGAAAAGTGTTTGGTGGGAACTTCATTCTGAATGCAAAACTTGCTCTTTTCGGCCTCCCTGGTCTTGCCACTCTTACTGCTTCTGCTTCTTCCGCAATCCTCCTCACAATTCAGCATCTTGGTTTCTTCATCAGCTTCACTGTCTTCACTCTCGCTATCATGCTCGTCTTTGTCATCAGCATTCTTGCTCTTGCTCTCCAGAGTCTTGGATTTGTTAACACTGGAGTTGTCGCTCTCACTTTGATCCCCGAAGAAGATCGGCAGCAAGATCTGGGTGTTCTTGTTGTACAGGATCTTAGAGTTAGATATACTGTCGTCCAGATCAGCCATAGCAGAGCGTCTCTTCATATTCGGAATCTGCGAAGATCCATAAGCCGCAAGTGCGGATAAAATTTGGGCATGGTGGCTTTCTTGAGAAGTGGTGCTGCCGCGACGGAACAACGGTCCGACTCTCGAACTAGACTTAGCGAACTTCTTCTGCTTGCTCCGCTTGGTCCTTGGCACGGAAGAGCCTCTCTTTCGGCAAGCCTTGACTTCCGCAATTTGGACCGAAATTTGCGAGTCCAAAGAATTCCGGCGAGAGTGAACGGAAACTCTTTGCACGCTGTAGCTCACTTCGGAGTCTACCGAGTTCCTGCGGTAGCTAGACATGGAACCGCCATTACCGACTATCAATGCGTCTCTCCGCGTGACGAACTTCGGCAAGGCTGCGGCCCAAGTCGAGCTGAAGTCCTGTGAAGCCACTGAATTCAAGTCGAAGTTTAATCCTACGGGATCGTGAGAATTGTGGAAGCTTATTGACAAGCGCCCGGCGTTGTTGAAGGTTTTGCGCTTTGCAAACGCTTGAGCTATCACTTTGTGCTTCTTTAGCTTCACTGGCTCGTCTGGGTCGGGATTGAATCTCCTGAAAAGTAAAAAATAATAAACATTCAAATCTGAAGGAACTTATTTGTTAAAAAGAATTACTTACCGTCGGAAGAACCTCTTCCAAGTATCGACTGTCGAACTGTTCCAGACCCAAAGAGACATCAGGACACCAGCAAGGAACGGTGCCAGCAAGTGTAGCTGAAGTTTAGTAACACTAGGTCGGGATGATATCTTGCAGTTCGAGCCTTCGTCATATTTTGTTGTAATTGCGCATCTTTGAAATGATTTTTTTATTTAATAAATTGTTTCAATACGCAGATGTAGTCTTAGTTCAAGCTAAGCTTTCTACGAGTGTAATTAAATTAAAAAAAAAAAAAAAAAGAAATACTTACATGATATAGTCACGAAAACTTTGACGCCATTGATAAGAATTTTGAAATTCGTGAATATGGCAGTACATTGTGATAATTACAACGAAGAATGTTAGCAATGAAAAGAAAACCATTCTGAAGGAAATATCACGGATTTTGGCATAAGCTCGTTCTGATACAAAATTTTGGCTTTGTATTTTCAAACTGATTAGTGTTATAAGGCCTAAAAAAAAAAAAAAATTGGCTTTTTTAGTAAGAATTTTAATGGCATGTTACCAAATTTTCTGATATGCCTGCACACCTGAGTCGAAATTTAAATCGTAGATTCAACGTATTGAACGTTCAAATCGTAGGTTGAGCGGATTAGACGGTGAAAACGTAGGATCAACGTATTGAACGTTAGAATCGTCATTTGAACGTAATGGACGTTAAAAACGTATATGTTGAACGGATCCAACGTATTTTAAATTTGAATAGAACCAATAATGGGTGAAAATAAGTAATATTAAAATTACTTAAATAACTACACATCCTCGAAACCTGAATAGACAAAAAAAAATTTTTTTTCAGTTCTGTTAGGGAGATTTTACATTTTTAGCTTAAATTTACCATTTTTTTTGACCGAAATGCTTTATCGAAATTTTTTACCCTTGGAATAATTTCTAAAATTATGAAATATCATTCATACGATTTTATACCAAAAATGGCCTCATAAATCTCTACAAAAAATGATAACTTTTTATACAATTTTATAAAATTTTGTCCCACTGGATTTTTACAAAAAAAAATTTTAATTTTTGACTTCCTGCTAAGAAAATTAAAAATGTGTAGTTGATTGAGTAGTTTTAATATTACTATCTTCACCCATTATTGGTTCTCTTCACATTTATAATACGTTGGGTACGTTTAACATACGTTTTTAACGTTCATTACGTTCAAATGACGATTTTAACGTTCAATACGTTGAATTTACGATTTAAATTTCAACTCGGGCAGTAAAAAAAATTTATTTGAATCAAGTAAATAATTTTAAAGAACTTCATTTTCTCGATTTGAATAGAAAAATTCTTAAACTAAGAAATTCTTCTTGGTTTAAGTAAATTGTAATTATTTTAAAAATTTTTCGTCTTGATTCAAGACAATGAAACTCTTGAAAATTATTTTCTGTGTGTATGTAGGATATTTTAAACCATGTCATAAAATTTTCTCACGGATAATAATGTTTCTTATTGCAATTGAAACTAACCTCTGGATAAAAAGTATCCACCAATAATAATTCCGACCAAAATCGGACCCAGAACAAATATGCTTCTAGCAATGGGATTAGTGTACCCAACGAAGCAAATTCCTGTGACACTGTTGCCATCTACTTCTGCGCGAGTGATGACCGTCAGAGTGAGGAACAAAGGAACAGACCAGGCGAACATGTGGAAGTAAGTGCTTTTCTTTGTGATCTTTTCTTGGCTAGAGCCGTCCGTAGCCTTGAACCTTATATGCCAAGCGTAAGAAAATATCACGAACCACACCATTATTGCCATCGATGAGTAGTAGATCAGGACGAAGACTATCACGCACAACCAGGTGTCGCCACTAAAACGAAATTAACCAAATATGAAGAGATAAATATGTACAAGGCGTGTAAAAATTTTTTTTGATCTCAAAATTGTTGAGAACTTCAAAATCACTGTTAAAACATTTTTTTAATTACCAAAGCCAAAAAGACGTGGAGAAAAATTTATTTAAGGCTTTCTGGGTTTTCGAATTTTTTTTTTTTTTTCAATTTTTAAGCTTAGAATATTTTTGCAAAGATTGACAATAGAATTTTTACACCTTTTTGGCTTTAGATCACAAAATTTTGAAATTTCTAAAGTCCAAAAGTCAAATTTAGGACATGCCCTTTTGGCTTACGAAAAAAAATTTTTTTTTTTCAATTTTTAAGCTTGAAACAGGATAGAAGTACCATTTTTGGGAAATTTATGTCCAAATTATTGTATAAATAATTTATAAATGTAATAGTATCATAAATTATGTTTGTATGAATGTTAAAGTTCGAAAATCCGATGAAAATATTATTTTCTGCACAATTATCGAATCTCAAAGTGTCCAAAACTATCTGTTCAGCATTCATGTTATCAAAAATTGGTAAAATAATTTTTTACACTCTTTCGGGTTCATATTTCAAAATTTTGGAGTTTGTAAAGCCAAACGAGCTTCTAATTTAAAACGTACGTTCTTTTGGCTTAAAAAAAATTGTTGTTCAGTTGCACGGAAAAAAAAACTCGAAAAATTACAATATATAATATAAAATCTGTTTCAGATTTTAATTATTATAGATTTTATAAGAATTAATATTTACATTGAAAGCTCTGAAAATTAACATTAAAAGTTTGAACTTTGAAAAATGTTATTTTGAATACGACGGGACACATTACTATTTATAATGTAATTAAAAAAAAATTTTTTTTTTTCCGTGAGAACTTAGAATATGTTTTGCAAAAAAGTATTTTACGACCTTTTGGCTTGTTTTGATAATATAATACCTTGGTTCTTGAGTTCGAAGTGTTCCATCCTTCTGACAAACAATGGACTCCCTGGTGACCACAGTAAACTGGAGCATCCATCCAAAGCAGTTGACCAAAAAACAGCAATTGATGTAAAAAATAACCAAGGCTGGATACTTGTTAGCGCTTCGCCAATCGATCAAAAAAGTGCAAATGGTAAAGATGTTGGACACCATGCAAATGGTAGCACCCCATCTGATAAACGAATGGATCTGGTCATGCTCGTCAGCTGTGTAAAGCGGATCGTTGCAGGGAATTCCGCATCCTTCTATCCCCTCGAAGGTCGTCAGTGGGTTGTCCGTTGCGATTAGAGGCTTGAAGCACTTTCCTGAAATGTTGAACGGCAGGAATCTTGAAAAGTCTTTGCCTTCTTTCGGGAATAGCTTCGGGTTGTCGCATTTTATGAAGCTGGGCCAGATTGTGTGGTTGAAGAGGATTCGACACGGGCTCAGGATTTTCTTGCAAAACTCCTGCGAGGGCAGCTCTATTGTATTGTTGTTGCATTTAGGCTTGAATACCGAGCACAACAGGGGTTGGACCACTGCCCAGCATCTTGGGATGTGTCTAAGGCTCTGTAAGAGCCGAAGTCGCTCCTGAAAATATTTTTTTTAGTAAAAGTATTTTAATTTTTTTACTAAAGAAGGATTTAAAATTTTTTTTGTAGAAAAAAATTTTTTTTTAAGAATTTTTTGAAAAATTTTCAAGTGAAAAAAATTTTTTAGGGAGAGAAAATTGAAACTTTTAAGTTCTTGTTTGATTTTTTAAATTTCAAATTTTCAAAATTTTATCAAAAAAAAATTTCTTAAGCAAAAAAAATATTTATTTTTTTTTTCTTTAGAAAATTATTTTTTAAAGTAACTTTTTTCATTAAAAGAAGAAAATTTTTTAGAAATAAGAAAAAAATCAAATAAATTGAATTTTCAAATATTTAATTAATTTTTTGAAGTAAAAAAAAATTTTTTTTTAATTTTTTAATTGCAATAATTTAAGTGACTTTTTTTTTAATAAAAAAATTAAATAAATAAAATTTTTAAAAAATTGATTAAATTTATCAGGTTGTTTGAAATATTATTAAAAATAATTTTTTTTTCAAGCTTAAAAAAAATATTTAACTGTAAAATTTTTACAAAATAATTTTTTTGTCATTTAAAAAATATCGAAATAAAAAAGAATTTTTAAAAACTGGTAATAGTAACTTTTGACACTGTAACTAGCGATAATCTGACTGTACTAAGAATTCTTAAATCTATACCCCACATACAAAAACATTTTCGATAACTGGCAGGTATAAAGTTACCGGAATGTCTCCGCAGTAAAAATAGGATCTAATTTCTATTTCCTCATTTAAAAAAGCAGCCTCCAATTTTTCGAATTTAAACCTAAAAAAAAATCTGTAAAAATAATAAAAATAGTACCTCAATTAAATCTTGAGTGGTGCGTTCTGGAATGAGATCCAAGGAAGTCATGGAATACGTCAAATTGGTGCCCATACAGTTGCCGTATTTGAGTTTGACACAAGTTGCTGACCTCTCGACACCGGCAGTCGAGTAAGGGTCCCAGGGGGAGTCGACATCTTTTTCGAAGCTTCCTGGCAAGTCAGCACTCGCTTCTTGAAAGATTCCAGCGCAAGCCAGGAAAAAATAAATCCAAAATAGGATCTGAGGAGGGAAATAAATTACTATTTATTTCAGGAGTTAATTTAAGAAAATAAAAATAAAAATTTGATGGATAAATTATCACCTTGGAAGAACAAAAATCACTCCGGTGCTCCATGTTGGAGCGCAAAAATGCGAATCAGCGGTATTGAATATTAACGTTTAAATTAATAATGAAGCATCACAGTTTTAAGTTTAGATTTAGCTGTGATGCCTCAACAGACGCACACTCTCTGAATTACAAGACATTTCGTTAGTATAGGCATCGCCGGACCACACCAGACTGGCTAAGACCAAGACCCTATGACTATGACTATACTTTTTACTCTTCGGCTTTGCTCTTTGGGCCACCCACGTTGCGATTCATATTATTCCAGCTCTCCCACCATCCGCTTCAGGATGTTTTCAAATAAACGAGTTTTGGGGATACATATGTGCCGGGGATTCCGAGCGACGCCGAGCGCGAAAAGATGGCTGGTCGGTAGAATAGATTTTTGGATGATCGATTGAAGGAAATTTAACTAATTTAAAATTTTAAATTAATTAATTGATTAATTAAGGAAGTCCTTTCGCTCCAACAACTGTAGTAGTCAATATTCGATGAATTAAAATTAAAAAATCTATAAAAATTTCTAAAATAAAAAAATAAATATTATAAGGGGCATTCCATGCGAAATGGGAAAATAACTAAAATTTAAAAATTTCTTTAATTAATTCTAATTTAGTTCTAATTTATTATTAAAACTCTATATTTTACTAATTTGTAAAGAAAATTTTTCTTAATCTATAAGAAAATCGATTTTTCTCTCCCAGTAACTTTTCAGCCGTACTAACTTATATCCCGGTCAAATGTTGTTTTAATAATTTTAAGAACAAATTTATTTTATGTTTGTTATTAACTAACATATTTATTATTATAGTTTTAAGAACAAATTTTTTTATGTTCGTTATCAATTAACACCTAAGTTTATCAAGATCGTGTTGTCAGCGTGCTAAATCCTTTATTTGTGTTTTTTAATTAGTTTTTTTTTAATTATCCTAAATAATTTATAGTTAAATATGTGAACAATAATGTTTCTAAGGTTGAAATAATATAAAAGTCTTTTTAATAAACAACTTCATGTACACATTTTGTACTTGTTCCACCAGTCACAATAAAAAAAATTTTTTTAATTGTTTCTACGTAGGTAATCAGTCTAATTCTTCATAATATTGAATGTTTGTGGGATAAATTTTGTATTGAGAGGGAAGTATTTTTTAAAAGTTTAGTGGTCGAACTGAAATTGGACTTTAAGTATACCGCGGTAAGAAAGAAGGATTTTTCTTAGTTCCACCAGTCACACTCAGTCAAATGATAATTACGAGAAACTTAAAAAGTAATCGAGGTTCTTGACAAAGGAATGTTGTTAATTAGTTTTTCTTCTATATTATAAGATAAATTTTATTTTAGTATAAGTAATAGTCACATAATTATAGCTCCTTAATTCAATAATAGATTAATTTTTTTTTGTGGTTTTATAATTTTTATTGAATTTTTTTATTCATATTTTTTACAAGCTTAATTTTAATTTTTTTATTAATTTTATAATTTTCACAAAAATTTCTTACTTTACTGGCTTAGTTACGTAATATACTATTAATTTATTATAAATTTCATAATTTATACACAATTTTTTATAAATTCTACAAAAATTAAAAAATTAGAAAAAACATCATCAAATTTTTTCTGTTTTACAATTAATTAATAAATTTAATTTATTTCGTATTATTTATCAGAAAAATTGATAAATTATAATCTTTAAGAGCCTACAGTACGACTAATGACAATACCAAAGTGTTCTGCGCATTATTTTTCAAACCAAACATAACACAATTTAGGTTAAACGAACATTCTGTTAGTTTAATCCATTCTTTTATACTTTCACTATGACATTTATAAAAAAATAACAATATTATCTTCAAAAATATTTATCAATACACATAAACGATAGTTTCAATTGATCCTCAGTGTAATTTTTCCTTATTTTTCGGTTCAAAGTGCAGCAGTAATTAGTAATTAGTAAAAATGATGGCGATTAACGTAAAAATATTGAGCAAAGTGAATTTTCGGGTCAATTTTGCCAAAGAAATTCATCACAGGTAATTTTTTTTTATTTACGTCGTTATTTAGCTTTAGTACATTTTTAATAATAATTGTACAATTTAAACTAAAAAAATTTCAATTAATTACAAAAGTTTCACACTTTTCGGTTATTTATACTGTTTTTTATCTTTTTCCGACTTTGGTTTTTTTTTTAAAGGAAATAAATAAATAAGTCAACTTTTATTAAAAGAAAAAAATTACGATTTAATTTTTAATCCTTGAAATAATTTTTTTTACAAATTATTTGAAATAATTCAAAAAGAAATAATTTTTTAATCAAAAATTTTTTTTGAAGTAAATTAATTTATTAAATAAAAATCAATAAAAAATAAGCACTTCTTAATTTTTTTCCGCATGGAAATTATACAAATGGAAATAAATAGTGTTAATTTTTGTAGCTGTAAGATTCTAGTCGTCGGCGGAGGAACCGCAGGCTGTACAATGGCAGCAAAGCTCTCGAAAAACTACCCCAACCCTCAAAACCACGTAATCGTCTTAGAACCAAGCGAGGTTCATTATTATCAGCCATTGTTCACTTTAATAGGCGGCGGGTTGAGCAAATTTGACTCTTCAAAAAGATCTATGTCTGAAGTTCTGCCGAAGAACGCCCAGTGGATCAAAGACAGCGCGATGTTTTTCGATCCTGAAGCCAACAAAGTCACCACCCGCAACGGAGACACCATCGAGTATCAGTTGATGATCATCGCTATGGGTCTTCAGTTGCACTGGGAAAAAGTATGTTTGCCAAAAAATTACTTTCATTTATTATGATCACAATATTTGCCGCAATTTTAAAATAAATGTTTCTAATTTTTGATATTACAGCGAAAATATTGATTTTTTTTTAAATCACAAGAAACATGTTTTTTATGAAAATAAATTTTGAACTTTTGTTCTAGAAATTTTTTTACAGGATCAATGTTCTCGCCGTAATATCAAGAAAAGCAACATTTGGCCACACCCGACATGGATTGATAGATTTCTTTTTTAAATATTGAAAAAAACACGTTATTAAAAGGCAATAATGTAAAATTTATTTTTTATTATGTTTTTGCGAGTAACGATATGAGACCGACTACAACAAATAGATATTCAAAGACATTTACCCAATAAATAGAATTTGTAACAGATGAAAGTCATTTGATGATAAAAGCTAAAAATCAATTTATTCTTGATTTTTTTTAATTTTCCCAACTGCGAAATAAATTGAAAAAAGTATCAAAAGGTGACGAAAAATAGCTCAAATTGAAGATAATTATGTGAATTTTTACGTACATTTGATAGATTTAAGCTATCTTTTACGGCTTAAAAATTATTTAAAGAAAAAGGGCCGAAAAACGTTAATGTAAAATTTTTTCAAATTTTCAAAATCACGTAATTAATTAAAAAAATTATCAAAACCAGACAAATGATAGTTTAAATTGAAGGTAATTAGATGAAGTTTAAGATAAACTTGATAGATTTTATCTATCTGTTACATCTGGAAAATTATTTTCATAAAATGTACGAAATTCAAAATTTTTTTAAAATGAAAAAAATTTTCAAACACCCACAACTTGTAAACTAACCAGCTGATTTTGCTCATCTTCGAACTTGATCTTGGTATTGATCCACAGAATGAGCCCACAAAATTTCGTATAGATCGGTTGAGAACTGTGGGCGCAATCCTGCTGACATGGCACGTTATATCACATATATATTTACATACATAAATAGAGATATAAACTTTTGAGCTAATGCCATTTTTCGACATTACTCGATGAAATGAGACATATTATGACAAAATTTTCTTAAAATTACGACATGAGACCGGCTACAATAAATAGATTTCTAAAGAAATCTACCTAATTAGAACTGTCTAATAAAAATTGTGGCAAAAATCTTGGCGCTAATTGATAACAAAAGATCTATTGCAGATTCCTGGATTGGTCGACAGTCTCAAAAATCCAGAGTCACAAGTCTGCTCGATCTATGGCCCTGAAACGGTGACGGAAGTCTTCAGGAAGATCAAGAGGACTTCTAATGGACCTTGTGTCTTCACCTTTCCAAATTCACCGGTCAAATGTCCAGGTGCTCCACAAAAGATTGTTTACTTAGCTGAAGATTATTGGAGCAAGGTAATTTCTTTTAAAAAACTTCAAAAAATTATCTATAAGAGTCTGCGATAGTTTTTTGGAAAAAAAAAATTCTAATTATTTTTTAGCTTTTGTAAAATTTATTTTTCAAGAAAAACAAACGGAAAAACGTGGAAGTTATTTATAATACTTCACTTCCGGTGATCTTTGGCGTGAAGAAGTATGCAGACGCCTTGTGGGAAGTTTGCAAGAGCCGGAACATCATTGTGAACACCCAGATGTCGTTGGTTGAAGTCAGAGATAAAGAAGCTGTTTTTGTGGATTTGAAGAATCCTGATATTAAAGTTATCCAGAAGGTAATTTTTGATATTTTTCATCATACTAGGTTAATAACCTATCAATGGATGCACTAATGAAGATCCTGTCAAAATTTGAGCTCTTAATATTTAAATTTAAAGGTCAAAATTTACCAATTTCCATCTAAGTAACAAAAAGAAATTTCTGGATCAAAAGAAAGTCTAAGCTTAAAAAAATAATTATTTTGGATTCCAGTACTCGTTCCTCCATGTGACTCCTCCAATGGGGCCTCCAGAAACTCTGAAGAAACATCAGTCACTGACCAACGAAGCAGGATTCCTCAATGTTGATCCTAAAACTTTGCAGCATATCAAGTACAAGAACATTTTCGGGCTTGGAGACTGTACCACGACGCCTAATTCCAAAACTATGGCAGCCATTGGTAAGATTCACTCTTGGCTTAGTATTTTAAATCCTTTTTTTTATCCAACAAAAAGATTAATTAATTTTGAACAGCTTCGCAGTCGAAAGTTGTGCACAATCATGTGCTGAGCTTTTTGAACGGCAAAAAGTCCAATTTAGAGTACAATGGCTACGCTTCTTGTCCTTTGGTGACTGGACCGGGAAAGTGCATCCTTGCGGAATTTGATTACAATCTCCAGCCGCTGGAAACTTTCCCAGTTAATCAAAAAAATGAATACTGGGCGATGTTCATGATGAAGAAGTACATGTTCCCGTTTCTTTACTGGAATTTTATGCTTAAGTAAGTATAATAAATTATTATAGTTATTTGGAACCAAAAGATCCGGGTTCGAGTCCCGGTCTGGGCTATCCAAATTATTTTTTCTATATTAACTAACAAAATTACGAAAAATTAGAGAAAAAAAAAAATTAGTTTATTAGACTGCAAAATTTGTATTAAAAAAATTTATTGCTGAATTTTGAAACAAAGCTTAATGAAATTTATTAAAAAAATAATTTTTATTTCAGAGGTCAGTGGAACGGGCCTGAATTCATTAGGAAAAGTCTAGCAATATTTAAATCTAATAAATAAATTTGTAAATAGAATCTTTATTCTTGTAAATTATGTTATAAAATTGTTTCTAAAATTTTAAGTTTGTGTTAAATTATTTAATTTTAATCAAATTGAAGTTCAAAAATAAGCTCGTTAAATTTTGAGTTTTTTATGGTTCTAACTTTGATTTTAAACACTCCAAACAATTCATTAAGAATGCAATGGTCTCTGCTCTACAATTATCGATCGAGCAAATTTAATCCTATTAAAGATCAACCTCACCAGATCCCGCCACCAATACAATTTTGTCAATTCAACCTTCACTAAATTACAAACAAATAACAATAAACCTTAATCTCTCTAATTACCGATTCTCGAAGGACTGAATAAGTAAAAAAAATTCCTCGCCTAGA
The DNA here is from genome assembly GCF_013202065.1 of Cotesia typhae. Lineage (NCBI taxonomy): Eukaryota > Metazoa > Arthropoda > Insecta > Hymenoptera > Braconidae > Cotesia > Cotesia typhae. The sequence continues at coordinate 960,817 of NW_027423744.1, forward strand.
AAAAGTAATTGTGATGCTATCTTACAATCTAGCTTCGGCTCTTGCGTGTCTTTAATTCTCAAACACACATGCAATGAGAACTTATCTAACAATGTCAAAATTAGCAATACTTTTTTTAAATTTTTGTTTGGCCGCCGCATTAGAAGGTAAGTGCAGTATTTTGTTTTTAAATTACAAATTCTGAAATTAGAAAATTAATTATTGAATTTCTTGAATTACAGATGCGAGTTATTGGAACAGTGTTGCCTCTAACGAGCTCAAAGAATCATTATCGTACTCTTGGAACAAGAATGTTGCAAAAAATGTTATTTTGTTCATCGGAGACGGTATGAGCGTCGATACAATAACGGCCAGCAGGATTTATCATCAAGGGGAGACTAGTTATCTTGCTTGGGAAAAAATGCCCCATGTTGGTATGATTAAGGTTCGCAAAATTTATTTTTATTCCAAAATTTGATTTAAAAAAAAATTAATCATGATAAAATTTGAATTATTTTCAATAATATCAAGAATAAAGCACAAACTCACGCTATGAGGCGTGCAATTTTTTTTATAGATATACACTGAAAAAAAAAATTAACTTGAATCGAAAGAAAAATTCTTGAACCGAAACAAAAAATTTTTGAATCTAGTAAAATTTATTTAAATTTAAAAAAATTTCTTAGTTTAAGAATTTTTTTACTCAAATCAAAATGATGAAGTTTTTTAAAATAACTTATTCAATTTGATTAAAATTTTTAGAAATTGTTGAAGAAATAAAAATTTTCTTATTGAAAAAAAATTCTTTAGATTTGGAAAAAAACAATTTTAAATAGACAACTTGGGAATTTTTAATAAAAATAATTTTTTCTTAAATCTAGACTATTGCAATGGTAACCGTTGCCATAGTAATCGTTGCTACGGTAATCATTCCATAGTAAACGTTACCATGGTTACCGTTGCTATGGTAACCGTTGCCATAGTAACCGTTGCCATAGTAACCGTTGCCAAAGTGGTCACCGTAGCAACGAAAAGTGACAACAATGAAAACGTCACATTAACTTTTCAATAAAGGATTAATATTTAACTGTTGCGATGGTAATGGTTGCTATGATAGGTAACGGTTGCTATAGTAACCGTTGCTATGGCAACAGTTGCTAAAGAGGTTACCATAGCAACAAAAAGCGACAGCAACGAAAACGACACAATTTTTATACTAAAAGATCTTTCAGACTTACAACACCGACAAAATGGTGCCGGATTCCGCGTCTACAGCAACAGCGCTGTTCAGCGGCGTAAAAACTAACTACAAAGTCATAGGCGTCGATAACAATGTGGCCCTAGATGACTGCGACGGCAGTTTAAACCCCGACTTTCACACCAAGTCGATCATTGAATGGGCACAAGAATCTGGAAAAGATACTGGTTCGTTCAAAATTCTATTATTTACAATATCAACATCATCATTGATTATTAACCCTCTACAGGCTTCGTAACTACAACAAGAGTGACCCACGCTACCCCAGCGCCTCTGTACGCGCACACTCCAAACCGCAATTGGGAGTGCGAAGCGAAAATACCGGCCGCTGCGAAAGGTTGCAAGGACATAGCAAGGCAACTAATTGAAGATTCGCCAGGCAAGAACATAAAAGTGATCATGGGCGGTGGACGGCAGATGCTGAAGTCGAATGCTTCGGGCACTAAAATCGATCCTATTGACACCTGGGCGTGCTACAGTCAAGACGGCCGCCATCTCATGGAAGACTGGGCAAGTGACAAGTCTTCGAGGAAATTCAGGCACCAAATAGTCCAGAACAACGAGCAATTGAGAGCCGTAGACCCGGATGACGTTGATTTTCTGCTGGGAGTCTTCGCTAATGGACACCTCAACATGGATTGGCAGAGAGTTGATGCTCCGGAAGGACAACCTAGCTTGGAGGAGATGACTATCATGGCGATCAGGGTTCTAAGGAAGGCTGCTAAGGGGTTTCTATTGGTAGTTGAAGGCGGGCTGATTGACTTTGCTCATCATCGCGGAAAAGCTGCTCAAGCGCTCAGGGAGACTGTTAGATTGTCCGATGCTGTTAATGCTACCTTGGAAATGGTGGATTTGAAAGACACTTTGGTGATTGTTACAAGCGATCATTCGCATTCTATGGCTTTCAATGGGTATCCGAATAGAAATTCTTCAATTTTGGGTAAGTTTATGAGCAGCATCTTTTCCGCCAGCAGTATGACCTTTTTAAAATTTGGTTAACATGTTAAACTAATCTTAAAGATGTCATAGGACATTACACTACGGCTTGAATATATAAAAGATTTTTTTTTTTTAAATACTCTTTCATTGAAATATTGTCCGCTTTATCTTGATATAGCATTGATACAAAAATTGACCATATTAGAACATGTTTGAATTTATATGGCTTCATTATGAATTTTTATGCCCTTACTAGGCCTAAAATCATCACATATATCCCTGATAAATGCACATATAACTTTTCGACTGAAGTTAGTTCCGAAAAACACCAACAGGTGGCGCATGGTCGATAAATATTCTCACTACAAGAGACGAGTTTTGGAGTATATAAGGCCTGAAATAAAATTTTTTTTTTTTACTTTTCTGAAGATAGTGTCTTGGATAACTTAATTAGAAAAGCTCTTGATGAAAAATTTGCTATTAACATTACTTATTTTATCGATTTAATGAGTTCTATTTATATCAATTCAAAAACTATATTAATCTTTAATAATAAATGAATATATAAATTTTCGACAAAAATTAGTTTCGAAAAACACCAACAGGTGTCGCATGGCCAATAAATATTCTCGCTGCAAGAGACTTGAGTTTTGGAGTATACAAGGCCTGAAATAAAATTTTTTTTCGACTCTTTTGAAGATAATGTCTTGGATAACTTAATTAGAAGAGTTCTGAATGACAAATTAGATATTAAAGTCACGTATTTAACTACTTTAATGAATTTATATCAGTTAAAATACTAAAATAACCTTTATTCAAAAAATATTTTTGTAGATTCGGTTTTAAATAGTTAATATTTCTTTCCCGGATGTTTTTTTGTATAAATAGAATAATTATAATGATTTTTTTATTAAAGGAATTGCGCAAAATTCAAAATACGACGGAATTCCGTACACCACACTATCTTACAACACGGGAGGGCCCAATAATTTCGCATACGAAGTAAAAGATAACAAATCCGTGCGTATAGACCCCAGTAAGTATAACACTTTTGATTTCAACTACAGTCAACAGGCGGCGTTCATCGGTGACGAAGCCTATCATGGCGGCGGTGATGTTCCTATTTATGCTACAGGTGATTAATTTTCAAAATTCTTACTTCTTTTATTTGTAAATAAAAAATTGGAAGTATTTTTATCATTTTTTAGGACCCTACGCACATTTGTTCCACTCAACTCACGAGCAGAACTACGTCGCCCACGTGATAGGGTACGCTGCGCAAATCGGACCGTATAATAACTCTTCTGCGCAACTAGGCCGGAAGTATATTGCGATAATTTGCTCGCTTGCTTTTATCGCATTTTACTGCTCAAAAATTGTCTGACAGTATTTTTACTTATCTGTGCTCATTTGATCTTTTCTTATCGGTAATATATTCTGATAAAATTATGATCTTTTTTTTTTTTTTTTTATTATTTTTTCAGTATTTGCAGTGTTGTAAATTAATCATCGATTATGCGAGTTATGACTAGCAAAAGATTAATTAATTAAGCAAATAAAATTGCATTTTTTGATAAATCACATGTCACATAGCTGAATGTTATGTATGCAGTGATTATATTATCAGTATCTTTTTTTTTGTAAGCATATTTTATAGCGAATAAAGATTTCTTTTTGTATTTTTAATTTTTTATTCAATAACTTTTTTAAAATAGAAAATTTTTTCCTCAGTCTAAATTTTGAGAATCAAATTTTTCATTTCTTAGGTTTTAAAGTTCTCAAAAATCATTTTAAACTTTCTATAAAAACAATATTAATATTTCTTCTTATGTAAAATTGAACGCTCTACAAAAAAGGTATCTTATAATTTTTTCATGAATTCATTTTTTCAAAAGTTATCCATAATCAAAGTGGAAGCCAAAAAATTTTGAAATTTTATACGAACCTGCGCAATTTTTTTACGTTTTTTTAAAATAACTTTTAAATTTTCCCACCAATCATTCCAAAACCTTATATCAGCTTCTTCTGCTTGGAAAACTGTGTCGATTGCCGTCAAAAAGATCTAAATCGCACGACGCGTTCCAAAGGTGTCGCTGTTGAAAGAATTTCGGTGCGCTTTTGAAGCAATGAAATTTCACAATTAAAAAAAATCAGTTCGAGCTGAATAAATATAAAATATTAAAGAAATTCTCAAGTTGTATAACAAAAATATTTGCTCGATAAGCAGATCGCGTTTTAAAAATAACTTAATATTACGAAAAACACAATAACAAAACAAGCCAATAAATTAATAATTTTTATTATTTATATTTTCAGTTATCAATAATAATTATCACTTAAATATATATTTATACACTTATATCGATCGCGTATTAACAAAACAATTTCAGTCTTATGCCGTATGTAGTATAATAAATATAACAATAATCAGCCGTTATTAAGATAATTATTATTAATTCACTATATACAACTCAAACTTAAAGTTATTTCAACAACAATTTTTTTTAAGAAAATAATAATTATTTTAATTGCATTCTACAAATATAACCTAGAACTCTTAATATATAAACCTTACAACAATAATATCATGAATAGGATCACAACTCCATCTAGCGGTAGTCGTCTAAGCTATTTACTTGATCCTAAGATTTGTTCTTATAAATAATCGTCTAATTATGATAACAAATTTATAAATAATTGTAAAAAAACTTTCAGTACTTCAAAACTTTATAATTATAACGAAAAATATCGTAAAAAATGATAAATAATTAATATAAAAAATAAAAATAATTTTCTATTCAATTTTTCTCTTGCCTCGATTTACTTTCTGCGAGAGATTCGACGCGAAAAAGACTTTCATGGAAATGCAGCAAAGAAGTAACATGGCGGAGAACAAGAAAATGAACCCGGGCGTGAATTTCCCGATGAACATGATGCGAAGCAGCGTCACAAGCTGCGTAACAAGTACCACTTGCGAGAGGTAGATGGCGTAGATCAGCAAGGAGTGGGGTTTCTTCGCTGACCGGCGCACTGAGTGTTGTTCGAAGTATTCTTCGGTGAATTTGCCCGGGGATTTCTGTCTTGAAGCCTGGGGCTTGTGGGAATGAGTACGGTGGGCCCTCTGGCGGATCGACGCGTGAACACTGGCGTAAAGGAGGAAGATCTTGTCAGTGATCCGCTGGATCAGTTGAGTAAGGGTGAATTTTTCCGAGCTGGTTTTAGAACCCAAGGAGTAGAGCAAGTATGGGAAGAGGTTCAGGTTTTGGCAGCAGTGCCGCAGCTTTTGGATTGATGGGTTGTTGAAGAGCAGTGGTGTGCTTTGACTGCCATCTGTTGAGAGAAAATTCAACTGGTTAAAGAAATTCTATATATTTTGGAGATTAAAGAACAATTTAATGTAAAAAATTAATTCTAGCGGAATTTTCTAGAGAAACTTTGTGGTGTTAACACTATAACTCTCGAAGAACACAATCGATTGACCTGATTGTTTTTTTATTCGGTTGGTGAGTCAATGCCCAGAGATGTTTAGAAAATCACGGGTCAATTATTATTCGTTTTATTATAAATAAAATATTTCTATCACAATTTTTACTCATCAAGCAGCTACATGTAATGTTTTTTATAGAGTCCATACGCGCATGCGTTCCTACAATTTGTAATTAACCTGTCTTAACTTGTGAGGGCGCTTAACTCTTGAGATAACTATTTTTATTCGCGGGAAAATTTAAACAAACATAAAAAGTCTATTGTAGCCGGTCTAATGTCGTAATTATAAGAAAATTTTGTCATGATATGTTTCATTCCATCGAGTAATATCGAAAAATGGCTTTGGCTCAAAAGTTAATATCTCTATTTATGTATGTAAATATATATGTGATATAACGCGCCATGTTAGCAGGATTGCGCCCACGGTTCTTAACCGATCTATATGAAATTTTGTGGGCTCATTCTGTGGATCAATACCAAGATCAAGTTCGAAGATGAGCAAAATCGGCCGGTTAGTTTACAAGTTGTGGTTGTTTGAAAATTTTTTTTCATTTAAAAAAAATTTTGAATTTCGTACATTTTATGAAAATAATTTTCCAGATGTAACAGATAGATAAAATCTTTCAAATTTATCTTAAACTTCATCTAATTACCTTCAATTTAAAGTATCATTTGTCTGGTTTTGATGATTTTTTTAATTAATTCCGTGATTTTGAAAATTTGAAAAAATTTTACATTAACGTTTTTCGGCCCTTTTTCTTTAAATAATTTTTAAGCCGTAAAAGATAGCTTAAATCTATCAAATGTACGTTAAAATTCACATAATTATCTTCAATTTGAGCTATTTTTTGTCACCTTTTGATACTTTTTTCAATTTATTTCGCAGTTGGGAAAATTAAAAAAAATCAAGAATAAATTGATTTTTAGCTTTTATCATCAAATGACTTTCATCTGTTACAAATTCTATTTATTGGGTAAATGTCTTTGAATATCTATTTGTTGTAGTCGGTCTCACATCGTTACTTGCAAAAATATAATAAAAAATAAATTTTACATTGTTGCCTTTTAATAAAGTGTTTTTTTCAATATTTAAACAAGAAATCTACCAATCCATGTCGGGTGTGGCCAAATGGCGCTTTTTACTTATTAATTGAAGTAACATTTATATTAATTATTTAATGAATTTAAGGCTTCGAAAATCGTAAGATTATGTAAAAAAAAAATAAAAAATTCTAGGTTACCTTTTAATAAATCAGAGACGCGTCGAACTAGCGTTGGCTTGTTGGCCAACAAAGGAGCCTCCATTTTGAATACTTCTAACCTCAACAATAAAAATGATTGTCTCCGCTCTGGAGGTTAACTTACTACTGGCTGTTCTTTGACTCCGCGAAAATAACAGCTCCCTCTTTTAATCACGGAATTATCACCTGAAAAAAAAAAAAAGAAAAAATACATTTTAGCATACCAGAACAATAATTACCAATAATTAGACCGTACATACTAATGATCAAGTGAAAAAATAACGGAAGAGATTTGTTTCATAAAACCGTGATAATTTTCAAGCAAATATTCTATAAAACTATAATTAATATTATTGTTATTTCTGACCATTAGAGTTATTAAATTTAATTTTTCTTATTATATGTACTTGATGTATAGCGCTCACGCGGGCGGCACGTGATGCTTGATAACCTCTAAACCGGAGATGGAGATTAGCAAAAAATTGTTTTATTAACAATAAAAAATGTAAAAAAATGATAGTTGGTAAAAAATAGCGAGAATAAGATTATGATTGGGAAAAGATTGGCATTGACATTGACTTTATCTCGAGTAAATTAGCAATTCACTTGAATTGAGTGAGTGCCTTGCGTAATTCGATTATTATCATAATTGTGGGTAACTGAGTAGAGTAATATATATTTTTATAAGATAAAAAGTTATGTTATATTAGTTTTGTTGATATATGCACTGCTGAATCTTGAGAGCGGACTTGAGATTTTAAATTATTAAATTTAAATGGTAATTTAGGTTATCGAGAGTAATTGACACGATGGGTGATTATATGCAAATTGGATTCGAACTTTCAAGCTTGTCGTTTATTGTCTATTGGGTTAATAAATGATTTATTGGAAAATTGTGGGTGTTAGATTGTAAAAAAATTTTAAAAGTCGATTTTTGATTGATTTTATTCAAGGATTTCATTATAAATGATGGAAAAAAAAATTTACTTTTTATATTAATAAATATTTATTAATATTCCTGATTAAGGAGATCCAAGTAACCCTCCTAGTGTAAAGAATGTCTATAAAAAAATAATACGTAAAAATAATTTTGTTATGCATCTTAAAATTAATTTTTAAAGGAATTAATAACATTTTTAAGGAAATTTCCGAAAAAATTACTTACTAAAAAATTATTAACATTTAATTGACTAATAAAAAATATAGTACTCTAAATTACCGGTATACACTTGACAACACCGCAAGAGTTCCCTAACCTTAAGATTTATTTATGTTTACTGTCTAACTAAGATGACTAAAATCTGCACGGGAAGAAAATTGAAGGAATTTTTATTATTTTCCTGTCGTAATTTTTATTTCATAAAATAGTAACGGTGGACTATATTTCTCATTTAGTACTTTTTACGATCTACAAAAATTGATAGTCGGTTTTTTTAAAAGAAGTTTTAGGGAGAGAGAGAGAGAGAGAGATAGGAGGTTGGACTAATTTCTACTCTTAGAGTAACCGAAATTTTTTGTTCTACCCGGGAATCGAACCCAGAACTCTTTGTTGGCAAAGAGAAGAACCCTACTGTTTTTTTAATATTTTTACTAGAATTCAAATTTGTGCGCGCAAGCGCGCGCCTGAGTTTAGGGTTTGCATATATTTTCATACTTATGATATATTTGACCAATCACGTTACGAATAGTTTGCTTACATGACATATTTTCATATTTTTCATCTAAATTATAAAAATGGATTAATTATTAGGCTACATATATTAAATTTACAAATTTTCAGGAAATCTTAAAAATTCGACTACTTTACGTGGATCTCCTTAAGAAATCTAATTTGAAATGATTTAAAATATTTTCAAAGCATCTGATTTGAATGCAATGTAGATATACAATTAACATAAGTGCAATAATTTCAAATGATCTTTTTGAACCAGGAAGAATAATAATTTTTTTTTTTTTTTTAATTAATTATTATTTAGAGTCGGTTTTAACTGCTGTAGTCATATCGCCGACTTCAACTGTTGGGAGTGGTACGTTGAGGTCTTTTTGGGTTGTGAAAATCTTAATCTACGCGGCAAGAGTCGAATATCAATCAAGATGGTTTCTAAGACCAGCTAGGGATTCGAACCCAGGCCTGGCCGGTGAGCCAGTCCGAATGCTCTATAAGCCATGCGCCATAGACCACTCGGCTAACTTCACCGGTTATTATTTTTTTTTTTTTATTTTAGAAAAATACTAATTTTTTGTTTATTATCAAAGTTCGTAGGAAAGTGGACTTGGGATGTTAATCAAAATACTAAAATGTCAATTCATTGCGATGTTTCGATCATATATTTGACATTCATCAAGCATCGATCTAAAATTTAATAGCGTTAATTTTTTTTCTCTAAAAGTAGCATTAAATGTTATAATCATTTTTTAAGTTAAAAATTTATTATTATTATTATTATTATTATTATTATTATTATTATTACGCTCTTAAAATTAAAATCTCAATATAAATAATAATTTAGTATTATTCACAAATATTAATAACAAAATCCCAAAATTTAATTTTCATTAAATTAATAAAAATAATTATTAATGCACTGATTAAATAACATTATTGACAATTTATCAGAGTACTGAACTCAATAACTCTTTAAAGTCATTAATACGGTTTCATGTATAAATATAAAACAAAATATTACTCATCGAATATATAAGATAAAAGTAACTAAATATCTACATGTCTAATATATTTTTTTTTGTTAAATATACGACTGGATTCTTAAATTATAAACAATATTCTAATTACAAATTACAATTACAAATTAACCGTATAAAATTTTGGTATATTTTTCATACAACTCTAAGAAAAATTTCACAACTTATTGAATTTTCTGACGTAACTTTTATTAGATTTACATTTAATCTAAACCTTAATTATATTAAGTATCTCTTAAGTTAATTAATGAAAAATATCTGAAATAATTCTTAAACTACAACTACAACTATTTTTATTTATTTGTGAGTCATTGTCTTGAGAACTTTAAAGAAAAATGTTTGAATACATTTATGTACACTGTGATATATTTATATATGTATATAGTTACTGTCACTTTATCGTCAAGGTAACTAATCTTTTTTTTATTGTGGGTGTTGAATCATAAGAAACTTAGATTGTGTAGAAGAAATTAGTTAATGTGTTAAGTCTGTCTCGTTTCTTATCAAATCATCGGAATTATCCATAAAATTTTATTAAAAATAAAAAATTAAATATTGAAGATTAAGTCGAAATATATTTTTTAAAAATTGCGCTTATAAAAAAATTTATTATAAAAATTATTCAATTACAAAATTTTAAATAAAATTATTTAATCTTAAAAATTAAAATTAACATTTAATTAAATTTAAAAATAACAATTAATTTTAATTTAAAAAAATTTATTTGATACAAAAAAAAATAAATTTATATACAAATTTTGACTGGTAAATTTTTAAAATTTTTATTTTTATAAATAAAAAAAAAATAGTTAAATAATAAACTATAAAAAATTTTTTAAATAAAAAAAGACAAAAATATCGAGTTAAAAAAATTATTTAATTACTAAATTTAATTTATATAAATTTTAAATAAAATTACTTAATCTTAAAAATTAAAATTAATATTTAATTAAATTTAAAAATAACAATTTAAAAGTTAAAAATTAATTTTAATTAAAAAGAATTTATTTAATGCAAAAAAAATACATTTATATACAAATTTTGACTGGTATATTTTTAAAATTATTTTTATAAATAAAAAAAAAATAATTTAATAATAAACTATAAAAAATTTTTAAAATAGAAAAATACAAAAATTTCGAGTTAAAAAAAATTCTTCCGAGTGTTAGTCAAGAAATTTTTGTCTATTACCTTCTAAAATATCTAATTTTACTCGAACTCAAGAAAAAAATCAATTTTCTATCGTTACATCGCTATATCCTGCCACCCCTTTCGTATAATCAAAACATAAATGCATTTTTCCACAAAAAAAACTTGAAATTCAAATATTTGCGCGGAAAATTTTCAAAATTAATATCAATAATAATTCCAAAAGTGAATTTTAAAAAATTCTTACCGCTAGCCAAAAAAATCCGGCTGAAGGATAAACAAAAATGTCCACTCTAAATCCACAGGCACGTCGTAAATGTCTGAAACTTCAAATTTCCAAAGTTTTCATTCGACAAAAAACCACACAATTGAATTTTATTTTTATTGACCCGCAATTTTAAAATTAAATTCAAGTGCAGATTATTTTTTTAATATTAATATTAAGTTTTATTTTTATATAGAAGCGTAAACAGTATGCGCATAAGAATTGAGCCGAACTGAAGAAATTCATGTGAATCACAAAGATTAAAAGAGGGTGGAAGGCTCTGTGGCGGCCCCTAGAGGCGGTAGACTGTACTAATGAATGGAAGGTCTCATATATTTATATATTTATATATTTATATACATACATATTTGTTTTTACAGGTTTAATTATATTGGACGGAGCGAAAATGGAATGATGGCGCAAAAAATAATTTACAGCTTTTTTATCACTGATTCGGAGTAGTCGATTAAATTACTGCGGGTTGTAAGCATTACACTGGAAAATCGGGTTTTATATGCTCATATATGTTTTATATTTATGTTTTGTATGTTGCGAGATACAAAAGAACCTATGGCAACACGCATGTGGTTAGCCCACGATATGATCACGTGCTTAGTGCGTGATGATCATTTTTTTGGTAAGGGTTATTAAATTAAATTGAATAATTTTTTATTTTTGTAAAGATTATTTTTTTTAATTATTAATTATTAATGCTCAAAGCTGAAAATATTTATAATTTTTTTATGAAAAGTTTTTTAAAGAAAAAATATTTTTATTATAAATTGATTTTTATTTTTATTGATTATTAATTTAATTAATAGTTATAATTATTGATGCTTAGGGAGGAAAATATTTACAATCTTTATATGAAAAATCATGAAATTAAATTAAAAAAACTAGCAATCTAGTAGTGACCTATAAATAAATAAAATTTTGCTTATTAAATAATGACATGTTAAATTGCACTGTACTTTCTTAAATATTGACGTTTTTAAAGATATAAGCTCATTCCGATGTTATACTCGTCAAGAGCTTTCATTCAAGTACCCACATGCATTTTTATATATTTTTCATATATACATATATATATAAATATATAAATATATGAAAAATTGATGTAGGTATTCAAATGAAAGGTCTTGATGACTATAATGTCAGAGCGAGCTTATACCTTCAAAAATGTTAATAGTTCACAAGATACAAGGTCATTTCTTAATTATGTAACTAGAGATAGAGAATTTTCGAATGCAGCCTAAATACTTATCATAATAAATTGACTATCGATAAGAATTATATGAAACCTTGCAAAGGCACAAATTCAAGTCATGACCTTTGCAATGACACTAAATTTAATTAAAAAAACCGATTTTATCAAATGATTATCCTGGAAACAAAATTTTTCTTATTCTTTTAATAATCTAGATTAAATTTAAGAAAATTTAATTCCTCATAATTCAATTAAAAACATAAAGTTAATTATTAATTATATCGTTGAAAAATTGGATTTTTAATTACGTAAATCCCATTCGAGCAACTTTTTTCGTACTCAAGAATCCATTTTAATTATAATATAAATTTTAATGATATAAATAAACGAAAAATACAATTTTTTTTAATATTAAAAACGTATATTGGCTATAAAAAATCTTGAGAAAAATATTTTGTATTTTTGGCGGAAAAAATCTTTTTTTTTCAGTGTATTTATAATATTTCTATAAAAAGTTTTTTTAAATAAAATAAAAATGAAAATATTTTTATTTATAATTAATTATCCTTATTGTTGATTCTTAATTTAATTAATAAATTTTATTGTAATTAATAATTATAATTATTAATGCTTAGGGATAAAAATATTTACAACGCTTTCATGAAAAATCCTGAAAATAAAATAAAAAAGATAATATTGTTCACACATTTTAAACCACAACACTGAAATTTTGTAAATATTATTTTAAAATTTGCTAAATATATAAAATCCCTTGAACTCTTGGAACTTATAATAAATTATATATCGAGTAAAAGAATTATTAAGTGACGTCAACGGGTAATGGTTCCGAGGTCCGTTCTATATTTACATAAAATTTTATTGTAAATAATGTAATATAATATAATATAACATTAATTTATATTATAGACACTGTGGTACCAAAGGTCCCGAGGAAACTCGACAAATATTGTTTCAATTGTAACGTAAATAATGAAAATAAGTAAATATAGAATGAAATTTTTGAAAAAAAATTTATCTTGTAAGTATTTTTAATTTTATTATTTATTTATTTATTTTTTTTAAGGAATTTTAGTTAAAAATTTTTTTTTCAATAGAAAAACATATTTTTGTTTTAAATTTATTTATTAAAAAATAATTACTAATTTTTTTAATTAAAAAAAAAATATCTCAATTTATTTTAATTTTTTTAAACATATTTATTTTTTTTTTAAATATTGACTCAATAATTAAAATGAAAATAAAGTTAGCCGACATCTAAAAATTTTCAGAATTTTTTTTTATTGAAAAAATTATTACAAAAAAATAAAAAAAAAAATTTGCACGTGCAATTTTTTAAAAATATTTTTTTTTTTTAAATTAAATTTAAAAAAAAATTAAAAAATTGAAAACGTCGGCTAATTTTAACGACAAATAATAAAAATAAAAATAAAAAATACAAATTTTCCAATTTTATGTTTAATTAGCAATCTTTGTTCTCAGTAGCGTCACTTATCATTATTATTATTCCTGACTCAGAGAGGGAATACCCTCGAGTGTCATTTGTGGCGCGTGGCCGACATATATCTATATATATACTCACACAAATATGAAAAAATATATAGGTAGGTAAAAAAAAATCTAATTAAAGTTTTCGTCATCAGAATCCGGACTTTGGACTTATTTGTTACATTACAATAGATTATTTAATTTGACATTATTCGAACTACAATACTATCTATTTTGGTTCCTTTCCTGTTAAAACCGGCTCAGAGTTCGCGACCCATTTTGATGAGTTTATAATTTGTCAACCAAATCGGATTGATAGCAAGTTTTTCTTCTCCCTTAAAACACAATTATGCATTAAAAAAAATTCTAAAGAGATTAATTTGCTTATCTAATGTATTTACATCCATAATTGCTCGCATAATCTATGATCTATTTTTGTTTGGACCCCAGACAGTGAACTTTGTAATAATTGACAAGAACAATGAAAAAAAAGAGAAAATTTTTAAAATTTATCGTCTGCGTTTGATAAAGTTAAATGTGCAAATATTAATTGTGTTAATAAATTAATTATTGTAAGATATGTACTGGGAAAAATTCATTAATAATATTATTGCAAGTAATGAGTATGACATCGAGATGAGTTTATATTTTTGTATTTCAGTATTTAAACAAAGTATAGTGCTGTTTAACAAGAGTCATTCTTTAATAAATCAAAATTTTATTTATTTATAGTTCACAAGTTACGGCAGTCACTTAGTGACTGCAAGGCTGCTAGTTTTTAATATAAAGCAGAAAATTTGATTAAAAATATTTTGTTTTAGATTTTTTGTACCTAGCCAGGATTCGAACCCAGATCCTCCGATTACATGTTAGGCATTTAATCACTTAAGGGGCATTCCATGCGAAATGGGAAAATGACTAAAATTAAAAAATTTCTCTAATTCATTCTAATTTAGTCATAATTTATTATCAAAACTCTATATTTTACTAATTTGTAAAGAAAATTTTTCTTAATCAATAAGAAAATCGATTTTTCTCTCCTAGTAACTTTTCAGCCGTACTAACTTATATCCCGGTCAAATGTTGTTTCAATAGTTTTAAGAACAAATTCATTTTATGTTTGTTATTAACTAACATATTTATTATTATAGTTTTAAGAACAAATTTGTTTATGTTCGTTATTAATTAACACCTAAGTTTATCAAGATCGTGTTGTTGTCAGCATGCTAAATCCTTTATTTGTGTTTTTTAATTAGTTTTTTTTTAATTATCCTAAATAATTTATAGTTAAATATGTGAAAAATAATGTTTCTGAGGTTGAAATAATATAAAAGTCTTTTCAATAAACAACTTCATGTACACATTTTGTACTTGTCCCACTAGTCACAAATGCCTGTCCCACCAGTCACAATAAAAAAAATTTTTTTAATTGTTTCTATGTAGGTAATCAGTCTAATTCTTCATAATATTGAATGTTTGTAGGATAAATTTTGTATTGAGAGGGAAGTATTTTTTAAAAGTTTAGCAGTCGAACTGAAATTGGACTTTAAGTATACCGCGGTAAGAGAGAAGGATTATTCTTAGTCCCACCAGTCACACTCAGTCAAATGATAATTACGAGAAACTTAAAAAGTAATCGAGGTTTTTGACAAAGGGATGTTGTTAATTAGTTATTTTTCTATATTATAAGATAAATTTTACTATACTATAAGTTTCAGTCAGATATTTATAGCTTATAATTTATGGAATTCCAGAGTCAAATGTCCCACCAGTCACCATGGAATGCCCCTTAAGCTGCTAACTTTTTTAATAATTCTGTGCCTTTAATTTTCTACTTACGAAGCATTAAATTAATATCAGCGTTAATTGTTAAAATTAATTTTCCTAATTTATAAAAAGAAATTTCTGGAATTCAATAAAAACAAATTAATGGCAGAAAGCTCTAGAATATCACATCAAAGGGTCATTGAGGTAATAAAATTTCATCTATATAAATATCTACTACATACTACATACTATAAAAGAATATTACATTACATTAACTTTTATTGGTCAGTAGTATGTATCATACCGTGTATGAAGATATTTATTGTAGTGAAGAAGGAAGAGTGTATTTTACGGTAATGAGAGACAATAATGTACCACGCTAGCAACGCATGACAATACTCAATACATCAAATGACCTTTCATTTAATGATTAGTGACCCACGAATTTCCAATCTCATTACGAATTATTCCAATCAAATTTTTATTATCTGCAATTTTTTTAAACAGTCTTTTTTAAGAGCGCAGGAGTTCGATTTGAGACCTTTGTTGTCCAATATATTGATAAATTGTATCTTAATTCAAACAAAGTTGAGGATTTAAGTAAAAATAAGCTTCTACAAAATAAGGATGTTGTTTTAAGAATGACAATAAGATCAATGAATTGTTGCGCTATCATGCAACGTGCTTAACATAGTCATGAATATTCTATTTATTACTTAATATTTGACGTCTGGACTTAAAATAAGATGATTAGCTATTTTTATACTCAACTATTTTAATTTAATTTTTTATAAAAAAAAAAATGAAAAGGGAAGTAATGAGCTAACATTTTTCTATTAATTACTATAATTATACTCATTGATCATTTTTATCTGTACTTAACTTTTAAGTACGTAATATGTGGAGTTTATCGCTTTTTTATCTTAATGAATTTTTTCTGGTCGTCAGTAGATATTATTATTGTTATTCTTATTAATTGTAACATTACAAATGACCTTTAGACAGTCGTTTGATCTATTAGTTTGGAAAAAATTTATTAGATATTTATAAACTGATTTTGTTATAAAAATATGTCGAATAGATCTTATAAGATTGCAAGTTCATAATTTTTAATGATTTAATAAAAAAAAAAAAAAAAATAAAAATGCAATTCCTGAGTTATAATTGTAATTCTTTTAATAATTATTAGATCGTTGGAAATTTTTATTGTAATAAAATAGCAATTTTTAATAAAAATTTTCAAGTAGAAAAAGAAATTTTTATTCAATAAGAAAAAAAAATGAGTGCGTGTACCCGTCACACGCGATTGAAGTATAACTTATTTGGTATTATATGAGAGATGGCGATTAAATTAAGTTAAAAATAAAAAGTTTGGCAAATCAAAAAGTGCACAACTCATGATGCTCCTTCGTTAGATAAATAAAAAAAAAAATAGTTTATGTTTTGAAAAAATATTTTTTAAAAATTTTATTTTAAATATTACTTTACTTGTTTTTTTATTTAAATATTACTTTTGCAATTTGCTATTTTTTAAATACAAGCTAGTATATTGAAAGTACCTTAGTTACTTGTATGTATGATTAATACATAATTAATTCTATTGTATGATTTTTTCATTATTATTCAATTTAATTTTTTTTATTAATTATTATTTCTTATTTAAAAATTTTTAATTGATTTGTTTATAAACTCTTTAATGACAAAATCAAAAATATTTAAAAACCGGATGGTACAGAAACGTGACGTCACGTTGAATAAAAAATTAATTTAACTATCTAAATGAGTAGAGCTGTCGGCGCAACGAGCAGAATGTGTGTCCCAAAACCCGAGTGACGAAAGTTTCATTTCTTAAGATTTCTTTGGAAATAATTATTTACAATACAATAAACAAAATGAAAGTACCATTAATTTTTAAGGTAGTATTAAGGATAAAAAAACAAACTTGAAAAATTAAGATAAATAATTATTTTTAATTTAACATTAAAAATTACAGTAAAATAAAATGGTTTTGCTTTTTATTTTGCAATAATATGAAGCCTATAAAACTAACAATTTTACATTAAAAATGTCCAATAAAAATTTTTATCATTTAACTACATACATATGTTACGTTTGAAACAATTTATTAGTAGATTTCATAAAAATCTAATTATTGTATTTGTCCTCATGACGCAACTTTTGAAAAATATATATACGATATAACGCGGAGCTTGTCAGCACGATAACGTCTACAATTCTTCATTGATCGCTATGAAACTCTACATACTTATTTTGTGGACCATTACGAAGATCGAGTTCAAATTTGAGCCAAATCGGTCAATAAGTTTAGAAATTACAGCATTTTAAAATTTTGAAAATTTGAAAATTTGAAAATTCTATATTTTTACCGCTTTTCCTCTAAATAACTTTTGATCGCGTCGAGATTTTTGAATTCTGTAAAATGCATCTTAATGCTGAAAAATAAGCTTCAATTTACATATTTGCATGTATTTCTAAGCCAAAAACATCTATTTTAGGATTTAATACTAATAATTTTTTTCTTAAATTTATTTTATGAAAAAGAAATCTACTTCCATTTCGGCTGCCGAATGGTCTTTTTTTTTTTTTTTTTTTTGTTTTCAATATTTACCTTTATAAAGCCTCATCTAATAATTCAAATGACTAATTTTTCTTTTTTATAATTCAACGATAACATTAATATAATATCTCTCCTCTGTATTAATTAACGTCATTATAATTGTTTCTATAAAAAAATATTTTTCTCAAAATACCTCCGTCCGTTCCACCATTCTTCAGCCCCTCCAGAACGCGTCCAAAACGAGAAAAAAGTCGCACAAAAAATTTCCTCATATAATCGCGTTGATTTTACTTTATTGGACATCCAAACAACAATAATTAATGATAACAAACATAAGAATATATAAATAAACAATCACGCGCGTGTCACGATCAAAAAAGCTGAGAGTTTAGATTGCAGACGTGCAACCAGACGCGACAATTTTCTTTATCTCTTGATATAAAAATCTGATTGTCAGCGGAGTCCTAACCTCATGCAATTACCGCAATAAACAAGTGCAAGTAGAGATCCTTGCACTTGTATAAATAAACAAATAAATTATATGGATTCAAATAAATATAAATCTGTTGACATGTGCGTGGATTACTTCCTGACTACCAATTGAGTTAATTCGATCGAGTCTTTATCAAGATGATTGATAAATTAGTGGGTCAGACAACCAAATTTCGGCCTTGATTAAAAATTCATTTTTTTTTGTAGACCTATTGAATAAGAACAATGCGGCCATGCGTGAACGCACGTACTCTTTGTTATTTCCCAACGATTGATTTATCAACGATTATCTCATTGATTAAAATTTCATATCAATATTAACAATGATATTCTGATTGTATTGAGTGGTTGTTGTTTAAATTTTACAACTTATCGAATTTGTAAAAAATAATTTGAGGTTTTTTTTTTTAGTGAAGCTATTATTATTGCGACGATCTAATGGGAGTTTCTAAAGAATAATCAGGGGCCTTTTATACCTTTTTTAGTAAAATATCACTAATGAACAATATCCCTTTGTCAAAAACCTCAATTACTTTTTAAGTTTCTCGTAATTATCATTTGACTGAGTGTAACTGGTGGGACTAAGAAAAATCCTTTTCTCTTACCGCGGTATACTTAAAGTCCAATTTCAGTTCGACTGCTAAACTTTTAAAAAATACTTCCCTCTCAATTCAAAATTTATCCTATAAACATTCAATATTATGAAGAATTAGACTGATTACCTATGTAGAAACAATTAAAAAATTTTTTTTATTGTGACTGGTGGGACAGGCATTTGTGACTGGTGAGACAAGCACAAAATGTGTACATGAAGTTGTTTATTAAAAAGACTTTTATATTATTTCAACCTCAGAAACATTATTGTTCACATATTTAACTATAAATTATTTAGGATAATTAACAAAAAACTAATTAAAAAACACAAATAAAGGATTTAGCATGCTGATAACAACACGATCTTGATAAACTTAGGTGTTAATTAATAACGAACATAAACAAATTTGTTCTTAAAACTATAATAATAAATATGTTAGTTAATAACAAACATAAAATAAATTTGTTCTTAAAATTATTAAAACAACATTTGACCAGGATATAAGTTAGTACGGCTGAAAAGTTACTAGGAGAGAAAAATCGATTTTCTCATTGATTAAGAAAAATTTTCTTTACAAATTAGTAAAATATAAAGTTTTGATAAATTAGGACTAAATTAGAATGAATTAGAAAAATTTTTAAATTTTAGTCATTTTCCCATTTCACATAGAATGCCTCATATATCTCATCATTTAGCTAGAATTCAAGGTTAAAGGTCAAATAAAATATACACAGTTTGAAAAAAATAATTTAATCTCTTAAAATTTTTTGATAAATATTAAAAGTACGGAAAATATCGACCAAAAAATCAAAAAAAATAAATCAAACCAGGTCACGAATAAAAATAATGTTTTTGGTAAATTAAATGGCCATTGATAGCGATGAACTTACATATCTTCTTCTTTTTGACTTCACGAAAGCTTTTGATTATGTCAACCCCAAAGTCCTGTTTATCATTATGTATGAAA
The DNA here is from genome assembly GCF_013202065.1 of Cotesia typhae. Classification (NCBI taxonomy): domain Eukaryota; kingdom Metazoa; phylum Arthropoda; class Insecta; order Hymenoptera; family Braconidae; genus Cotesia; species Cotesia typhae. Next base: position 980,949 of record NW_027423744.1, read on the forward strand.
TTGGATTTACAATTGAAGTGATCTGTTGGTTCCAGTCCTATCTCACAGGTAGGTCTCAGTCAATACTAAATTGTGATAACACTCCATCTAATGCTATCAGTACGACCTCTGGTGTTCCTCAAGGATCTATTTTAGGACCGATCCTCTTTCTGATAGTTGTCAATGGAGTAACAAAGAGGTTAAAATACTCCAATTATGAACTCGATAAAAAGATACCGAAATATAATAGGTACTACAATATTTATATTTTAGTTCAAATATTTTAATTCATGAAATTATTATTATTTTTGAAAAAATATTAATTAAAACAAAATTATTACCAAGTTAAAAAATACTAGAATATACAACTTGAACATAGTTATTATCGATTTTCATGCCACCTAGAACTAACTTTACGATGTCGAATTTAGGTGTCGGTGTGTGCGCGCATCGTAAAAATTCACTCTCATCATTTTTCTCCATCGCGCCAAAAGAAGTATAACTTCAAAAATTTTTTTTAGCTTCATTTCCTCTTCATTGATATAAACGAAGAAATTGCGCACTGCATTGCGTGCCATATATGACGCCGAAATAGCTCAGTTGGGAGAGCGTTAGACTAGTCTTAACACAGATGCCGACGTGTGCACATCGTGTCCTCTGACTGTTTCTTGTGTCTTTGATGTTGCTTTGAGTGTATGAGCATTAATATTATCAAACAAAAACTCAAATAATTATCTCTTACCACTCTGTAGCACTGCAATTAGTGTTTTTCTGTGAAATTTGCATATGTGCTAAATAATATAATAGCGAAAGTATTCGTAATACACAACGCCGTGGATGGCTGATGTCCCGTCCAATATGGCGGAACCTGCCACAACAAAAAAACGTAAGGCGTCGATGCACATTGCCGCCCCAGCTGACAAGAGAAGCTCACGTGGGCCTCTAAATTCGTTTGCTCTTGAACGGGCTTTCCTAAACTAAGAGAAAAAGCAGAATAATGATTCCCATGGATCCAAAACTGTGAAAATCAATGCCACCCCCAATCTGACATACCAACGTAACAAGAGGATATCAAAGGTCGATAATGACGGCTTTACGCATCCGGCAAAAACTACCAAAGGTAAACTTCTAAATACTTTAACTAACGCGACACCTATCTCAACAAACAAGTTCGGCCAACTCTCGGCAGATGACGACACAGTCCAATCTGACAACATGGAAACGGAGTCCCAAAGTATTCCTCTGACTAATTCAAATGATAATAATGCAGCCCAAACTACAACTGAAGAAAATAAAACACAGGAGGTGGTTAAAGAAAAATCTTATAGACCGCTACCAATATTAATCCCGGGAGATGCAGTGAGCAAAACAGTCACCTCTATTAGAATAGCCAATGTAGAGCAGGATTCCTTTGTAGTCACCTTATCAAAGGGACTACACTCAGTTCAAGCGTCTAATCAAGTTTCCTATGAAACAATTAAAAAAACGTTGAAGGAAGCATCAATCCAATACTATACCTATACCCCTAAAGGTGCCAGACCTAAATCGGTCCTTTTAAAAGAAATCAGCGAAGATTTCTCAGCAGCTCAAGTAGCTGAGGACTTAGCATGTAAAAATATCCCATCTGTTGAGATTTTAAAAGTTTCCGAGCTTAAATTTAAGGGTAAAGACAATAATCCTGGGAGGCACCTCATTATCCAAGTCACCCAAAAAAGTAGTCTAAAAGAACTATTTAAAATTAGAAATGTCCTCTCACTAAAAGCCAGATGGGAGCGTCTTCGTAAGAATAGAGTTCTCCAGTGCCTGAAATGCCAAAGAATAGGACACACTGCTGCGAACTGCGAGATGGAGTTCAGATGTGTTAAATGTGGAGAGTCACACAAACCTGGTGAGTGCCCTCTGAACGATGAAACAACCAGAGAAAAATTCAGATGTGCTAATTGCAAAAAATTTGAACACCCAGCTAATTATACTGGATGTGAATTTATGAAATTCGCTAAAGTTACGAATATTGCTGAGATTCGGTCAAAAAACAGTCGGCTAGACAGAAGAATTAAGGCTTTAAACAGGAGAATTAATCCTCATCTCTCCTTTGCCAACGTAGCGAGCTCTAGTCGGGAGAATTTTCCCCCACTCAGACAACGTCACTCTCAAGATGTAACTAATTTTCAGCAGCAATTTCAGCAGCAATTCCACCAGCCAGCTCTACAACAACAAGCTTCAAACAAGGAAAATCAAGATCAAAATGGAGTCGATCAACTCAGAAATGAAATCAGCTCCCTATCTAAAGAAATCAGGCTTATGGGTGCGAGTATTCACCAGAGCATAGCGAGCAACACGCAAAGAATTGACTTCCTGTTCAACTTCCTAGGAGTCCAACATGGATAAGTCGAACATTCTGAAATCTCCAACTCCAGAAAACAGTAGTCCTTACGGACAGCAAATGACCTTGAATCTAATGGCTATAAACGTGAACTCACTTCAACGTAATGTTCGTCGACTTGAGTTGTATACCAGAATAGAGCAATATCAACCGGATATTGTCTTTATCTCAGAAACTAAGCTAATGAACAAACACATGCTCTCACAAAGCTACTCAATAATACGCACAGACCGCCCAAATTCAAAACAAGGTGGTGGTACTGCTATTATGATCAAAAGAAATATTGGTCACCAAACGGTCAGATATCCTATTTCAATAAATAACGAATTATTAGAATTCACAATAATTCAACTCTCGCCTGTACCACTAGCGACTGATAAGATTTTCCTTGTCAGTTGCTATGCTACTAACTCGAACCGAAAAATTTTTATCCATGAGCTGAACGACTTACTCCAAAAATTAAAAGCTAATGAACCTAATCATTATTATGTTTTAGCAGGGGACTTTAACGCCCGTCGGACCGATTGGGGTGACAGAGTGGACAACGAGAGAGGAAGATATCTCAGAAAATGGGAACATGAATGCGCCAGTAAATTTAATGCCAAATTCTACTTGACTGATCTACCTTCTTTCACTCCTGGAGAAACGTACCTGGATGTGTGCATTACCAACCTTACTTTAACTAAATTACAAGCAAACAATAAAATCAGAACTGCAGCATATGACAGTGACCACAAAGCACTGCTATTCTCATTAATTCTACCGTGTAATAACCTTCAAAACAGCATTCCTGAAATCCAGAGACGTAACCTAAAGGCGATCAAGTGGAAAAAATTTGAAAAAATTGCTGACATTGAATTCATTTTGGATCTCCCAGTTGATAGAAATATGTCTATAGATGAAGTAAATAGTAGCATCGCTGAGGTGAACATAACTTTACTTAAAGCAATGAATAAAACTGCTCCAAAATTTAAAAAAGAAGACAGTACTCTCAAGTACCTCAACTCTAGAATCAAGCAGCTTCAAAAAAATAAAAACAAGGCTATTAATCTTCTACACAAAGTTTAGAAAACCAACAGACCGGATAAAAAAGAACTTATTGAGAACATAAAATCTAATATCAATATAATTAAGTCTGAGCTCAGAAAAGAAATGAACAAGTCTGTGGAAAGCTACTGGAATGGTCAACTTAGACAAATCAATCACAAGGACCCCACGGCATTTTTTTCTAAAATCAACAGGCTTCTTAGGGAAAAAAAGCTCACACCAATAGCTGCCCAAAGGGTAAAAGTTACTAATCCTGTCTGTCAGAATGGAGCGATTGACATCAACTCTGCACACCTGGATGGAGAAGAGCTCTTAATAACCGAGCCAATTGACAAATTAAACGTCATCGGTGAATTTTACCAATCCATTAATGCCCTCCGTTACCTTACGGAAGGAGCAAGACTAAAAATCATCGTTGACAGAGAAGCTGAAATAATCAAAGACTCTCTCAACTCCAGACATGCTGACGGCTCAACTCTTACTAATTTCTCTATTGTTAATAGTGCCCTGAGCCCTTCGACAGAGACTGAAGAAGAATGCCCCTTCACTAACTTAAACCAGTTAACTAACATCCTCAAGAAACTGCCAAATAAAATCTCAAGTGGCCCTGATGAGATCCCCTCGATCATTCTAAAACATCTACCAGCTAAAATCATCCGAGCACTGATAATTATATTTAATAATTCAATTAATCTGACATACTTTCCAGCTGCCTGGAAAATCGCTAAAGTCCTGCCTATATTAAAGAAGGACAAAGACTCAAGTAAAGCCACTAGCTACCGACCTATAAGTTTAACTTCAAATCTTGGTAAAGTTTTCGAAATGGTCTTAAACAACCATATTGTCAGAGTTTGCAACAATAAAAAAATTATGCACGATCTCCAATTTGGTTTCCGCGCCATGCATAGTACCACTCATGCTGTACATAAAACCGTAGACACTCTGTCAAACTACCTTTCTAAGAACCTCAGGGTTGGAGTGGCCCTGATTGACTTAGAAAAGGCTTTTGACTCCGTTTGGCTCGATGGTCTAATTTTTAAACTATTAAAACTAGGGTTCCCGCAATGCTTAGTACTAACTATCACTGACATGATTTTAGACAGATCGTTTCGCACCTGGGACGGAGTCAATTTGTCTAAAAAAAAGTACGTGGTTCTCGAAGGACTGCAACAGGGTACGGTTAATTCACCGCTACTCTTCAACATCTTCATCATGGCTCTACTTAAATCGTTCGGACTTGACACTGATGATAATTTGTTTGCTATCGCATATGCTGATGACCTGATAATTGGAGTGGCCGAGAAACAACCTTTGACTCTCAAAAATCGCTTAGAATACCTAGTCAACGAAATAAATCGTTTTTACCGTGTCTGGAATCTTAGAATGAATCCAGATAAGTGTGAAACAATAGTCTTTAGGAGGGAATCAAACCACCTTAGTAAAAAAGCCTTGTCTGAGCTTAAAGATTTCAAAATCACCACACTATCACCTAACAGCAACGAAAAGGTTGATATTCCTCATAAAAGCGTAGTTAAATATCTTGGTGTTCACATTGATCATCTACTCAGACTTCGGTTCCATTCGGATATTCAGTTAGCAAGAGCCAAATGAGCCAAAACGAGAGACAAAATGGATTCACATAGACTCTGTGATAAATACTGGTGACTCACCGAAGAATTTAAGCATCGCAAGGAACTTAGAAGACGTTTGCGCATTTACATAACCCAGTAGTGGGACAACTCACATTGTATATAGTGTACATATGTATTTATTTAGTTTTAAGGTCCAACTAAATTAGTTTTCATAGTGGTTTTAAAGAAAGTTTTTTCCACTTTTATATAAAGACTTTTGGTCGAAATTAGTTAGTTTCTAAACAAAAATAATAATTTATAATTTGATCATAATTAATATTAACTTATAGAAATTTGTGTTGGCAATAAGCTGCTTCAATCAAGGAGACCAATTTGCAATTTAATTTAATGACTCTTATAGTGTCTAAGTGATTTGTAATGGCTAATTTTTAAGTTTTTTGTTTGCAGCTTCTTAGATTCTAAGCAGATTTTGTATTTTATGAAAGCAAATAAACTTTATTAAAAAAAAAAAAAAAAAAAAGGAGAGCGTTAGACTGAAGATCTAAATGTCCCCGGTTCAATCCCGGGTTTTGGCAAAATTTTTTGTTATTGCTAAAAAAATATGAGCCGCTGACTATAGTGGGGATAGGAAAAGATTAATGCGTCTTAATGTGGAACTGCAGTACCAAAGGGCGTATAAATTGATATGCGCCCTTTTGGCATTTGGGTCGCGATTTATATGTAATATATTTCACTTACCTTCCATTAAATCTTCAAATTTTTTTCATCCCCAAAAAAATTTTAAAATAAAAATGTAAATAAATAAAAAACAAAATAAATATTTCGATTGCTATAAATATGTTTTTTAATTTTTACTTTTTCAAAGCGAAATCACAGCTACATAGGTGTAGTTTTCAATAATAATAATAATAATAATAATAATAATAATAATAATAATAATCAATAATATAATAATCAATAATAAAAATAATGATAATAATAATAAACAATAAATGATTAGATCTACCTTAAAAATATAAGTTAATTTATTTAATAATGAATATTTATTATTATTTGGACTCACAATGCCTCGAGTCCGAACGATAACTTTAAAATAAAAGAAAACAGTTACATAGTTATTAAAATCTTAAATTATTTATTGAACACTAAGTCTAAATAAATATACATGCGTGTTCATAACCTAGTTCGTTAAATTATCTCTAACATATAATAATAATAATAATAATATTTATTAATTTTATATCCATATTTTCATTAATATTTCAGCAATATATTTTTATTTATTCTGAGAAATCTCAATTCTATAAATTTAATTTCTCCTCCTCGTCGACGGTCGCTATACTTAACAGTTTGTTACTAACATTAATTATTTAAATCGTATTACTTGTTTTTATGGCACTCATATGGCTGCTGTGACCTAGCCAAACGGAAATACCATTTCAGTGGCTGTACACCGTCTCTATAAAAAACTTAAACCGTCAATATATATATTTATGAGAACGCTACAGCTTTACTTCACTTGCGTTTCTTTGAAACCGAGGTATAACCATACTTGGTTCTTATTATTGTCTACAAGATTTTTTTTTGCCAGCCGATGTTAACGCTCTCTAGTCTGTTGGCTAGGATGACTTTTTTTTTCTATAGAATGACTAATTATTTTTTTTAACATTTCAGAAACTTTATAAAAATTTAAAAGATATTTTTTTAGTAATGCAACTGGATGATAAAAATTATTTTTGATAACTTAGAGAGCTCTTAATGCGGATCTAAAAGATTTGGGTTCGATTCCGGTCGAAATTTTTTTTTTTTAATTTTGTTTTGCCGCCAGAAAAATTCTTAATTTCATTTTTTTTTAATTTTTAATAGAATATTATAGAATTTATTGAAAGACGAGTGACTTAAAAAAAAAAAAAAAAAAAAAAAAAAAAAAAAACCAGACCAGGAACCGAACCCTGTCTCCTCCAGTTAGTTATTAAGAGCTTCGTCTGCCAAGCCACCCCCACTCAGTCGCACTACAATATTTTCTTTTCAAACAAAATTATAAAAAATTCTCCGTAATTTCTCTCCAAGGCACTACAGTAAATTTTTCAATAAAATCCAAGCTTTGTCTAAAAACTCCATATTTAATATTGTTGACCTGATTCTAAGGCACACTACATTGTTTCGTAAAAGACCCTAAAGGCACCTGCCATACGTCAGAAAACTACATTGCTGACTCCGTATACAATACACAAAAGTTTGAAACAATAGAGCGCCCTCTATCCATATATCAATGCTCTATATATATTTCTTTTAATTTTTAGTATCCATGTATCTATATATAAGTATATTAAATATACCAATTAATTCCTTAATTCCCAAAGAGGAGGAGAATCCTTGTAATAATTTTTGAGCATCACACTTCCTACGGCTACCTTACGAAAATTATACAAATACATACATCGATATATACTTAAAAAATTCAAATCCGTATCAATAGTTCTCTATATATATTTATATTTATATAATTGTACATTGTACAAGTAATAATAATAATTTATGCAACTCCTTGTCTTTTACCAGCCAGTCTTAATAACAAATCAGCTCAATACTGCGTTAATACAATTTAACCTCAAAATTTCCCGCCGAGTTCTAGATGGCGCAGCAGTGAGCCCTAGAATAATTTACCACTAACAACAAAAACTAGCCGTCGATGTGTCGGTACTTGTGAGCGGACATTTGGGCGAGTCCTAGAACCGCGTATTGACACTGAAGACAATGGTAGTGCGTTTGTTTGCCAGAATGTTGGCACTGAACAGCGCCACAGGGTAAACTGGGTGTGAATTTCTGGAACCCTGCTGCAGCAATGCTGTCCAATTTAGCGTGCTGGCGTCTGTGAGCGACGACCTTGTTAGTATCAGTGCAAACAAAGTCACACTTCAAGCAATGAAAGTGGGAAGCCTTGTTCTGCATGGAACCTAGAGAAGAAGTGTAAGCGCAGTTGGCTCTGCCACAAGGAACATTAGCCCTATACTGCTGGAACTCGCTTCCCATCAAGGTGTCCAAGCGTTCATGTCTCGCAGTGTGCTGAACAAATCTAGTCTTGTCGCAGAACGAGTACCCGCAGTCCTGACGCATGCAGTGGAAGTGGGTTTGATGTTCACGGTAGCCGCAGTGGGGGTACCTGCAGTCTTCATTGAACCTAAAACGAACGTACCCATCAGGAACTGGTTCGTCCTTGAGCATCCGCATGGAGTGATGCAGCCGTTGTTTCTTAGCTTCCATGGAATTGGCGTCTGACGGAGAGAGGGACCGCTTGGACAGGTTCAGGTTTGCCGCTAGAGAAGCCAGCGGATTGTCGTCCCTTCCTGGAAGGAAGTTTCCAGGCGGTAAAGTTGGAGCAAACATCAAGCTGGGAGCACTGGCGTACATTCCGCCGTGCTGCAGGAACGGCGGGAGCGCCTGGTTCATCAAAGCCAGCTGCTGGTTCATCGCGGCCATCACTGCGGGACTGGGGAAGTGGAATCCGTGGCTCAGATCCAGTTCGAACCCACCAGGAACCGGTTGGGCCATGCTGGTAGGAACCTGGATGTGTCCGTTGTTTTCATTGGGGTTCTCCGGTTGGGGTTCTTCGCGGGATTCCGTGGGCTCGCGTTTGATCTGGACAGGGGGTTCAGGTCTGGGGCTTTCCAGCTTGATCTCCTTGATGGGAGACTGCTGAGGCTGGGGCTGGGACATCTGGCGCATGTTCTGGTACTGGATGTTCTGCACCATCTGGACGTTCTGGGACATGAAGTCTGATTTGTGCTGGGACAACTGGGTCAGGTAGTCAGTGGGGATGTTCGGGGGATTCGGAAGCTCGGGGTGCTGCTGTTGGCTCAGGATCGCTCCGGTAGAGTGCTTGGCGATGTGCGCCACCAGGCGGTCCAGCTCGGAAAAGGCCTGGTTACAAGCGTTGCAGTGGTAGTGGTTTTTCCGTTTGAGCTTGCAGAACGGCCGGCTGCAGCTCTGGTCTGGTCCGTAGAGAGTATGCGGTGAAGAACTGGTCGAGGGAACTGGAGGTTCTGTAACAGAAACGAGTGATTAGAAAGACGTTGATGGAAGTTTCGTACATCAGAATGGTCCAGCTAGATCTGGGTCCAGAATGTTGGAGCATTCTGATTTGGTGGTAAGTTTTGAGAAAATAGTGAGAAAAGATGAAAAAAAAAACTGGTCGGTGGCACGAACCTTGGTGCACGGAAGCTCGCATGGATAGCATGGCGCTCGGAAGTGCGGGTTCATTCGGCGGTCCGCTTACCGGGTAATAGGTCCCTGCCGCCCTCACCACTAGCAATCAACCAAAAACAACCAACACTTGAATAAATACCGCCCACTAACCACTAATCATAACTTACTGACTAATAACAGATCATAAACATATAAATTTAACAAACAGGTAAGAGGTGTGTGTAAAACAGTGCAATCGTGCAAGTCATGCAGTGAATTTGACTGTCTTGCAATTGGTCGTCCAACCGATTGCAAGACAGTCTGGTGTATGAAAATTTTCATCAAATTCGTCTCGTCTACCATTCTTAAAATGTATTTGCATTGGTAATAATAAAATAATAAGTATAATCTAAAAAGTGCGCTAGCTTCGTGCCTACCTAACGTATTAACTCACCAGTTGTTTTGTTAGTGTCGGGGCTAGCGTCGTCTTTGTCATCAATAATGGACCGTGAATCATCCTGACAGATCTCCGACTTGTCGATCAGCTCTGACGTGTTCTTCACCTGGATCCTGGGCTTCTCTGGGATCTGGCAAATCTGCCCAAGCATCTGGCCTTGACTCTGAGAGTGGGATTGAGATTGCAGTTGGTTCTGCAGAGAATCTTGGACTTCCATCGGTTCTTCGATAATACCCATGTGTTGCTTCTCGTGCTGCGCCATCGTGGAATACCTCACAAATGAATACGCGCAGTTCATCCTAGTGCAGTGATAGTGCCGATGGACGCGATTGCTGTGACAGCTAGGAAGTCTACAATCAACCATTTTGTCATAGAAAGCGAAACCAGGGAGAATATCAACGTTGTCGTGGAAGTCTTTGCTGTGCATCAGCAGTTGATCTGCCCGGTCTGTCGCAAAGAAGCACCTGGCTTGGGAACAGTGATGGTGTCTCGTTCCACGAATCACGCAGCTTGGATCAGGACAGGAGTCAGGATTGTAGGTAGCGAACCCCTCGGGTTCAGTGCTGTCTTCACTGTCTTCGTCGTCTTGCACGGAGGACTGGATTGGACTGGGACCAAGGCTGAGCGCGATGGGACTAGGACTAGGACCAGGAGTTGGTTTAGGAAGCTTGAAACTCGTGAAGATCGCCTGAGGCGAGTCCTGGGTGTGACTTGATGAGTCTCCGCCTCCAGACCAGATTTCTATGACACGGTTCTTGGGAGGCCTACCGCGCTTCCTCCTGAACATCGCGTCGATGTTAGTCAGGTGGGTCAGTGTTACATCAGAGGACAGAATCTGGGTCGAGCTGTTCAGGTTCAACTGCCTCGTGTATTCATGGATCTTGTAGTGCTGCAACCTCCTGAAGGGTTTGTCAGTCGCCAGGATGACTTCCTTGCAATTATCCCAGTTGCAGTGATAGTGCTTCTCCTTATCAGCGTAAGGACAGTCTTCACAGGTTCCTTCGTCAAAGTACGCGTCAGTAATCCGTTCCTGGGTCTCGTGCTCTCTCAGATGCTCCCGGACTTCTCTGGGGTCTCTCAGCGTAGCTCCGCACCCGTCCAACGCACAGTGGAAGTGATCATTTCGGTGATTGCAAGGACACTCTGCTGAAGCTGGAGCTAGGTAAGTCAGCTCCGATGCCGTCAGCTGACCAGTTCCTCCTGTTGAAGCTCCAGGCGAGCAAGGCTGCTCCATCAGCGAGGTAGAACTAGCTAACGAAGTGCTCATGTTAGTCGCCGTCAGATCCATTGCCAGGTCGCTTGCGCTCTGGAACGAATCCTCTAAAGAATAGAAGCTAGGAGAAGCTCGCTCTTCATTAGAACTCTCGCCATTCATACTCAAGACACTGGATCCTGCTATTTCATCCCAGTTCATTGGTCTTCCACTGGGACCAACCTGCTTGTACTTTCTGTAAGCCAGTTCCGAGTCATGCCGCTCGTGCTTGCGTTTATGAGAGAATAGCTGACCAGAAGAATGGAGAACGTAGCTGCAGTGAGGCCTGATGCAGTGGATATGATTGCAGACTCTAGAAAACCTGCACTGCTCATACGGACAAGCTTCAGACTTCATGAATTTCTTGAACCCGTCCCTGGAAAGCTGCTCGTCCTTGATGTGGTAGGACTTGTGCTTGTCCATGTCAGCTTTGTTCTTGAAAGTGTACCTGCAGTTTGACCTCCTGCAGTGGAAGTGAGTCGTTCTTTGACCAACAAACGGACAGTAATCAGTCCCGCAGGTCTCTGTCGCACGAAACCGTTGGAACCCTTCCTGGATGATTGCAGAATCCTTTCGATGATAGTTAGCATGCATCTGAACGTCAGATGTCGAGATGTAGACCTTGTCGCAGTTGTCATGGATGCAATGGTAATGCGTCTGCTTTCTATTGTGAGGACAGCTTCTCATCGGGTGATGTTCTGAACAATCGTCAGTCGGGGAATACCGCATGAACCCATGTTGGAGGGATTCGTCGCGTTTCTTGTGCCATTTGAAGTGTCTTATCATCTCCTCTTTCTTGACAAACACCCGGCCGCTGCAATCTAGACAGTGAAAGTGCTCCCGACAACCCAGCTCTTTGCAATAAGACGACCCGCATTCTAGGGGTGATGAGAATCGTCTTACGTATCGCGAGTAATCGATCTGTTGGGTGGATTGCTGCTGAAGAGACTGTCCTGTTAGTGAAGACTTTGACCCGGTGGTTAAGTTGTCAGGCACTGGAGACATACTCTGACTCAGCAGGGCTGTAAACAGAAATTATTAAGTAGATTTTCTTCCCGGTCTTCTGCTCGGCTTCTTCTTCCAATGGTAAAAAGGTTTAGGTTTGTCTAGTCTGTCTTGTCTCAGGAGGAACACGCATAAAAAATTTTAATTGTCTTTCTTCACTATCTAGGATGCCTTTTTTTTGGATTTAAATCAAAAGTTGAATTTTAAAAAAATTTTTAATTATTTTCCGATTTTAATTGCAGAAAATCATTAATTTAAATGAATTGTGACAAGTATCTTATTGATTAAAGGAATGTTTTGGGACATATAAGGCCATCTAGCGTCAGTGTGTGAACCTCCTTGCTAATTTTGTCGGTAAGTCATGAATTTCTAGGTAAGCAACCTACTGCACCTTCTCAATTGATAAAGTAGTCTTCTGTAGGTAAGTGTGTCGTCGTTGATAAGTCATAGTGTTGCTTTACGGATGGTAAATCTTTTTTACCGACTGTATGTAATTAAGGTAAGTTTTATCGGCTGTATGATAAAGTAGCAAACGATGAATTTGAAAAAAAATTTCAATACACTCAAACAATTGATTATTATGTCAATGACCTATGGAAATCTTAACTGGGTACCATCTCCATCATGCTAAACCAAAAATACATAATCAAAAGCAGATAAGTAATTTTTTAGAGGGAAGATTGAAAAAGATCGTGACTAAGCTTTAAAATATTAGTTTTTGTGAGATTTTTTGTGGACACACGTGGAGAATAAAATTATAAAATAAGGAGAGGAACCCTTTTATTCCGAGGGAAAAAAAAAAAGTTTGATAATAATAATGATAGCGATGAAAAGACGAGACGTGAGATGTTAGATGTGAGATGTGAGATGAAAATATTGGGTCTGAGGGGAGGTTTTGTTGAATTTTGTTTAAAAAGCATAAAGGACCCACATCGTATGCTTCTTAGTTTTTATCCCAGTGAATTTTCAATTGGATATGATTTTTTTATTTTTTTTAGTAAAGTTATTATTATTTCGGTTTTATCTCAGCCGGCTGAAGTTTAACCCTTTGCGACGATCTAACGGGAGTTTCTAAAGAATAATCCGGGGCCTTTTATATTTTTTTTAGTAAAATATCAATTTAATTTAATTAATTTTTTTTTTTTTTTTTTTTTAAGGACGTTTATGCGCTACGCTAGAGTCAAATGAGTAACAAATTTTTATGAAATTTATTGGGGTCTTTAAAAAAATGATTTATAAGTTTTTGTTTATTTACCTGAAATATTTTTTCGGGATCTATTTTTTAAAAAATCAATTAAAAAAATTAACTAAAATTATTTTAATTATTCTAATTACACCAAGTAAAATAATAAATTATTTATTTAAACGTTCGTCCACGCTGTGTGTGTTTTGATGCATTTATATTAACTACATTATTAATAAAATAAATATTATAATTTTAAATTTAAAAAATGCTGACCTGTCATGAGGTTGTATGATAAAAATCTAATTTTTAATCGTAAATAAATTAAATAATCGATAGCAAATTTTCAATTTTTGGGGAAGATCATTAATTAAACTTATCAAAACTAAAAAATAAAAATCTACATCTACTACTAAGTCTTACGCACGAACGTCCTTAAGTGAAGATAAAGAAAAAAAATGAAGGGATTTAAATACAGTGTGCCAAATAATCCGATTGGAATCGTAGAAATTAAAAAAATATTCTAAATTTAATTAAGCCGCGAGACGCGTTCGCGGTTTCGAAATCTTTGACTCGGGTGCCAATGGGTTGAGTGAAAAATAGACGTTCGAACTGTTTGTTGAGAAAGACAAATGTGTTAAGATACAGATCGGATAAAACGAGAATATACGTACATATATTTATATATATTGACCGTCGAAGGGTGAGGGGGAGGGGGCTGGAGGAGCTCATTTGGCGAAACAGAAGGGGAGGGGAAAAAACTATTGAAAGCACATAAGACTGAGGTCAGTGATACGATAGTAATGCGTAGCTTTTTGCTTAGAGACAAGATCGCGGAAGAAACGACAATAAAAAATAAATAAACTTTATTACTAATGACATGTGACATTTTAGGACGTTAATAGAACCATTTGACATTCTTTTTGACATTCATTTCCTTTTTGAATTTCGAGTAAAAATATTTTTTTAAGATTCAGATAAGTTTCAAGGGAATTAGATCTTTTGGCGGGTATTTTAAATCCGGTTGGCGGAAATAGAAAATTTTGTAAAAAATTGGAAGAATTTTGTCGAAAATTACGTAAAAAATTGGAAGAATTTTGTCGAAAATTACGTAAAAAAATTTTGTTTTTAAAAAAATAATTTTAATTTGTAAATTAATTTAAATTCAAAAATTTTCACTGCTTTCAAAAGCGATTTTAAGATATTTTAAAGATTTCACTTAATTTTGGTCAAAAAAAATTTTTTTTTAATAAAAAATGATTGTTACAATTGACTTACTACTAAATAATCCAATTATTCATTATAAATATTTTTTATAAGATAAAAAAAAGACTAAAATACAAGAAAAAGTAAAAAAAAAATTTTTTTTTAATTTCAATGCAATTTTTCCCGATCAAAAATTTTTCTTTAATTTTTTAGGGTACATTATATTTATTTCAATAATTTTTTGGTCAAATTATCGATAAATTTTTTTTTTTTTTCAATAATTTGGATGAAAAAAAAAATCATAACAGCTTATTAAAAAGATTTTAAGATATTTTAAAGATCTAACTTAATTTTAGGCGAAAAAAAAATTTTTTTCAAACAAAAAATTATTGTTATAATTGGCTCATTACTAAAGAATTAAATTATTGATCATAAATATTTTTTTTTAGGTAAAACAAAAGGTAAAATGTAAGAATTTCGGAAAAAAAGTGGGAATTTTTTATTTTTCTAATTTCAATGCAGTTTTTCTAGATAAAAATTTTTTTTTTAATTTTTAAGGTACAGAATTTTTTCTTCAATAAATTTTTGATAAAGTTACCTAGAAATTTTTTTTTTAATTTAATAATTCAGATGAAAAAAAAATTCTAACAGCTTTTTAATGTGAATTTGAGATATTTTTAAGATTTTACTTAATTTTAAATAAAAAAAAAATTTCATTTGAAGAAAAAATGAATCTTATAGTTTAGTTTTTCTTATTTGATCAAAAAAAGGCTTTGATGCAAAAAATAGAGAAAAAATGAACGATTTTTATATTTTTAAAATTTCAATGCAGTTGTTTTTTTTTTTTTTTTTGGCTAAATAATTTGTACTTTAATAAATTATTTTTTTTTTTATTATAAAAATTGAAAGCTTGAATTTTTTAATATTTTTTAGGAAAAAAACAAAACAAAAATAACGAATAAATTAATAAATTAATTACTAACAAAAAAATCGATAATAAACTCCGAAGAAAAAATAATAAAAAACTGTAAAGTAAATGTGAAGGGATCGGGGTGAGTTGAGTTGTAAAAATGCGTTGTAAAGTGTATTGATCCATCATATATCGTGCCCCCAATTACTCAGTGGGGGTAAGAGGCTCCACACAACTACTGTGTACAGATACACTATATTACTCTAAATACGTACATACAGTACAGTGTACGTAAGTACGCTACACAGTAAATAGAGTAAGAACACACTCAGTAAACAGGGTTGAAAAAAATTTCACAATTCACGGGTGTTCGTTCACGCGCGATCCTCTTTATAACCGAAAAGACGCGAATAAAGCGTAAGACCAGATAAAGGCACAAAACCTAAAATAATACTACTGAAATTATCTTATCCACTTTCAGATAAAGGAAGAGAAGTGGAGGGGAGCAGGATCGGGACAAAGAACAAAGGGATATTTTTCATCCACCTTCTCGCCCAATGAATCATCCCTCAATAAATCCCCTAGTTATTCATCTCGATTATACGCAGACTCAAATTTCTATTTTGACAGCAGTTCGACGAGCCATACCTTCCTTTTTTTTTTTTTTTTAAAGTTTAGGGTATATTATTTTCATTTTAAATATCTACTTTAATTTAATTTTTTTTTACCAATTTTTAAAAGTTAAAATAATAATAACAACTTTTAAATTTGTGCTTTTTCAAAGTTTCAGTATTTAGACAAGTATTTAGGCTACATTTGAAAATTTGATATTTTTAGATACATAATTAAGAAATGACCTTGTATCTTGTGAAATATTGACATTTTTAATGATATAAGCTCACCCCGACATTACATTTATCGAGACCTTTAATTTGAGTACCCACATCAATTTTTCATATATTTTATATATTTATATATGTATATATATGTATATATGAAAAATATATCAAAAATGTATGTGGGTACTCAAATGAAAGCTCTTGAGGAGAGTAACATCGGGATGAGCTTAAATCTTTAAAAACCTTAATAATCAAGAAAGTACCAGAGATTTTAACAAACATCTTGTGAACTATTGACATTTTTAAAGATATAAGCTCACGCTGATGTCACACTCATTGAGATCTTTCATTTGAGTACCCACATCAATTATTCATATATTTTATATATTTATATATATTAAATATATTTATATATGAAAAATATATCA
This sequence comes from Cotesia typhae, assembly GCF_013202065.1. Classification (NCBI taxonomy): domain Eukaryota; kingdom Metazoa; phylum Arthropoda; class Insecta; order Hymenoptera; family Braconidae; genus Cotesia; species Cotesia typhae. Next base: position 997,415 of record NW_027423744.1, read on the forward strand.
AAAATGCATGCGGGTACTCAAATGAAAGCTCTTGATGAGTATAACATCGGGATGAGCTTATATCTTTAAAAATGTCTATTGTTAAGGAATTACAGTATAATTTAACCGAAGTCATTATTTAATAAAGAAAAATTTTATTTATTTATAGTTCACAAGTCACAGCAGTCACATAGTGACTGCAAGGTTGCTAGTTCTTATTATTATTATTATTGTTATTGTTGAAATTTAAAATTTGAAAGTGTAATGATAATAATAATAATAAAATTTCTAAAGAAATAAAAATGAAGCGAAAAATAAATTTATTGGACAATAAATCATAAAAAAATAATTTCCATAACCAAAAGCTGAGACAAGAATAAAACAAAATATAAAAATAAATTGAAAAAAAAAAAAAAAAAATAAATAAATAAAAAATAATAATTAAAAATAAAAAAAAGTACGAATTCGCGGAAACTCTTCTCATCTCGACACTCGTAAATGCCAGGCTGTCGGCAGACCCAAAGAGCTCGACTCATAACATAGGGAATAAGGGAATGAGATAGAAAAAAAAGGTAGGAGTTTCTCATACGGAGCCGCTAAACGCAAAACTTGCAACGCGCAACTTACAACGCGAATACTAAACTATTCTCAGATGCAATGTCACTGACTTATTGTCTCTCTGTAAGTGCATGATGTAAGTCCATGAAGTTTAGTAAATTTGTGTGTTACAACAACGACAACAACAACTACACTTACAAAATTTAATGTTTAAAATGGCTGGCTGTTATTTCTGTCAAAATTACGCGCGTTATGCCGAGTGTGACATTCTCCTTCATATTCTCATCTTTTTTGGCATCATCGTGCTCGTTTAACACCTCATGGACATTTTATATGCCGAGTGCATATTTATACAGTCATATATATGTGCAGCCCGACAATAAACCGCCACGGTTTGCTACCACCGAGGTATTTTCATCTCTTCGGAGTATTTACCTTTAAAATAGCCCGCTGGGCGACTCCGGTTGCGAGAAAAGACGCCATCTAGTGGCGAAATCCGAAACTAAGATATCAAATGTCGATAAGAATCATTTAGTGAGTTTTTTATTTAAAGTAAGGGATAAAACAAACAAAATAATTCCTTTTTCAAGCATGACACGTGCAGCAACATCATAATTATCCGGAGCAATCCCTAAAAAATTTTATAAAATAGCTAAAAGGGTCGGGCGTGGGTTTTTTTGTCATTTCGCTCTTAAATTTTAATCACCCTTACAAATTTTCTCTTAATACTTTTTACCCTACAAAAAAACCCCAATAAACTTAGATATCCACCCCCTTGTGAAATCATTCATCTAAATTCTATACTCTAAAGTTTCAACTCCACACATATAGATACAAATACATCTATGTACATATTGTAAGTATTTTTTTTCTAACAAAAAAAAAATTGTCGACTCCAGGGTGCCTTAGTTAGCAACAAGCTACAAGTTTCGATACTCGACCCTTTATTATATTTTTTACTATTTTATTTAATCCCTTTCTATTTTTAAAAATTCAACCCTTCGACATCCTTTAAAATAAACAGACGCGAACCCTTTTTGACAAATTCAAATAAAGACCGGGGGGTCGAGTACCACCACCGAATTTCCTTTATCCACAGTGTGTTATTGCTTTATACAGAAGGTATTTAGTTTTTGTGTTTCGTGGATTTTTCTAATGATTCTAAGAACTAAAAATAAAATTCTAGAAAAATTTAACGCTCTAAAAATGAATAATTTTAAAAAGTAGAATGTTATTTTGGTCAGATTTTGAGAATAAGAGTTTTTTTATCAGATCTTCAAGTTTTGAGGTCCTAGCAAGCCGTTCCGACTTTTCCCGGCTGCGTGTGTGTGTATGTATGCAAATAAAATTTTGTTGTAAGATATCTTTAGAACGAATCAACCGATCGAGATGAGCAACACGGCGTTCAAAAGTGTTCATTGAGACTTCGATCTGATTTGATTTTAAAGTCAATCGTACTTTGCCCGAGAAAAAGATATAAAAAACAAATAAAAACCAAAAAAACAATTTTTTTTAAGTTTCTTCTAAATAACTTTCTAAATATTTGACTAATCAACTCCAGACATCAGAGACACTTTTTTGGAATTAAACGACTAAGTCGAATGCCGCCAAGCAAGTCAAAATCGAACGACAAGTTCAAAAATTATAGCTATTTAAAAATTTCTAAACACTCGTTTTTTTGAGATAACTTTTAAATTCTTCGATCGAAGAACTCAAGAGCTTATAAACTATTTTTGGACTTAAAAAATTGCCCCGAAGCAAATCAAAATCGAACGACGCGTTCAGAAGTTATAGCCTAAAATTTCTAAATAATCGTATTTTTGATGTAACTTTTGGATTTTTTAGCTCCAAGAGCTAAATAATAAATCAATTGGAAGATTTTCTCGGAAAAAGCGGGAAGTTTCAGCGATGGCCTACTGGTCAACCGCTTTTCACATCTGTGAAACATCATTGAAATGTATTTTGTTCATAAATATCAAAATAGAAGCCTGGAAGATCAAGAACTAACCTACACCAAAAACGTCAAAAATGGTGCATTGCAATATTTGTTTTTTTTTTTTTGCATTATTATTGAAACTAAATGATTGTCCTTGAACAAATCCATCAGGTTATCATTTTTGAAGAATATTTTGTTCATAAATATCGAATTAGAAGTGTAGAACACCAAAAACGTCAAAAATGATGCATAGCAGAAATGAATTTTTTAACTGAAGCTATCTTAAGGGCATTTTTATACAAAAAGTAGACTCAACAAAAAAAATCTTGCATTTCTTCTAAAGCAAGCAAAAAGCCCTGAACTTTTTCACCGAATTCTATATATAACAAAATAATTATACGTTTCTGAATAATCATATTGTTGATATAACTTTTGGATTTTTTAGCTCTTCGAGCTAAAAAATCAAACAATTGGAAGATTTTCTCAAAAAATCGGAAAATTCTATAGCTTGCAGGTCAATCATTTTTTTTTTTTTTTTTTTTTAATAGAGTATATTATCGTTGGGAACTTTATTTACCAGAATGAAATAATTAATAAGTATGTTAAAGAGTAAGGAGATTTCTACTCGAATTACGGCAGCGAATGATGTATGGGAGCGAAGGTTAAATGCATTTAAACCATGGAGATTACGCTGGAAAAGTAATAAGAATGAATGAGAATGGGAATATTTAGTGATGAGGATGAACATGATGCTAAATGATGGAAACCGAGGTCAAGCTTCTTGTATTTCACTTTTATACACTTAAAACTTGATTTAAAATCAGCCGTTCGGATGTATTGAAAATTCATCATGATAAAATTAAAAATTTTCCATACCTTTAGAATTTTTTCTAAGACTCAAACTCGATTCTTATAAAAAATAGTGGAAAATTTAAAACCACGAGGTCATTTTAATGAGAACGAAAATGATTAATTATCACCAACTTTTTTCCATCAGCAATATTAATTATCCGTAAGATATTTGCGTAATATAAATAGTAAGAGTAACATCAAGGCTTTTCAAGGCTCGAAAAAAAAATAGCTTGAGAAAATAAAAGTTAATTAATCTAAACGTTTTCAATTATAACGAAATAAAACCCTCTAAAACACACATTGGCATTAGCGTTTAAAGTAAAAAGGGTTATTTTTATTAGTAAGAAAGATTTAAGTAGGAATTTAGTGGCTCGTGGTATGGACTCGATCCGAAACCGACCGAAAAATTAGTCCTCGCATTCTTACCGCGGCGTCGGGGGGTGTTACGCTAAGAACAAAATAAAATAATCTTCCTTTCCCTTTCCTTCCCTCTCCTTATATTCTGTATTAGCAAAACCAAATCAAAGGATGCCCTTTAGTTATACTTTTCGGTCCTTGGTCACCCCCTTGAAAACAAAACTCCTGTATGTGTGTATGTTAGTTAGTTAATATGTTTTAAATGTGAAGGAAGACTATATCAAAGGCAGCAAGGTAGGGGCCTAAAGCCGATTCACGAATGGCCGAAATTAATAAAAAGTTGAAGAACGATAAATTAGGCTGCCCGCGCGAGAAGCAGTCCTTTTACTTTAAAAATATATATATCTATATATGTTTGCCCGACTAAGGTTTAGCCAGTTCTCAATTCTCTAGACAGGGCGATAATAAATTTCAAATATAAAATTTCTAATCAGTTGTTTTTGCATCCCTATATATATACATATATATATTTATATATAGTTTTTTTTTTGGTAAAAATTTATTAACTGGCTCATTCCATTGTGTCTGGGATTTTAAAAAATTTATACAATTTTAATTAAAAATATTATTCTTTTAATTTATTATTATTATTATCAGACTTTTACAAATAAATAAAATTTTACTTTATTAAATATTAATTTTTGTTAAATTGCACTGTAATTCCTTAACAATTAACATTTTTAAAGATATAAGCTCATCCCGACATTACACTCATCAAGAGCTTTCATTTGAGTACTCACATGAATTTTTTATATATTTTTCATATATTCATATACATAAATATATAAAATATATGAAAAATTGATGTGGGTGCTCAAAGAAAAGGTCTCGATGAGTGTAATGTCGGGATGAGTTTATATCTTTAAATATGTCAATAGTTTACAAGATATTTTTTAAATTACACTATACTTTCTCAATTGTTGACGTTTTTAAAAATATAAGCTCATCCCGATGTTACACTCATCAAGAGCTTTCATTTAAGTACCCACATGAATTTTTTTATATATTTTTCATATATACATATATACATATATCATATATAAATATATGAAAAAATTGATGTGGGTATTTAAATGAAAGGTCTCAATGAGTGTAATATCAGGGTGAGTTTGTGTTTTTGAAAATGTCAATCGTTCACAAGATACTGGGTCATTTCTTAATTATGTATCTAGAAATAAAACGTTTTTAAACCCAGACTAAATACTTATCATAATAAATTTACTATCAGTGAGAATATGAAACCTTCAAAAGATAAAAATTATTGTTATTATTATTATTATTATTAATTTTTTTTTTATCTAGTTAAAATTTTTAATATAAATTTACATAAGATTTTTATTTAAAAAATAATTGACTTAAATTTATTTAAAAATAGCCGACATTTTAAAAAGTGAGAAGCAAAGATAAAGAAGGGTGAATAATATTTATAATTGCATGAAAGGCGTTAATTGTTGCGCCATGAAATAAATTAAACTCGAGAATCTTGGAGAGCTTTAAAGGGTTCGTTATCAGAAGGAACGCATCTTTGTTGAACGGTGTGGATGCGCTACTTATGACAATTCACGGTCTTGAATGCGCATTCTCTGCCGTTGCAATGAGAAATACTTGCAACTTGTTAACGTTTTTGTGAAATTAAAAAAAAATACTTTAACTTCGTTTTTACTAATATTATTTTTGTTTTTTTAGCAAAAGTAGTTTCTTTAATTATTTTTTTTAGCTTATAACATGAAAAATTGATGAGGATGACGGGAAACTTCTTTATCTCTCGGTTTTATAAAATATTTTGATTATTTGTCAACAGATGGCGCCTGTGCATCTTATGACGTCAGATTGAAATTTTTAGGCGGCAAATTCAAAATTTAATAAAATTTTATGCTTTCTGATAAGATAAAAATGATATTTATAAATTTTTTAAGTAATATAAGGAGCCAATAAATTAATAAATAAATTTTGTAAAAATTTTGCGAATAATAAATCTTATAAAAAATAAATTTTTAATTTACTTTACACGAAGTGCTTCAAAAATTTTTATAAAAAATTAAGATAGTAAAGGAATGAAACATATTAATAATAGAAAGTATTAATTCGAAGCATGTAATTGTTTAATTCAATAAAAAATTGTTATTGTCTGTTTTAACACTTTTAATATTAAGAGAATTAAATAAAATTTAATATTCTGGTTAGTTGCAAAAAAAAATATTCCACTAATAATAATAATAATAATAATAATAATAATAATAATAATAATAATAATAATAATAATAATATGGTTATTATATTATAATATATATATATATATAATATAAATATAATATAAATAAAAAAATAATTTATTTCATGCCGTAAGATGGACGGCGGAGTTCCTAGGATCCACCATTTTATGAAAAATTAAAGATTGAGAATTTGTAAAAAAATTGCACAATAGCGTAATGTAATTATATATAGACGTAAATTGGCTAGATAACCAGTTCAGCCCCGATCATTAAAGATCAGGAAAGAAGTTATTGGCAAATTGTTTTAGTTGCTTGTCCTCGAAACTCATTAGAATTTTTTCTCTCGGGCCAATATACATCTATATTACAATCAAGTGCTAATTGTTCTAGTTTTTCATGACCGAATTAACGGGTAGTTTTAAAACCAGTATTCAAGTTAGTGATGCCTCAATGAAATTTGGGATTACGGCCAAATCTTTACAATTGTTATGACATATTTTGTCCTATTTCAAAGTACAATTATTAACATTTCATAAATTTTCGTTGATATAAAAAATTACATCAATTTTTACAAGATTAGATCTCAGCATAAATTAATAAAAAATTTTTAAATTAAATTTTTTTTAAGTTAAAAAATTTATGAGAACGAAAAAATGTACGTGTGATTGATAAATAATTATAATTGTTAATTTATAAGGTTACTATTTTTGTTCTGTCGCCAAAGTAATCTGGCAAGGGTAATTAATGTATATAAAAAAAAAATCTAATAAAAAAAAGTGTTTATTAAAAGACGTAACTGTCAGTTCTGTCCTCTTTTATAATTATTTTGTCATTGGTGTGTCATTTGTCTTGAATAAAAATTAATTAAATTGTTTTTTTAATTTATTAATTAACTTGATAATAATTATTCAAAAATTTTTTTTCTAAAGATTAAAAAAATTTTTTTCAATAATAATAATAACAATAACAATAATCATAATAATAAAAATAATGAAAATAATAATAATTCAAAAAAAAAATTATTTCTAAAAATTATATAAATTTTCAATCAATAAAAAAAAATAAAAAACAAAGTAAAAAAAAAAAATTCCCACAATTGTTTAAAAAAGCGCGATTGGTCGATGATAGGCCAAAAGGGGAGGTGTAATTCTAAAAAATCTTAACAACGAAAAAAAAGTATCACTAAGTATATGAATATGAATATAAATATGAATAAAGAAAAAAAAAGGAATTAAAGGGGATCGTGGTGAATAAGAGAGAGACGGGTTGAGTGAGGCCAGCAATCAAAGCTGATTAAGCCCACAACTGGGGAATCTGTGGGGCCAGTGTCTCACGCCAATCTCACCCAATCAGCCGTTTCGACGGGGAGATTTAAAAAATAGAATGCCTACTGTCAATTGTCCCATTATTTAAATAAATCGAATAAATGGACAAAGTGGCCAATTAGAGTAGTTGTTGAGTTTGTGTTATGTTGCTTATGTTGGAATTACTTTAAACGTATTATTCTCTTCTGCGGTGCGGGTCCATCCCCCTCCCTCTACCCTGAAATCACTCCCCCCACTTTCCGCCAGATAAGAACAAATCGAGTGTAAGTTTATTTTTTTCTACTTCTTTATTTCTTCAATTAGTGCGCCAAGAGTTCTGTGGCCGCTAATTTTAAGGGAGAGAGGAAGGTACGGCCACGAAAATGTGTATAAACTGCATCGAAATTGGAAAAATAGAAAGAGGCAAATACATTTAAGAAAAAAAAGATCATTTGAATCAGTTAAAAACACACAAAACCCCAATTAATCCCAATTAGCCGTACGGATTAGCCGCACAATTAAAAGTTAAATACTTCCTACTTATTCGTACGAATTAAATTAATGTAAATAAAAATTGGGTATCGGCTGAAAAGCTCACGAGGAATTATTTTCCCTTTTTTGCTTTCGTACTAATCCGACTTCCGCGACGATTATTATTTAACTTTATATTCGTAATTCTCTAACAGTGGGCGGATATTATAATAAAGGGGATCATGCCCCAAAGCTTCGTCCCCAGCTCCCTGGGTTTTTACCATTGCAGAAAAATATATTTTGGGAAAGTAAGAAGGGAAATTTTTGAGTGTTAACTTACCGGAAACTTTCTGGTCTGTTTCTACTTTCATCGCCGCCAAGCTTGCTATTGGTACCTGGAACAAAGTTTTATGGTTAGTAAAGTGTTTTTATGAAACGACAGAATTGGGAAATTTCTAGAAAAGAAACGGATTTGTTGAGAGATGAAGAAAAAGTTGTTCTTTCTTTCGTTAAGTCAGCGGTTCTATGAAAAATTTTACGGGACCGCAAATGTGACTAAGGCTAGATTTTATTAAGTGACAATATTTAATGCTAACACTTTTAAGTGTGATTTTCATGAAACAAGCATACTTTCAATCTAGTTACATTAAACATAAAGGCAATATTTTCATGAAAGTTTTCATGGAAGTGCGAAAGTGATTAATTTTATAAAGTGATAATATTTCAAAAGTAAAGTTCTATACTTCAAGGCAGTGTTTCTATGAATGTTTTCTATTCCAACACCAAAGTAATTAATTTTCTAAAGATTATATTTTATGAAGCGACAAAGCTTACAAAAATCCACATCATTTTTTTTTTAATCTATAGCAAATGAGCGTTTCTAAATTTTAAGGCAGTATTTCCATGAAACTTTTTATTTGCAAAAATAACTAGTTTTATTAAGGCTACATTTTATGCAGCGGCACAATTACAAAAATAATTCGTTTTCTTTAAAAAAAATCAAACAAAAATAAATGTAAATTTTATGGTAGCATTTCTATGAAATCACCAGGCGACTAAATTCATTAAAGCTACATTTCACAAAACTACAAAATATTAAAAAAACTACAATTTTTTTATTAAAGAAATTTGATCAAATTAAAGGCTTTAAATCTCAAGGCACCATTTTCAAGCTTTTATGAAACTGCAAGAGTGACTAATTTAATTAAGGCTGCGTTTTATGAAACGACAAGATTAAAAAAATAACACTTTTTTACATTTCTTTTTAATAAAATGAGTCAATTAAAATTAAGCCACTACTTTTATGAAAGTTTCTATGAAACCGCAAAAAAGCGCCTGGTTCCATTAAGGCTAATTTTCATGAAGCGATATAATTTATAAAAAGACACTTTTTCACGGGTTTCTTCTGTAAAAGTAGCGAACTATCAACCGCAGGATACTGAACATAAAGTCTCCGTTTCTATGAACGTGAAAAACGAGACAAGAATAGAGTTTGGCAGTAAAAGAGCGGAAGAATACACAAAATACTAAAAGACATACGATTAAAAGACATCCACATTATAGACTGTCGCATATATCAGAGCCAGAGAGTGAAGAGGATCAGTGACCTTGCCTTCGAGCGTGCAATGACATCGAATATTCAAACGAGCTTCCGGCTATAGCTCGGGGACTCTTTTACTTTACATTCATACACACAACACATCCATCTTTATTTCTTTCAGGCTCATTACATCCAGTATACTATATACAACATACATTTTCCGCTACTACTGTCGGGGACTCCCTCGAATTAATTAGAATTTAGATTTTACGCTAATTGCCCGGTTATAGGTCGCCGGGTTGACGGACTTTGAAAATAATACACTAAGATTTTTAAAAAAAATACTTTACCCTGAATAAATAAACTAGACAGCCGTTTTATGAATAAAAAGGGTCAGAAGTCTTATAAATGTATGTAGAAATTATTCCGAAATATAATTCTACGATTTCCGAAGCCTTAAAGTCGTTAAATAATGAATTAAGACATTTTATGTCATTCCTGCCATTTTATGACACTTTTTGTTATTTAATAATTTGTTTAAATAAAATCTTTTGTAAATCCAAATGTGCAGGATTTAAGCGCTCAAGTCACCCGAATTATTTAAATAAACGTTAATATATATAAAACTTTTAATTAAAAACTTGGAAATTATTTTCAATTTTTCAGTAATTTTGAATTAAACTTTAATTTAAATTTTCCCGCGAATAAAAATAGTTATCTCAAGAGTTAAGCGCCCTCACAAGTTAAGACAGGTTAATTACAAATTGTAGGAACGCATGCGCGTATGGACTCTATAAAAAACATTACATGTAGCTGCCTGATGAGTAAAAATTGTGATAGAAATATTTTATTTATCATAAAACGAATAATAATTGACCCGTTATTTTCTAAACATCTCCGATCATTGACTCTACCAACCGAATAAAAAAATAATCAGGTCAATTGATTGTGTTCTTCGGGAGTTATAGTGTTAACGCCACCATATTTCTCTAGAAAATTCCGCTAAAATTAATTTCTTACATTAAATTGTTCTTTAATCTCTAAAATGTATGGAATTTCTTCCGTTATATGTTTTATAAATTTGACTGATCACTTCCGACTTCACCCGAAGATTGCCGACGACTCCCGAAGAAAAGGGGAAGGGGAAGGAACGTAAAATAAAAAATGCGATGTGAATAATATAAAAAAATATGAATTGAATAGCTTTGAAACACAAAGAATAATAAATGAAAAAAATGTTTGAATAAATGCGGAAAAAAATAACAAAAGGAAGAGTGGCAAGTCTTGGAGCTGCAGACAAGGAAGAGAAAGAAAAATGATGAAGTGGAATCGGTTTGTTGGGATAGAAGGGGGGCGCCAGGAGCGCCATGGGGGCGCTGCAGGCCACCTTGCCGCTCTAAAACATACATACATTTTTATTTGTACTTACACACTTACAAATGTTTATATATATGTATATGGATATAAATACAAGAGAAGAAAACAATAGAGCTGATTTGCAAACAATAGAATAACGTTAAGAGTAAAGAAAGAGTATTATACGCGGTTGTTATTATTTCTTATTTTCTTTATAACTTCTCTCTTTATGCCATAACGCTTTTACTTGTCCGCATCACTACCAATACGATATATACCACTACTTACATTATATTACTACCCCGACAATACCATCACCGTCACTTTGCTATATTCACATTAATATTCAAACGCGAAAATAATGTAAACGACGGATAAAAATTTTACATCGTTTTTTTTTTTTTTTTTCGTTTTGATATAAATATTCTTGTGCTGTAGAGTATTGTTTGAAATTCCGTCAAAATTTGCTTGATATTAAATAAAAAAAAATTTTTTTTTTCTAAAATATAATTCAACATTTTTTGCACTTAAAAATGTATTTTTTAAATTAAAATTAAATTAAATTGAGGTATGAAAAAAAAATAATGATTTTGAGTTAAATATTGAAGATACGGAATATTTAGAAGAACATTTATTTTTAGAAAATTAAATTTTTAATCGAAATTGTTGTAAGCATTTTTTTTAACAGATTCATTATTTAAGCCATAATGTTAATTTTTATAATTCTTTTATCCAAGAAAAAAAATTAAACTTTTTAAAATAATTTTTCTAAAAGATTTATTATAAAATATTTTGTAAATTTTTCCCACGAAAAATCTCAATTTATCAAGAGTATGCGGGCAATAATATAATATTATAAAGAAAATTAGAACCGGAGCTGACCGATGAGCATTAATTTAATACCAGCATGAGGATCAGCCTTCAATCAGATAAAATCTGAGAAACTGGGCTTATTTAAATGACATCTTGAGTTCTATTCTATTCAAACTCAGATTTTTAACCCAATTGCGGTAACAATGGGTGATTACCCTGATGGTACATGAGAGCGATGCGACGTGCCTCTAATGGTTTTCGACCGATTAATTATGCAAGTTAAAACCATCAGCAAAATAAAAATTTGCATTTTCTGTAATGAGAATCTTTAAAAAAAATCCATTAAATAATCAAAATGGTTAAGGTACCTCGGACTTACAAGAAAGAATAGGTTACGCCGGTAATAAATAATAAAAGTAATAATTTAAGTTATAAAAATAAATGAGTTAGGTAAAAATTGATTATTGTTAAAAAATAAACGATCGATTTTGCTGAAGCGGATTTTCCTCGAACGGTCCATTGTTTGCTCGTTAATCGTTCATAGCGAATGAAATTTTAACGGCCGGCAGTTAACCTTAACGAACAACGCAACATATATTGGTATTGGTAGTGGAAGAGTGCTGCAAGCAACATTACTCCTCCGTCTTCTCCTTCTCCCACCCCCTCTTTATACTTGTCCTCTCATTTTATTTTATCGATTTGTTTCATTTTTCATCGCTGTAATAACAATCTGCTTTTGCTTTTATGCTACAGAATTTATATTGACTTTTTAAATTTACCGCCTTCGGCTGAACTCAATAGATGGCGCCAGGAGGCTATCTATGTCATCATTTTGGCGCTAAAATTGAAATTTGAAAAAAAAATATAGAAAAACTAGCAAATTGGACGCTGATTTTTTATAAGGACCTGCTTATGGTTAATGAGAGGCTAATGTTAAGTATTATTGTAATAATAAGAGTCAAAATTGCAGATAGAAGATAAAATTCTTCTTTAAAGAGATCCAAATACCCTTTTAGTGTAAAGAATGTCTATAAAAAAAATAATACGTGAAAATAATTTTGTTCTAAAGGGTTAGACATACAGAAAAATTGATAAGGACATTTACATAAATAAGGTTTCTTGTAATTTGTTTGTATCTGCAATATTTAACTCAAAAAATTGAAGAATAACTGAAGAAAAAGTAATTTTATCTAAAAACTTACTCGTTCATCATCTTCACGGCGGCCTGGAGAAAACAACACATTCCCCATGTGCGCTTGAAGGTTCTGCTGGAGCAACTGGGCCAATTGAGGGTTCTGCGACAAAATGGCGGGGTTTTGCTGAAGCAGCTGCGCCAAAGCAGGATTGGAGGACAGGATTTGACTTAGTGGAGAATTAGCGAGGTTCTGCAATTGTTGCTGCTGCTGCTGCTGCTGCTGCTGCTGCTGCTGCTGCTGCTGATGGTGGTAGGACTGAAGACTCGGAGAAGTTGAAGTTATCGGCTGCGAAGATTGCATCCCCGAAGGGTTATGTACCGAGCGAGGCGGACTTTGGGGCGTATGGGGAGGTGTCGGCGGGCTGCCTGGCGCTGTTGATGACGCGTCTTTTTCTTGTTTCACTCTTACTCGGTCTGTAATTATAAAAATCATTTATTATCAATAAAAATTATTATCAGTATTAAAATTTATGGATAAAAAATAATAAATCGAGATTAAGACGGAATAAAAAAATATTAAATGATGATTTAGTATATCGCCTGCAAGCGACGCGATAACTTCTTTAATAGACTCTTGTTATTTTTATTTATATACACGCAAATAATATTTACTCGTTAAAAAAGTTTGATTAGTCATTTATTTTTAATGAATTTTTTGTAAAAAAAAAAACTTTCTGCTTTTGACGAGAAAATCTTTTAATTGATTGATTTTTTAGCTCCTTGAGTTAAAATCTGACCAAAATAACTTCCTAATTTTTAAAATTATTCATTTTTAGAGCGGCAAAGGTAAAAAATTACCTAATAAAGTTATTTAGAGCTAATAAAAAAAAAATGTATAACACTTGTTACAAGATTACGGGATTCTGGAATCGAGACGTCTCAATTTCACGGGTGCCCTACAGAAAATTGTTAAAAAAAACCTTAATCTAAAATGTTGAAAAAAAATAACGAAGGGAAGGCCCCAGTTTAGTTTTTTTTTCTCAACCACCTTTCCATGCACAAACTATATATTGATGGCAAATGAAGCGCGAACATCCCCTATTTATATTTCAAACGAATGATATGATTCATAAAAAAATTTATTGGGTAATTTTGTTATTTTGTAAGTTATTACTTACATTTATTATTAAAAAAAAAAAATAAAATCAAAACAAACATTTATTTGAAATTTTAATAAAAATAAGTTAGAATAATAATAACCGGAAAGAAAAAAAAAAGAAAAAAAAACAATGAATGTAATTTCACGGCCACTTAACAGCAATTGTAAAACTGTCATAAAGAAAACAATGACCAAGATTACGTATTTATATATACGATTGATTTGTGACAATGTCAAAAGTTTTCTGTTTTTTTAAATGTAATGCTGAGTTTGATTGCTTTCGCACTTTTACGTTGCTGTGTTTTAATTAAGTTTTTTTTTTTTCAGTTTTTTTTTGTGGAAGAATTGATAAATAAATAATTTATTTTATCAAGCGCCTCTACGCAACAAATTAATTAATAAACATATTCGAACAATTTAACAATTTACAATTGACGTAAATAAGAACAAATTGAGGCCCCTCTTTTATTCGATTACAGTCATTAGACGACATAAATCCGTCGACTATCAATAAACGGTCTGTGTGGATGTTAACGTTAAGCGAATCTGAATTGTAGTTCAAGCTAAAATATTATAATAAAAGTAAGAAATTAAAAATTGGATTATTGTTGAAAAAAAATATTACAAAAAGTTTGATGTCGATTTTAATATTAAATATTGAAATAAGAAACAAAGTAATGATTTCATTTTTTTTTTAAGCAGTTAAATATCAATATCATTGAATTTTGTTTGTGGTAATGTCTCAAGTAATATTTTTACTAATCAATTTCCTTTTTTAAAATGATAATCAGTGATATTTACTAATTAATTTTAAATAATTAAATAGACTATCCGGATTCCACAATTATTGACAGGTTAAAAAACTGATTGATCTAATTATTGACATACCTTAGCCCCAATTATTGACACCTATACTGCGCATGCGTCGAATCATCTGTTTATTCTTATTTATCGAAACTTATTATTAAGTAATCAATTTTATTAAAGTTTATTAATAATAACTTCCATTAATGATTAATTACTATTAAAAATATAAAAATTAATTTAAAAATAATTTATTGAATCAGAAGAGTTCAAACTCTTACAGTAAATTTTTTAGGTTAAAGTAAAAAAAAAAGGCGTCATAGCGCTGTCGACTGGCTGTCAATATGAGATTCAACTTAAAAATTATGAACTAGTTATTGACACCCATTATTTAAATATTATAAAGCATACAATTAATTTCGAATATTCAATTTTATAAATTTTTCATATATTGTTAATTAAAAAAAAAAAAAAAGATCATATAATTAGATGAAGAAATTAATTTAAACTCGGCATTTAAAAAAAATGCTTTTCTAACCAAAGTTGTTAAGAAAATAGACGCTCGTAAGCTGGTTTGATGAACTGGTGCTAACTTTATTTTTTTTTTTTAATAATTAATATTTAATATTTTGAACTGAAAGTAATTTTTTTTTTAATTTTTTAATTAATTAGAATTTAATAAAAATTTATATGATAGTTATTCTTATTACAGATAATTAAATATATTTAAAAATAATTTAGGGTGTCAATATTTGGACCCCTGTCAATAATTGGGGCTTTTACCTTACGGAGGTCAATTAGAGCGAAAGGATTTTCTTAAGTGCTGATTTTTGTATTAAATATTGTGAAAATGAAAAAATTATAACACATTTTTTGTTAAAAATTAAATTTTGAATCGAATATTTTTATAAAGTCCCAAAGTTAAAAATCAAACAAAAGTATAGATTAAAATATGACAAATAAGTATCTCAACGGTTATTGGTTAACCATCTCTCACCCTTGGAAGCAAAAGGATACTTTATTTTTTTTTCCAGCCCAAAAAAACGGTTACACAAAAGTGAAAAGATATATAATATAAAATAACAAGAGCTATAAGTACAATTGGGGTGCGAGTTATTTAACCATCGATATTTCGATATTATGAACGATAAAACCAACACTTTTCAGCGCAACTCGCATCTTCATATCGCTCATTGGTCCCAGGGGGTCTATCCTAGATGAAAACCTTCCTCATAACCTTTACACATTTAGCATTTACCATTTATCCAACAAAACACACTATTTTTATTTTATATTCCCATTTTAGGTGGTGCTTATACGGCAGGTATAAGAGATGCCTACACAATATGACAAGCAAAAGTCCCATGAGAACCTCAAGGTAAAAACCAGTGATGGCTACCTGCATCATTTTTTACCCTTCGAACACATAAAATACTGGAATACAATAAAAAATCACGTATAAGTAAACTTATACCGCCTGAGGACTCGGCTGGGCTTTACTCCACAAAAAACACCTAATAATAATAATAATAATAAAAAATATATCGAAATAAAAGGAAAGGGTAGAAATAGAGGATGTCTAAGGACCTTACAAAAAAAACGGGGAATCCTCTCTGACCCCCAGTAGTTGCTATCTTTTAAAAGATCGGTGACGTTTTGAGAAATTACGTAACCCCTTGCCCGTTTTTTAGAGAAAAAAAAATATATTTAGTTTCTCAGGGAGTTTTATTTATCATACTGACATATTTTTTCTATAAAAAAAATTCTTAGATTGAAAAAAAAATTTTTTTAGTCAAAAAAAATTTTTCACTTGGCAAAATTGAACTTTTAAAATAATTAATTTTAAATGAACAAGCAGTAATTTGGTTTTGATTTTTAATACTGGCTTGAAGGATGATATAAGGAAGATTTTGCCGAAAAAAGCAGGTCAATTGGTCCATTGGTTCGAAAGTTATCAGGTTTGCAGCTTGAAGCCAGAAAAAATGATAATTGGCAAATTATTGAATTTTGTGGATTATTTTGCGAATTTCAGAGGAATTTTGATGTAAAATGAAGAAAATAGCAAAATTGAAACCCAGAGACGACGAAATAGCGTTTTTTTTTTTTTTTTTTTTTGAATGATTGAGTGAAAGGATAAATTTAAAGGAATTTATCTTTGTAAAGTAAGGTTTATCGTGTAAAATAAAGCTTAGTGGGTTCTAAAAGATCGTGTAGGATCTTGAAGACGGAATAAATATATATTTGTTTGAAAAGCAAAGGACTAGTGTAGAATAACATTATCTTAATAATAATAAGCAGAAAAGGTATAGTTTGCGGATGCAATTCTGTGCATACGCAGCATGACGTCTGTGTTTCTCGCGTTTCGAAATATTTCTCTGGACCCCTGATCGTTATTTGAGAAATTTAACATGTCATTTTTGGTTTTTTATTTATTTTGTTAGTTACTCAACTAATCCGAGTACTATTTTTTTTATTAAGTTACAATATTTTGTCTTTATGGTTTATTGAGTGCCCTTTAAAATATTCCGTTATACATTTATGACATTCATGTTTAAAATTTAAATTCTGGCTAAAGAAAGAAGTCTGAAAAAATTGATAAGAGCTTTTTTGATAGACAACAAAATTTCCTACAAAAAAAGTTTCTTATGATTTTTCTGTTTTTACAATATTTATCATAAAATTTTGAGTTTTAATTATTATCGAAAAAAATTTTCTTTCGAACCTTTTTTTTCCGTGTAAAAAAAATTAAAATTATGCAACGGCTGATCTATTTGAAAGTTACAATAAAAGTTCCGTATCCGGTTTCGAATTTCCACATTTTGGATCGACTCTTGAAATTCGAGCGATATTTTTCCGTTTGTCACTCGAGAACCGGTTTACTTTTTTATCCTTTAACATCTTTCATTTAATACTCGTACTATTTTTCAAACTAAACTGAGTCACTATTATTCTTGGTCTCACATATGAGTAGGTACACATGTGAACCACATTGAAAGTAAAAGATTAATCTAGCTCACAATCACAGATAATCAGTCACGTTACTTTAAATTTAAGAAGTATTTGTTATTTGTAATTCAAATTTATAAATCTATTGAAAGTTTTAAGAGGTAAGGTCGTTAGTTTGATTTTTATTTTGTTGTTTGATGGATTATGAAATACATAAATTAGAAAATATTACTTTCACATTTTTAACTCTTTTTTTCCACTCAAAATATTTTAATACGGAACATTTTACCAAAAACATTATTTTTATTCGTGACCTAGTTTGATTTATTTTTTTTTTTTGATTTTCTGTTTGATATTTTCCGTACTGTTAATATTTATCAAAAAACTTTGAGAGATTAAATTGTTTTTTTGAACAGTGAATATTTTATTTAACCTTTAACCTTGAATTCTACCTAAATGATAAGATATATGAGGCATCCCATGCAAAATGGGAAAATGACTAAAATTTAAAAATTTTTCTAATTCATTCTAATTTAGTCCTAATTTATTATCAAAACTCTATATTTTACTAATTTGTAGAGAAAATTATTCTTAATCAATAAGAAAATCGATTTTTCTCTCCTAGTAACTTTTCAGCCGTACTAACTTATATCCCGGTCAAATGTTGTTTTAATAATTTTAAGAACAAATTCATTTTATGTTTGTTATTAACTAACATATTTATTATTATAGTTTTAACAACAAATTTTTTTATGTTCGTTATTAATTAACACCTATGTTTATCAAGATCGTGTTGTCAGCATGCTAAATCCTTTATTTGTGTTTTTTAATTAGTTTTTTTTTTATTATCCTAAATAATTTATAGTTAAATATGTGAACAATAATGTTTCTAAGGTTGAAATAATATAAAAGTCTTTTTAATAAACAATTTCATGTACACATTTTGTACTTGTCCCACCAGTCACAATAAAAAAAATTTTTTTAATTGTTTCTACGTAGGTAATCAGTCTAATTCTTCATAATATTGAATGTTTGTAGGATAAATTTTGTATTGAGAGGGAAATATTTTTTAAAAGTTTAGCGGTCGAACTGAAATTGAACTTTAAATATACCGCGGTAAGAAAGAAGGATTTTTCTTAGTCCCACCAGTCACACTCAGTCAAATGATAGTTACGAGAAACTTAAAAAATAATCGAGGTTTTTGACAAAGGGATGTTGTTAATTAGTTATTCTTCTATATTATAAGATAAATTTTACTATAGTATAAATTATAGTCACATAATTATAGCTTATAATTTATGGAATTCCAGAGTCAAATGTCCCACCAGTCATCATGAAATGCTCCACTTATTAATTTTTCCGTATTTTTAATATTTACCGAGAAATTTTAAGTTTTAATTTTTTTGAGAGATTTAATTGTTTTTTTTAACTGTGAATATTTTGTTCGACCTTTTACCTTAAATTCTAACTAAATAACTAGAAATAAAAAAACTTGATAGGGACCTTGATTAAATTTTCTACAAAAAAGGTCTCACATGGTTTTTCTGTATTTTTTATATCAATAAATTTTAAGTTTAAATTTTTTTCACAAAAAAATTTAAATTTTCTGCAATGAAAAATATTTTTTTGAAGCCAAGATATATTTTTTTTTTGTAATGTAAAAAAAGTTTTTCGATGAAATATATTGACGGTAAGCATCCCATTGAATCTAAAGATTTATTTCCCCAAAAAGTGAGATCTTACACCCCAAAATAGTAAAAAAAGTTTAGTCAATTCGTAAATTTTTACGAGATACTTAAACCTTTAAACGGGTCACACGGGTGGCAGTCGTCTGTCCGGGGTCAAATTTCAAATTTGCAGGGAAATCGGTTAACCCCGTGCTGTCGACCCAATTTTTCTCAAGGATTAAATCGAGCATGAGTCTCATAGTCTCATCTATGGGTTTTTTCTTTACAAAAATCCCCTACTGTATTATGTAGCATTATAGCTATAACTATAACGCAACTTCTTCTCGACAGAATGTACACACATTACTCAAGTATTTCGCAGGTAGATCCATTGTTCGGGTACCTGCACGCGCATTCCCCCATCGAGGAATTCACCCAGTCCGCGAAAAATTCGGGATGAGAAAAAAATCCTTTTTTTGTCGTTTCTGTTTTTTTAGGGCTAGAGGGTTGAGATAGGGTAAAAGTGAGTTAATAGTCGGTAAAACGGTATTCACCTTCTGACCTTAGGGTTCACGATTTTTTTTTCTTTTTTGGGAAGAAGACTTAATGATTTCTTTTTGGGAAGAAGTTGAAGGGGTGAAATTTTTGGGGTACTTTGAAATTGGATATATGTGGAATTTTAGTTGAAAAATTATTATTAAGGTTTTGGATTTTAATATGAGGTGAAAATAAAATTTGAAAAATTTTTGGGATTATGTCGAAGCTTTAAATTTTAATCAAATTTTTGAGAATTTTAATTTGAGTTTAAAGATGGGCTAGAGAAATTTTAAAGGAAGATTGAGTTTAAAGTTTGGAGATAAAGTTTTTGAATCGAATTTAGGCTTGAAGATTTGTTTAAAATTCTATAGAATTTAATCTACGTTTAAAGTTTGAATTGATAATTTTTTGAATTAAATTTGGGTCCAAAATTGTGACTCTAAATTTTTTGAATTGAATTTAAGTCCAAAATTTTGGAATTTAACTTCAGTCCCAAATTTTGACTGGAAATTCTAAACATCAGTTCAATTCCAAAATTTGGGACTCAAATTCAATACCAAAATTTTGAAATTGAATTTGAGTCTAAAATTTGGGCTCAAAATTTTGAAATTAAATTTGAGTCTAAAATTTTTGGGATTAATTCTGAGTCAAAAATTTTAATAAAATTTTTTTGAATTGAATAAATGTCCAAAATTTTGACTCAAAACATTTCAAATTGAATTTGAATCCAAAATTTAAACAAAACCTTTTCAAAATTGAATCTGAGTTCAAATTTTGATAATAAAATTTAGATTAAAATTTTCTTCATTTAATTTAAAATCCAAAATTATTTTTCAAAATTTTTCTAACCAAATTTATGCCCAAAATTTCATTAAAAAAGAATTAAACTAAAATCTGACTCATAAAATTCAATAAAGGATAATTAAAAAAAAAAAAAAAAATTAAGATTGATGGAAAAAAAAGCTTGCAAAAAAACAATAAAAATGATAGACGTCAATTGAGATAAAAAAATTTTGAAAAGGATACTTTGAAATTAGTTATCAAGATGTAAAAATGACAGGATCATTTTTAAAGATTGGATCTGGAGATAGGACTTTAGTTAAACAAATTCATTGTGGAAAAAAACGGGGGGATGCTGAACTCAGTTCAACTTATTTTTTTGGTCAATTTGTTCCCAACAAAGCTTCAAAAAATCCTACAAGAACTTATTAATAATTTTTGACTCTCGACCACGTGATTCGTCCGGGATGATGGATTCAAATCTAAGATAGCAAATAAAACAAATAAAATAAACAATAAAAGCGAGGAAATAAGAAGTAAGAATAAAATAAAGAAATAAAATAAAGAGTAGAAGGAAAAAAGGAAAAAGGATATAACGGCTGAGAATTTAAAGTTCACAACTGCCGCGCTCATTTTTTCTCCTCGGGCCCAAACCTGAAAACCCTTTTTATTCTTTATCCCTTCACTGCTTTATATTTTTATATTTATACACACATATATATATATATATATATACTCCCACCCCCGGAGGCCAAGATTAATTATCCGAGATATTTCAAAAATGAGCCGACCCATTTTTACCAAAATTATTTATACAATAAACGGAAATTATTCTTATTAAATAAAATGAATGGATTATAAATATAAATATAAATGACAATGAAAGAGTTTCTCGTATTGAATGCGCTCCAGTGGTAATGTGTGTGGACGTAATCAATTAATCTGAGCTCCGTGGAAAATTAAAGTGAGAAACTAGTCCAGGTTCATTAAGTGTACTTTATTTTTTAATGCTTTTATTGAGAGAAAGATAAATTAAAATAAAATATAAACTGGTTTTAAGATCATTTTATAGTTCCCAGATGTATGTATTTGGATTTCTTACGGTCATCAACACCCAGTTGATTCACCGAATAAATATTTATTTATTTTTTTATATGTACTTTCAAATTTTTTATCAAAAGTTTGATTTTATTTTAAAAATTACCGAATTTTGATCTATTAATAGATCAGAAGCGAATTGTGGCTGAAATATGGAAAATAAAAAAAGTATTCTGATCATTTTTTTGCATTTTCAATATTTCATTTAAAAAATCCAAAACAAAAATTAAAAAGCCCCAATTATAGACACCCTAAATTTTTTAAAAATATATTTAATTATCTGTAATAAGAATAACTATCATATAAATTTTTATTAAATTCTAATTAATTAAAAAATTAAAAAAAAAATTACTTTCAGTTCAAAATATTAAATATTAATTATTAAAAAAAAAAATAAAGTTAGCACCAGTTCATCAAACCAGCTTACGAGCGTCTATTTTCTTAACAACTTTGGTTAGAAAAGCATTTTTTTTAAATGCCGAGTTTAAATTAATTTCTTCATCTAATTATATGATCTTTTTTTTTTTTTTAATTAACAATATATGAAAAATTTATAAAATTGAATATTCGAAATTAATTGTATGCTTTATAATATTTAAATAATGGGTGTCAATAACTAGTTCATAATTTTTAAGTTGAATCTCATATTGACAGACGCAGTCGACAGCGCTATGACGCCTTTTTTTTTACTTTAACCTAAAAAATTTACTGTAAGAGTTTGAACTCTTCTGATTCAATAAATTATTTTTAAATTAATTTTTATATTTTTAATAGTAATTAATCATTAATGGAAGTTATTATTAATAAACTTTAATAAAATTGATTACTTAATAATAAGTTTCGATAAATAAGAATAAACAGATGATTCGACACATGCGCAGTATAGGTGTCAATAATTGGGGCTAAGGTATGTCAATAATTAGATCAATCAGTTTTTTAACCTGTCAATAATTGTGGAATCCGGATAGTCTATTTAATTATTTAAAATTAATTAGTAAATATCACTGATTATCATTTTAAAAAAGGAAATTGATTAGTAAAAATATTACTTGAGACATTACCACAAACAAAATTCAATGATATTGATATTTAACTGCTTAAAAAAAAAATGAAATCATTACTTTATCTCTTATAGTGGCTTTTACCTTACTTAATGTTTTTTAAAAAAAATATTTCAACTTAAAAAATTAAAATTTTGACTAAAATAGGTGTAATGCAATAAAACAACAAGAATACTTTTTTGTGAAGAATAAAATTTTCTCAAAAAAAAAAAAAATTCTGTAATTTTCTCATATTTTCAATTCTTTATCCAGAAAACAATAAATATCCTCATCTGTCATTCTCAATTAGAATAAAAAACAAAAATTCAAAACGATTAAGAATCCTAAATTATCCTCCCATATTTCGGGATTACCTTTTACCATAATTCAAGCATTTCACCCAAAAGCATCCTACAATTCATATATAAAAATTTTTATCCGTCGTATAAATAAATTTAGCAAATTCATTTTTTTCGTGCCGTAATTTAAAATTTATGAGTTCGTGAATCGGTTATACCGTTCGTATCCCTTTTCTCAGATAATTCCCAGCATCCCTCTCTCTCTCCGGCAGAGGTCTCCTCCCCGCGGTTCCCGCCGAGGAACCAATATAATATAATATAATAATAACCAAAGGAACTTATAGTTATACTATAACAAAACCCACACTAAAGAGAGTATAGAGTGACTTCTCCTCTCTAACTCTTATTCACAATTCAGTCTGTTAAGCCTCTCGTGGAATTTGAATATTAAAATTAGCCTCCTCTTTAATACTCATACTTATACTTTTATATTCTATATAAAACTTCTTTTATACTCTTTTCTTTCGTATAAATAAATTTAATTAATAAATTTTTTTTTAAATTAATAAAAAATTTTTTTTAAAAAATTTACAAGAGCAAAAATTATTTTTAAAATTCCCAGGGTCGTTAGCAAAAATACGGGGGGTCTATTTGAATATCTTATAATGTCGAATTAATGCCGGAAATTCGACTCGGTCGGGTAATGGCCCAGAAATTTCAATCCCGAATAAAATCAACGGACCCTTACCTATTAAATTTTATTTTTCTCTCCTTTTTTTTTTTCTACTTACTATGCTGATGCATTTTTACCGATCAGCCCTTTTCCTCTATACAACAAATATGAATTATAATTATTACTACCCTTTCTTGCATTGATCCTCAGGTAACGTCGACCCTTTTCATTCCCCTTTGGGAATTTACATACTTAAAAATATTTTTTAACTTTTTAATTTAGCTGAAAGTTTTTAAATTATGGTTAAATACACAGAAAGAAAAATTTCTTGACGGGAGAAAAAAAATTCTTGGCTCAAGAAAAATTTCTTGTATGAAAAAAAAATTTTTTTCTTGCTCAAGAAAATACTTGGGAAAAAAAATATTTCAGATAGTAGCTAGTATAATCTAGATTACAATGAGTATAATCCAGATATCACCCAGTATAATCTGGATTATACTAGCTACTATCTAAAAATTTTTTTTCACCACAGATATCACTGAGTATGATCTGGGATGATATACAGTGTTATCTTGTTCTTTCCGTGTACAAGTAGTTCTGTTCTAATATTATCGTCTCAAGTCCAACAGTTTATGGGCCCAGGGACGTGTTTCAAATTTAGAAAAATCGTAAGAATACTTCTTTGTAGGAAATTTAATTTTCTGTACAAAATTATCATTTTTTTGTAATTTTGATATTTAACCCAGAATTAGCGAAAAACAATTAGCTAATAAAAATTTTAGCAAAAGAGAAAAAATAAATATAATTAATAAATAATTAAAAGAACAAAGTGGTTGTTAATGTTAGCTGTTAAAAATGTAAAACTCTCCTATTGAAAAGGGTAAAGAGAAATCAATGGGAAGCGATCTTTTAAAGCTGAAGCTAGGAATTCCTGCTGATGGATTGGTCATCCGTGATTAATTTGACAAGCTGACTTTCTGGTTTTCGGAGATGAGGAGTACACATATATGTATATAATAAAAGTTATATTGAGAAAAGACTGACAAGGCCCTGAAGGCGCCCCCGAGGCCTCGTGTGGGCCTAATGGTTCCTCTTATCCGTCTTTCTCACGTCCCGAACAAAATTTTAGGATCGAACACTAAAGCTAAAACCCCACAACAAAACCAAATTATTCTCAAGGTTAACGCCCAAAATTAATCAATCCAACTAAATATCATTATAGTTCATCGAACTGCTAATCATTCTAATTATTGTTACTTTTCTGCGGAACTATTTTTTATCTTAGTCAATACTATTTGTGTAAAAGTTAATTGGGACATTGGCCAAAATTTTTTTTCTATATTCGAAAATTCAAAAATTTTCCAAAAAAATTTTTAATCTAAATCTTAGTTCAAAATATTGATCAAAATTTATTTCATTCAAATATGAGTTCAAAAAAAATTTTTTTAATAAAATCTGAGTCCAAAATTTGGAATTAAAATTTTTGGAAATGAATTTTGAACTTAAAATTTTTCTGAGTTTAAAATATTCGTCAAAATATACTCTATTCAAATTTAAGTTCAAATATATTATTTATCAAAATCTGAGTCCAAAATTTGGAATAAAATCTGAGATCAAAATTATTTTGAGTTCAAATTTAAGTTCAAAATTTATTTGATTCAAATTTGAGTTCAATATAAATAAAAATAATTGATTTCATGCCGTAAGATGGACGGCGGAGTTCCTAGGATCCACCTTTACAAGCATAAAATGTGAGTGTATTCCATACATGCTTGTAAATTAAAATATATATATATATATATATATATATATATATATATATATATATATATATATATATATATATATATATATATATATATATATATATATATATATATATATATATATATATATATATATATATATATATATATATATAATAATAATAATAATAATATGGTTATTATATTATAATATATATATAATATAAATATAATATAAATAAAAATAATTTTTTTTTCAATTTGAAAAAGTTCGATTTGAATCAAAATTCTTTTAACTGAATTTTAGTTTAAAATTAAATTAAAAAAGATTTTAGAATTGAATCTAAGTTCAAAACTTGAATCAGAATTTTTGAGATTCAAATTTGAGTTCAAAATTAGGACAGAAATTATTTTGACTCAACTCTGAATCCAAAATTTGTATCAAAATTCTTTTGATTGAAATCTGAGTCAAAAATATAATTTTTAAAAATTCTAGACCTCAATTTGAGTTCAAAATTTGAACTTAGAATTTTTATAATTAAATCTGAGTTCAAAATTTCAATAAAAATTCTTTTGAATTGAATTTGATTCAAAAAAATTTTAGAATTGAATTTAACATCAAATTTTCCTCAAAAACATTTTCTTATTATCCAAATTTCAGTTCAAAATTTAAAAAGTTAATTATTTAAATCCCTCGATAACTTATCTTCAAAAACTGACTCAAATTTTGTCCCTTTCTGAACTTAAAAAAAAAAAAAAAAAAAAAAAAATGTAAAGTTACAAAAAGCGGAGATTGAACTTGAAAAAATCTGAAGAGCGGTACTGTCGACCCATTAATCATTAGAGTCTTCATAAAGGCGGTCCAGTCGGGTCGGGCTTAAACTCAAAGTAAAATAATTTCTTGCTCAAAAATCAAATGGGCCCGTTGGTTTTTTACCAAAGTTACAAAGATTACAAAGATTATAAAGAGCATTAAAAGATCAAAATTTGAAGATTAATTGATAGGTGGCACCTGCGGGTCACCCTTAGACTCATTCTTACTCATCATTCTATCCGGAGGAATTCTTACGCAACTCTTCTGTTATTGTGGGAAAGAGGAAAATTGTGGGCGGACTAGATGGAGCCACCTGTTGATTAAAAACCACCGACGCTACCTGTTGCTGGATTTTCCGAGGGTTAAATTGAGTTTTATAACTTTTCTCCAGCGTGGGCTTTTTCAGAGCGAATTTATGGACGAAATCAATATAGGAGGTCATCCTCTGTCTCTATCTCTATCCTCTATCCTCTATCTTCTATCCGGTTTAAAAGGATCCCATTGAATTCTAAATTTAAACGAATGTCCGAGTGTCAGCGAGCTGACGGGCTAAATAAACAAGATGCCCTCAAGTAGACGAGGATGGAAATAAAAGGCGAGGAGAGAAAATAAAAGCAAATAATAAATGAACTAAACTGAAGAAGAAGAGTATAAGCTAAGACGCTTTTTTAGATACTCCCGTTTATTGGCATTAATTGGGCAAAAAGCTGATTCTTTGTTAAAAACCACGAAAAAAGTTTATTTCAATTGACCCGGTGACTAAAATAACTCTCTTTTAAGGTTTTTGTAATTTATTTTATCATATTTGTGCTAATTTTTACCGACTCATGTTTTTTATAAATTTTAAATTTTAAATATTGGCTCAAAAATAGAAAATATAAAAAATTTATAAGAATATTTTTTTGTGGAAAATTTAATTTCCTAAAAATTTTTTGTAACTTCAATATTTTACCCAGAATAATAAATTCATAAATTTTCAAAATTAAAAAAAACTTACCTTGGGCAGAATTTTGTACAGGACTGGCCCGTTCTGAGAGACTTTGGCTGATGCTGCGCAACTGTAACTGTTGTGTATGAGGGTTGAGAAAAGTGGGTGGAAGTTGCCTGGTGACGGTCTTAGCAAGTTCACCACCCGCGAGTCCATACATCGCGAGTAGCTCTTGCATGGTGGACTCCGCATACTCCCTCATCCCTTCTATAGGCTTCCTTTCAGTTTCTACTTCTAAAAGCACCCCTTCGTTGTCATTTTGGTCCTCCTCGAAGGCGGTGTCTTCGTCCAGGCGACTTGATTCCATCAGGTCGCTTTTGTCTGACTCGGACATGGGACTCCTTGCCTGGAAAAACAAAAAAAAAAAAATGTCAATATCTGAACTAACAAAATTTTACTTCATTAAATAATGACTTTTGTTAAATTACACTGTACTTTCTAAAATATTGACATTTTTAAAAATATAAGCTCATCCCGATGTTACACTCATCAAGAGCTTTCATTTGAGTACCCACATGCATTTTTTCATATATTTATCATATATACATATATATAATATATAAAATATATGAAAAATTGATGTGGGTGCTCAAATAAAAGGTCTCGATGAGTGTAACACCGGAATGAGCTTATATCACTAAAAATGTCAATAGTTCACAAGATAATTGTTAAAATGCCCTGTGCTCTATTAAATATTGACATTTTTAAAAATATAAGCTCATCCCGATGTTACGCTCATCAAGAGCTTTGATTTAAGTACCCACATGCATTTTGATATATTTTTCATATATTTTATATATTATATATATATATATATATATATATATATATATATATATATATATATATATATATATATATATATATATATATATATGTATGATAAATATATGAAAAAATGCATGTGGGTACTCAAATGAAAGGTTTTAATGAGTGTAACATCGGGATGAGCTTATATCTTTAAAAACGTCAATAGTTCACGAGATACAAGGTAATTTCTAAATTATGTATCTAGAGACCCAGCATTTTTAAATGCAGCCTAAAATACTTATTAATCACACTAAATTTCATTTAAAAAAAACCGATTTTATTATATGACTATTCAGGACACAAAATTGTTCTTATTCTCTTAATAATATAGATAATAATAATAGTAATAGTAATTCTTACCTCTCCAGAGGGCGAATAGAGCTTCTGTGAGTTAAGGTGCTCCAGAAGACACTTGTGCCTGATAGAATCACTGGATTCATCATCATCGGAAGATGGCGGCCGTGTAGCGACCGAAAGATCCATTGGACTAGCTTCGTTATTGTTCAGCCTTTTAGCAGGCCGTTGCAACTCCTCGGTACTAAGAGACCTGAGGGTCTTCCTCTCGAACTCGATGTCGTTGCAATTTTCTTCAGCATTATCATCGAGCCTTGATTGGTCGTCTCTGTCTTCTTGGTCTACTTCTTGCTCGGACTCGTCGTCAGAGACTTCGGCCATGCGGCTGCTGATCGGCTTGAAGTTCTTCCGTTTGTTCCTGGGCTGCTGGACATTTGCTGGCCTCAGAGGGTCGTACTGGGAATCCCCGCTGTCCTGGTCTACGCTCGAAGTGCCCCGACGGGACGTCGCGAAATTGTACACCGAGTCGGAGAGCATCTCCGCTGGAATTTATCGTTAAATTAATGGAAATTCCAGGAACAATTATGAAAAAAATTATTTTTTTATTAATTTAAATTAACAATTTTAAATGTTAAATTAAAATAAAAAATCTTAAATGATTAAATTAAGAGTTATAGTAAATTAAAATTAAATTAAAATACTTACTGGGGCCATAAGGACTCGTTACTGCTGACATCGCGGCTCTCACGGCGTCCTGAAACGATACAGAATAGAGTTTGATTAATTTTTAACATACGTGCATTAATTATTGTAATTTATAATATTGTTTAAAGACAATTCCATGTGAGTGAGATCATCGAGCAGTGGATTGCGGGTGATTTGTCGTATTAATACCGAGACAATGAAATAAGAGATAGCGGGATATATTAAACTGCACAGGTGTGTCAGTTATTGTGGAATGCCACTACTTTTATTATCTTTTATTTTAAGCTCAAACCGATTCTACCGGAATAAATTTATATGGAATTTAAATATAATTCAACGGAAATAATTAACGCAGCTATAATTCCGTACTGGGCGTAACCGAATTTTGTAAAAACAGAGACACAAAATTACAATTAAAAATTTTATGAAACAGAGATGTATAAGATGGCTGAAAATTTAAAAAGCTTCCAATTGGTTGATTGTTAGCTCTTCGAGCTAAAAAATTCAAAAGGAATATCAAAAATACAATTATTTAAAAATTTTTTTGTTATAAATAGAATTCGGTGATAAAGCTTAGGACTTTTTGCTAGCGTTAGATTAAATGCAAGATTTTTTTTTGTTGGATCACTTTTATAACGATATCGTTAAGATAGCTTAATTTCAAAAATTCATTTCTGCTATGCATCATTTTTGACGTTTTTGGTGTTCTACACTTCTAATTCGATATTTATGAACAAAATGTTCTTCAAAAATGATAACCTGATGGATTTGTTCAAGGACAATCATTTAGTTTCAATAATAATGCAAAAAAAAAAACAAATATTGCAATGCACCATTTTTGACGTTTTTGGTGTAGGTTAGTTCTAGATCTTCCAGGTTTCTAATTTGATATTTATGAACAAAATACATTTCAATGATGTTTCACAAATGTTAAAAGCGGTTGAGCAGTAGGCCATCGCTGAAACTTCCCTTTTTTTCCGAGAAAATCTTCCAATTGGTTGGTTATTTAGCTCTTCGAGCTAAAAAATCCAAAAGGTATATCAAAACTACGATTATTTAGAAATTTTAAGCTATAACTTCTGAGCGCGTCGTTCGATTTTGATTTGCTTCGGGGAAGTTTTTTAAGTCCAAAAATTGTTTATAAGCTGTTCAGTTCTTCGATCGAAGAATTTAAAAGTTATCTCAAAAAAACGAGTGTTCAGAAATTTTTAAATGGCTATAATTTTTGAACTTGTCGTTCGATTTTGACTTGCTTGGCGGCATTCG
Organism: Cotesia typhae; assembly: GCF_013202065.1. Classification (NCBI taxonomy): domain Eukaryota; kingdom Metazoa; phylum Arthropoda; class Insecta; order Hymenoptera; family Braconidae; genus Cotesia; species Cotesia typhae. Next base: position 1,027,614 of record NW_027423744.1, read on the forward strand.
ACTTTTAAGTCTTTTAAGTCCAAAAAAGTGTCTCTGATGTCTGGAGTTGATTAGTCAAATATTTAGAAAGTTATTTAGAAAAAACTTAAAAAAAATTGTTTTTTTGGTTTTTATTTGTTTTTCATATCTTTTTCTCGGGCAAAGTACGATTGACTTTAAAATCAAATCAGATCGAAGTCTCAATGAACACTTTTGAACGCCGTGTCGCTCATATCGATCGGTTGATTCGTTCTAAAGATATCCTACGACAAAATTTTATTTACATACATACACACACACGCAGCCGGACGTCCAGCCGGGAAAATTCGGAACGGCTTGCTAGGACCTCTAAACTTGGAGATCTGATAAAAAAACTCTTATTCTTAAAATTTGACTAAAATAACTTTCTACTTTTTAAAATTATTCATTTTGAAAGCAGAAAGTTCAATAGATGAAACGGCGATAACTAGCTCAACAATTTATAAGTTATTGAAATGCTTGATGACACTACTACAGCGTAGTTCTGTATTAACGACTTGGCTTAAATGACTCTCACGTTGTTATATTATGCGTTGGTGTGAGTGCATATGTGTGTGTAGAAAGACTAGTCGAAATGTGCAAGCGTTTAGCTTTAGCTGGTGTTGGACTTACACAGCAAAGGGATAATTAACATCTGTTACGGCACCTACGGCCACAGGCGTCGCCCTGATCCATATAGACACGATAACTGAGAGAACTCTGCACCCACCGGAGTTTATGTGCTGCTGCGAAAAGGATTATGGGGCGGAGATAGTTTGTTCATTACTTTTTTTACTTAGCTTCTCTACAGAGCAAGTAAGAAAGAGAATAAGAATCGTTCCGTATTTTTATATTCACGGTAAATTTACCATACCAGAGATTTCAGAGATGGCCGAAACGTTTTCGCCGTAGGAAATTTAGATTTTAAGATTTTTATCGCCCAGTACGAGATCAAAGAGTTTTATATATTTGGGTCGTTTTTTTATTTAAACATTTATGAATTTTGCTGTTTTTAATAATTTTTCAATCTAAAAAGTCTTTTTTTGTTCTGAACCATTTTTGACATTTTTGGTGTAGGTTAGTTCTTGACCTTCCAGGCTTCTAATTTGATATCTATGAACAAAATACTTTTCAATGATGATATTCTGATAAATTTGTTCAAGAACAATAATTTATTTTCAATTAAATATAAAAAAAATCCAATTCTAAAATGCACCCATTTTTGACGTTTTTCAATGATAGCTAGCTTTTGATGTTCCAGGCGTCTAATTTAATATTCCTGAAGAAATTACCTTTCAATAACGATATTATAATGAACTCCTTCAAGGACAATCATTTATTTTCAATTATAAAAAAAGCGAACTTTGCAATGCATCTTTTTCTGGATTTTTTTGCTCAAAGCATATGCTTATAAAAATCACTCTAAAAAATTATTCTAACGATTCTTTCCATGTAATCTGAAAAAAATACATCTTCTAAATGATATTCCATGTATCCATTACAAAAAAAAATTTTTTTTCCTCTAAATAAAATAAGAAACAATCAGATCTAGTCTTGCATCATTTCCGTCATTTTTGATGCAGCAAAAACTCCGCACATTTTGAGGCTCCAACTCTTCATTTTAGAATTCTTATCCACAAATCTGACCAAAATATCAAGTGTTATAGTTCTCTCGTTTATATTTGACCGTAAAAAATTGTTAGTTACTTAAAATAAGGCTCTAAATTTCATTATAAGATACATATATAAATTTTTGACGGTTTTTAGTACAAAAAAAGAAAAAAAAATAAAAGACTTAGGTTTAAATTAAACGAAAAAGAAGCAAAATCTGGTAGTTGAATTTAGACTAGCCTGAAAATACCTTGAGAGAAAAATAGTCAAGTATTTAGGTCAGGAATCGGCAAAAACTCTCTATCTCGGATTAATGTACTTTTTATTTTCCTTAGAGGATTTGCTCCGAAAGTAAATAACTGGAATTAGTAGACGGAAAGGTAAAGTTTGTGGCAAAGGTGGAAAGGTGGGAGCATTTTAACTTTAAGTTGACGTAGGTCTTAGCTGCATGCCGTTTTTAAATAAATTCAATTGTGTTTTACTTTGAGAGATGTTACGAGGATGTATGTAGACTACATTAGGACGTTAATATATTCAAGGTCCGCCCCGTAACCTGGGTGATACTGGTGGGGTAAAAATGGATCAACCCACAAAACGTGAGCTGGTATTGTAACAGATGTTAATTATCCGCTCCGAGTGTACGTGAGTTGTTTGTGTGGATTTTGTCGAATCAGCGAGTTTATATTTTTTTTTCTTTAGTTTTTATTAACGTATTCAATTTTGAGAGAGACCTCCCTTTTATTGATTGTTGCAGTTGCAGTTCATTTGAATATAATGGATAACTATAGGTTCCTTTATTCTTGCTAAATTTTACATTTTTAATTTCCCGCATTGAAGATAAATAATTTTAAAAAGTAGAAAGTTATTTTAGTCAAATTTTGAGAATAAGAGTTTTTTTTATCAGATTTCCAAGTTTTGAGGTCCTAGCAAGCCGTTCCGAATTTTCCCGGCTGGACGTCCGGCTGCGTGTGTATGTATGTATGTAAATAAGATTTTGTCGTAGGAATCTTTAGAACGAATCAACCGATCGAGATGAGCGACACGGCGTTCAAAAGTGTTCATTGAGACTTCGATCTGATTTGATTTTAAACTCAATCGTACTTTGCACGAGGAAAAGATATGAAAAACAAATAAAAACCAAAAAAACAATTTTTTTTTAATTTTTTCTAAATAACTTTCTAAATATTTGACTAATCAACTCCAGACATCAGAGACACTTTTTTGGACTTGAAAGACTAAGTCGAATACCGCCAAGCAAGTCAAAATCGAACGACAAGTTCAAAAATTATAGCCATTTAAAAATTTCTGAACACTCGTTTTTTTGAGATAACTTTTAAATTCTTCGATCGAAGAACTCAAGAGCTTATAAACAATTTTTGGACTTAAAAAATTGCCCCGAAGCAAATCAAAATCGAACGACGCGTTCAGAAATTATAGCCTAAAATTTCTAAATAATCGTATTTTTTATGTAACTTTTGAATTTTTTAGCTCGAAGAGCTAAATAATCAACCAATGGGAAGATTTTCTCGGAAAAAAAGGGAAGTTTCAGCGATGGCCTACTGGTCAACCGCTTTTCACATCTGTGAAACATCATTGAAATGTATTTTGTTCATAAATATCAAAATAGAAGCCTGGAAGATCAAGAACTAACCTACACCAAAAACGTCAAAAATGGTGCATTGCAATATTTGTTTTTTTTTTTTGCATTATTATTGAAACTAAATGATTGTCCTTGAACAAATCCATCAGGTTATCATTTTTGAAGAAAATTTTATTCATAAATATCGAATTAGAAGTGTAGAACACCAAAAACGTCAAAAATGATGCATAGCAAAAATTAATTTTTTAACTGAAGCTATCTTAAGGGCATTTTTATACAAAAAGTAGACTCAACAAAAAAAATCTTGCATTTCTTCTAAAGCAAGCAAAAAGCCCTGAACTTTTTCACCGAATTCTATATATAACAATATCCTGTAACTTCTCAAGCCAAACTTTCAAGTGTCCAAGTGCCCGATTTATCTAAATCGCTGATTCCGAGTACCATTTATAACATTAGCACACTAAAAAGGGAGAACTATTACTGTTCACCAACACACCACGCATTGATAAAACACATAATACATAAAGTAATCTCGGCACTCCAGAAACCAGACCAACTTTTTCACATACCGAGAATTGAGGAGCTTTTGTCGAAAGATCTGTCCGAAAAATAGGTCCAAACCTTTAAATTGCTTGATATATCACCAGCACAGACGCTATAAGACCATTCAAGTGTTTTTTCAAATAATTCTCATCCATCGAATCAATATACTATTTAAGCGGCTAATAAATTCATAAGTCTTGTACTTTTATTATTTTTTGTTTCCCACTTACGCTCTATTCTGGCTTTTATATATCTTGTATATTTATTGGCATCAGCGCTCAGAAATGTCGAGTGCTTTATTACATTACACACATAAAGCTGAACCATTCTCACGGATCGACGTCATCAATATGAATCCTCTTTGCTCGTTATTTAGTAAAAGAATCTGGTGCCGTGGCAACTTTATCGCTGCAAATATTCTATTCTGACAAAAATGGAAATTTTTGCAATGATACTTCAACATTAACATTAATTTACAAAATATCAATGTGTGTATTGGAAACTTTGCATTTAGAATGAAAAATTATTGAAACAGTACATTGTAATCAAATGCTATTCAAATTTATATTGTTTATTTTTTGAATTGCTTATCTCATGATTAACCTTTTTGCATCAAGTGTAATCCTTCATTAGCGTTAAATTTTATTTTGTATCAAATGACTCACTTAAAGACATTCCGTTATTTTTAGTGCAGCATATTTTGAAGCTCTTTGATATCTATGAACAAAATACTTTTCAATGATGATATTCTGATAAATTTGTTCAAGAACAATAATTTATTTTCAATTAAATATAAAAAAAATCCAATTCTAAAATGCACCCATTTTTGACGTTTTTCAATGATAGCTAGCTTTTGATGTTCCAGGCGTCTAATTTAATATTCCTGAAGAAATTACCTTTCAATAACGATATTATAATGAACTCCTTCAAGGACAATCATTTATTTTCAATTATAAAAAAAAAAAAGCGAACTTTGCAATGCATCTTTTTCTGGATTTTTTTGCTCAAAGCATATGCTTATAAAAAATCACTCTAAAAAATTATTCTAACGATTCTTTCCATGTAATCTGAAGAAAATACATCTTCTAAATGATATTCCATGCATCCATTACAAAAAAAAATTTTTTTCCTCTAAATAAAATAAGAAACAATCAGATCTAGTCTTGCATCATTTCCGTCATTTTTGATGCAGCAAAAACTCCGCACATTTTGAGGCTCTAACTTTTCATTCTAGAATTCTTATCCACAAATCCGACCAAAATATCAAGTGTTATAGTTCTCTGATCTATATTCACCCGAAAAAAAATTATTTAAAAGCTAACTTGAAGTCTTTCCACAAACTTGAAGAACTTGGTAACTTTAGACCAAACCATTGTTACGAAATGAATGAATGAAAAAAGTATAAAGCCTTATAGCGATAATTTCCAAGAATAATTCGATATAAACATGAGATATTGTGGAGTACTAATATAAAGTGAATCTTAAATTACAATCAAAACTCATTTACCAGAAATAAATGATAGGAACGATAAATACGTAGCAGTAAAAAATAACTCATATATACATATAGTTTAGTGTAATGAAGCGGATTTATATAAATTATAAAGAATGAATAAAAAAAATTGCTTATTAGATATCGTGTGAAATACGAGTGGTTGAGATTAAAGAATGAAAAACATTGGATTCTCAGAACAGGTTAAAGTCATAATATTTGTAATTTCTAGCGTGGAACCTAACCGTATGCATAATAATAACTTTGATTACAGCGGGTGCATTTTAGATTTAGATATGCCGTTTTTTTTCTTTTAGTTGAAAAAAAAAAAGTGACATCAGGAGTTAAATATTAAACGGATTATTACGAAATTTAACGGATGTTTAGACATTTTAGCAAGTTTTGTGAAACGTTACTCTAATATACTTAAGGAAATAAAAAAAATGCAAATTCTTCTCATCTTACTCTTAAACTCTTATTCTTGCAGAATCCCGCGTAATACTCGTCTCTTTCTAGAGAGACAAGTTCTACTACGGATAACAGAATATGCAATAATAATAATAATAATGAAAATAATAATTTAATATCCAGGTCTAAATACTCGGTGATACGCTAAGTAGACCTAACCAGATTAGTAAGTCGTTGCGTGCTCTATTTTTGACGCCTCGTGCCACTTTTAAGATCTTTAGCTTTACGCGGATGTGAATAAACACCTTCCTATTATGCTTTGCTGATAAATTTGTTGGTTTAAACCAAATAGTTCAGAGTTTTGCTAATGTGAACATTATTTTCAATTAACATGTCTTATTTCGTTATAATCATACCAACTTATAATTTTTCAATTTTTTTTTTTAAATTTACATAAATTATAAAAATTTTTTAATACTTTTAAACGGTAATAATTTAAAAAATTAAAAAAAAATGTAAAGCCAAAAATTATGTCTTAGGAATTTTTGTACCAAGCCAGGATTCGAACCCAGATCTTCCGATTACATGCCAGGTGTTCAATCATTCAAGCCACTAAGTTCAATTCAACATACAAATTTCAAGACAAATTTTGCAATATTCTTCTTTTAAAAAATTCTAACAATTATGATATTTAATAAAATGTATTTTTTTTTTTTTTACAATAAAATTAATACGATAAAAAAAAATAAACCATATGACGCATTTAATAATCCCGACATTGATCGATCGGTCCCCAAAATAATTAAAAAAAAAATATGCAAAGCTTCCCCTTCTCTTTTTTAAGGGTAGAAAATTTCCCCGCAAGTACCAAATTTTTTCTTCCCCTTTATTCTTTTATCCGCTTACTCTTTTAAATATCCCCTTCTATATTCCATATTTAAAATAATGTAAAACCGTTGCTGTAATGTTAAAAAAAAAAAATAATAATAATAATAATAATAATAAAAACGATAAAAATCAAACTGATTTACCTGGATGCAAATTACCAATTTTAATATATCCGTCACTCTAATTCATTCAGAAAACACTGAGTCATCAGTTTTAAAATATAAAAAATAGTTTAGCCTAAAACCGTTAAATTCAAATTTAAAATCTTCCCCGAAATTTAGTAAAATAATTAACCCAAAGATGAATTTAATATTATATGCAAAAATAAAATTAATGACCCTCGTCGGACAATAGAGTGTCCAAAAAAAATGATAAATCCATCGTCGATCGGCAATGGGCATGGGCATTAAAACAAGATTTCAAAAATCCGTTATTTAAATAAGCCTTCATATATATATATGTGGGGCGTCAGCAGCAGCAGGCCTACAGAAAAAATATTTTAAAAAAACCGACTGAATAATTTTATAAAATTAATAGTAAAAGGGTAGGTACGTCCTGGCGTCTATTATGCGCGTATGCAAATATCGGGAGGGTCGGGGAGAGGAGGGAGTTAGAGAGAGGGGGGAATAGGGGGAATTGGCGATCTGGAGGGGGATTGCAGCCTGCTGGGCATTAAAACTTCAGAGATTTATAGTGGTTGCATGGCATAGTCGGTCTTCTCCAAGTCCTGGAAGATCGGTGCTCTCTTTTCTCCTTAGGACGCCTCTTACTCTCTTTGTTCTTCTTATATCAGGGGTATAGATATATACTCTTCATTTTATTTGAGTCTACCTTTGCTCTTTTATTTATTTGTACTTTAAGAATTAATTCAGATTATTGCTTATTTTTATTTATGGATTCCCTTTTTCGATTTCGGGAATTTTTTAATGTGTGAAAAAATTGTTTTTTTTTTTTATTTATGACAAGAATTTATCGGATTTGTTATTAAAAACGTGTTTTAAAATTTATTATCACTGATAGAAGGATTTAGTTCTATTTAGTAACAAACCTTTAATTGCCAAATGTTAAATAATGGTTGCTAAATCATTTATTGAAGCCCGTTTATTTCAACCAAATAAATATTTAGTAGTATTTAAAAAATTATTTATTGCTACTCAATAAATCGTTTATTGATATTAAAGAAATTAATTTTTTAACTAATTTTAGCGTATGACCTAACTTTTTTACTCAAAATAAATCAAAGTAATTAAAATAAATAATTTTAAGTTAAAATATGTATATATAACAAATGAAAGATCTTGATGAGTGCAAGGGATAAGCTTACATATTTAAAATTGTCAATATTTAAGAAACTGTAGGGCATTTTAACAAATATCTTATGAACCATTGACATTTTTTAAGGTATAAGCTTATTTTGATGTTACACTCATCGAGACCTATCATTTGAGTACCCACATCAATTTTTCATATATTTATATATATTATATATATGTATATATGAAAAATATATGAAAAATTGATGTGGGTACTCAAATAAAAGCTCTTGATAAGTGTAACATCGGGATGAACTTATATCTTTAAAAATGTCAATAATTAAGAAAGTAGCAGAGATTAATATAATTTATTTAGAACAAAAAAATTATTCATTAAACTGTAAAAAATATTTTTATCGAACTAACAACTTAATTCATTTTTTATTATACACGGTAAGAACAAGATTACACTGGATATCATCCTAGATTATACTGAGTGAAAAAAAATTTCAGATAGTAGCTAGTATAATCCAGATTATAATGAGTATAATCTGAGTTATAATGAGTATAATCTGGATTTTTTTAGCTACTATCTGAATTTTTCTTCACTACAGATATCACTGAGTATAATCTGGGATGATATCCAGTGTCATCTTGTTCTTTCCGTGTACTCACTAATATTTATATTTTAATCAAGACATTATTGTAAAAATTTTTTTCTTTTTTTTTTTATCTTGTCAATATTGTATATTCTTCTTTAACATTGTATGTATATTTTATTCTCATGTGCAAATTATACACTTTTTACCCCCCTTACTAAAAACAAATTTTGTAAATGTTTAATGCAATAAATAAATAAAAAAAAAAAAATAAAATACTAAAATTAAAAATTGTTCAATCATTTTGATATTTTGTCCGAGACTATCAAGTGTTACTGTATATATTGTACACATATGATGGTAAAAAATTTTTTTTTAATTTATCAAGGATGTATATTTATAAATTTTAGGATTTCCCAATTTTACTACGTCATTAGATAATTTAAATAACAAATCCCCTTTATAAAATCTTGAAAATTATTCATTTTACATGTTAAATATTTCATTATAAATTCATTCCACTATTGTCTTCAAATCAGCATATGATCTTTAACATTTTAAAGTCTATATATGACTTTCCAATTATTGATATTTTTTTTTTGTTGAAAAAAAAATTTTTATTTTACTTTTGTGCGACTGTAATTAATCCGACAAAATTTATTGTAGAAATTCTTAAGTGAAATCAATAAATTAAAAATATTATTTTTTTTTTTTTTTTGGGAGAAAATTCATAATTTTTCTAAATTATTATTGTTCATAAATTTTATAAATGTGAATATTCACATAATTTAGGTATTGTATTAAAACCACAAGACATTTAGTTATTCGAAGTCCAAATTGGCCTCCGGCGGCAATTAGCGATCTGTCGTAAGTGTTACGATTAGAGTGGTTAGTGCTCGTGAATTAAGCTCGTGTAATTACATTATGTTAAACAATTGTTGTTAATATTAATATCAGAAATATATTTAATAAATGTTAATTAAATTTTTATTTTTTAAATTTACTATTATTATTATAAAAATTATAACGATGAGAATTATTCAGTTTAATTGCAAATGAACTAGTAACACCATGGGGCTAAATATAACAACCGGTTTTTTATATTATTCACATTCATATTCATACATATATATCCAAATGCTGAAAATCACCCTCTGGGCAACTTATTTCCGCCGGAGTTAAGGATTACTTTTTATTATTTTTTATTATATATAAATCAGCGGGAGTAAATCCCGGAATTTTTTTAATAAACGCTATTAATTATTTCTGAAATTTTTAATCTTATTTTTTTTTACTCATACCTTCCAGGAATTTTTCCTCCATATTAATTAATTAATTAATTAATTTGTTTATTTCCATTGAGTAATAATTTCAGAGTGAATTTGTTAATCATTTAGCATGAGAAATCACAAAAGAGTGAGAATGCCTCCGGGGATTTAAGAATGAGAAAATAATAATAAAATAATATAAGTTACTGAACTGAAAAGGATAAGATGGTTAAAAAAAAAACAAAAAAAAATAAGTGATCCTAAGGAATGATGAATCGTTTCTATTAAAATATTTTTTCAACATCAACATAAAGACCTAGAGGAGAAACAAATCAGGAAACAAATTTTTTGGTCAAAATTACTGACAAGAATTTTTTTTTAAATTTTGCTTTTGCAAATTTCGTGTTATTATTATTATCATTGAAATTAAAATTTTAAAAAGGTAATAATAATAATAATAATAATAACTAGCAATCACTATGTGATTACCGTGACTTGTGAACTAAAAATAAATACAATTTTGCTTTATTAAATAATGACTTTTATTAAATTACACTGTACTTTCTAAAATATTGACGTTTTTTGAGATATAAGCTCATCCCGATGTTACACTCATCAAGAGCTTTCATTTGAGTACCCACATGCATTTTTTCATATATTTATCATATATACATATATATAATATATAAAATATATGAAAAATTGATGTGGGTGCTCAAATAAAAGGTCTCGATGAGTGTAACATCGGAATGAGCTTATATCACTAAAAATGTCAATAGTTCACAAGATAATTGTTAAAATGCCCTGTGATCTATTAAATATTGACATTTTTAAAGATATAAGCTCATCCCGATGTTACACTCATCAAGAGTTTTCATTTGAGTACCCACATGTATTTTTTAATATATTTATCATATATACATATATATAATATATAAAATATATGGAAAATTGATGTGGGTACTCAAATGAAAGGTCTCGATAAGTGTAACATGAAAATGAGCTTATATCTTTAAAAATGTCAATAGTTCACAAGATACAAGGTCATTTCTTAATTATCTATTTAGAGACAGAACATTTTTAAATGTAGCCTAAATACTTATCGTAATAAATTGACTATCGGTGAGAATGACATGAAACTTTGAAAAGGCACAAATTCAAATCAAGATCTTTGGAATGACACTAAATTTCATTTTAAAAAAATCGATAGTATCAACCTGTTTCGAAAAATTTTATTATTAATTTTTTTTAATGGAAAATTTTGACAAACAATTAAATAAATCGTCATATTTAATAAAAAAAAATTTATTTTATTATAGCAAAAGGATTGTATTAATAATTCAAAGGAAGAAAAGAAGATCTAAAAAAAATGTAACTGTTAATATTAATAATGATCGATTTAAAAAAATGAGAGTGACTGATGAAAGACATCGGGAGTACAAGAGAACACTCAGTAAAAGGAAATAAAGGGAAAAAAATGTATTAAAAAAAGAAAAAAGATTATAAAATATACGTCGGAGGAAAGGGAATAAGGATGGTTGTAAGAAGTCCATTGGAAGCAAAGGCAACAAATGATAAATGAACCTCAACTCAACTCTTAAACCGCGAGCTCTCATATCGTCAGATGCTGCTGCTGATGCTGCTATTAACATACTGCTGGGATAAACTAACGAATTTAAAAGAAATCGAATATAAAAGCCCGGGAATAAGAATTCCATTGGAGATGTTATCCCAACTTTTGATGCTCTGACTTATAGAGCGGGTTAAAAAATTAACAATCTCTGAAAATTAACTTCAATCCATTAATCACAACCACCATTTTTATTTATCATTTATTTTCTTTCCAGCTCGAGAGTACGGATCATTTTTTCACCGATAACTGTCTAATGTGCTCTATAAGAGCACATTCACAAGTTCCAGAAATGAATTATTTAAATTTTTTACATTTTTGAATTTTTAAGTTAGAACTACGTTTATTTTACGAAAAAAATTTTTTTTAACAAAGTAAACTCAGTTATTCAAACTTAAGACTCTAAACTAATATTAATAACAATTATAATTTTTTTCTAATGATAATGTAATATGAAAAACTCGCGACAAATGTTAAAAAATGCAAATTTTGGATTTTTTGTTAGAAATTTTGTTACTAAATCAGTTTAGTACTCCAATTTTAAGAGGTTCTCCTCTTAAAATTGGAATTTTGAGTTCCGCTTTTAACAGGAGCTTTAATTGGGTATTTTCAGAGATATTTTGGGAAGAGACGATTTATTTAATTTTCATAGAATTTCTTTACAGGAGCTTTTTTTGGGCATTTCCGCTGAAATTTCAAAATTTGGCCAGAAGTGCCCAACTAAAGCTGCTGTTAAAAATTATGTAAAAATCAAATAAATCGTCTCACCCAAAATATCTCAGGAAATGCCCAAATACAGCTTCTGTTTAAAGGGAACTTAAAATTCCAATTTTAAGAGATTCTTCACGAAAGTTGAATTTTGGCACACCCTAATGCTATACACTGAAAAAACAATTTTTTTTTTTACCCAGAATACAAAATATTTTAATCCAAGTTTTTTTACATCCAATATAAATTCTTTAACATAAAAAAAAGGTATTTTCTGTTTGTTTACATTATTAAAAAGTGCTAATTTATAATTTATTGAAAAATTTGGATGTATCCTTAGATACGAAAAAATTCGCTTGAATGGGATTTACGTAATTAAAAATTCAATTTTTCAACAATTTAACTAATAATTCATTTGATTTCATTTCAAGAAAAATTTGAATTAAATCAAGAAAATCTTAAGGAGGATTGAAAATTTTTTTAATGAATTTAAAATTTTTTGAACGAAATTAAATTTTTTTAAGCTAAGAAAATTTCTTCTTGCTCCAAAATAACTTCGGTCTTCCTTACAATTTTCTTGGTTCAAAAATTTTTTATTTTTTTGTGCATAATTTGCATCTTTGTCAAATGAGGCTAAGTCAGTAATATTTTTATTTTAGTATTTTGCTGAGGAAGAAACCGAGTTTTTTAAAAACCACTACTTTTTAGTGTAGGAAAAGAACTTTGGAATTCTCCACACAAAAATACCAGTTTCTTTTCTGGAGGTAAAAAATTTCCTGGGTAGAAAAAAAAATTTTTTTTTTAGTATATTACTAAATCTTATTAAATCAAACTAAATCCTTCTATCAGTGTAAATTTTCTGTTGTAATTAGCAAATTAAGTTAAGTAAGTGATAACCGTGGTTAAAATGTGAAAAATAGTTTATTGAATAAGCACGTTCGTGACAAAATGACGATAGGAAACGCAATAGTACGCGATAATATGTTTTTAGTAGGATACAACTTTGGCATGTGCCACCTTACGTCTTCCATAATTATTGCATACAACTAAAAAACTACACAACTATAAAAGTAGACTCTGTACAATAATATATAACTCGATTTATATATATAATATAAATATATAGGCATATGTGATGGTGTATAGATCGATTTGTATTTACAATACGTAAAGACAAAGCTGAAACTTGGAACGTGCTCAGTCTTAACAATGATGTTGAAATAAAAAAGGATTTTTTTCTGCACATATTAACAATTTCGCGCCTTTTTTGAATATCGTACCGTATAAACCGTTGCTCGGAATATATATTTGTGACAATACCATTATTGGTAAACTATTATTATTTCTCGGTTGGTATGTAAGTATATATATATATATATATATATATATATATATATATATATATATATATATATATATATATATATATATATATAAAGTTGTTATGTTATCCTTTTCAGTGATTTATATTAAGAGAGAAAGAACGAATGAAAGAGACAATAAAATAAAAAAAATAAAATAGAGAATAATAAATTAAATAAATTCTTTACACAATTCAAAACGGAAATACGTTTATTGAATTTAATTTTGCATTTAAATTTTTATTAATATTCATTTTAATTATTGTATACTTGTGATATATTATTTTGCACAATTTACGATGCGAAGCATCAAAGAGTTCTACGATCCAAAAATTTTATTTTATTTTATAATTAAATGAGCATTATGAGGCGTGCATTTTTGAATTTTCTAAATTCAAGAAATTTTTTTAAATTAATAGGATTCAAAAATTTGAATTAAGAAAATAATTTTTGATTGGAGAAATTATTTTTAAATTAAGCCGACATTTTTATTGAAACGTAAAGGACTTAGGAATTTAAGAAATTATTCTCTAAGCTTGAGAAGTAAATACTTGACTCAACAACATCAATGTTCGAGAATATTTATTTTTTGAGAAACTTAAAATAATGGAAAATACGCCCGAGACCGGACTCGAGCCCTGATCGGACCAAGCACGAATGAAAGAGTGCTGCCACTTAGCAATCACAGCGTAAGCGAACTCACGCTCAGTCTGTTGATATATTAGTAATGTGTCATTTTTTAGGCATCTTGTGGCAGCGCTGCTGTCGGATTGTCTAAAGCCAAGAACATCATCGAGAGTTTAATTATTTTGTTTTGGAATTAGTTAAATATTACTCTTGTGTAAGAGAGATTTTATTTTTTACTCCGTAATATTTTATGTTTAAATGGAAAAATATAAATATTTAGTGAAATTTAATTAAACTTTACTGAATTATTTAAAACTTTTGAATCAAAATTTTCAATATCAAATTTTCTTAAGCCAAGATTTTCTTCCTCAAAATGTTCTTCAGGCAAGAATATTGTTCTTCACACAATATATCTTTTTTTTTTCGTATAAAAATTTTTTTAAATACAATATTTTGTTGTTTAATAGCTAAGTTGTTCTTCAATAAAATATTTAACTGATAGAAAAAAATTCTACGCTTATATATACCCTGGTAAAATTTTTCTAATAGCGAGAGGACATAGCCACCTAGCGGCAAAACCAAAAACTAACTACTAATAAAAATTCAAAGGTAATTAAATTGTCGAAAGACAAATTTATATTAAAAGAGCGCAATTCAAATGGAATTGATTAAAACATGTATACACGCATGCACGAATGTTGTAAATGATAAATGATAATTATTATAAATTTTAGGCGTGCCGGGATGCATTTTCTTGGGTGAACCCAAGGTATGTAGGTCACAGATTACTGGACGTCGTTCGTCGTCGCGGAATACGGAATGTCGCTCACAACCAGTCTACACTTACACTCAATTACATGTGTATACATTCGTATATATTTATATTAGTATATGAGAGAGTAAATTAATAAAACATCTACATTAAAATATATACGACACACAGCCTACTAATTTAATAACAAAAGAATTAGACTGAGAGTAATTATTCTAATAAATATAATAATCATCATAAAATCTTTTATAAATTCCATTTAAAATTACTCACTCCATTAACTTATGTTCTGATTCAATTACCTCATTATTTAGCAACATTATCCACATACTTTTATTTCAATTAGGCGACAAATTAACCGACGACAAATTTACTATTTTTCTATGCTAATTTTACATTAAAGTTCTTTAATAGAAATCTTTTCTGACTGATTTTACTACGAGATTTTCAGAAAAATTTTTTTAAAATACCCGAACATTATTTTTCTATGAATTGTTTTCAATATGACAAAAATTTCCTAGAAATTCTTCAACAGAAATTTTTTTTCTTGGAATTTTACCATGTCAATATTTTAATTTGATATTTTTTCCACGAATTTCTTCGTACAATTGTTCCGGGAAATTTTAGTAGAAGTTTGACATAAATTTTATAGAAATTTATCGAGTAAAAATTTCTTAGAAATTTTTACCAAATAAAACATTAAATTAACTATTTTTCTTCCATAATTTTTTCCACGAATTACTTCGTCCAATTTTTTCAGAAATTCTCAACCACCACTCCGACAAAATTTTCCCCGAAATCGTTCCACCAAATTCTCATAATTTTACCTAAAATATAAACCTACTTAATATTTCACCATACATATTTCTTAAAAAAAAAAAAAAAAAAAAAAAAAAAAATACAGATGCAAATCCCGCAAAATATCAGCGTCTTGCAAAACATTTTTAGCATAAAAAAATTACCATAAAAGAGGCTGAACAAAACGAAAAATAAATATCGATAAAATATTTTTACAGTCAATAAGTATTTTATAAATATTAATATTGACATCGTAATTTCGAAGACAATAAGCATCGGCACACCCGAGTATTGCGACCTCGATCTGCGTGGGTAGAAAACTTGCTTGCATACTCTCTTTCTTATTTTTCTCTGGGCTCTGCGTTTTTATTAATTTTTTTATCCAAGCTATTATTATTATTATCATCATCATCATCATCGTCACATTATCATTATTATTATTGTTAGTATTAACAGAGTCGTTGTTTTCACATTTATGTTCGTACATAAATTAGTGCATACCGTTCCTCGTTTATGCACACAAATATACCTAGCGCTGAAATAAATATATACATATGACACATCATGTTCTAAATATTGATAACGAGAGCGCGATAACACGTTTGAGTTAAGAGACGCCGACGTAATTATCCCGTCGTCATGAGTCGTAACCGGCCTACGATAAACAACTTTAACTAAATCAACACGTGGTCCGGGTGCAGTAGAGAGTTTTATTTATTTACAACCTAATATAAGATTAATACTTGCACATATTTGTTAAATTATACAACTTTTATTTTTTCATAAAATTCCAACAAATTCTTCAAGTCCGATCAATTTTTCTTGTATTCTCATAAAATTGAGCTAATTTATGCACTTATTATTCAGAACAGCCGATTCCAAGATCATTTGTGTACTTTAATTCCGTCTTTGATTAGACGCACCGCGGGAAGTCGGCTTCCGGGCGTGGGTTGTTCGTGTGTATCGAATAATTAACAAGCCATTTTTTAAATGATAAGGAATACGAAACATATTAAATAATGTTGATTTCACACCTTATAAGATAAAATAAGAAGAACAACCATTTTGTTTAATTAACTTTGCTATAGTCGTAAAAAAAATTTTTTTTATAGCCGATCTTGTAATATTTGACCATAAATGAGGATAAAAAATTAATTTATAATTTTCTAGATCATTTGTAAGATAATTATGGTGTAAAATAATGAAAATTAATTTAATCATTGATTGTATTGCAGATAAGCACTTTAAAAGACTCAAAAAATGATTTTTTTATCAAGTACTTTTCCTCTATTGAGAAAATTTAATGACCGTGCGCCATCTGTTGAGTTTTTCAAAAACCAATTTTAATAAAAAGGCTATGGAAGGTTAATTTTTATTTTAAAAGTTTAATACGAGACAAAAATTGATCCGATTATACGTGAACATATAGAAAAGGAAATAAAACTTTTTTAACAGATCAATTATGATGTAATATGAGATGAAAATGAATTTACTAAAATGTCAGTGTCTTAGAAGCTCTTAAGAAGAGCCAAATCAATAATTTTTGAACTTAATACTTTAAAGTTACCTTTATAGTAGTGAGAAAATTCAGCGACCATACGCCACCTGTTGGAATTTTCCAAAACTAATGTTAACAAATAAGCCATATGTGGTCAATTTTTATTGTAAAAATTAATGCTAGTATAAAATTGATCCGAGCACATGTAAACAAAAAAAAATATTTATATTTTGATCAATTGTTATGTAAGATAAAAATGAATTGAATAATTGTTTTGATTGAGAATCAATGTCTAATAATCTCTTGAGAAGAGCCAAAATAAAAATTTTTATGTTTGGACTTGATATTTTAACGTTACCTTTCCAGTAGTGAGAAAATTTAGCGACCATGCGCCACCTATTAGAATTTTCCAAAACTAATTTTATTAAAAAAGTTATATGAGACAATATGAGGCCGGTTATCAGATATATCAATTCATAAATTGCATAAAATGGCCAATTTTTATATAAATAATTGAATACAGAATTATAAAATGATAAAAAATAAAACTTTTTGACAAAAATCTTTAATTTATCTACAAATAATTTCCGTAAACCAAAAAAAGACGTCTACTATTTCAATCGCATAAAATATTCCACAAGCGGTCATACAACGAAGTTAATTAAATGAAAATAGTTTGATTACAATTCAATAAGCAGGAAATTACTTATTGAATGTCATTTAAATAGCTAACAACCACGTGCAGCCAGATGTGTTGGCTCTTACTTTTTATTCGTCATTTAAATGCTATAATTGCTGACGTAGACCACCCGGTCATTTACCTATACACTGATTCCATTATCATTTATTTTTAGTTTCTATTTTTATTTAATTTGAATCAAAATCAAAAATTCTATTTCACGAGCGTAACTTCGAAAAAACTCCATTAGATGTCGGGACGAACAATGTTTCTCGCATTTTCAAAAACATAAACAAACAAGGAGAAGGAATTCATCTTCCTAATAACAAAATTAGGGCCACCAGTTCAGGAATTCAAATATTCTGGACAAAATAACTCGGTTACTAAATTCCTGGCATTATAAGTCTCGAAGGAAACCGTTCGTCTCGCTTCTACACCAACAAACTTCGAGGATTAGACAAAGCCCAACGGTATTTATAAAAAGTTTGTGAAACAAAATAAAAGAGCTAAGAAATAAAGGTCCTGGCGGATTTAAGATGCGGCTGCAGAAAAAGATGACGTCGGGTGGCCGGTTAAGCTTTCACGAGTGAGGAGACGAAATATTTTTTACTTATTGGCGCTTGTACTGTCAATTGTTTTTGTTGTTGTTATTATTCGGAGTGAATTTTCACTCTTATAACTTGAAATATTGCAAAGAAAAAAATTAATTTTGATTCAAGAAAAAAATTCTTGAACAAATAAAATAATTTCAAAGAGTTTTGGCATCTTGGATCGAGTAAGAAAATTCTTAAATTAATTAGGATTGAGAAAAAAAAATTGTGAATAGAACGGCATCTGTTGATGATATAATTTATACGATGATGTAAGATAGATTTAAGTGTGTAGCTGAGTGGAGAGGGCTGGTGAGGAGGTTGGCGCAACGAGCAGAATGCGTGTGCCAAAACACGAGCGCAGAAAAACCTTACACTTAGTTCGTACATTGGAAAAATTGGGAGAAAATTCGGAGTGAATTTGGAGTTTTTTTCAACGAAGTTAATCTCGATTTTAATTCCAAAAACATCCGGAGTTTTTACACTAAAATAAATTTTTATTTGCTGAAACAAGTTTTAAATGCTAAATTACTGACAGATACTTCAAACAATTTATTTCAAGTTTAACTTTGTAAATATTAATAATATTTTTTAAAAATTAGACTTTTGAACATTAAACCAAATTTTCATAAAGATTATTTTGTTTTCAAGTCTTGTTGATAAATCCTGACGTAGAAAGTTTAAAATAATAAATTATTAACAGTACTACATTTAATTAAATAAAATTAACTAGCAACCTTGCAGTCACTATGTGACTGCCGTGAATTGTGAACTATAAATAAATAAAATTTTGCTTTATTAAATAATAAATTTTGTTAAAATGCTCTGTACTTCCTTAACTATTGATGTTTTTAAAGATATAAGCTCATCCCGATGTTACACTCATCAAGAGCTTTCATTTGAGTACACACATGCATTTTGATATATTTTTCATATATTAATATAGATATAATATATATAAATATATGAAAAATTGATGTGGGTAATCAAATGAAAGGTCTCGATGAGTGTAACATCGGGATGAGCTTATATCTTTAAAAATGTCAATAGTTTACAAGATACAAGGTGATTTCTTAATTATGTATGAATAAATTAGTATAGAGAAAATTTATCAAAAAATATTACTTGTCGAAATTAAAAAAATTATTGATGCAATTTTTTAGAAGCATCAAAAATTTTTTATACTAAACTAAAAATGTTACAATGAAAATTTTTTATTCCTTTCATGATCACTGTCCGATAAATCCTTACGATAATGACTCTACTTCCTAAAATTGGAATTTAACTTCCCAAGTTTTACCAAAAAAATGTATAGCCCTGGTTATAGTATCGACTTTTTGCATCGAAGGCACTGTAAAAGGACTTCGGCAGAAAGAAAAATAAAATGGGCGCCATAGAAAATAAAAAGATGAGCTCCCCGGAGAATTTAAAGCAAACCCGGGTGACGGTGATACGTTTGAATTTTAAATTTAAAGTTAAAATCTCTGTTTTTTTTCATACATTAAGTGTAGGGATTGATACTTAATTCGCTCTTGGGACATTTCACATTTTTTTATTTTTTATTTCAATGATAAAATAAATCCGGGGTAATTTGAAATTGTAATTTTTGATTGAATTTGATGCCGACATGTCGATTAAGGGCCACTGTCTTCATTTTAGTGGATCCCTCGAGACATTTTTGTCGATTTCGGGAAGGAGATGTAATCTATTTAAGAATTATCAGCAAGCAGTTCTACTGAATTTTTTCTAAGCCTGTTTTTGAAGAAAAACTAACAAAAAAACAAGATTTTCTTGATTTAAATAAATTTTTTTGGATCAAGATACAAATAAATAATTAATTATGTTGGAATAAGTGAAATTTCTTGTGTCAAAAAATAATTTCTTTTTCGTTCAAAAAAATAATTAAGAAGAAAAATATTTTCTTGGCTCAAATGAATCTTTTTTTCAGTGTCAATAAAAGCTAGAGGAAAAATTTTCTAACCAAAAATTGCAGAGCATAAAATTTCCTAAAAAAGGTCTTTGCTTTTTTGGCTACAATCAAAATTAACCGAGTTAGGGCTAGTATCTTATTCAGAAATACTCCTGTAATTTTTCAATCGCCCTTTTTGCGATGCACAAAATTGAGCGAACAATGCGAGAAAATTTGCATACCTAGATCACAGGATGACACGATCAATGCATCCAATCATCCCAGATCGTCTTTCACGAAGGATGACCTGGTACATCAAACAAAATAGTGATGTAGACTGGCAAGTAGACAAAGACCGGGTGTAGACAAAATGGAGACTCTGCGGGGAGCTTTCAGATGGCTGCTGGCTGGTGGTCGGGGACTGATAGATGTTACTCACTTCTGACTACTGACTACTCACTTCGGATGAGCAAATCGGAAGTGGAAGTCGAGAGTTTGGTTGTAAGGATCTGTGGATATAGTTGTTCGTACAAATACATGTATCATATTTTCGAATAGGAGGGTATATATATATATATATATATATATATATATATATATATATATATATATATATATATATATATATATATATATATGATATGAGGCACGAGGCGTGAAAGTACGCAAGCTACTACTGGCATTAGTAGCACGAGCCAATGCGCCGGTGGTAACGGTGACATATTTATTACCACTTGACTAGATACAACTCGCTGGCATAAGCTGTATATCCTAGTGTTTTATACCTCAGCTTACTGTTTTTAAATTACACATCAGTCCATCAGTCATCGTCTATGGTACGAGCTAAGTTCGAACTTTGAAGATTCTATTAGCTTGTGGATTTTCTTTAAAAATTACCGTAGGACATTCAATTCTTATATCTTTAAATAATTATTTACTACAATGTAAAAAATTTAAGTACTATTAATTTTTAGAGAAGTTTTAAGAATGAAAATAATAAACGTGAAAAATTAAGATTAATAATTATGAATTTAATATTAAAGATTTTTTTACTAAACTACTAAGTTATCTAGTGATTTTAAGTCGTTGGAAATTTTTATTGTGATACAATAGCAATTTTTAATGAAAATTTTCAAGTAGGAAAAGAAATTTTTATTTAATAAGAATGTAAAATCTATTTAATTATCTAAATGAGTGCACGGAAAAAAGTAAACTGTAATAAATAACAGTCGATTTATAATAAGTAATAATCAACTGCTAAAAATTACCCCTTCAAACAGTAAAATCATGATTTTACTATTCACATTGTAATATTTACAATTTAAACCTTACAATTTACTCTTTACATGGAAGAAAATACTATTTCAAACAGTAATATTCGCCATGTAAATGTCTAAAATGTTAAAGTATAATAATTAACAATTCAGACTTTAATATTTATCATTTCGTACCTAAAAAATGATGTTATGATATGTAAAAAGTATAGAATAAAGTTAGTAAATTTCTAATACAAGCAACGTCAATATTTACAAAGTAAAGTGGTAAATTTTAAACGCAACGCTAAAAATCAAACTGTAATTATTGACTTGTTTAGACTGGTAAAATGTATATTTTAAAAGTATAATTTTTACTATTTGAAATATTAAATTCTCCCAGAGTGAGACCCCCTTCTCTTTCATCTGAGTTCCCCTTCTCTTCATAATATGGACTATATATTGAAATGGCAATTTTTACTGTTTGAAACTGTAATTTTTAAAGATAAAAAAGTAATTATTTACTATAGTGACAACTACTAATTACTTATTTTGGATATTAAATTATAAATTGTGGCTTTTATACTTTCTACATTAAGTTCTGTAATATTTACATTTTTGCCACCCCGATGTCCGCTTTACTGTTTGAAACTATAAAAACTAACCGGAATCCGAGTGAATATTACAGTTTACTTTTTTCCGTGTGGAGCTGTCGGCGCAACGAGCAGAATGTGTGTGCCAAAACACGAGAGATGAAAGTTTCATTTTCTAAGATTTCTTTGAGAATAATTGTTTACAATACAATGTACAAAATGTAAGTACCATTAATTTTTAAGGTAGTATTAAGGATAAAAATAACAAACGTGAAAAATTAAAATTAATAATTATTTTTAATTTAATATTAAAAATTACAGTAAAATAAAATGTTTTTACTGAACTACTAAAAAATTAACCGGACTTTTTAGTAAAAATTTCTCCAAGTCTTGGTATTATCCTCCTTCCTTTGAGGCGGCACTGCAATCGCTCTCAGACTTATCAGCTGTATAAAAAATTACACATTTTGGTGATAAGTTGTCGCTCGATTGCAGTTTATTCTAACAACACTTTTATACAATTATCATTATAATTTAATTTTATCCAATTAGTTAAATATTATTTGTAAAAATGTACTTTAATGACATTCGGAAATTTTTTTTACTATTTGCTATTATTCTATATATATTTTCAAGTGAAATAACCGAAAAAAATAAATAAAATCAAACAAAATTAATTAAACATTTAATTTTATTAAAATCTAGTTTTTTAATAATATAAAAATAATTTTCCATTAATTGCAATTAATATTTTTTTTATTTTACTAGTCCGATAAATTTTACCCAGAAACCGTAAAAAAGTACTTTAAAGGAAAGTTTGTTATACTATGAATTTGTCTACCACCCCAGAAGCAAATAGTAACCAATTTGATTTGTTAAAGCGCTATCAAACTAATCTAGGGTCAAAGGTTCCGATTCTAAAATAATTAGCCACTGTCAATAGCAGCAACAACCAACAACTATCAACAACACAATAGTATCCAAAGCGACAGAGCTGGAACAGAACCAGGAACAGCCTACGTGTAAACACACCCATTCCGGATACCTGGAGCACGCGTTTACGTCTCAACTAAATAAACCGTCTCCTCTCTCTCTTGTAAGTAAAATCCTTTGTCTATCTCAACTTATTACCACACGGCATTCCAGTATCCGTCGTCCGACACACATGTGTAACACACATCAGACACTCTTTCTCTCTTACACATATATACATACGTTGATGCATTTAAAACGAGTTTACTAGCTTATACTCGGATCCCCAACCCGGTAATAATAATTTCTAATCTTTCACCATTAGACACTCCGTCTTCCTTCTCTGTCTGCTCGATGGAGTGTCAGCGAATCTGACTTTACTTGATTCTAGCCTCCTTAGATTTTGCCATGCTTAAGGATACTCTATTACTTCGCTACTATGCTACTTTGCAGAGAAACAAGAAAAATTCTAATCGCTTGCTATATTTCTATTAATCCTGGCGTGCAAGTTCGCGTGGGTGTAAGTTTACTGCCTGTTTTTATTGTTATTATTTTTGTATAAAGAAATGTACTTTTTTTTAAAGTAAGTTTTATGGTAAAAGAAGGATGAAACGGAAAAATAAGATGTTGGATCGGAATGTAGGCAAGACTGCGATAGAATATCGTTCTAATTTAATCATTAATTAATGGAAGTAAAATATATAACGGTATTGTTTTTATGGTAATTTTTTTGAAGTTTTAGTGATGGAATTTATAGAAATTTTTACTATGATAATATTAAAATTTTAGAAAATTTTTATTTAATATTCCGGTCAGAAATTTTATTAATATTCATTTTAATTATTGTATACTTGTGATATATCATTTTATACAATTCATGATGCGAAGCATCAAAAAGTTCTACGATCCAAAAATTTTATTTTATTTTATAATTAAATGAGCATTATGAGGCGTGCACTTTTGAATTTTCTAAATTCAAGAAATTTTTTTAAATTAATAGGAATTAAAAAGTTGAATTAAGAAAATAACTTTTGATTGGAGAATTTATTTTTAAATTAAGCCGACATTTTTATTGAAACGTAAAAGACTTGGAAATTTAAGAAATTATTATCTAAGCTTGAGAAGTAAATACTTGACTCAACAACATCAATGTTCGAGAATATTTATTTTTTGAGAAACTTAAAATAATGGAAAATACGCCCGAGACCAGACTCGAACCCTGATCGGACCAAGCACGAAAGAAAGAGTGCTGCCACTTAGCAATCACAGCGTAAGCGAACTCACGCTCAGTCTGTTGATA
The DNA here is from genome assembly GCF_013202065.1 of Cotesia typhae. Lineage (NCBI taxonomy): Eukaryota > Metazoa > Arthropoda > Insecta > Hymenoptera > Braconidae > Cotesia > Cotesia typhae. The sequence continues at coordinate 1,051,963 of NW_027423744.1, forward strand.
TATAAGTAATGTGTCATTTTTTGGGCATCTTGTGGCAGCGCTGCTGTCGGATTGTCTAAAGCCAAGAACATGATCGAGAGTTTAATTATTTTGTTTTGGAGTTAGTTAAATATTGCTCTTGTGTAAGAGAGATTTTATTTTTTACTCCGTAATATTTTATGTTTAAATGGAAAAATATAAATATTTATTGGAATATAATTAAACTTTACTGAATTATTTAAAACTTTTGAATCAAAATTTTTAATATCAAATTTTCTTAAGCCAAGATTTTCTTCCTCAAAATGTTCTCCAGGCAAGAATATTGTTCTTCACACAATATAACTTTTTTTGTATAAAAATTTTTTTAAATACAATATTTTGTTGTTTAATAGCTAAGTTGTTCTTCAATAAAATATTTTACTGATAGAAAAAAATTCTACGCTTATATATACTCTGGTAAAATTTTTCTAATAGCTAGAGGACATAGCCACCTAGCGGCAAAACCAAAAACTAACTTCTAATAAAAATTCCTAATTAATTAAATTTCTTTCAGATCACGTTTAGGATACAAAAACTTAACAATAAATACATCAAGATATTTATTTCTTCCGTATGTATTTTAAAAAAATTCTAAAGTATTAATTTAAAACATTTCATTTACATTGATAAAAAAATTACGGCTTCCCGCAAATAAAACTCTCCGCTTCGATGGGCCAAAAAAAAAAAAAAAGCGCAATTAATATTTCCGACTCTTTAATTTCCTCAAATAAAATTTTAGTAACCATACAATTAAAAGCCCTCATAAAAATTTAATAACCTTAAATTCATATTCTCCTATTAAAAATAATTGATATAATTAATATTGTAATTAGCCCCGCGAAATTCAAATACTAAATAAATAATTTATTAAATATGTGGTAAAAATAAAATAATACAAGTGTTTAACATATGTTACATTAAAATATTTCTCACACTTTCCCATCATCAATAGCTTTCTTGACTCCTATCCAGAAATTAAATAAAAAAATTTTAAGTACGTAATAAAAAAAATGAAATGAAAAGTGTAAATGAGTTGGTCTGTTTAAAAAGGAAATATAATAGAGGGATAAAGATGAGGTAGAGGAGGATAAAAACCCAGAAAAAATCACGCGTCATAAGAGGAATTCCATGGATACACCGATATATACATACATATATAGCCATACATATATATATATATATATATATATATATATATATATATATATATATATATATATATATATATATATATATATATATATATATATATATATATATATATATATATAGATCTGTTTCTTTTTATCTTATTATTTGGTTCTTACTTGTGTAGACCCTCTTTTACTTCCAAATGGTTTTTTACTGGTTTATGGGATTTTTTCACGCTCGACGAGCAACTTGTACAGTCGTACATCAGAGTTCACTTTATTCTCTACTCTCTTACGCCCGTTTTTTTGAAATATCATTTTTAAAATTCTATTCCCTTCTTATTCTTTATATTTATACGTTTCATCGTTTAGTTCTATCTCCCTTATACTTATACTGATATTCAGGTTATTTATATTTTTTAGTTTTGTTATTCAGACGTATTTGGTCTTAACCGGATAACTTTACGTGAGTATGAGTCTATCTTTAAGCTCATATGTGAGCCGAGAGCGCAACAAGGACCAAGATAGAAAAAAAACAAATTGAGAAAAACGGTAAACATTTTTTTGCGTCAAGAAAAAATCGTTTTTTCTTCGTTAAATATTGAATTTTGGAAAAAGTTTCAAAGAATGAATTGTTGGAAATTTTCTTGCCTACAAATTTGAATTCTTGCGATTTTTCAAAATTTTTGATATTTTAGCCAAAATTTTCAAATCTTTGAACTCTGGCTAAAAAAATAGAGATGGGAAAAAAATTTTTAGTAAAAAATTTAATACCCGACGATTTCTTTGTACTGTACCCTGGATATATTTATATTTAACCCTAAATCAGAATTTAAAGGGGGAACAGGCATAATTTGAATTGATGAGCAAAATCGGTTGTTTTGAGTACACGCGAGTGGAAAATAAAGAGTTCTTTGTCAAAAAATAAAATAAGAATGTTCAGTGGGTCCCTACTGGGAAATCTAGCGAGAAATTGTAAAACCGTGGGGCGATAGGGTAAACAACATCGGGGGGTGTAACGAAACAAAACCTTGGAAACTAAACCCCATGAATTTAGATTTTATAATACAAAGTGTGTGAATACAAGAGGCGCGTCCTTTTTTGCGTCTAATTTCCATGAATTTGGACAGATGACTCGAGCATGAGTGATATGGAGTATCAACAACATATGTGGCATTTCATGCGAAATCGAAAAATGACTCAAATTTTTTAATTTCTCTAATTCATTATTAAATATCTATATTTTATTAATATTTAATTATAAAAATTTGAAATTTAAATCAAGAGTTAAATATTAAAGAAAATGAAAAAATTATCAAAAATCTTCTTGTAGAAAATTAAATTTTCTACAATAAGGTCTTTTTCAATTTTCCATATCTCTGACCATTTGACTAATAGCAGAAATAAAAATAAAAGAATCTTCTTACTGATAAAAAATGGTATTCTAAAGAAGAAACGATTAAAAAAATTGAAAAGTACACAATAATCATAAAAATAGCTGTAGTACTATATAATATACCGGTGCGTTTACTCAGATTAAAAAAATCTGTAAATTTACAACGCCGGCTACCAGAATTATTTACCACTTTAAATCAACTTCTGACTTATAAAATTTTTATCCCCCTTACTTTTTGCCTCATATTTATCTCTTTTATTTTATTTATTGCGTTTTATCTCCACGATTTTTATCTTTAAGCAAAACCTTAAATCGCTCGCGGTTAATCTAATAAACGCCTGCTCTTTTTACTTTAACTCGAATTTTTGCGCAGCCTTTTTTAATGCTTTAATTATTTACAAAACAAAGTAAGTGGCGCCCAATAATTATATTTTTTAAAAGAATTAAAAAATTTTCCCATGTATATAAAGTGTCATATGGGGCATTCCATGGTGACTGGTGGGACATTTGACTCTGGAATTCTATAAATTATAAGCTACAATTATGTGACTATAATTTATACTATAGTAAAATTTATCTTATTATATAGAAGAATAACTAATTAACAACATCCCTTTGTCAAAAACCTCGATTACTTTTTAAGTTTCTCGTAACTATCATTTGACTGAGTGTGACTGGTGGGACTAAGAAAAATCCTTCTCTTTTAACGCGGTATACTTAAAGTCCAATTTCAGTTCGACCACTAAAATTTTAAAAAATACTTCCCTCTCAATACAAAATTTATCCTATAAACATTCAATATTATGAAGAATTAGACTGATTACCTACGTAGAAACAATTAAAAAAATTTTTTTTATTGTGACTGATGGGACAGGCATTTGTGACTGGTGGGACAAGTACAAAATGTGTTCATGAAGTTGTTTATTAAAAAGACTTTTATATTATTTCAACCTTAGAAACATTATTGTTCACATATTTAACTATAAATTATTTAGGATAATTAAAAAAAAACTAATTAAAAAACACAAATAAAGGATTTAGCATGCTGACAACAACACGATCTTGATAAACTTAGGTGTTAATTAATAACGAACATAAAAAAATTTGTTGTTAAAACTATAATAATAAATATGTTAGTTAATAACAAACATAAAATGAATTTGTTTTTAAAATTATTAAAACAACATTTGACCGGGATATAAATTAGTACGGCTGAAAAGTTACTAGGAGAGAAAAATCGATTTTCTTATTGATTAACAAAAATTTTCTCTACAAATTAGTAAAATATAGACTTTTAATAATAATTTAGGACTAAATTAGAATGAATTAGAGAAATTTTAAAATTTTAGTCATTTTTCCATTTCGCATGGAATGCCCCTATTATAATTTTCTTATCAATTTAAAAATGATATTTTCGCTTAATTTAAAATTATGTCTCAAGGATTAGAGATATGAAAAACTTGATTAGAACCTTATCAATAATTTAATTTCCTACAAAAAAGATCTCTTATCCTTATTCCAAATATAAACCCAAAAAATGAAATTAAAAACTAAACCTCACAATTTTTATAATTACAAAATAGTAATTTTACATTTAACATTAATTGATTAATTTTTTGCTTGCGTCGATGTCTGTACCCAACAAAATCCTTAAATTAAAACCCACTTTTATTATTTTAATTGTAGCCTACCCTTGAGTTATAAAACCGCAGTAAATCTCAGGAATAAAGTCACAAAAAAAAAAACAATAAATGCATAAGGATCAGCATATACATATACATATATCTCAAGTGTATGTAATATGTAAAACCTTAAAGGCTTGGTACGAACAAGCGAAATACTCAAAAGAAAGCCGATGCCAAGTTACGAGTTTGTGTATATGAAATGCGACCACCTCTTAGCTTGCCCTCCAATTGTTTCTAAGGATTTTTCCTTTTCCTTATTCTTATTTTCATAATATCGGTTTTATTTTTTTGACTTTACAAGTATGTATACGATAAAGCGTACAGTTGATACAACCACCAGTTGCCGGTTACCATTTGTAACCTCATGCTAGTATATTGTATATTATATATTGAGGATCCTCGATATATATTTTATGGAGATATCTGTAGCATTATCCAGATACAGACTCACTCCTAATATAAGTTATATTTAAACCTAAGACTCTACATCACGATCTTATGTTTATGCTCGATATTGCTATATTGTGCATCGCCCGATTAGCTAGAAGGTTTAAGGTTAGCTATGTTATATTTCTTCAGTTATATTTATTATATTTATACATATAAAGTTCAAACGTTATATTTCCCCTCTAATTGGAATTTATTGGACCTCACGCGCTTATATGTTCAAAATTTACCCGGCTATCAATTATTAATTCTCACATTAATTATTTATTTAAGTTATACCTTTTTTTTATCAATGCGCAGTTTATTAATTAATTAATTTATTTATTTATAGAATAATGAACTCAACAGCTGTAAGCCAATTAAAACAAAAAAAATTAAGTATTTTGCAATAAAACTTTAAAAATTTTCAAACGTTGAAAATTACAAAAAAAAATAAAATTGAGAATTGTGAATATCGATAGAAAATTAGAAATAACATTTGAAGATGATTAATTGACTTTGTAATTAAATGTGAAGGTTAAAAAGTGTTAAAATTAGTTTTCTGATGTGTTTTTTACGTATAGGTTATAAATAATACAAAATTAGTGAGCAATTGTCCTAGAATTTATAATTATAATTCCTCACAAAGAAAGCGGAGTATTTTGAGGTTTACTTTCTAATTTTGACGCTCAAAAATTTAATTTATAGGTTATATTATGGCTGCATACTACAGCTTTATTCAATTTCCATAATGTGGGATTGAAAGCATGGAAAATTTTTCTTTAGAAAGATACTTAATTTTCGATCCTGCACAATAAAAAATCTTGCGTCAATACGTCAAAAAATTTAGTGTTAAATATTTAACACTATTTTGTGTTAATTTAACACTTTTTTGTGCTGAATATTTAACACTTTTTCGTGTTAATTTAACTCAATGAATGTTAAATTTACACATAAAAATTTTAAATATTTAACAAAAAAATTTTTAACACCAAATTTTTTGACGCAATTACGCAAAATTTTTGAGAAATTTCATAAAAAATTAAAAAAAAAAAAATTTTTTTTTTCAATGCGACAATTTTTATAATTTAATGTTTGGTTATTCTAAAAATCTAAAAATTTTGATAAAATCAAAATTTCATACCATGAAAATATTTCAAAATTTAAAAATGATTTCACTGAATAAAAAATTTATAAAAAAATTTGATGACACTTAAATCAGCTGACACAATTTTTTTCAAGTATCTTAAGAAATTTTTTAAAATTCCTACAATTGCAATTTTTTTTTTTTTTTTTGGTCACAATTAAAAAAATTTTTCACAATTTTTTCAAAAATTCTATCACATATAAATAACACTAAAATTAGCCAACTGATAAAATTAGAACTAAAAAATATTTTTTAAAAAATTGCACTAACAGTTTTTCAATTTGTTTACAAATGAAAATTTTTTTCAATTATTTTGTAAAAATTTTTTCAATAAAAAAAAAATTCTAAAAATTTTTAGATATCGGCTAACCAAATTTTCATTCACATACATCACAATAACAATCCACAAAAATTACCTTAAATCCATGATCGTTTTTCCATAAAAGTTAATCACCATCCAGGTACAATTGCGTTCGTTCCAAAAAAAATGACAATTCAATTAACTTAATTAATTAATTAATTGAATTAATTAATCAAAAATCAATTACACTTCACCAATCCTTACACAAATCACGTTCATAAATATTTTTAAAAAAATAATAATAAACCAAAAAATAAATTAAAAAAAAAAAACAGCACAAATCCACCAGCACTAAAATCCCTCGAAATCTTGCGGGAGTTTTTAAAATAAATTTAAAAAATAATTTAGTAAGAAAAATGATCCGCACAATCACACGTAGGTAAATAAATAAATTGATAATTAATAATAATAATAATAATAATAATAATAATAATAATAATAATAATAAACTAATGGTGAGAGCGTGGATGTCGACTGGACTGGATTAACCGCACGCGGGTTTACAATACGGGCTCACCTCGACTCGGTACGAGCGACGAAAGCCGAATTGTCCCGCCGCAAGAGCGCAACACTCAGCCGCGATCGGGGGTGACGAGTCGTCAAGCTGCCGAGCCGAGCTTGCTGCTAGACAGGGGAAGAACCTCGGGAGAAGGGGTAGGAGTGGGGCTCCGAAGCTACTAGAGGAGGGAGAAAGCGCCTTGGGGGCGGGGCCGCGGGGGTGGCCCCACCGAGGGGTCCAACACTGATATTGTTAGTGTTTGGCTAGAAGGTAAGAATCTCGTCTATTGTATTGCATGTTTTCTTCTTTTTCCAAGAATTTAGCTAATTTTTAATGGAAGTACACGAGCAAGTTTTTCTGGGAATTTTAGAGAAGTTTGTTTGTTAATTACTTCCAGGAATTTCGAAGAAAAGAGTTGAGTTTTAAGGTTTTTAATTTTGTATTGTTATTTTTTTCTCAAGAAATTTAACGGTCAATTGATTCTTGGAAGTTTTGGTAGTTACATTTTTATTTTACACAGTAAAAAATTTTTTTGGAATTAAAAAAAAATTTAATTAAAAAGTTTTATGAGTGAAAATTAATAAAAATTTTTAGAAGCATTTTTTTATTGCTATTAATTTGTTAAAAAAATTTTTTTAATTGACAGCTGATCGCTAACTTCAGTATATTATCTTTTATGTGTAAATTCAACATTTATTGTGTTAAATTAACATAAAAAAATGTTAAATATTTAACACAAAATTTTTTGACGCATTGACGCAAAATTTTTTACTGTGTATTATTTATAGAAAGTTTCGAGGTAATTTTGTGAATTGATAAAATAAGTTTGGAGAATTGCATTCAACTTATTTGGTAGTTGGAAGGGTTGAAAAATTTTTAAAGGTGACTTTATAGAAAATTTTAAACTCTAGAAAGATTCCTAGAAAGTTTTATATAAAATTCAAAGAATTATAAGACTAAATTCTCAGAATTGTATTCAATAAAAATTTAATAAGTATTTTTGATGTCTTACAAACTTAAAAAAATTTTTGTAGGTGACTTTTCTAAAGTAAATTGAATTCCTAGAAATTTTTATATGAAATTCAAAGAATCATAAGATTAAATTCTTAGAATTCGATTCAATAAATAGTGAAGATCATTTTCTAAAAAAAATTATTGGAAAATTTTCTAGATAATTCTCTGTCATTAATAAAACAAATCAATTGTAAAATAATTTCTAATGGAAAATTTTGGAGAACTCCAAAATAAATTACTGACTTCTACAGAGTTAAATAAAAAAATTTTTAAATTAACGATTTTTAAAATAAAAAAATGTCTATGAGAAACTATCAAGATAATAATTAGTAATTTTAATTGGAATCAACAAGACTAAACATTATATATCTCCTCACATAACAAACGAGCTGTTATCATAATCAATAAACCCAGATAACCATTGAAGTTATAATTGTGCTATCTAAAAGCCTTAATTTGAATTATCTTAGAGCAAAGTACCGTCCATAGGATGTACCATAGCCAGTAATAAGCATATACAATAAAGAAAAGTCCGACACGCGCGACACGATAAGCGCGAGACGACTGAAATAAAACCCGTAGTAATAGTACCGAAACCTCTTGTAACCCCTCCAGCCCTTCGAGTCCCCTCTTCTGTTACATTAGCACGACGACCCGCACGATTTAATCTTGTCTCTGTGTGCAGCCGATTTTATACACTACAGCACAATACCAACACACAATGCTCCTCTATCCACTATCCATGGTACTAACTACACATTTAACTATTGTAAGTACAAGTCTAATATATTTATTGAATACATTGACATGAGCTTCGTATTACTTTGTCACTTTAGACACTGAAAGTTTTTTATGATTGGGCAAGTTTAGAATTTTAAGTTTTACAAAAAGTTTGAGGGATTAAAAATTCGTTTTTTGAACTAACTTTTTTTTCTGTGAATGCTTAAGGAGATCCAAGTACCCTCCTAGTATAAAGAATGTCTATAAAAAAATAATACGAAGAAATACTTTTGTTATGCATCTTAAAATTAATTTTTAAATTTTAAAAGAAATTATTTTACAAGTTACAAGCAAACAGAAGTAAATCCTTATAACTAGCTTCATATCCAAGTATGTATGCATATATCAGTGATTGGAACCTTAGGAATGCAGAAATTAAAAGATCGAGTTCACTTACGAGTTACATTACATTAGTACAGATTATATATATGGACATTAATATATTACACGGATCGTGGATAAAATAATCCAGATACAGTATGTGTGATGTATAACGTCTAATGTAGCGGAATACGTATTTCATATAATAATATAATAAAATAAAATATAATAGATTTTATAGAGTACAAGGAAATTAAACTCGAGGCGTGAAAGTTGTTAAAGACATCAATGTAAGTATCAACATCAAGTAAGACGTATACATGTGAGATTTAAACTCAAGATACACCATATATATACCATTAAAAATGTACATGTGTGTATAACTATATGTATATCTTTAAATGCCAGTATAAAGTTGAATTATAAAAGTCATGTGACAAGTTGACAAGACGTATTTATAGTACACGTTTTATTCCATGCTTTTTTCGCTATATATTTACTATAACTCTGTAACTACTTTGTTAGCAAGTTATAGAACTTATAGGCATATATATATATATATATATATATATATATATATATATATATATATATTGTGTGATCTTGCGATTGCAGGAAGCATGCGTATTCCGATAAAATAATATACACAGGGGTGGTTAAGCCTGCCCACTTGGGGTTAGTCACTCCCATTTTAAAGAATTTTCTTTTTCCTTAAAAACAATTTATTTTAAAAGTCTTGACTAAATTTTATTTACAAAATTTTATATAATTAATTAGAAGACTTGATTTTCATTTTGTGAAATTTAAATGTCCCGCAATGATTGAATGGCTTTCTACGTTACCGATTAGTAATCATAAAAAATAAAAGTTAGTATTTTGTTGTGATTTCTAGTGACGAGTCTGTTGACAAATTTTATGCTGATCAAGTTGGGATAGTTATAATAATTATTAAATTTTTTTGTTTCAGAAAATGCCGTGATGTCAGACAAACAAGGAAAAATAAAAGGAAGATCTAATTTTCATTACTTCGAAAAGGAAAATCCATTCGTAGATCATCATGCTGAAATCTAACCACAAAAAATTTTTCTGTAAGTATTGAGTCATGTTATTGTTGTCAGGAACTTTTCGTCGAAGTTTAGATAGATTACTTGAATCATTTTATTTTTTTAAATGCTGAGAAAGGATTTTTTTTCTTTATTAAAGAGTTTAACAAGTTTAATGATTAAAATTGCTGACTAGAATACAAAGAATGAAAATAGAATAACTTGACAATTTTTTAATTCGATAGTTTTAAATTAGAAGATTTATAAATTTTACATCAAAGTTTGAAAATTATTGGTCTTGGTTCAAGTAAAATTCACTAAATAATCTAAAAAAAAAATTAGTTAAATATCATTGGATAATTTACTAAAATCTTATAACACAAGTAAACGCTCAAAAGAATTTTTAAGTGGTACTTAATTACTTGATCTACTACTTTGCAAGCGAAAATCTTTCAGATAATCTGGCTACCTAGCTACTATTGTATGACTACGGTAAGTGAAAATTGTTTATACTAAAATTATAAACAGATAAATATTAAAAATTTTATTTATTTATTAGCTTTAAATGCCAAGGTTCAGTATTTTGAAATTGATGTTATTTTTGTTTGCTATTCTGTGGGATTTTCTGTTCATAGGGTCTTCATCAATAAATATACCACGCAAAAATGTTTGAAAAATGAAAAATTTTAAAAGTTGTTTTAAGTGAAATTATTGATTTCAGTTATCAATATTCACGCCGGATATCAAAACAATTAGTACAATGAAAAATCGTTCACATAAAACTAAATAAAACTTAAAAAGAATAATAAATGTTAAAAGCGAACCTTTTACGGTATTTTTACGTAAACCGAGAACCGAGATGTGGGAAAAAAATTCATTTTTAATACCGTTAGGTCGTGAAAGGGTTGAAAGGTCGTCCGCCCGAGAAAATGGGTCAAAATTTGTACTAGTATATATTACGTCTATATTGCTCAATAACAATAAGTATAATAACAAACGAGCATACGCTTACGGTTATTTTCTCGGCTACTCAAAGTATCGCATTTCCTTTCATTTCTTCAAAATTAATTCTATTTCTATAAAAGTTTTTCCCTTAAGAAAAATAATAGTTGGAAAAACCAAAAAGTGGTTTTTTAAACGAAACTCTTAAATCGTGTAAAAAATTCTATTATGTGACATTATATATATTAGTAAAAAAGCGTATATAAAATAAAATAAAATACCCTTTGACTATAACGGTTTGTTCAATAACTTCCGTAACCCCTGAAGGGTTTGGGGATTTTTTTCAGCATTCAGGTAGAATTTTTTTTCATCCTTTTTAAAAGGTCATGAGTGTATTTTTAAAGCACACCTGATCGTTTTCCCTCAATTATATCACAAAATATATATATGGTTTTTTTTTCTTTTCTTATGGAATATATGTTTTAGTTTTAGGTGAGGAAAGTTTGAGTTGGGAGTAAAGAAAATAGTTATATTAAGAAAATAAAATCTAAAAAGTGATAAAAAAATTTATGAGAATATGTGCTGGAGTTGAGCTAAAAGAGAGTGTTTTAAAAATACGCATGCCCTTTTAGACGGTTGGAAGTTGGAAATATTAATTTTTTTTATCTCCAGCCATATGGTACTGATGTGTCTTCCTCTGGTTTTCACCGGTGATGCCTGGGAATAATGTAGAGTATGAAAATATTGTTAATTTTTACATTCTTAAGGAATAATAATTTCTTTTCTAGTAAATTTTTCTATTCTAATTTTAATTAATTTTCAGTGAAAAATTTTGAATTCTGAATAGAAGTTTAATGAAAATGAGTAATATCTTAAAAAAACTAAAAAACACGCTTTTATAAATAAACTAAAATAAAATGTAGAACATCCTAATTAAAATAATGTAATAATCTTATCGAATTAGTATATTGTCATTGGTCCTCGATAAGTCTACTAACTTTTAATAAAATCCCAAAAAATTGCAAAAAAAACCGGGCTCAGCCGGGATTTGAACCCGGGACCTCTCGCACCCAAAGCGAGAATCATACCCCTAGACCACTGAGCCAATACAGATGTATTTTTAAAAACATAATTTTAACATCTACCAAATATCTTCTCGCTAACCATTAAGTGTTAAAAATCTAAATTTAAGACATATCAAAATATTTAAGTTTTATTTTACTTAAGACAATTATTGTATACAACGAGATCTATCATGTTATAGCCAGTTGTTAAATATCTTTAAGAAATATATACTAAGTTTTTAATGTAATTTTTATACTTAATAAGCCAAACTTGTATTAATGCCAAAATAAAAATTATCTTTTCAAAAAAAAAAAACCGCTGAGCCAATTCTTCCCGCATCAATTCTTCCCGAAAATTAATAGAATGCTCAGACCTAGAAAAGACATCAGTATCAACACTCTTAAAATCAATATAGACAATAGTGAATTAAACTCTCATTTTAGCAATAAATTTCCTGAGCTAATATCCAACAACCAACTGATTGCGACTGACACTGACACAAAATTATATGTCATAGGTAAATATCTTGAGAGTATCAACGCACCACGATATACCAATATAGGAACTATAAACAAGATCGAAGTGGACAAAGTAGCCAGCCATACTAAAAGAATGAAAGATAATATGAGAAACCTCAACAAATCTTTTATGCAATTCTCTAATACAAATCGAGCTTATTATCCAACCACTAAAGATGACGACATTAAGTTCATATTCAGCTATATTGAAGTGCAATTAATTCTCAAAAAACTTAAAAATAAGACATCAGCAGACTTAGACAAAATTCCCACCATAGTACTCAAGAATCTACCAGAAATAGTTATAAAAGATTATACTATACTCTTTAACAACGCAATTAACTCAGCATACTACCCAAAAAGATGGAAAGCTGCTAAAGTACTTCCCATCCTCAAAAAAGACAAAAATCTTGAATCACCACAAAGCTATCGTTCTATCAGTCTCACCTCAAGCATCAGCAAAATATTTGAAAGGCTCATCAAACAACAAATAGACATAGTTATAACTGAAAGAAAAATAATACCCGATAATCAATTCGGATTCAAAAGTAAACATGCTACCACTCACGCTCTTAATAAGTTCCTATCAGATATTAATAAAAACTTACATATGAACCACGTAGTTGGAGCAGCATTCCTGGATCTGGAAAAGGCCTTCGACTTGGTGTGGATCAACGGATTAATATATGTACTAGTCACGAAGAAATTCCCTATGGGTCTTATATATCTAATCATCGACATGCTTATAGGAAACTTTTTCCACACCTGGGACGGATCTACAATATCTACTGAAATCTTCCATATCATTGAAGGTCTCCAACAAGGCAGAGTGCTTTCACCAATATTATTCAACATATTTGATAGCATCATAAATGAAGCCGCCAATCTCGACACAGATGGAGTCAAATCTATTTCGTTCGCTGATGACAGAGTTATTTATATTGCTGACTCAAACATTGACACAATAACTTGCAAACTACAAGACCGAGTAAATAAAATAAATAAACATTACCAAAATTGGAATCTAAAAATAAACGGCACCAAAAGCCAAATTGTATTTTTTAGAAGACCATGTAATCATCTCAAAGAGTCTCAATACAGAAAAATACGAGAAGCCAAAATATCTATTACTGACCGACAAAATAACGTTACAATAATTCCAATGGACAAAACAGTCAAATATCTTGGGGTAAATTTAGATCATCTTCTACACTTAACCAAACATTTTGAACTACAGACAGTCAAAGCAAGAAATGCAATTAGATCCAACTCAAGAATCTTCTACAATAAAAATTTATCAGTTAAAGCAAAATTAATTTGCTATCAACTCCTAATACGTCCACTCCTCACTTATGCAGCTCCGATTCTCTGGAATATGGGGCCAACAGTGATGGAGATGCTGCGTAAACTGGAACGCTCAGCACTACGATCCTGCATCAGACACTTCAGAAAAGCTGACACAGGCTATACTGAACGAATTAGCAACCTAAATATTTATAAAATGGCAAATATCACAAGAATTGACTGCTTCTATCTAAAGCTCTGTAGAAACTATTATGCAAATTATTTAAATATCGGCAACAGCTTAATCAGCAAGCTCACCTGCCCGAGTGAAGACATCTGTGCCAATCACTGCCTTACAGGATACATAATGCCTGAACTTTTCACCTTCTGTGACCACAAAGGTATAATCCAGAACGAAAACAATCTGCCGATTATTTACCATAAAAAACGTCACTGTACAAATAAAAAATTAAATATAGACTACCAGTCTTATAAAAACCTCAACTTTTCCACGGACCTACCACCAGTGGACCAAGGACTTCGGCCGGCTATCTGAAAGCTATTGGTGGCTTAAAAATGACTCAGTCCATCTAGATGAAATCCGAAGGAGAACGCTATGGGACCAAGATGAATAAAATAAAATCAAGCAAAAACACATAAATTTTTATAACAAAGCATAGTGCCAAAAATTAGCCAATCATTAGTTTTACTGTATTATAGGTAAATAATCTGTATATATGTATTATATTAAATTATTTTCTCCCTCACCATCTCAACCCTATCATCCCTATTCCTTACTAGTCCCTCTACCCTTAAAAACTACAGATGTATTTTTAAAAACATAATTTTAACATCTACCAAATATCTTCTTGCTAACCATTAAGTGTTAAAAATCTAAATTTAAGACATATCAAAATATTTAAGTTTTATTTTATTTAAGACAATTATTGTATACAACGAGACCTATCATGTTATAGCCAGTTGTTAAATATCTTTAAGAAATATATACTAAGTTTTTAATGTAATTTTTATACTTAATAAGCCAAACTTGTATTAATGCCAAAATAAAAATTATCTTTAAAAAAAAAAAAAAAACCACTGAGCCAAAGCAGGAGTTATAAAGTAAATGTTGGAGATCGGACAAGTTACGTACGGAAATATGCCTGTTTTTCCGTGAAAAAATGGTTGTTTTGACGAAAAAACTAATCAAATTACGTCTATAATCATTAAAGGTGTAATTAACGGTAAGTTTCATTGTTTTTGATCGAAAAACTAATGCCAGAAGTGGTGTAAAAATGTTCTGAGTCGATATTTATCAGTGTGAATCTTTGATCTTTTGTATATACAGTGTAACCTTAATATAGAAGCTATTATTGACCTCTATATAATCAATTTTCCAGTTTATAACCTATTTATAACGTATCCTACAAATTATCCTATACAAAGACGATATATAGATAATAATTTATGACTTTTTTCAAGTATAGAAACGATATATGAAGATTAAACTATCATTATTCCTTAATCATGTTGTTAATTTTCTACGATTAAATACTATACTTACGCGTTAATAACAATTTCTGTTTTTACCAGAAACTGATTTAAATGTTTTCAAATAAATAATTCTGTATTTTGATTGAAATGAGTTGATACTTATTGGTGGAAATTTTCTTACCTTATTATAACGAATCGAGTTTAATCTAAACTCTTTATAACAAACCTCACTTTTTCGAATAATTTCTAATTCCCTTTAGTTTCGTTATATCAAGGTTGCACTGTAGATGGAATAATGAAAACAAAACCAAAATATTTCAATTTCCCATTAAACATTTGTTAATCTTTTTTTTCCATTGATTTGATAATGAGATATGTTATTAAAATACAATTTGTAAAAGAATGAGCCGATTTTTAGACTCTACTGGTTAGCTCAACAGAATTTGGACGATCAAAAACTTAAAAATTTATCAAGTATTTTTACAAGATTGGTATGCAAGCACAGGTATTAAGTATTATATGTCTCGGTCTCGATAGAAACGGGATATCTCAGTATGTTATATGTTGAATATATAATATGCGATTCTCAAGCTTAAGCTAAACGAACAATCGATATACGAATGGTATATACGAAAAGAAGCAAAGACAAGTAAAAATAAATAAAACGAGTTTAAGTTAAAAAAACTTACTCCCAAGATATATATTAACTCAACCAAGTCAATTGTTGTTTTAATATAACTCAATATATTAGGCTAAAAATAGAACAAAGAGATGGAGAGGGTCTCAGAAAAATTACTTCTCAAAAACAAATAGTGCACTATTTCGTAAGGCTAGAAATGGAAGAATTCAAAGTATTCATTCTAAATATCGTATGATGATCTTGTTATTTATAACGAGCGTCAAATAATCGATTCCCACAACTCTGTTATCGGAGACTCAATTGACTGAAGAAATTTGTTGCCGTGAGAAATAAATTTGATCATCATCATCATCATCCATAAAAGAATTTTTATTTATTGATTTTATTAAATATTAATTTTTTTTTTTTTTTTTTTTTCCTACCAGGATGTTTTTTATGTGAAACGTAAAACGATAATGTAAAAAATGTGAAATTAATTTACAAAGAATTAAACCTGAAGCTAAAATAAATTGAAACAATAAAAGGCATACTTTTGTTGCCAAGGGTAGAAATATAAGTCGTTGGAGGTTCCACCTACGAGTATCCTCGATAATAAAAAGAAAAGCTACCAGTGTATGTTGATCCTGTAAATTCAAGTACGAGAAAATAAGTCAGAAGAATGGGTATGGATAGGAGCTAAGTAAAAGAGTGGATAGGAGCTAAGAGATCGCGAGTAAGAGTAAGAGTAAGAATAAAAAATTTAAAAGAATAAATAAATAAAATAAAGTTGGCACTGAGTGGGGGAAAAGAGTCTGGCAGGCGGAACGGATGCGCAACATGAAATGAAATAATAATTCATGTAATTACAATACACTGAGCCCAGGAGCGTATCTATCTGGTAGAACTGGTACTCCTTGCACATGAGACCAACATTTGAATGAATAACAATAATGGTTGGATAGAGAAAATAATAATAAAAAATAAATGTAAAGAGAATGATTAAAATCACAGAATGAGGAATCGTTTTTAATAAAAGTTTCATTTTTTTCGAAATCCAAGATCCACCCACGATGCGAATGCTGTAACGAGTACTCCATTAACTTACTCGCTTGAGTGTGTAGTAAGAAATGTGTGTGTGCAATGTAAGGCAAAGACAGGTATAGATGAACACACATACCAAGAAACTCTCTGGTGGAGTAGAGCACGCGTGCAACACGTTTGTAAATATACGTGCTCACGTTTTAGCTTGTGTGGGTGTATTTGCACGCCGGGCGGACCACATTCCATCTTAAACGCTAGTACTCCCCTTTAGTCAATATACATATGTATGTACGGATAAATATGTGCAAGTTAAATGTATATTACGAGTTTAATTCTTAAATATCGCGGAAAAAAAAGAAATAAGGGAACTCTACTTAAAGTTTCATGGAAAAAAAAATTTATATATATGAAACAAAAAAAAAGACCATTCCCCTTATCGCATTCAATAGTTATTTCGTAAAGAAACAGTCAAAGTTCCAAATTTTGTAGATTTTTAGAAATTTCAATTTCTACTTGATTTGTTTTTATAGGTATTATTTTAATTTTGTTAGAATTTTTGTTTTTGATCACAAAATATTAAAATAAAATTTTATTAGTATCAATATTTTTGTAAAAATAAAAAAAGAATACTTCTATTGATTCCAAGAAAGGCCTGCTTGAAATAAAAGTCACTAAATAAAACTCAATACCTATAAACATTTTACTGAATCCTTCGGTTCTTTAAAACCCAAACAAACCAAATGTTTATCACGTACTTTTAAATGTATCACTTTAAAATCGAGCGTTTTAGAATTCTGGGAATCTGATTTACCAAACATTTCATTCATGAATTACATAATAAAACTCGATACGTATAATAAAACTTTATTTCTCTTTTTTTAAATAATTTGATTTATTTTAAAATCCGTCGATTCATTCGAACTTTATATTCTTTAAAAAATTAATTTATCACGGAATTGATACTCGGAAAAATAATATATTACTTTATTATTTATTTATGTGATTTTTATTGTCGTAGTTACAATCCTATATTATAATGATAATTATTATTATATCTATGGAAAAGGATTGGAAAGTAATTTTATGATTGATTTCACGTTTGATAAGTAAAGGATGGAGAACATTAAAACGTGCTTTCCGTGGATATAAACGACGACATGAATACGCGTTATGCGTAAAAAAATGCACGTGTTTGTTTAAACGTAAATTTATACCTAAGAACATTTTCAATGCCAATAAATAAATGTTTCATCAATCGTCAATCGTGCTTTTAATTAGAAAATTAAATTTCCTGCAAAAAATATTCCTTTTCACTTTTTTTAACTCCAAAATTTAATGCACAAAATTCTGAATCATGTTAAAAAAAATCTTATTAAATTTAGATAAATTTTCAAATAAATTTAATCCCAAAGAAAAAAAGTGCTGACGTAAAAAAAAAAAAAAAAAAGTGTGTATTTAAAAAAAAGATATAGAGATGAAACCCACCCCGAAATTGAGTCGTTAATAATCTCTAAGGGATACACAAAACCCACTTTACTTTTCTTTCGTGCACTCAGTAGGAAGATGGTGAAGTGGCCTCCCCTGGCGGTACTGACCATAAAAAATTTGGCCGACAATAATACAATAGATCTGGCCCCGATAAAGAAGCAATAAGGGATAAGGGTCTTGGAAGTTAAAAATGTTTTGACAGCCCGAATTGATCATCGACTTAAAAAAAAAAAAAAAAAAAAAAAAAAACTTCGATTCGATTCTAAATGTTTAGATTTTGGTAAAAGCTATAACTATGTAAAAAATCATGTGTGAAAATTTAACAGCGGTTGCTTCGCAAAAACGGCTATTCGAAATTTACCGATAACTATAAATCACAGTTTAAGTTAAAATATATATAAGATGTATGTAAAAAAAAGTCTGAAATGTCGACATGGAATTTCTTTAGGATAAATACGTGGTAAATTCACGGTAATAAATTTTTTTAGCTTGTAAACTATCAGCGAACTGTATCTCGTTTGTTATCTCATCTGCTAAGAATATCGGTGGGTGGAAAGTAAGATAGTAAAAATCTATATAAAAATAACGATAAAAGTAAAGGGAGATGTTGAAAAAAAATTTACCTTTTTTTTTTTTCATTTAGCTTTTTCTGGAAAATAATTGAATATTTGCTAAAGGAAAAATCGGATTGGTAATATTTTTTACAAATAAGCCGATTTACTACTTAAAGTGGCAAAATATAATTGAAAAAAAATTTTAAAGAACCAATTACCATCCATTAAGACGCCAAAGAAACCTTCTAAGACTCCCAAAAAAATTCCCCGATAAATAACCTCAAAAAGTAACGTTACAGAATAAGTAAATCCTAGTAGAAGGTGTCGAGTACAGTCGCGGATGTTTTCCGGTTCCGCCCAAACGACGTTCCGATTATTCAGATATTCAAATGACCCCTTCTTTATCCCTCTTCTTCAGAACAATCTCGAAACAAAACCTAAATTTCCCCGGGTTTTTCAAGGGTTTTCGAGTCCTCTGCTCGCAACAGTTACGTATTATCGAATTATTATAATTTTCCTCGCAAAAACAGCCCCCCTCTTTCGCAAAGGAAAGCTCGAGGATTGAGGACAGGATTCTGATCCTGATTCGCTGAATCCCAGTCCTGTTGAATGCGAGTGGTAGTAGTCACCCTTATTGTGATTGTTATCAGATCCCAAAGTTTCTCGCGGAAAAAAACCGGACCGCCCTCTAACTGCTGTTATTGGCCGCGAAAGCGCAGATGCAAAGGAATTTTCTTGAAAATTACCGTGAAAATGACAGTAGAATGGCTTTTGATAATTATTTACCACAATGAAAAAATACAAGTACTATTAATTTTTAAGGTAGTATTAAAGATAAAAATAATAATCATGAAAAATTAAGACAAATCATTATTTTTAATTTATTTATTATAAATTACAGTCAAATAAAATGTTTTTACTGAACTACTAAGTCACCTGGAGATATTAAGTCGTTGGAAATTTTTATTGTAATAAAATAACAATTTTTAATGAAAATTTTCAAGTAGAAAAAGAAATTTGTATTCAATGAGAATATAAAATATATTTAATTATCTAAATTAGTGGAGCTGTCGGTGCAACGAGCAGAATGTGTGTGCCAAAACACGAGCGACGAAAGTTTCATTTTCTAAGGTTTCTTTGAAAATAATTGTTTACAATAGAATGTACAAAATGTAAGTACCATTAATTTTTAAGGTAGTATTAAGGATAAAAATAATAAACGTGAAAAATTAAGATTAATAATTATTTTCAATTTAATATTAAAAATTACAGTAAAATAAAATGTTTTTACTGAACTACAAAAAAATTAACCGGACTTTTAAGTAAAAATTTCTCCAAATGTTGGTATTATCCACCTTCCTTTAAGGCGGCGCTGCAATCGCTCTCAGACTTATCAGCTGTATAAAAAATTACACATTTTGGTGATAAGTTGTCGCTCGATTGCAGTTTATTCTAACAACACTTTTATACAATTATCATTATAATTTAATTTTATCCAATTAGTTAAATATTATTTGTAAAAATGTACTTTAATGACATTCGGAAATTTTTTTTACTATTTGCTATTATTGTATATATATTTTCTCGTGAAATAACCGAAAAAAATCAATTAAATCAAACAAAATGAAATAAACATTCAATTTTATTTTTCAATTTGTCCTTCATAGGAAATTTTAAAGAAAATTTCTCCCCGTGCAATGTTAAGAGATGATAGAGCTAGCCATTAATTGAAAATAAATGACGACGAAAATAGCTGGTAGTTATTATAGATTATTAAAGTTAACTGGTAATAATCGATGGAATTATTGTATATATGGTATACATTTACAGGATAGCTTATGCGCTATCGCTGTACCTAATACCACCGTGCTCCTGCAGGGGAATAAAGAATAAAGAATAATAATACAACTGAAAGAGAGAAAGAAAGTTGTTCTACCGGGTAAAGAATTCATCAGCAAAAGGTTGGTAAACGTGCACCACCATAAAACCTAATGATTTACGCCGACATTTTATGAGCAGTCCCAGACGCTCTACTCGAGTTTGTGAATTTTTCGTCGATTCCACCTTATTCATTTTTAACATATAGATAGATGTATGTGTACGTCGATACGAACATTTACAG
Source organism: Cotesia typhae (assembly GCF_013202065.1). Classification (NCBI taxonomy): domain Eukaryota; kingdom Metazoa; phylum Arthropoda; class Insecta; order Hymenoptera; family Braconidae; genus Cotesia; species Cotesia typhae. The sequence goes on from NW_027423744.1 coordinate 1,072,910, forward strand.
TGAGCATTATTACATGCTTTTATGATCCTGATCATTATTAATTTTTTTTTTTTTTTTTAATTTCGTTCGAGAGTTCTAGGCTCTTTTTCTTGTTAGATTCCTCTTGTTGGTTCGTAAATTTATTGAAAACACATAACGTATGTTTTTGTAGTAAAATTTTCAATTTTTTCTCAAAATTGGGACTAATTTTTTTCGTTGAAAATTATTATTAGTTTCATAAGTTTTATATAACTGAAAAACTAGATTTTAATAAAATAAAATGTTTAATTAATTTTGTTTGATTTAATTAATTTTTTTTGGTGATTTCATGTGAAAATATATATAGAATAATAGCAAATAGTAAAAAAAAATTCCGAATGTCATTAAAGTACATTTTTACAAATAATATTTAACTAATTGGATAAAATTAAATTATAATGATAATTGTATAAAAGTGCGGTTAGAATAAACTGTGATAGAGCAACAACTGGTCACCAAAATGTGTAATTTTTTATATAGCTGATAAGTCTGAGAGCGATTGCAGCGCCGCCTTGAAGGAAGGTGGATAATACCAACACTTGGAGAAATTTTTACTAAAAAGTCCGGTTAATTTTTTAGTAGTTCAGTAAAAACATTTTATTTTACTGTAATTTTTAATATTAAATTGAAAATAATTATTAATCTTAATTTTTCACGTTTATCATTTTTATCCTTAATACTACCTTAAAAATTAATGATACTTACATTTTGTACATTGTATTGTAAACAATTACTTTCAAAGAAACCTTAGAAAATGAAACTTTCGTCACTCGTGTTTTGGCACACACATTTTGCTTGTTGCGCCGACAGCTCCACTAATTTAGATGATTGAAATGTATTTTATATTTTTATTAAATAAAAATTTCTTTTCCTGCATGAAAATTTTCATTAAAAATTGCTATTTTATTAAATAATTTAAGGGTAGTATTAAAATCGAGTAGTTTTTGAATTTTTTACATTCTAGTGAATAATTATTAAAATACTTATCAGGAGTTGAATGTCCGTTACACCTTATAGCTCTTTTAACAATATTTTTTCTATTTAATTCAATAGTAGTAATACACCCTAATACACTATAGTTGTAAATAATTATGTATGCATATCATGATCATGAATGAGGTATCTATCCCTTGACAATTATTATGTTCCACCTTGTCTTTGACCCTTATTTTTAACTATAGAGTTTTATAAGTCTTTAAAGAACTCCCGGAGTTACGCATTTATTAAAGACACAATTACTTTGATCTTACCGGTACACGCTTCCGTATTCGTGTCGGATTGACAATTGTCCTCTTAGTTTGTAAGAACTCGTTTTTTTTTTTTTATTTATTTTTTTTTTTTTTTTATTTAACATGAAATTTAAATTTTTGGCAATACAAACAATTTTTAAACAAACAAAATTTTATTTTTTACAATTTTTTATAAAATATAAGAAAAAAAATTGTCTGCTAAAAACAAAATTATTTTTTACAAGCGATAAAAAAAAATAGCTGATTTATGTAAATGATAAAAAATTTTTTATATGATTTCAAGAAAAGTTTTTACATGCGGAAACGTATGGCACGCGGTATTATGACGTCACGTAGCCAACCGGATATCGCGAACGTGTTGAAGCGATAGGTTCGCGCCCTCAGAATTACAATAAATGACTTATTGAGTAACTCACCGTAATGTTTAATATTTTTTATGTGAATGAAGCGAGTAAGTGTGCATGAATTCGCCAACATGCCAACTCGAGCGAGTACACGCAACTAAAAATTTTTTGCAGCCTACATTTGTTATTTTAGCGATTTAAATTCGTGAAAAAAAAATTATTTCGATTATTCAATTGTATAAACTTTCCATATATTGTTAAATAAAAAAAAAAAAAATCATGTTATTAGATAAAGAAATTCGTTTAAACTCGGCATTTAAAAAAAAAATGCTTTTGTAAACAAAGTTGTTAAGAAAATAAACGTTCGTAAACTGGTTCGACGATCTGGTGCAAACTTTATTTTTTTAATAATTAATATTTGATATTCTGAACTGACAGTAATTTTATTTTAATTTTTTAATTAATTAGAATTTAATAAAAATTTATATGATAGTTATTCTGATTGCAGATAATTAAATACACTTGAAAATAATTTAGGGTGTCAATATTTAGACCCCTGTCAATAATTGGGGCTTTTACCTTATCTCTAGATACATAGTTAAGAAATGACCTTGTGTCTTGTGAACTATTGACATTTTTAAAGATATAAGCTCATTTTGATGTTACACTCATCGAGACCTTTCATTTGAGTACCCACATCAATTTTTCATATATTAATATATATATAAATATATAAAATATATGAAAAATTGATGTGGGTACTCAAATGAAAGGTCTCGATGAGTGTAACATCAAAATGAGCTTATATCTTTAAAAATGTCAATATTTAAGAAACTGTAGGGCATTCTAACAAATATCTTGTGAACCATTGACATTTTTTAAGGTATAAGCTCATTTTGATGTAACACTCATCGAGACCTTTCATTTGAGTATCCACATGTATTTTTTCATATATTTATTATGTATACATATATATAATATATAAAATATATGAAAATGCATGTGGGTACTCAAATGAAAGCTCTTGATGAGTATAACATCGGGATGAGCTTATATCTTGAAGAATGTCAATAGTTCACAAGTCACGGCAGTTACATAGTGACTGCAAGGTTTCTAGTTAAATGTATTTAAAAATAATTTAGGGTGTCAATATTTAGACCCCGGTCAATAATTGGGGCTTTTACCTTATAGCTTGAATAAAAGTTTAACAAAAAAAATTATAACAATAAATTTATCAAAATAATTAATAATCCAGCTGGACTTAAAGATATTAGCCAAAAAACCTGGAAAGCAATGATGGTAATACACATTAAGTAATATGTAATTCATCTCACGAATAAAGTCGCACGCGCACGCGTCAATTCTTTCTTTCCATTATTTTTTGCCGACAATATATTCTGTCTAACTTTACAGTTGGTTTCCCAGTAAGGCGTTGTACTTGTACTTGGGTAACTTACGTACTTCACTGCCACACTAAATAACAAATACACACATTATTTTTATTTTTATTACCTTTTTTACGGTATTTTTTTTATTTTAACTGCCCATTATTTTTCTTTAAGTTAAAATAAATAAATAATTAATAATATACTATTTAAAATACAAGCCGGTAATTATTCCCACGATCATGACCTTCTAAGTTATTAAAAGTAGACCACAAAAAGTCCTCATAATTGAAATTCAAGTGGGTGATTTTTTTTTTTTTTTTTAAGTACACACTTATAAGTTAATTCAAATGAAATAAATTAAAGGCTTTTATTTTATTTATTCTATTATTTTATTGTACTATCAAGTGCACCAAAATTCCCTCCTCGCACGTCTTTTGTTTCCGGTTAACGTTTAGCTTTTCATAACGAATTTTTGGAGATTTGTCCTCAACTCAAGTGGTCTTTATTATTATATAATAATATAATAATTTAAATAGCGAAGCACAAATAGTGAGTAATAGAGTCGAGTCTTGGTAGATTTTTAAAAAATAGTGAAACATTAGTCATACGTGGACGTCCCGGACAAATTGAAATCATTGATAGCAATCTACGTGTCATTTCTCAGTTAATATGAATGTCTTTGTGGTTTTGATTGAAACACGATCGGCCTGAGAGTTACTCCATCGTTTCTTTATTGTATCAAGTATTATTACGGATTATATACGCACAAGTTATACATAACTTAAGTATCAATCAGATCTGATTTATTAAAGGATTTGTCGGTGACAACTTTGGAATTTTTTATTAATTATTTTATTATTCAAAGTCACTTTTTTTAAATTTTAATTTTAATTAAGAATAATCAATTTAATTTTTAATTAAATTACAATTGAGTAAAAAGTTCTAAAAAATTTTTTGTAATTAATTTTACCAAATAAATACACTAGTCACAAAAATTAAGGGATATAAAAAAAATTTGAAATTTTTGGGTGATTTTTAACGAGCTGTAACTCCAAGGAAAACGATCGTACAGTAAAAATATAAAAGCAAATTGTAGCTCCAAGTGTCTAGTTTTCAGATATGACCATGAAAATTTTTTATCATGTTCGGGTCTGGAGAAATCCTAAGAAAACTACAAAAAAAGAATTTTTCAATTTTTTTCTCGTCTTAAAAAAGGTCTACAGGCTTCAAAAATTTTTTTTCCATTGTTTCGCTGAAAAACTTTTTTAGAAAATTTAATGCCCTTCAATTTGACGCAATTGTAAAGCCTATACGATGATTTGCCGCGGAGTTATCGTCAGTCAAAGAAAAAAAGTACTTTTTCACTTTGACAATCAATAACTCTGGAAATAATGATCGTATAAGAAATCGAAGGACGGTTTTAAAAACTACACGATATTTTCTATAAGATACTGTGAATAGCTTTTGTCAAAAAAATTTTTTTTTAATTGAAAACTTTAACTGAAAGAACGACAAAAATTCGCATAATTAAGGATATTTGGATAACTTGGTATAACTTTGGATAAAATGGATGAACAAAGGATATCGTCGGTAATTTTTCAACCTCCAAGTGTCCTCTAAAATCCCTGAAAAATTCAAATCGTTATGTTTTTTTTTTCATAGTGCCCCAAAGCTTCAAATTCTTTGTTTTTGCAAAAATCACCATTATGAGCAATTTTTCGATTTTAATTTATTTCTTTAATGAAAAATAATTTCTTTTCTCAAAAATTTTTTTTTTTTTTTTTTACAATGTAATAAAATTTTTTACAGAATATTAATAATGATAATAATAATAATAATAATAATAATAATAATAATAATAATAATAATAATAATAATAATAATAAGTATGAAAATTAGAGCAGTTAAATGAAAAGTAAAAAAGAAAAAAAAATAAAGAATCTTGATAAAATTATAACGAGACATTTTCTAACGATGATTATAAATCATTGGAAAGCCATAAAAGATTGTTAGATATATCTGAGAATAACCTAAGGTTAAAGAAAAGAGTAAAAGAGTAATAAAGATTTAGCTACATTGCATTTACTTTTGTATAATGTTAATATAATATAATATAAATGTGAGCCGAGTATCAGTGTAGTGTATATGTAGTTTGTAGTATGTATATAGGGCATTATTGAGAACTGGGACTACTGTAGTACTTGAATACATAGGTAAACTGGAGCTGAATAAAAATGATAGTAATCTCCAGAACAAAACGAGTCTTTATGATTTCTAAGGCGTTGCCACGATCTTAGTCAATTATTTATAAATTTATTTGCATAGTTTCAGTTTATAGTCTTTGTATTAAATTTCGCTTGAATCGATTCCAGTTTTTTGGATCTAGTAGTATATTTATTTAATTAAATGTAGTACTGTTAATAATTTATTATTTTAAACTTTCTATTTCAGGATTTATCAACAAGACTTAAAAACAAAATAATCTTTATGAAAATTTGGTTCAATGTTCAAAAGTCTAATTTTTAAAAAATATTATTAATATTTACAAAGTTAAACTTGAAATAAATTGTTTGAAGTATCTGTCAGTAATTTAGCATTTAAAATTTGTTTCAGCAAATAAAAATTTATTTTAGTGTACAATTTCCGGATTTTTTTGGGATTAAAATCGAGATTAACTCCGCTGAAAAAATCTCCAAGTTTACTCCGAATTTTCTCCCAATTTTTCCAATGTACAAACTAAGTGTAAGATTTTTCTGCGCTCGTGTTTTGGCACACACATTCTGCTCGTTGCGCCAACCTCCTCACCAGCACCCTCCACTCAGCTTCACACTTAAGTCTATCTTACATCACCGTATAAATTATACTATCAACAGATGGCGCTCTATCCACAAATTTTTTTTCTCAATCCTAATTAATTTAAGAACTTTCTTACTCGATCCAAGATGCCAAAATTCTTCGAAATTATTTTATTTGTTCAAGAATTTTTTTCTTGAATCAAAATAAATTTTTTTAACAAAAGTAACGTTCACCGAGACACATGATGAATCTATTATAATAAATTTATTTATCATAGCAGGCTTATTAAACATAAAACATAAAACACTGAGCATTCTACACTATCAGTCCATGTCCTCAAGTCCTGATGTCTTTATGTGAAGTCATTACAAGTCAAGAGCAAGAGCAAGTCTTGTTAGTTTCGCCTTCGGCTACTAAAACTAGACCGTATAGCTCTACACTCAACCCGTAGCACTCGATACCATTATTTCCGTGCGGTATTTTTTACCCTAACATTAAACCCCATCTCTCGTCATTAACTAACAGTTGTCATCTCTCTAAATTATTATCACCGATCTTCGGGGCGCTGCGCTCATCTATATCCCCCCTCCCTTCCTTCTTTTCCGTCCAATGAAGAACTAACTTTGTTCTTATTGTCGGGAATGCAATTAGTCGCTGTATTATATTATATTATTGAGAAACACACGTTAAACAGCCAGAGGCTTTCACTTGGTATGAGTTAACGATCAATAACAATAACAATAACAACTACAATAACAATAATTATAATTATAACAAGGGCCATGGTCTGCAATACAATACAATGAGAAGATTAGTGAATACTTTGTTAGGAATTTCGTCATATAATGTTACAAGTCTATTTTATTTATTAATATGTAAGTCATTTATTTGGAATTTGTACAAACTAGAAATAGAATTTTTTAATAATTATTTACAATAGCGCAATATCGATTTTAGCAAAACCGGTATGTAGAATGGGCATATGGTACGGTATTGTGTCCTGCAACAAAAGATTAAGGTGGTTATAAATTTATATTTTATATTTGTTATATGTTATATGTTATATGTGGTATTATATGTTAATGTGTTGTATTGATGTGTAGATGTTGCGGTGAGTAAGTGTATTTTTGTATGTGTGTTTATGTGTGTGGGTATGAATATTTTCATACATTCCTCGTAAGCAGACATTTAAAAATTTCTTGCGTCGTATTATATACCGCAACACGGCCGATTGGCGACACGCATTTCAATCGATTGACACGCGCCGATATGTTCCGGAATTACGGGTTTTTAGAAATTTAGAGGTTCATTTGGGAAAACTTTGGTGACACATATGGAGAAGTTTCATTTGAAGTTTAGGAAAATTTGATAAGAAATTGTCAGAAAAATTTATTTTTTGTCGACACGGAAAAAAGTCCTATATATTAAAATTTATGGTTAATTGAAGTAAGCTTAGTATCGAAATAACTCAAAAATATGGACTCTGATTCCTTATTGGTTCAGAATTAGAGCGTTTAAATTCCTAGTTTTTCTTAAAATTCAAGAGAAAAATTATTGGAGTCTATTATAATTTAGAACTTTAACATTAAAGAGTAATGACTTTTTAAAGTTTGTAAAATTTAACGGACTAATAAAATAATAAAAAAATTTCAATGAAGCACACAAAATTATTATTGGATATATATATGGAAAATTGTTAGTTTTATAGGTTTTATATTATTGAAAAACTAGATTTTAATAAGATTGAATGTTTAATTAATTTTGTTTGATTTTATTTATTTTTTTCGGTTATTTCACTTGAAAATACATATAGAATAATAGCTAATAGTGAAAAAAATTCCGAATTTCATTAAAGTACATTTTTACAAATAATATTTAACTAATTGGATAAAATTAAATTATAATGATAATTGTATAAAAGTGTGGTTAGAATAAATTGTGATAGACCAACAATTGATCACCAAAATGTGTAATTTTTTATACAGCTGATAAGTCTTAGAGCGATTGCAGCGCCGCCTCAAAGGAAGGTGGATAATATCAACATTTGGAGAAATTTGTACTTAAAAGTCCGGTTAATTTTTTAGTCGTTCAGTAAAAAAATTTTATTTTACTGTAATTTTTAATATTAAATTGAAAATAATTATTAATCTTAATTTTTCACGTTTATTATTTTTATCCTTAATACCACCTAAAAATTAATGGTACTTACATTATGTACATTATATTGTAAACAATTATTTTTTTGCTCGACGGGCAGAAAGCGTCAACTTTCGGCCCGCTGCGCTAAATGAAGTTGCCACTTTCTGCCTTCGTCGAGCAAAAAAATAGCATACACTCCTCGGGAAGTAAATAAGAAAGCCTCAGATCACATGTTTGTTGACCTCGGCTTCGCCTCGGCCAACAATTACATGTGATCTGAGACATTTCTTACTTTACTTCCCTCGGTGTGTAATATACTATTCAAAGAAACCTGAGAAAATGAAACTTTCGTCGCTCGTGTTTTGGCACACACATTTTGCTCGTTGTGCCAACAGCTCCACTCATTTAGATAATTAAATTTATTTTATATTCTTATTAAATAAAAATTTCTGTTTCTATTTGAAAATGTTGATTAAAAATTGTTATTTTATTACAATAAAAATTTCCAACGACTTAATATGACCAGGTAACTTAGTAGTTCAGTAAAAAAATGTTATGTTACTGTAATTTTTAATTTTAAATTAAAAATAATTATTAATCTTAATTTTTCACGTTTATTATTTTCATCCTTAATGCTACCTTAAAAATTAATGGTACTTACATTTTGTACATTGTATTGTAAACAATTATTTTCAAAGAAACCTTAGAAAATGAAACTTTCGTCGCTCGTGTTTTGGCACACACATTCTGCTCGTTGCGACGACAGCTCCACTAATTTAGATAATTAAATGTATTTTATATTCTTATTGAATAAAAATTTCCTTTCCAACTATAAACTTTTCATTAAAAATTGTTATTTTATTACAATAAAATTTCCAACGACTTAATGCAGGTGACTTAGTAATTCATTAAAAAAATTTTATGTTACTGTAATTTTTAATTTTAAATTAAAAATAATTATTAATCTTAAATTTCCACGTTTATCATTTTTATCCTTACTACTACTTTAAGTATTACATTTTTTACATTGTGGTGAATAATTAATAAAAGACATCACAAATTGAGTTTCCGTCTGCAATTTCCAAAGAAAATTTCTTCTGAAAAATATATCTCCCATTATGTCAGTCCCAAAATAATAAATCTCCACAAAAGAACAATGAAAAAAGTTAATTTAAAAAGCAATAAATAAAAGCTATAGCGAAAACTAAATGAATAAAATATTATAAATGTATCGAATTAATAATTTAAAAGATTACAAATAGCAATTGAATAAGTTTATTAATAAAACAAGATTTATTCTCGTCTATATATTACAACTACCGAGTAAAAGAAACATAAACGCGAGAGTTAATATGAAGAAAACGTTTTATCTCGTGGCATGTCTAGGGTAGAGTCAACGCGTGTTCCCCCACCCCCGCTCTAAGCTGTTACTCGCGCAGACGCACGCGCACACGCACAGCGTATTGTAAAGTTGTTCTCGCGCCTTCTAGGCCTTCTACAGCTCTCTAACTTCTCAATTAAATCAAATAAAATTCATTCTCTCGTCAATAGTCTGTAAAAAGGTTTTATGTTATGTTCGAAAGTCTTATCACTTTTTGCCACTGCTTTTCATATTTGTCAGCTCTGAGGCTCGTCTATGACGAGTCCGCAGTTAACATTTTATTAATTTCTTTTTTTCTTTCTTTTTTTTTTTTTTTGTTTATTGACAGGCTGACATTGTGGAGGAAGACGTTACGGATGAAATGAAGATTAAAAATATATCGTACGAGCACTTGTATCCCTGGCTCGGCTTGTGCTCACTGTATGGCACCGAATAAGAATACGAAGCGCAGTCGGAGCATCATCCAGTCGATTAATTAGTTTTTATTGGCCTCACAGTGTGCGGCAATCAGAGCGGGTTTTAGGCTCCATGATCGGCAAACTCGCTTTCTTTATTGTGCTAGTCAGAATGAGAGGATCGATGGGGTGGGAGGTGGGATACATAAATTTATGCGAACAAAATGAGGACAAAAATCCAATCCGCGGAATTCGTGATGCAAAAGATAATGCCAAATGGGGGCTAACGAGGTTGATTTAATTAATTCTTATTGAAATTTTGTCTGGGTTTGTCTAGTGGGTTCTTCTTTTTTTTTTACACTCTATTGTTTCATAATTTTTGGTGGTCATACACTGATAGAAGGATATTTATTTCTATTTAATAAGATTTAGTAATAGTTACTGAATGATTTAGTAACAAACCTTTAATTACCAAATATTTAGTAATACACTAATCAAAAATTAAGGGATATACTCCATCGTTTTTTTATCGTATCAAGTATTATTACGGATTATATACGCACAAGTTATACATAACTTAAGTATCAATCAGATCTGATTTATTAAAGGATTTGTCGGTGACAACTTTGGAATTTTTTATTAATTATTTTATTATTCAAAGTCACTTTTTTTAAATTTTAATTTTAATTAAGAATAATCAATTTAATTTTTAATAAAATTACAATTGAGTAAAAAGTTCTAAAAAATTTTTTATTATTAATTTTACCAAATAAATACACTAATCACAAAAATTAAGGGATATAAAAAAAATTCGAAATTTTTGGGTGATTTTCAACGAGCTGTAACTCCAAGGAAAATGATCGTACAGCAAAAAAATACAAGCAAATTGTAGCTCCAAGTGTCTAATTTTCAGATATGACCATGAAAATTTTTTATCATGTTCGGGTCTGGAGAAATCCTAAGAAAACTACAAAAAAAGAATTTTCCAAATTTTTTCTCGTCTTAAAACAGGTCTACGGGCTTCAAAAAATTTTTTTCCATTGTTTTGCTGAAAAGCTTTTTTAGAAAATTTAACGCCCTTCAATTTGACGTTATCAAAAAGCCTGTACGATGATTTGCCACAGAGTTATCGTCAGTCAAAGTAAAAAAGGACTTTTTTACTTTGACAATTAATAACTCTGGAAATAATGATCATATAAAAAATCGAAGGACGATTTTGAAAACTACACGATATTTTCTATAAGATACCGTGAATAGTTTTTGTCAAAAAAATTTTTTTTGAATTGAAAACTTTAACTGAAAAAACGACAAAAATTCGCATAATTAAGGATATTTGGATAACTTGGTAAAACTTTGGATAAAATGGATGAACAAGGGATATAGTCGGTAATTTTTCAACCTCCAAGTGTCCCCTGAAATCCCTAAACAATTCAAAGCGCTGCAATTTTTTTTTTATAGTCCCCCGAAGCTTCAAATTCTTTGTTTTTGCAAAAATCATCATTATGAGAAATTTTTCGAGTTTTATTCATTTCTTCAATGAAAAAAAAATTTTTTTTCATTGTTTCGCTAAAAAGTTTTTATAGAAAATTTAATGTCCTTCAATTTAACGTAATCAAAAAGCCTGTACGATGATTTGCCGCGGAGCTATTGTCAGTCAAAGGAAAAAAGTATTTTTTTACTTAGACAATCAATAATTAATTTTATATATCGCCTGAAATTTTGGCCGCCAACAATTAATTACTGTGAATATATTTGTAGTATATATGTACAAGCTTCTATTTTATTTGCGAAATTATTGTAAAATAACTCTGTAATTGGCTTAAAGCTGTTGATTTCATTAAAATCATTAATTTTTTATCAAAAAAAATGATTCAGAATTGACCGTGTGTGGATATCAAGTGTCCTAATCACTGGTTAGAACAACTTTCCTCCAAATCCAGTTGGCAAACTATCCAGGGATAGGATTGAATTGAATTGGATCAACAAATGCGTCAATAAGGATCAGAATTGCAAAGGGTAGCTTATTGTTTGTGATGCAAATGAGCCGATAAATCAGTTCAAGACGTCAAGCTGCCTTATTTTCACCGACAGCTGTCTATTGATGGTCCCTTTAGGGTCCAGGTTCCAGGTTCGACGCAAACGCTGGAAGGCAGGGTGTCATATGCAAAATCCTTGGATTGATGGTCATTTTCGCCCCGATTTCAATTTTCCGGCTTGCTGTCATCCAAGAAGAAGAAGAAGACGAAAATTGAAGACTATTGAAGAAAAACGGGAAACACTAGAGAATTTGGATCATTCGTAGCACATGTGCAAATCAATGAGGTGTTAGCGGGAAGAAGTGATAGATAGATCTAGATTCGCGGTACTGCTCCAGCTACCAACAATGGTATGTATAAGTTGTTCCTTGAACAGAAGAGAATCGAGTTTAGTTTTTGATGCTCCGGGTTTTCTGGTGGCTGTTACTGCTTACTGGCGAGAGAACTAATTTGCAATGCAAATCAGGTATAAGGATCCATGCACACACGCGCTTTCGAGTCCTTCCCCCTATCGCTCTTCTGACGCTCTCTTTCTCTCTCGGTTGGGCTCATTAAAAGTGTCACGTGCTAGAGAGAGACGTCCGAGTATAAAAGCTGAGTCTGGCATCAGTGAAGACTTGTATAGTTACTGGCGTGTTACCAACGATAGGACACACATGCGAGTTCGATTATTTAGATATGCAGATTTACACTCGGTATATTTTAGCTCCTGGTTTAAGTTTAGCTTTGCAGACACAAAATCAAACTGATCCAGTCATACAACACACTTTATAGTTTTTAGTGCTCGGTTTGCGGAACAAGAGCGAGCTGCTCTTTTCTGGTATCAATAAGAGCGAAATAAACGAATGCTCGGGATAAAAATTGCCCTTAGTTGGGGTTCCTGGGTTTATTGTAAAACCAAATTTGCATGTCCACGGGTTACGGGTCTTCCTGTTGATGTTCACTTCTCGTTATTCTTCCTTTTATTATCATCTTTATTTTCTCGGTGGGGTAGTGTGTTTTTAAAATTACTGAGGGTGGGTTATCCCCGAGGTATACGACCGGCTGGCTCTTCATTGACAACTCAAAAGATGGACACTTTTCAAATATGCTACATGATTTATATCCTTTTTTTTTTATAACCATTGTCTGCTTTTTATTTATTCACCATGTAAGTAATGAGTTGCTTTTAAAAAATTGCAATTTTTCATTCTATCTTTAAAAATAGATCTTACATTATGGCAATCTGCTAAATCAGTCAGTTCCTGAGTCGAAATTTAAGTTGTAGATTCGACGTATTAAACTTTCAAACCATAAAATCGATGTATTGAACGTAAAAAACGCTCCAATCGTTAACTCAACGTTTTGAGCGTTTAAAACGTCAGTTTAACGTATTGGACGTAAAATAAATTCAACTGTTTTAAAAAAAAAATAATAAAAATCAAAAGTTACAAACATACTTTAAATTATCTTTCTGGTTGATCATTTAGCGTCTCAGGCTCTTTTTAAAAGAAAAATTAGCTTGATAGCTTCTAAGGCCAAATTTTCTAGCTGTAAGAGTACCCAAAAATACTCCAAGTACCACTGGTTCTTAATTAAACACTTGGTAGTCTTCTTAAACAGCCATATCTTCGAAAAAAAACATTTTGGAAACCATTTCACCAGTAAAAAATTCGGACTAAGTATTTTTATTGAACAGATGGAAGAATTTCAATCAAAAAACTGAAATTCTGCCTAACAGAATTAAAAAAACATTTTTTATCGTGCTTCTGTTTAAAAGCATGTAGTTATGCAGAAAAGTCTGTTAAAATAGCCAAAAAAATAATTTTAATTTTAATACTTATAATTTCTCAAAGTTAACTCTTATAGCGAGAAAATGTAGCGACTATGCGCCACCTGTCGGATGTTTTAAAAACTAAATTTTATAAAAAATTATATTTTACATATAAAGAGCCTGATATGAACAAAATACATTTTATCTGACATTATATACCTAAATATGTTATGATATGTCGAAATTATAAAATTATATAAATTTTTATCTGTCTTGATAAGTCTAGATATAAATTTTGACAATCAACCAATTAAAAAAATTATTCCACGGAAAGTTCTGGGCAAATATTTCAATTTTGTGACACAATAAAGACTTTTGACCTTTCATGACCCAGTCTTTAATTGAATAGATACTATTAACTGGGTAAGTTTCCAAAAAAGTGCCGACAGAGCCGTATTAGGGCTTAGTTAGGGGATTTCTATAGAGAGCAATAATTTTCACGGTTCACCCTTATTTGCAGTTGGTGTTGTGTCACTAAATACGCTATAATGTCTCCGTAAAAAGAAGGAAATATAGTGCCTAACAGTTTACCCTCGTGGTTACACAATTTACCCCAATTTCACGTTTATTGTAAACAAGCCATCCATCGGTTTTTATCTTGGAATAAAAATCTGGCCGTGGATCGTCGATCTTTGATCTATTACCAGAAAATAAAAGCTAGACGTTGATGATTAGTCATCATAATTTCTTGTGGAATATGGGAAAGATAAAAAAACCGTACCACGCCTCATTCCGTTTATCTTTTTCATTATTCCTCAGGAACCTTTTTAAGTAATTTTTGATTTGGACAATGACTGTAAGATGACTTGGATAAATTAGAAGAATTGAGGTTTTAAAACGAGCTATTTACGATGATAAAATTCTAAATTAATACATTCTTATTTTCCTAATAAGAATGTTGGATAAAATGATAAGTAACTTTTTGATTTATCGATAAATCGATTCAAATATAAACTTTAACTGTTTCTGAATGAGATGACTTGATGGAAACCGTTTGTTTTAAGATATTCCGACCAGCACGACATCCAAAAACAAACAGGGCGTCGAGCTGTCAGACTAAGGCTCCAAGCTTCTAAAAATATGGTTAGATATATGTTTATAGTTTTACGAAAACAGTAAAGTCGAAAGTTTTTTCTTATTTCACTTAAAAGGTTTGGAGGAAATGAACGGACAGATTGGGACGCGAGTCTACAGCAGCGATCGTGAGTTAAGAAGGTAGGCACCAAAATGAGTGACGAGTTTCTTTGGGGAAAGGAGCTAATGAGATAATTCGGATGCAAGTGAGCTTCTGATTCGATGATGGGGAATCTTTTCTGTGATCATGATGAAGTAAGTAAGTAAGTTCATTTTTTGCTGGTACGCTACAGGAGCTCGCTCAATTTGTCGAGTTTTGTTGAAGAAGACTTTATTTTGTTGACGGACTAAATGATTATCGTTTCGTTTAATGGCACTCATCAGAAATTATTTTACTTTTTACGGACATTCATCATTTTTAAAATTTTTTCGTTATTTTCCAACAATTGTTTTTCGAAAGATTATATTATAGTTTTGCATTTACAATTTTATTTTGGTCTTCTTTTTAATCCAAATTAATAGTTTCATAGATGAAAAAATACCCAAATAAAATTGGATCTTGTTCCGCATTAGAGACTAAATTAGAAAATGATCAAAGGGTTGATGCTTTGCTATCAAATGACAACAAAAAGGAAGAAGCTGATTTAGAATTGGACTAGATGAGATAATATGAATATCAAAGGAAATAATGTTGGATATTATTCTAAATTGGAACCTGCACAAAATATTGATCAAAAAATTGATGGTTCTGTTATCGAATGCTAACAGTTGATGGTTTACTGTCAAATAATGACAAAGTTGAAGAATTTGGAAGAAGCTGATTTAGAATTGGACTTGATGAGATCAAATGAAGAGTAACAGAGGAAATAAGGTTGGATACTTTCCCGCATTTGAATCTGAACAAAATATTGATGGTTCTGTTTTCAAATGACAACAAAATTGTGAATTGTAGAAGAAATCTTAGAATTGGGTTTGATGACACTAAGTGAGCAAAACTAAGAAGTAAAAAAATTGATATTTGATCAAAATATGATCAAAAGATTGATAGTTTTTGCATTAAATAATGGAAAAATTGAAGACTTTAGAAGAAATTAATTTAGAATTCAGATTTAATAAATTGATCAAATAATGAAAAAATATACTATTTTTGAAAGACATTTCATATTGGCATTCTAATTAGCGAATTGTCTAACTCCATTTTAGAGAATCTTCCATTTTTACGATAAGACAATTAGTTAAAAATTTTAAAAACCATTTAATATCGATTAAAGGTATAATATTTTGGTTTGCATCATTCATCAGAAACATATGTTTTCTACAATCTTTATTTTTTCTGAAAGGACATTTTCTAAAGAACCAAAAAAAAACTTAACTCATAAGTTTCCAACCATGTAGAATAACACTCCATGCTTTTAAAAATGGACAACTTTAGATGACGACACCTTCAGAAGAAACTGACTTTGAATTGATAAAATTGAGCTTGATAAAACAAAATAAAAATGATCTAAGGACAATAAAAGTTGGATGTTGCTGGTTCTTACTTGAACGTTACTTAAAAAGACGATAAAATGATTGGTGGTGACAGAATTGAAAGCTTGAAAAAAAGTGATTTGAAATGAAGCTTGAAGGAACAAGTTGAAAGGAAAGTTCCAGTAAAACTGGTAGCAGAATTAAGGTACCAAAGAATCGAAGCATGAATGCTTGGTTGGGAATGGTTTAGTTAAGATTGTAATAAGAAGCGAGACGTAGACTGGTTGCATTCCTGGGGCCACCAAGAAGAATAAGAGCAAGATCTGTTTGGCTCATTGAACCACCGGGATGCTCGGATTTTCTGATGAAGGGAGCAACAAGAGAGAGAAGAAAGAAGTTGCTGGTGTTTTGGACTTCTCCAGGACAACACGACAAAAGAGAATCTTAGTGTACCGGTGATTACAACATTAATAAGCAAATGAGCCTCAAGACGGGTTAAGTCACTGTTTGCTTACCGACCAATGGTGACGCGTGGGCGTCATTGGAGGCGGAGCTTACGATGCTCGACCTTCCACTTGCTGGCGGTTAATCCTCGTTTGTGGAATAAGCTTACTCCCACCGGCGCAAGTGGAACAACTGTCTGCAGTTTTGCGCATCCAGTTTAAGATTTATATTATTTGCTGCATTTGTTGTGCCAGAGATTTTTGAGTAGGAGCTGGATCAAACGGGTGGAACTGGGATTCCTGGTGCTCGGACAGTGGGGCTCATTTATTTCTGAGTGGAATGGATTCATACGGCCACATGTGATCTTCTTGGTGTACTTTGGCTGCAATTCGATTGCCGTGTGCTCAAGAGAGAAAGAGAACAGCTCGGGCTTCATTTGAATGGTATACCACGGCGATAATGTACCTCATGATGCGTATTATATGCGAGATACAGATTAACATGATTCGATAATCCATTACTTCGAACAACTGGCAACCTGAATTCTGGATCATGGATCTGGAGCCATCCGTTCTTTGTTAACAATCTCGTACTTGAGTGGTTAATTTGAATTATTTACGTCAACTGCTTTGTGCCAAAGTTATGAATAGAATTTCATGGAATTTAATAGAATAAATCAACAAATTCGTTGATATGATCATATATGGACACATCAAGTCATATCAACTCATATTTTTTCTACTCTTGCTGTTTATGTCTATATCTGGCTTGATATAGCCAATTTTCATATAAAAACGTAACACAAATTAGATATTGATGCGTCAAATCAATGAAAATAAGACTCTATAATACTAAAAACCCGTGAAATAGTTTCCACATATGAAAAATGATTTTTTCTGTTCAAACTAATATCTTAAGCTAGTTAACTCTCTTATTAGGAGAAGATTTAGCGATTATGCGCCACCTGTTAGATTTTTTCAGAACTAAATTTAATGAAAACATTATATATAGAGATATATGATCATTTTAGGCATGATATTAGATTTATTACGTCACATATGGACATATCAAGCCAGATAAGGTAATATATGGGTGTATATGATGATTTAAAGCATAATATAAGCATATTATGTAAAATATGGACTTATTACGCCAGATATGGTCAAATATGATTATTTTAGGCATATTATGTTACATATGGACATGTTAAGCCACAAATGTCTGAATGTGGGTGTATATGATCATTTTATGCGTGATATGAGCATATTAAACTATATATGACTATGTATGGTAGTTTTATCAGAAAAATAACACTTTCAAAGAATTCTTAACTTAGATAAACTATCGGAAGACATTTATCCACGTCTCTAAGTATCATCACACCGGGAAACAATCAACAATTGCATGACAAAACGATTGCCCGGTTGACTCATATCCCTCTTAGAGAAGTTAATTTCCTTAAAGTATTTGTTAACTACTAAAGTACGCAATAAATGTACATTATGGTCTACGTCGATCTTTGTCGAGGAGTCACATTATAAAATAAGAATGCAACAATTTAGCAGATAAAGTAAGCAAAGCCCAAGCTTGTATATATCGTAAGTCTAAAACGGACAATTTTTATATATTCGATCCAATGTAATTCTATTGTTTTCACGGACTATTAAGTTTCCCGGTAATGGTCAGCTTCCGGTTAGCCACTTCTTGGTTCTTGTATTTATTTACAGCTTACTCCGGATTGCTGCCATTGAGTGTCAGTGTGATATTGGTAAACGAAAACACACATTAACACACTGTTTTAACTTTGAGTTGGGTATTCGTATTGCCTTTAACGGAATACGAATACGAATGCGAATGCAGGAAAGGGTGCGCCGAGAAGCCTAATTCGGGCTTTAAGAGATTAAGGCGAGGCATCTCCACCCTCAAGCGGCTCTGGCTCTACGTTCCCCTCAGCCTTTATCTTACACACTCTTATGCTCTTATTTTTATTTTTAGTTTTGTTTAGCTTCTTATGATTATTCTGTACTGTTGAATTTTAAGGAGAACATACACACCAGTCTCTTCCGCACTTACTCAACTCTACCGTGTCCTCGTGATACTTCCTTTCTCACGTTGAGCTAACAGCACTCGTGAAAAATTTATTAATTTCCGTCTATCGAGTTAACGCTTCATAGCAAGTCATATTTCGGGGACCTCATGCCTTATTTGTAGCCAGAGTCCTTAGTCTTGCTGTTAAGGGTTACGGCATATAAAGGCCATTAATCTGTTTCAATTATCAATTTAAGATAGTCTGCTTTGTTCTGCTTTAGTGATTGTTTGATTAATAGTTTTATTCTAAAAATTAATTCATTAGATTTGATATCTTTTGTTGATTCAAGGATTTACAGGATAGATATTTAATTCCTAAATCTTCGTAATTATTCACAACAATGTAAAAAAAAAAAAAGGTAGTATTAGGGACAAAAATAATAAACGTGAAAAATTAAGATTAATAACTATTTTTAATTTAATATTAAAAATTACAGTAAAATAAATTTTTTTTACTGAACTACTAAGTCACCTAGAGATATTAAGTCGTTGGAAATTTTTATTGTAATAAATTTTATTGTAATAAAATAACAATTTTTAATGAAAATTTTCAAGTAGAAAAAGAAATTTTTATTCAATAAGAATATAAAATACATTTAATTATCTAAATGAGTAGAGCTATCGGCGCAACGAGCAGAATGTGTGTGCCAAAACACGAGCGACGAAAGTTTCATTTTCTAAGGTTTCTTTGAAAATAATTGTTTACAATACAATGTATAAAATGTAAGTACCATTAATTTTTAAGGTAGTATTAAGGATAAAAATAATAAACGTGAAAAATTAAGATTAATAATTATTTTTAATTTAATATTACAAATTACAGTAAAATAAAATGTTTTTACTGAACTACTAAAAAATTAACCGGACTTTTTAGTAAAAATTTCTCCAAGTGTTGATATTATCCACCTTCCTTTGAGGCGGCACTGCAATCGCTCTCAGACTTATCAGCTGTATCAAAAATTACACATTTTAGTGATCAGTTTTTGCTCAATACAGTTTATTCTAACAACACTTTTATACAATTATCATTATAATTTAACTTTATCCAATTAGTTAAATATAATTTATAAAAATGTACTTTAATGACATTCGGAATTTTTTTTTACTATTTGCTATTATTCTATATATATTTCCAAGTAAAATAACTGAAAAAAATAATTAAAATCATTTAGTACTTATAGACTAGGCCTGATATGTTCAAATATACCCATTTGTAATTTTCTGACCAAAGTTAGTTTCGAAAACATTCAACAGATGGCGCATGATCGCTAATTTATCTCCCTATAAGAGAGTTAAATTTGAAGTATCAAGTTATAACAGAAAAGTGACTTTTCTGACATCATCGTTTCATCAAATATTAAATTAATTTTTGCCTCACATAAAAGATTATCAATGAGCAAATATCCTACAAAATACATAAGCCCCGATTAACCCATGGCACATGAAAAATTTTTTTCCCGAGCTTGGAAAAGTAAACTACGCTCCAAGACCTTATAAATAAATTAAATTAAATGGAGGCATATAATGTTTTCTCGAGACAGATGCTCGCGGACTCACACCACACTTAGAGTCCTGCATACATTAAGTGGAAACACCGGACACCGGACACGTAGTGTCCTAGCTGCAATCTACGGATGTTGTCTTGTTGGTGATCGCATCCAGCGCAACACACATGAACATACATGCACCACAAAGCCCAAGGAGCTACTGAACTTTGTGTTGGGCTACACATCGCGTTGTCTGATCATCCTGCCTAATGAAGCCTGGTTTATCTCCCAGGTTCGATTCTCAGTATACTGAACCCCGTACCCCACAAGCTACACTTGGTGGTGCACACCTTCGCGGTGGTGCTTCCACCAGCTCCGTACAACCGAGGACAAAAGTCAACAATCTGATCTTTCTTCGCTAAATTGCAAGCAGGTGTCATCAAACCGATTCCTGGATTTTCCCATTAGAAGCCTTTGAAAATTCCCAAGCTTGGTGTTGTCTTACCAAACGAAGACTTGCCATGCCGATGCTGATAATCATCACCATAATTGTCCATTTCGATGATCCTCAGCTGAAGAATCATCACTGAAGAATGATTCAGTGGTAATTCTGATGAATGAAGGAATTGGAACTGGCCGATAGTTTTAGAAGAGGCTGTACGTGAGGCCACCCAAAGCACTGCTCGCGCTTCCGATCACGGAGTCTTTCGGAGGAGAACGAGGGGTGAAGGCTCGGATACGCGCAAAAGGGTACAAGGGTAAGGTGGAAGAGTGAATCCACGATGTTAATTTTAACTTAATTAAGGCTTAATTGAGAGAAAACATTATACATCCGAAGGCCGTGACATTGTTTTCGGTCTCTGTCTAGCTCAGAGCCCGTCCAATTCCTCCGGAGCAGCTTTTGCCCATCTGCAACGCAAATACGGATTTGAAATTTCAAAAATCTCAGGCTGGACGAGATCCAAGCTAGAGAGAGATAACCACCAGCCGGTTGCTTGTTCTCTCGTGAGCTCGTGGTCAATTAGACGACCCAGTCTCATCTTAGCTTTTCCAATGAGCAATGAGAACGAGTAGCCCACCAGGATTCTCCTCAGTCGCTTTATTCCGCTTATTCATGCTTCCTATCCAGGTGATGATATCCTTTGATAATACTAAAGCATCTTTTTTACTAAAACGCCTTTTTAGGTGCTTCCGGATATATCCTTACCAAAAATTCTTCTTTTTCAAGCTAGAGGGCGCTTTTAGCGTTAATTTGCTTCCAAACGGAAGTCTCTAGCTCAATTGGTTCGCGATTTCTGATCAATTTCCGGGAAAATAGGAATTTTACAAGATTGGTCATAACTCAGCGATTAATCATCGCAAAATTTCACACAAGTACGCAAATCAAAGCTAGAACTTCTAGATTTTACGATCTGAACTTAGATTAAACGAAAAAGCTTGTTTTCAATGTTTTCGAAGCGACTAAAGTTGAAGAACCATTTTTTGATTTCTCATTTTTGATTCATTGGGCATGAAAAGTAGGAAGGATTCATTCAATCATATTTAAAATAGCAGAAAGTGAAAGGTCAGGTTCTGAAGGATAATTAACTTTTTTTAAAAGTCTAAAAACACGAATTTAAAGCGAAATTATGTGAGTTTTAAAAAAAAAAGGCTTTTTTATGAGACCGAAAAATGACATTATTTTAAATCAGATAGATGTTATTTGATTGTAGCTCCATTTCAGAGTGTTTATTTCGTGCCGTGGGTGAAGAATGAGAGTAAGAAAAAGGTAAAAGAACCCTCGGTACCGGACTGGGGGTATTCGAGCGGGTATGTGAGCGTTCGTGTGGCGATCGACCTGGGTCAATCGATTGTTTTCTTGTATTTTTTTCCACTTCGTGGAGACCAGCTATCCGAGATCAGAATTAAGACCTACCGCGGTTCGTTCTCGGCCTCCTTCTCTAGTTAGTCGAGGAAAGACGGGCTCTTTTATTCATGTATATATATTTTAAATTTAAATAATAAAGAAACAATGGGATCGAAATGAAATCTAAACGAAACTGAAAATCATAAATTAGATTACATGCTTCAATAATACGCTCATAATTATTAATTGAAATCTATAATATGTATGTAATAGGAAAAATATGGGACTGTTATTTGTTGAAAATACTTATGCATGTCGATCCCGTGGGAGAATCCATTCGACGATCGTTATTGCAGACAAAACAATTGTAGAATAACTATGGGGATCGCTTTAATTTCTTCAATATCCCCTTATCCTTATACTTACTTGATACTACGACCAGGACGCTCTTGAAAGCGTGTGAGAATGTGTATGTATATGAATATCATCAATTCCAAAGCTGGTATGAGTGAACGAAATGGAATATAAACGTTTTATTTATGTTTTGTATTCTTTAAGTAAAGGCTAACGCTACATACTTACATGCATCCATATATGTGTACACACGATTGATGGTGTTTTGAGAATTCGATTACGTTCTAAGAATCGATCGATTCGGTATACCACGGAATAAAATCAGGAATGAGAAATCACGAGGTCTTTAATGATCTCCCTTTTTTTTTTTTTTAATTTCGACCACACATGCTTAAAGTTTTGATCCTTTTTGAAAAAGACTTTTGTTGGATTTTTGGATTTTATATTTTGTAGCTGACAATAGAAAGATGGACAGATCTCCAAGGAGTTAATCCTTTGTTAGAAAGTTGATGTGACGTTTTCATTGTTATCGCTTTTCATTGCTATGGTGACCATTTTGGCAACGGTTACCATAGCAACGGTTACTATGGCAATGGTTACCATAGCAACGGTTACTATGGCAATGGTTACCATAGCAACGGTTAAATATTAATAAGTAAAATTTGTAAAGATATTAATTAATTAAATTGTCAATAATAATCATTTTATAATCAGAAAAAACACTGCAAAACCAAGTGTGTTAATTTAAAACACATAAATGTGTTACTTTCTTGTAGTCACTTTTACGACGTTTCCCGGTGTGTTATTTATTAACACAGTATTTGTGTGTTATTTTGAAACACCTAGGTGTGTTACTTCAAAACACCAAAATGCATTATTTTAATGCACATAACCGTGTTACGTATTATTATAGGTATTATTCACCAAAATGAATGAAATTATCTTAATAATTTTATTTAGTCATTATTATTACATATATTTATTATGTATATTATTTATATTATTATGTAAATATCAACTAACACAGTCGTATACAGTTCTGTTACAGAATTTTTAAATGAAAAATATAATATCTAGTACAGTAATAATTTTAATCTCATTATTTTAATTATTAGAACGTAAAATGCGTGAGTTTTTTTTTTAATTAAGAAATATTTTATGTCAAAAAGTTTAAAAATAAAATTAAAATATAAAATTAGTAAGCATAAAATTGTATTAATCAGAACAATACCTTCTTTAATTATTAAACTTTCTTATGAACTTAGATACTACCAAATTCAAATTTTTTTGTGGTATATCTAATATGATGTAGTCTAAATATTGTAAAAGATTTAAGTATCCAGCAGGAAAATTTCTATGCCATGCATAGTAAGAAGCTAATACTCTGGCCAAAATTTTATAAATATCTGGATTCGGTATTTCCATTTGAATACAATTATCTGCCACAATGTAAACTGATGCAATATCTTGATCCAGGGTATATACGACACATCTAGGTGCTTC
Organism: Cotesia typhae; assembly: GCF_013202065.1. Taxonomy (NCBI): domain Eukaryota; kingdom Metazoa; phylum Arthropoda; class Insecta; order Hymenoptera; family Braconidae; genus Cotesia; species Cotesia typhae. The sequence continues at coordinate 1,096,736 of NW_027423744.1, forward strand.
ACTTTCTACTGTCTCCAAGTCTTCAAGTAGATTGTAAAGCCTGCAAACAATGCAGAAAAATGTGGGAATTTAGTAAATTCATACTTATAATACCGAAAATATATATAAATTTATAGAATTTTATATATTTATATTTATAACAATGAATTTAATTTTTTATTTTACATATTTATAAATTTTATTTTATATATTTATTTTATAGAATGATGAATTTATACCTGTTTAATGATAAATAGATTTTTCATTCCCTGTTTAATTTTTTTAGTGCCAAGTTCTTTGCCTAAATATTGGAGTATTGCAATTGACTTGTTGTCAGTTTCCAAAAAATTACAAAAACTTGTTAGTTTATCAATCCAAACGTCAATTTTTTTAACAATGTCTTCATACAATATTTCTCTCATAGTTAAGAATTCATAAAACATCTATAATTTAAAAAGATTCAATCAGTGAAATGCACCAGATAATATATATATATATATATGTATATATAAATCACATCCCTTGCGACTTTCAAATCATTCTGAAATCAGTCTGAAAAAATTCTGGAAACGTTATGGAATCATGATGGTTCCAGAGTGGTTTTGTGCCTATTTTCCAGCATGAAACCAGAGTGAACTCAGACTAAAGCCAGAGTGGAATCAAATAAAAAACAACTGTTACGCTCGGGAATCGAATCTGGGACCTGACGCTTGAAAGACTAATTCTTTACCAGTTTACCAATGAGAATTACTTGAATATCAGGGTTTTTAACAACTACAAGTAATGCACATCGTATACATGATCAATGCGTAATGAACAAAATTTTTTATTTCGTTTGTAAATTATTAATTATCAATATACACTGATAGAAAGATTTATTAACTATTAATAAATTTATTTATTCGAAGACAATTATTTAATTGGTTAAATTTTAATAATTTAAAATTAAAATAATTTAAAATTTAGCTCGATCAAATATTAAAAACAAATACGTGTAATGACATATAGTTATATATAAATTATATGTAATTATATGTAGTTATATAAAAATTATATATAATCTTAAAAACGAATGTATGTAGTGACGTACAGTTATATATAAATTATTTGCAATTATATATAGCTTTATATAATTACATATAATCTTAAAAACAAACATATGTAAAGACATATAGTTATATATAAATTATATGAAATCATATATAGATTATATATGGTTCTATAGAATTATATATAATTTTTTTCCCGGGATCAAACTGATCCCTATGTGAATTTCTAGTATTTTCAAAATAAAATCTTTTTAAGTCATACAAAAATTCATAACATTTAAAAATTTTTAAATAGGGAACCAATTAATAATGTATAATACTAAATTCACCTGTTGACTTCATAATTTAATATAATAAAGATAAAAATAGACCTTTAACTAATTGAAAGTATTTTCAAATTACAAAATTTATTATCTCTTATTTTGTAGAATGAAATGGTTGTTAATTATGTAGTCGAAAAATGCTATATGATTATTAATTTATTAACCATTTGTCGTCTAACTGTTAATATAATTAGGTAAATTATGAAAACTCAATACACTACACTCGTGTTAAAGGTATCATAAATATACTAAGGACAAAATTGAGAATTATTCGAATTTACTCTAAAAAGCGCTAAACCCACGTTGAAAACATTTTCAAGACATTCTGAAAACACTCTAGTTTCATTTTGAATTTACTTTAGTTTCATTTTGAATTCACTCTGAGATTACTCTGAATTCACTCTGAGATCACTGAATTCACTCTGGGATCACTCTGGATTCACTGTGATTTGACTCTGGAAAAAAGGCACAAAACCACTCTGGATCCACACTGGTTTCAATATGATTTCACTCTGACTCTGAATACAGAGTGATTCCAGAGTGAGGTGAAGGTTGCAAGGGATAAACTAAAAACTTACCATTTCATAGGAAATTAAGCACGGGTACTTGGCTATAATGTCAGAAATTCGAGTAGCTTCATTCTCGATCCAAACTCTACGCGAAGTTAAAGTTATTTTTAGTAATTGCTTCCAATGGGCTGTATTAATTCCTTTTTTACATGGCTTACTTAATTCTTTGAGAAATTTTTCAATGTCACTACAAATAAAAAAGTCAATATTTTGACTAAAGTAGCTAATGTACTGATAAAAGAATTTAATTGTGTTAAAAAATATTTTTTATAGTTAACAAATCATTTATTAGAGACTACTTCTCAGTATTAAATAAATATTTTTAGCATTTAAAATGATTTGTTTGTATTTAATAAATCTAATATTCATTTATTAAATATTAATAAATATTTTTAAATACTAAGCAATATTTGTTAAGGGCTAAAATGTGGTCTCTAGTAAATGATTTGTTAAATATTAACAAATATTTTCAACTATAAATAAATCCTTCTATCAGTGTGATATAGTATATGCGAAAAAAAAAAATTAGTTTTAACTATTTAAAATAGAAATTCTCATTTTTTAAACAGTACTTTCTGAACAGCACATAAAAAATACCATAACTATTATCACATTAAAATCATTATAGTACTACTTAAAATTATTATTTAAAGTGATTGCTGATTAAAAATATTTTCATTCGTGTAAAATTTATCATTAATAATCAAGTAGTTAAATTTCAAAAACTGTTTTGATAATTACGTATTATTTTCCACGAAAACCGCTTGAGCTGTTGGAAGCTTGCTATTCCCATCATGGTCTCTTTTAATACTTCCAGTCTTTTTCAACCCGTAACGATGATTTCTTATCCAGATACTTAATTGACTTCGAACGATTCCCTGAAAAATTTAAATTTGATAATGGAATAAAGAAAGTTAATGCCTAGTAAACATAAATAATACTTACACATTCATTAGATCCACCTTTGAGTTCTGGATAAGCCTGTACAATACTCGTCGCTAAATTGTAATAATCAAATTTTGTTGGTTTTGCATTTGTAACTTCCCACAAGTATGAGGCCCAAAAGTTGATAAAATACTTTTGAGCTTTAAGTACACCATCCTCGGTTAATTTTTTTTGTAAGTCTAATGTCAGTGAGGGTAGCGGAGAGTTAACCGATATAGATTTTTGTTCATGTTGGGAGATTTTGGATGTTGATGGGCCAGGAATAATAGTTTTGGATGTCAGTAAGTGCTGTTTACCGGTAGCATCATCTTCCTTCAAGTCTTGTTCTTGGGCACTCTAAATTAATCATAAATTTTATTATATTAACAATTTTTCAATTTTTTGTGTGTATAAATTATGTGTATATTTTGAAATAGTTGTTATTTATTCGCAATTGAACCTGAAAAATTATTAAACTTTTTAATTAATAATAAATTTATATTTATGATACAGCAGTCAACGGATACCTTATTTGTAAGATTTTGTTTGGAATAAATAATTATGAAAAAATTTTTTGAAAAAATTTCATGTATACATTTAACGAGTTTTGAATAAAAATTTGCTTAATTTTTTATTTCTACTAAATTGATTTTTAAGTTAAATAAAGAAAAAAAAAATTATCAGCTGCTTTCAGCATTATTTAAATTTAATGAAAAAAATTTAATTTTATTCATTACTAAATATACATAATAAAACTTAGTTGGTTACTTATGCTTGGCAGATTGTCATGGGCAATATCAATACTAGTAACTGAACGTTCAGTTGATGTTCCCATTGTTGCTTCAATAAAACTTATATTACCATTTGATGAACTTAACTCATTTTCAGAAAATACTATAGGTAAAGAATTAATATCAATGTCTGTTGATGAAGAAGGTAATGGTACAAGAAGTACGTGAACATCGCTTTTATCACGAATGGCGTCATCTTCATCAATGTCACATAACAGGTTGTTTCTATCTGGATCTTTTTGTTGCAAAATAATGGACTTGCCGGAAATCATTATCTTCAAACTAACGTCTTTATTAATAACCTCCATCAATTTTTTCATAACAGATTCATAATCAGTAGTATTTTCATCCTGTATATATTTGATACACTTGCATCTTCCGGCTATGAGGCAGTAAATTTTTTTTTCCATTATCTATTTTTTAGTGATTATTAATTTTTTTTTTGTAGTCAAAACGTTTCTAGTATTTTAAAAATAAAAATAATTTATTTTAATATATATTTTCGTAAACTTGAAATAGCTTGAATAATAAATATGCTCTTAGCAATGACAGAGAAGTAAGTAGAACTTGCTTAGCTAACACGTAAGTTTCACAATATAGCGGTTATCTTTTATCCTTCGTTTACCCTCCAAGGCTCGGCAACATAAAACGATCAACAGCAAGCGTCAGACTCACAAATTTGGTGCGGGCTCACAAGATGTCGCACGGGTTTATGCTAACACAAACACACTGCCGCATACTATCACACACTTTTGAATGTACACCCATAGTTCGTATTTCATCGGAAGAGTGCGCTGCGAAAACATTCTGAAGATTCACAAAAATATTTGTTTACTTTTTTCATTATTTTTCATTGTGTACTTGTGCAGAAATACATGATAATTATAAAAGGAAACTAGTGAAATTGATGTAGAAAATTAAACACGACAATGGATATCTCGTGCTCCATGTGTTTCTATCAATGTAATTCACCAAACGTTTTGATGCAACACGTCATACGTCACCATCAGCATGATCCAAAGTTTAAAGTTCAATGTAAACAAACGGGATGTGGACGAAATTTTACAAAATGGAAATCTTTTCGCCAACATCTATTTAGGAAACATCCAACAGTGCAAACTCCATGTAACAACGAATTTGAAGTACATGAAAATATTAATTTATTTAATGGACAAGATGTACTCTTAAATAATATCATCCATGCTCCTATAGATAATCAGAGTAAGAAATAAAAATAAACTATTATTTATATAATTATTTATGATACTGAAGTTAGCTGATACCTGTCAATTTTTTTTAATTATTATAGCAAATGAATTACAATTAAAAAATTTCCACTTACATTTTTTGTAATTCTCAAATGCGAAATTTTGTTATTGAATTTTTTTCATAATAATTTCACTGCTATAAAATTCTACAAAAATTTCTAAAATCTGTCAACTTCAGAGTCATTTATAACACTGATGATTATTTTTCATTTATAATTTGCTTAATCTATTTTTTTATACTACAAAATAGATAATTTTGGAGAAAAAACTTTAACACCCAAAGAAATTTTACAACTGAAGTCAGCTCAATTCGCTGTTAACATACGAGAAAACTGTAAAATCTCTCAGAAAGCTATGGAAACCATGATGGAAGGAGTAACAAATTTAGTGGATGATTATTTATCAATTTTAATGGTAAAAACTTTTATTTTTTTAAAATTGATTAACCGTACTAATATTTATATTTTTATATTTAGGGAGAAATAAACAAGAGTGTTAATGTTGAAGATGAAACCGTAAAGTTGACGGACATAAGGAATATATGCACTGAAACTTATCCCCCATCAACAATATTTTCTTCAATACAATCTAAAAAGTCTCTTGACAAAGTATTGAAAGAGAATTTTAATATGGTCTGCGCAGAGAAAATTGTAATTGGATCAAAACTCATTTGGAAAAGAAAAGCGTTTGGTTTTAAAACTTCTGCTAAGGTCCGAAAAGTTAACTATGAGGGGTATTATGTACCTTTCTGGGAAAATTTAAAAATCTTATTTCAAATCCTGAAGTCTACGCTAGCATTGTAAATCAAACTAGTAATTCAGATAATATTTATCGTACAGTACTGGATGGATGTTTTTATAAAAACCATGAATTTTTTAAAAACCATAAAGATGCTTTAGCGATTATATTTTACTATGATGACCTTGTTGTTGGTAATCCGTTAGGCGTTGCAGTAAAGAAACATAAACTGTCGATGTTTTATTGGACTTTGGCAAATATAAAATCAGAAGTTTGATCATCGTTAAATATTATTCAACTTTATGCTATTGTACGAACGGAACACTTGAAGCAACCAAATGGAGTTACTAAAATTTTACAACCATTTATCACCGATATTGTCAAATTACAAACTGTCGGAATCAACATTCATGTAAACGGAGAATTAAAAAATTTAAAAGGGTCTGTTATATTTTGTGCTAGTGATACTCCTGCGTCTGCTATGTTGGGAGGATTCAAAGAATCTGTTGCAGCTTATCGACTATGTCGTACTTGTATGATAACTAAGGATGAATGGCGCCAAAATTTTTCAACTCAAAATTTTATTTTACGAAATAAAACTGATCACCAAGAGCACGTTGATGTAGTATCAGACGCATCCATAACTAATGCAGCACAGGAATTTTGGAAAACACAATATGGTATAAATAAACAAAGCTCTCTAGCGGATATCCCTTTTTTTGATGCAACGATGTGTTTTCCCCAAGATGCTATGCATATCTTAATTGAAGGAGTCGGAGAAATAGTTTGTCGAGCATTTCTTCGTTACTGCATTGTCGTAGAAAAAATATTCACTCTTGACCAGTTAAATGAAAATATAGAAAATTTTGATTTTAAATATTTTCAAAATAACAAACCAGCTTTAATTTTGAGTTCTCATCTTACTGAAGAAGGTCACCTTCGACAAAGTGCAGCACAATTTTTAGTTTTATTTTATACTCTGCCATTTTTAATAGGAGAGTGGATTGTAAAAAATAACGAGAATGAGCTAGAAGAACAAATTTCTTGTTACATGCAAATGTTGGATATTATTAAGGTTTCTTTGGCTTATGAGATTCACGAAGATACAATTGATTACTTAGATCAGATGATACGTGTATTTATATTTAATTTTAATCGCTTGTACCCAAATTTAATAGTTCCTAAATTTCATTTTATGATGCACATTCCATACTATATTAAACTCTTCGGACCTGCAAGACAGCTATGGTGTTTTAGATTTGAAGCTGCTCACGCTTATTTTAAAGCACTTGTTACTGTTATTCGAAGTTTTAAAAACTTGGCAGTTACGCTGTCATATCGTCATCAATCAAGATTATGTTCAAGACTTTATTCTCCACCAGGAATGCCAGCAAAAAAATTTTTGTATCAAGATGACTATGTGAGTGCAGGAAATTCGGTATTAATATGCAACCTACCATATTCAAGAATCTTTCAAAACGTCATAGATAAAAATGACTAGTTAACATGTCAAATGTTGCGAACAGACAAAGTCATAAATTTTGGAACTTCATATCATTCTGGAGCAATAATATTATTAGAATGTGATGATGACACTCTTCTCAAGTTTGGTCAAGTTGATGAAGTATTCATTTACAATGATTTGAAATATATTGTTTATTCTACACTGGATACTTTATTTTTTGAACGAAAACTGAATGCTTATCGTGTGATGAAAACCACTACAACTTGTAACAGTTTTACCTGCTCAGGTTGGCCCCTAATCAATTTTATAAATAACTAAACAAAGCTAATAACAATAAAAATTATCAGGGCGCCACCAGGATTATTAATCACGGTTCCTGGAACCGGTCCAGAGCTGAGAATCTTAACTTAGGGTAGAGAGAGTGGAGGAAGGTGTTGTTGAATAATAAAAATTTAATTAACAATATACCGGTATTTATTAACAATAAAGATTTTACAAACTTCACAAATTTAAACGCTCACTCACACACTTATAATCTAACGAAGCGGAGAATAACTGCGAAATAAACGATATTTACAAACGAACCTTCCAATGACGATACGATGACTAGACGGGCTTTTTCGAACAAACGGTCTCCCACACCTGTCTTAGAACTAAACTTAAAATTAAACGTCCACCGGACGACCAAAACTAACTAACTTACACACTTTTCTACTTAAAACTAAGTCCACAGGACTACCGAACTTAACACTATTAACACTCTCTATCACGCATAACCCGTTCAATTCTTCACACACATAATCCACACTTGTCTCACACTCACACTACTAACTTGACTTTCCTTGATTTTTATTTTATAAATTTTATTTTAATAAAAATTGACTGTAACTAATTTTAATTAAATATTTTAAATTAAATTATTCAATCATTAGTAATTTACTAAAACGACAAACAATATTCAATTGACAACCAATTTCTAACTAACTATTACCATTCTCAAATTCCAATTATTAATTTTAATTCCATTGAAATATTAGATAGATTAAAATTCCTCAGTAACTTATAGTCATGGTCTTAACAATATAACAATACTTATTTAGAACAAAAGGTCTTATATACTTAATACCTTGGATTAACTTTTGGTAATTAAATAAATCACAATATAAATTTTTACAATCACGTTCAAAATTATAAACATAAGTTTAATTAATTAATTCTGACTAAACTTTTACTGTGACAAATTTTGTCTCACTTAACTGAACTCTTGGACTTAATGTCCACGCCGATAATTATCAAATTAGAGTAAAATTAATTTAATTAATTCACGGACTTAATCCCAAAATTATTAAGTTCACACTTGTCGGAATAATTTTATAATATAATATTCTCAATAAATAATTTTCCTAATATAATATACTTAATAATTTTCCAATCTATATTATCTTCAATAATTAACTCTTAATATAAAATTCTTAATAATTTTCTTAATATAAAATATTCTTAATAATTAATTCTTAATAAAATATTATTAATAGTTTTCTTCTAGTTTTATCAATTATGAAAAATTCGACACAAGTCGAAATATTCAAATTTCAATTGCTAGAACATTCGTTAGCTGTTTTTGCTTGACCTTGGGTATTGGAATTTACTGCGACACAAAACTGACGCTTGACCAAAATTCCACGAATAAAAAATTGTCGATTTTTTTCAATGACAAAAATCAATCAATTTTACTAAGTTAATTATTATAAAAATAAATTTAACGAATTTTCAGATGTTAATTAATTGATTGATAATTTTTAGTTATTAAAATTTTCCCGCAAGGTCGATTGAGTAATCCTCGGGTATAAACCCCCATGAAAATCACTAAATCCAAAACTAGCAAATGTTTCACTATTAATTTATTAATAATCGTCGATTAAACGATCCATAATAATTAAATAGGAGAAGTAACTGGGTATTCGGTAAACCGCGGTCTTTCCCACAGAGTAATAATTGATACCTTGACGAACAAAACGATGATCTAACTCACTCGTTGAGGATGAAGTCCTAGTTGTAGTTGGCTTCCTTCGTCTCGTCACTACTCCGGGGATCGGTCCTTCTTGATTTCCGTGGCACTCAGTCTGGCGGTCACATTACTTCTTCCTTTTCCACTGCACGGCTCACCTATTTTAACCCAAACTCACCCCCTCCTATTCTCCCTTTAGGCCCGAAGATCGAGACGCGCCAGTGCTATGTCGAATAATTATCGATATCCGGTGACTTATCGGTTAAGGGTAATTTTACCCTGTTACAAACTAATGAAAAAAAAATTATTGAAATAAAAGATTTAATATTTCCTCATCCACTTTCTACATTTAATACTATAAACAAAATATACGTTCCATTAATTAATCACGAACGAACAGAGTTTGAAATTTTATATATATATATATATATATATATATATATATATATATATATATATATATATATATATATATATATATATATATATATATATATATATATATATATATATATATATATATATATATATATATATATATATATATATATATAAAAGGTCAAAATATATAACGATATTTTCATGTAAGTTTTTTATTTTATGTTTTATTCATCCTATCAAGTAGTAATTATACTGATAAGAATGTGATCAATAAATATAATACATTTCAATACATCATATACGATAGGCTGATACGTAATGTGTTAATGCATTTCAGTGAATAATGGTAAAGTGTATTTATATTTAATACACCAAAAATGCATTAATTCTTTATGCAATTAAAACGTGTAAAATTATGCGTTAGGTGTGTTAAAATTACACGTTACGTTTTTCAAGTGTCTTATTTTCATGCACCTACCTTCGTTTATATGTTTAGACGTTTTAAAGAACCCTGCTTAAACATTTTCGTGCATTGAAAAAAGACGCTTATTAACACACTTGGTTTTGCAGTGAAGGGATTGATGCAATAGGTTATGGGCCCAGTCCAAAAAAAAAATGAAAAGCTGTCGATTTTCCAAAAATTTGACCTGATACTTCCCTGATTAAAAATATTGATTGAAAAGTATTGGGAATCAGTCACCCTATGTGAACTGTATATCTATATATACATGAAAAAGAATTGAAATTATTCAAAAGTATTCTAATTTCATCATTTTCAATCCTTTTCAATCAATATTTTTAACCAGGGTTAGCTCATAGGTTATAACTCAAATCCCCAACCAAAAAATTACAGAAAGAAAAGACACTATTAAATCTAAAAATAATCTTATACCAGTAAAACAGTAATTAAACTAAAGAGTGTCGTAAGCTACTATAAATACTATATATATAAATGAAATAAAAAAAACTTTAACCGTCAGTCTTTTAAAGCATTATTTGATAACATAAAATTTATTTGAAATGTCTCTTAAAATTCTTATTTTTGTATTTTCTGTATCGAATGCTTTTACCCTAACTCCTATTATTTTTGAGGATGGAAATAAATACTTTCCAGTTAGAAATTGCAGTTTGATTGGAAGTCATGTATGTTTCAATATTTATTTCAAATAATTGCCAAAAATTTAAATTAATATCAATCTTAATGTTTTTTCAGTGCAACCTTAAGTTAGAAAAACCGTGCTGTGACGAAAACCACGAATGCAAAGTTCTAGACATCAGTACGCATGAAAACGTATACATGTGTCTCAAAAAAAGTATGCATTAATATTATTATTTTTTTTTTATATGTATATTTTATTTTTTAATTTTTTTAAGTAATGGTCGGAGACACTTGTCGATACCTGGTGGAATGTTGGCCTCTAGAAAACGCAATATGCAGTAACAGAAAATGTAGATGCTTACCAAATTATGGACCGACTTCCAATAAAACGAATTGTGTGCCTTTGCTGGACGGTGATTGTGATGAAGATAAAAAATGTTATTCTGAAAATTCCGAATGCGTTGATAATTACTGTCAATGCAAGGAACGCTTTATAATGAACTTCATGAAACAATGTGTTCGATGTAAGTACAATTGAATCTGTCTAAGGTTGCATTTTCTGGACGGAACCTATGAATTATTCTCGTAATTTTTTTCAGCTGCGATAGGTAGATCTTGCGATAACAAACTGGCATGTGGTGACCCTTTTTACTACAACTGCGAAAACGGAAAATGCGCTTGCAAAAAAAATTATATTTTGGTTAACAATGCATCCTGTTTGCCGCTTTTAGGAGAGTTTTGCTGGACTAACGAACCATGTGGTCTAAAATATTCCAAGTGTTTAAATAATAAGTGTCAATGCATACCGAATTATAACGCTGTTTCTAATGATGAATGTATCTTAGATCAAAATTGAGGGAAGTGGTCCAATCTTTGATGCTTTTCAAATTAAAGGAAAATATGTTCCATTTCATTTCATTAAAAATTTTAACAACAATTCAAACGTTTTAAGTTTTATTTAAATTTCTGTGAAAAAAAAAAATTTTTTTTGGATAAACTCTTCATAAGCGTCAAAAATATGATTTTCATCTTAGAACAAATACCTAAAACATAACTTTCCACTTTCGAGAAGATTCAGCGATTATGCGCCACCTGTCGGGAATTTTCAACACCGATTTTCAAAAAAATGTACATGGGTGTATAGAACTATATTAAGCCATTTATCGGGATATTAAGTCATGAATTATCACATCAAGCCATATAAGGCCAGATATATTCTGATATAACCTAATATGGCTGATTTTTCTATCAGATCATATCAGGGACGTAACATAAATTATATACAAATCTATTAGACTATTTCAGGCTTGATATGGGCATATGAAGTCATATGTGGTCATATTAAGCCAGATATCTTCTTATATGGTTCTATATGGCTATATCTGGCCTAGTACGGTCAATTTTTCTATCAGATCATATCAGGGGCGTAACATAAATTATATACAAATATATCAGACTATTTCAAGCTTGATGTGGGCATATGAAGTCATATGTGATCATATCAAGCCAGATATCTTCTTATATGGTTCTATATGGCTATATCTGGCCTAGTATGGTCAATTTTTCTATTAGACCATGTCAGGGACTTATTAGGAATCATATATGAACATATCAGACTATATTAAGCCATATATGTTCTTATATGGTTCTATATGGCTATATCTGATCTGATATGGCCAATTTCCATCTCATGTCATATCAAGCCAAATATAGAGACGTAAAATTTTTTAACGGTCATATACGGACATGTCACACAATTTTTTGATAAAATTCTACTTAATAGACAATTAATTTTTTTGATAAACAAAATTTCACAAACACTTATATTGTCATCAAAAAATATAGTATCAAATGTTTCCGAAAACATGATGAGTGATCGAGAACAAACAAATTGTCATAGCATAATATCATCCGAACCCGATACCAACACCTGGATACCTAAAACACAAAACATCAATATCAATAGTTTAATTAAATTATTGTTTGTGTTTAAAAAAACTTGACAATATTTTTCTAGCTATCAAGATTACTCATGAAAGAATTAAAAATAATTAAATAGATCATGAATTATTTACTGAGAAAATTACGCCTACAGAATTAGTATAATAATTATAATAATATTTTATTGATCCATCATTTATTATTTCCTTTTTAGATAATATAACAGAGAGATGAATTGAAGATTAAGCGATTTTATTAAATATAAATTTTATGAAGAAGAATATGTGGGAATTATAATTGTGATAAATATAAATTTTTTGAAATTATTTTTAATGATAAATTTGACTCGAAACTGCGGGCCGTTTATTGAGGTTAAATGATTCAATAAAACTTCATTTTTTTTGTTATCGGAAAGCGGGTTAAGGGGCTTGAGAAATAAAATAGTCGACTAGTTTTAAAAGAATTTATTAATAATGTTTAATAATTATAGGAATTATTTAATTATTTCAATTATCGAGCCTGTAATTATCACTTTGAAATAAATAATTATTTAGTGGAATAAAAAGAGTCGATAATAAAGATAAAAAATGTAAACTTTCACGTGAAATTAAAGACTGTGATTAATGAGGTGATTACTTTGATCAACTTCTCTACTGATATGTTTTGATGTGATCTTAGTAACGGTTTGAATTTCGCAGGGATCATCGGTCGACCACAAGCAACACGTGTAACTTGAGACTTTGTGAATTCGCCAGTAGATATACAATTTTTAAATGTATTATACTTTAGATATATGTATATCTGTAGGAAATAATAATGACAATGGTAAATAATAAATAAGTACGTGGAGAACAACAACGACGAGAAGCTTTAAAATCAAGAGCATATCACTTTGTTTGTGGTAACCACAATCGTCTTTAACTTTTTTTTTTTTTTCGTCTGCGTATCACGATTTTTCGTTGGAAATAAAATTGAAAAAAAAAAATAGTCAATAATTATCTTGGTTTTTTTTATTGATAAGATGAAATTTATAAATTATTTGCACTAGCAGGTGTTTAATTGAAATTCACTCCAGGAATTTTGTTTTAAATTTTATTTGATTTGAAAAATTTTTAATATTTGTAAAAAATAGCTTCAAAATTTTTTTAATTTCTACAAGTAGCATTTTTTGATAAATTTCCTCTACAAGAATTAATTTGTTTAAAAATCCTAAAAATTCTTGTGTATTATTGACATTTTTAAAGATATAAGCTCATCCTGATGTTACACTCATCAAAACCTTTCATTTGAGTACCCACATCAATTTTTCATATATTTATATATATTATATATATGTATATATGAAAAATATATCAAAATGCATGTGGGTACTCAAATGAAAGCTCTTGATGAGTGTAACATCGGGATGAGCTTATATCTTTAAAAACATCAATAGTTAAGGAAGTACCGTGCATTTTAACAAAATTTATTATTTAATAAAATAAAATTTTATTTATTCATAGTTCACAAGTCATGGCAGTCACATAGTGACTGCAAGGTCGCTAGTTAATTTTATTTAATTAAATGTAGTACTGTTAATAATTTATTATTTTAAACTTTCTACGTCAGGATTTATCAACCAGACTTGAAAACAAAATAATCTTTATGAAAATTTGGTTCAATGTTCCAAAGTCTAATTTTTAAAAAATATTATTAATATTTACAAAGTTAAACTTGAAATAAATTGTTTGAAGTATCTGTCAGTAATTTAGCATTTAAAATTTGTTTCAGCAAATAAAAATTTATTTTAGTATACAATTTCCGGATTTTTTTGGGATTAAAATCGAGATTAACTCCGCTGAAAAAAACTCCAAATTCACTCCGAATTTTCTCCCAATTTTTCCAATGCACGAACTAAGTGTAAGATTTTTCTGCGCTCGTGTTTTGGCACACACATTCTGCTCGTTGCGCCAACCTCCTCACCAGCCCCCTCCACTCAGCTTCACACTTAAATCTATCTTACATCACCGTATAAATTATACTATCAACAGATGGCGCTCTATTCACAATTTTTTTTCTCAATCCTAATTAATTTAAGAATTTTCTCACTCGATCCAAGATGCCAAAACTCTTTGAAATTATATTATTCGTTCAAGAATTTTTTTCTTGAATCAAAATAAATTTTTTTCATGCAATATTTTAAGTTTTATAAAATATACTCAATTACTCACACACATGTATAAGATTTTGTATGCTTATGAGAAATAAAATAAGACCGCCGAAATCAAGATAAAGACACGCAGCCGATTGACGTAAAATGAATTGACATGAAAAAAATTCTTGTGTATGTTAAATATCTATGTTAAAGAATTTTTATTTATAATGATAAAATGAAAAATATATAAATGTCAAATATGAGAGAAGTTTTATGGAAAGACAGACATTGATTAATGATCCCGTATTTTTTCGGAAAAAAATCTGTATTATAATGGTGTTGAATACTCAATCCTTATTAAATATTTTATTTAAAAACGAGTTTTAAATTCGTCTAACTCGGTTTGTAATTTTAATTAATTTTAGTCGAAAAAAGGCCCGTAAAATTGAGAATTATTTTTTTTAAAAAAACAATTTAAACCCGAAATATGAAAATGGTAATAAAAATCCATGGGATTGTGCTCGAAAGGATCGAACATAATTAGCCGAAGTTCTTTCGGTGGTTTTAAAAGTATAAGTCAAAAAATGACCGAAAAAAATAAAAACTGAGGCTCTACTCGCACACCAGAGCACAACACATATGTTATGTTATGTTATAACATAACACATATCGACCCACATTCACATTACAAAAGTGCATACGTGGAATATGAGAGAATCGGAGAATAATACAACAGTAAGAAAGGTAAGCGTTTAAGAAAAGAAATAAAGACAGACTTATAAATGTTTTTTATTTGTTATTTTTCATTTTAAAAGCCCTTTTTTTTCGCCACACTAATAAACGTACGCGAATTCTTATTTCTCATTCTCATTCGCGGCCTCTCTCTCTTTGGAGGTTCTTTTTCTCATATGCCGACGTATTTTCTCTGTTTGGGCAGAGAGAGAGAGTGCAAGTGAGTAAAACTCTTTCATTTTGGCGAACCCTGGCAGCCCTTAGGGCTCCAGACGAAACGCTTTTAAAATTTATTGACAATCATAAATTTCGAAAATAAAAACTTATATTCCATAGCAAGCCGACCAATAAGAACTAGCGCCCTCTCGCTCCCACTACTGGCTCTCGGCTCTCCCCCCTTTCGCTCCAGCTCTTTTCATTATATCATTCCCTTCTTTTTTAAATTTTATCCAATGATCAACGTGCCTCGTCTCTCTTTCTAACTTTATTATTACACTGGTCTGTGTTTGCTGATTTTTTTAATGTTTCAATTTTTTAGGAGGGAGGTGGGAAAAATTTTCGGGGGTTAGACAAGTCTAAGGACTCAATTTTAGGTGAATTTTAATAAGTAATTTTTTAATTTCTATCCAACAGAGAAAAATTTTTGGATACAAGAAATTGTTTATTTTTATGAAAAGTTAATTTTTGAATCGAAATGTAATTTTAGAAGAAAATAATAATTAAATTAAAGGAAAAATGATTTTAAAAGATTAATCGTAAGGAAGAAAAAATTAAAAATTTGTGACTTTTAGTTTGTTAAAATTAATTAAAAGAAAAATCAATTTTGTATAAAAATTAAATGAGGATTTTCTTTTGAAATGACGGTAGGACATTTAACTTAGGGTAGTATTAAGAATAAAAAATTAAGATTGATAATTATTTTTAATCTAATATTAAAAATTAAAGTAAAATAAAATTTTTTTACTGAACTACTAAGTCACCTGCATTAAGTCGTTGGAAATTTTTATTGTAATAAAATAGCAATTTTTAATGAAAATTTTCAAGTAGAAAAAGAAATTTTTATTTAATAAGAATATAAAATACATTTAATTATCTAAATTAGTGGAGCTGTCGGCGCAACGAGCAGAATGTGTGTGCCAAAACACGAGCGACGAAAGTTTCATTTTCTAAGGTTTCTTTGAAAATAATTGTTTACAATACAATGTACAAAATGTAAGTACCATTAATTTTTAAGGTAGTATTAAGGATAAAAATAATAAACGTGAAAAATTAAGATTAATAATTATTTTTAATTTAATATTAAAAATTACAGTAAAATAAAATGTTTTTACTGAACTACTAAAAAATTAACCGGACTTTTTAGTAATAATTTCTCCAAGTGTTGATATTATCCACCTTCCTTTGAGGCGGCGCTGCAATCGCTCTCAGACTTATCAGCTGTATAAAAAATTACACAGTTTAGTGATCAATTTTTGCTCAATTACAGTTTATTCTAACAACACTTTTATACAATTATCATTATAATTTAATTTTATCCAATTAGTTAAATATTATTTGTAAAAATGTATTTTAATGAAATTAGGAATTTTTTTCACTATTAGCTATTATTCTGTATATATTTTCAAGTGAAATAACCGAAAAAAATAAATAAAATCAAACAAAATTAATTAAACACTCATCTTTTTCAATTCTAGCTTTTCAATAATTTAGAACCTATAAAACTAATACTTTTCCATTGATATAATTTTCACAATCTTAAAAAATTAATTATTGTCAAATTTTCAGTGCTCTCGGTTATTCACTCTGTTGATAAATTTATTTCATAAATTTTTTTTTCTTATTTACTAATCAAATAAACATTATAAATAAATTTTCTTTAAAAATGATCAATTAACCAAAATAATATAAAAGTAAGAGCCATTTAAAACCTCACAGCCGGCGAGTTACAAAAAAAGCGGTGGTAGGAAACCGATTTAGCTTCGCCCAAACGAGAGTAGTCTTTTTGTTGAATTATCGCTTGTTGCAGTTATTGTTATTGAGATTATTATGGGTTTTGCGGTTTCATGTAAAACTCCAGTCAAGCAAAAACAAGCATCATTTGTAGAAACCTCTCAGCTTTGCAGAAAAAAACATTTTTTTTTTTTTTGGATTTAGCATAAATTTACAAACTTCAAATGGAATAAGCGAGGTTTGTATTTTTTATGAATTTTTTGAAGCTCCTTCACCCCGGGCGAGGCCAGCCGTAAAAAAATCGATTGTTTTATTACTTTTAATCTTAAACCTGGTCTGGCTTTCCGTCTACACGCATGCACAGATATACAGACATACGCTTACTCTTTCCTTCGCATACGGTGGATCTTGTGCATGGTATATTGTATATTGTATATTGTATACTGCAGCAATTTCTTTGGTACACTAAAATCGATATTTCATGGCTAATCACCAGTATTTCGGAGGCGTGGAAAAGGCATTCGTTATTTATAGTGTCGCCTTAGGATACACCTGGACGAAAACAAGGAGCATCATACGTCCTATATGAGGGAGGTTTTTGAACAAATGACAATTAAATAAATATTATCTCTCAGGAATTATCTTTAGACAATGCTACAATTATGTAGCTTTTTTGTGCTTTTTTGATTTTAAAAAATCCTTGATCTTCCTTACTATGGATAGTAGGGTCTGCTAAAATTGAATTTAAGTGAAAAACCTTTTCTGGGGATCCACGCGAAGTAGTCAAATTTTTAAAACTTCTATAATTCATTCTAATTTAATCCTAAATTATTATTAAAAGTCTATATTTTACTAATTTGTAAAGAAAAGTTTTCTTAATCAATAAGACAATCGATTTTTCTCTCCTAGTAACTTTTCAGCCATACTAACTTATATCCCGGTCAAATGTTGTTTTAATAATTTTAAGAACAAATTCATTTTATGTTTGTTATTAACTAACATATTTATTATTATAGTTTTAAGAACAAATTTTTTTATGTTCGCTATTAATTAATACCTAAGTTTATCAAGATCGTGTTGTCAGCATGCTAAATCCTTTATTTGTGTTTTTTAATTAGTTTTTTTTTTAATTATCCTAAATAATTTATAGTTAAATATGTGAACAATAATGTTTCTAAGGTTGAAATAATATGTCTTTTTAATAAACAACTTCATGTACACATTTTGTACTTGTCCCACCAGTCACAAATACCTGTCCCATCAGTCACAATAAAAAAAAATTTTTTTAATTGTTTCTACGTAGTTAATTAGTCTAATTCTTCATAATATTGAATGTTTGTAGGATAAATTTTGTATTGAGAAGGAAGTATTTTATAAAAGTTTAGCAGTCGAACTGAAATTGGACTTTAAGTATACCGCGTTAAAAGAGAAGGATTTTTCTTAGTCCCACCAGTCACAATCAGTCAAATGATAATTACGAGAAACTTAAAAAATAATCGAGGTTTTTGACAAAGGGATGTTGTTAATTAGTTATTCTTCTATATTATAAGATAAATTTTACTATAGTATAAATTATAGTCACATAATTATACCTTATAATTTATGGAATTCCAGAGTCAAATGTCTCACCAGTCACCATGGAATGCCCCAATACACAGTTTTGCTTCCATTGTAGCCAAAAAATTTGCAAGCTTCTAAAAGTCATAAAGCAGCATCAATTACCGTAAACTAGATCAAGTTCAATAGACATTTTTAAAGATTACCATCAAATTTTCATCAAAACCTCATTTTTTCTACCAACAAATCAAATTTATGTAAGTAATTCAAAATTTGACTCTGTTGATCAACATTTTTATTCAGTTTAATTAATCACTCCTTTTCAAAGGATTATTTTTTTATAAAATGACGTTCAAACTACTGGTCGGATTAATTTTAAGACTTTTAACCTCGTAAAATTTAAAAAGTTCTATACAATTCTACAAACTGGACAAAAATTGATCAAAACTTACAATCATTAACAAAAAATGTTCAAAATTCAAAATTTCAATATTTTTCTTCTATTCTTTATCACAAACTTCTATTTATCTTCAATGTTTTTAAAAATTGGTACTTAAATTCAAAAATTTTAACTAAGCAGTCAAAATTTGATCTACTTTCATAAACAAGGCCTTTTTTGAGCATTATTTTTTGTGCAATGGCGCCTAAATTATTTATCCAATTGATTTCAAAACTTACAAGCTCGTAAAGATTGAAAAGTTCTACATAGTTCCACAAACTGGATCAAAATTGATCAAAATTTACGATTATCAACAAAAAATGTTCAAAATTCAAAATTTCAATATTTTTCTTCTATTCTTTATCACAAACGTCTATTTATCTTTAATATTTCTAAGAATTGGTACTTATATTCAAAAATTTAACCTGAGTAGTCAAAATTTGATCTACTTTCATCAACAAGGCCCTTTTTGAACATTATTTTTCCTGCAATGGCGCCCAAACTATTTGTCCGATTGATTTCAAACTTAGCAAGCTTCTAACGATTAAGAATCTGAATCAAATATCTTCATCCGGGACAAAATCTCTAGATTATTTAAAGACTTTTCATCAGCGTAAAAATTTGGAAAACGCCAAAATTTTAAATTCTTAATCAATCTTCTGGATTAATTGCAACGAAATTCACTTCCTCTTCCATAAAATCTAAATATTTATACCTTATAATAAAAATATCGTAAAAGCATGTAAATGTCCGGGATCGAGGGCAACGATCGTGGATCGACAATAGACGATAAGTTCGAGCCGTGGAATAATTACTCGTAATCAAGCTCAATCTAATGCCAGAGGATGACGATGCTCAATACCTCGATCCTCATCGAGCAACCTTAACTCCCCCTCCGTTTCCCCTTCTCTTCTTAGCTCGTTCGGTGATAAAATAAGTAAGAAGTTCGAGGGAAGAGCAAAAATAAAGCAAAGCACCTCCTTGTTATTAATTAAAAAATTGTCGGCCTATCGAACGGCAAACGATTCGAATCGACGATTACATATTTTTCCTCCTTATTCAGCTTGTTTCTTCCTTTCATTCTTCGGGTCTTAGCCTTCTTGGCATTAGTTGACGTACAAAAGACAGAAATCATCGACGAGACAAAGACCAATTCTGTCGATAGAAATCTACATTAATATAAAAGAGTAAAGACGTACGGATAATATTTTTGTTCCCACAATATTGAAAATATGTCGAGTCATTTAAAGTTTGTGTGTGTGTTGTAGAATGAAAGAACATTATTATTCCAATTTTAAAGGACGCTGTAGTATTTTATTTATCCGGCGTCTCAGTCTCTCCACTTACACCGAGAATCAACCAATGGATGGTATGTGTTAGCATGGGCTCCTTACGCACCAGCATCACTCGAGTTCATTAGCTCTCGCGATCTTTCTTCATCTTCACTTCTTTATCTTTATCTCTCGTTTATTTTATTTCTTTGTGTACGTATTTATTTAACTCATTTTGTATTTTTATTTATTATTATTATTATTGTTATTTTATTTTTGTTATTTTCACTTTGAAATACCACGCTCGTGTCTCTCCAGAAGAGGATCGCGGCCCTGAAGTATATACGTCAGTCCATCTTACTCATCGGCTTAAATTCCAAATGCGTCGTTACTCAACTTTTTGTCGATGGATCTCCCTCGAGGTATATCAACGTCCCTCACCTTCTTCTTCCCTCACTGGGATAATCATTATCCTGATAAACACAACAGTCTCGATCTATTCATTCCTGATCATCATCATCACCAATTACCAATCACAAATCGCCAATTCAATTTGCTGATCCAGTTACCTTTTCTTTATTTTAGTGTCGCGATCTTCCGTTAAGACGGTCTAGGGTTCGAATCCGAGTTAGGGTGTCTTCAGCCAGATCTTGCAACAATTTTTTAATAATCAATTTTAGTTAATAATTGCGCACTGATCAATGAAAAATAACCATATCAAACGAAATATTTAGATAAAAGATCAATTTGTTAGAAAATTTTTACGTGAATAATTAAAATTAGGCTTAGTTAATTAAAGTAAACATTGATGACAAATAAACTTCTTAAAAGAGTCAAAAATATGATTTTTACAATAAGTCTTATATACTCCAAACTAAACTCTCCTCTAGAGAGAAGATTTAACTGCCATGCGCCGCCTATTGGATTTTTTGTGTACTAATTATTATAAAAAAGTTATATCCAAGCAAATTAAACTCTATTAAGCCATACCTGAACTTAACAAGTGATATGTGGACATATTAAAGTAGATTAGTCAGATATGTTCACATATGGCCACTTTTCATGTCAATTTGGATGTTTAAACTTATTAAAGATCAATATATGGATCTATGTGGCAGTATCAAACATGATAGAGACATATTAATTCATATATGAGCATATCAAGCTATATGAAGCCAGATATATCCACATATGGCCACTTTTTACGTCAAGTTTGATGTCAAATCTTATCAAAGATCATATATGGATGTATACAACAGCATCAAACCTGATGTAGGCATATAAAGTCATATATGAGCATATCAAGCCCGATATAGACTGGTATGTTCTTATCGAACATAATATGGCCATATCTAATCTTATATGGTCAATTTTTATATAAAGTTCATCAGGAGAGCTTATGAAAAATTATGTATAGGCATCTTAGAACATATCAAGCCAGATATGATCAGATATGTGCATATCTAGCTTTATATAATCAATTTTCTTATTATTTGATGTAAGATCCTATTAAAAATTGTATATAAACGTATAGGGGCATATATGGATATCATATTTATCAATACGATCATATATGGACATATCAGGCCAGATATGGACTGATATGTTAATATCTGACATAATATGGCCATATCTGATCTTATATGGTTAATTTTCTGAGAAGGTTTAATATTATACCTTACCGGAAGTTATGTATAGTCATCTTATAACATATCAAGCCAGATATAATCAGATATGAGAATATCTGGCTTGATATGATGAATTTTCTTATCATGCGATGTAACGTCATATTAAAAATCATATATGAACTTTTCACGGCATATATGGATATCAATATAATCATATATGGGCATATAAGGCCAGATATCATCATATAAGGTAAAATAACAAAATTTTCTTCACAGGTTGTTTTGATTGAATTGATGACTTTAAAATGAGGGTGTTGCTCAAATAGAAAAGCTATTTTGTAATTCTTGTTGTTAACTGGACCATTTAATGAAAATTAAATACCTTTTCAAAAGAAAGTCAGGTTTCAGTGAGAATCATTGATCTGGAACTATCCAACATTCTTTTGTGTATATTCGAAAATTCTTTTCAAGCTTGCTTAGAAAAGTACAATAACTGTCAAAATTATCTTGTAGACGGTCAATATTTTCCAATTTAAATGCAAAGGGTTTGAAAAAATCTACGATTAAAATTCTTTTATAAAAATTTTTTGGAAATGAGTAACAATTAAAATAAATGATCGGTCATTAAAATCCCTGTAATGATTATTAAAATTTGGGTAATTTTCATAAATAAATTGTTTTTTTTTTTTTTTTTTTTTATGAATAAAACAAGAATGTTAATTTTTTTCGTTAAGTTAAGTAAGGTCGTAATTAATTACAGTAATTTATCATTATTAAAACCCGTGAACAAAAGTTCGAATCATCACAGATTTAAGATTTAAGATTTATAGTGTGTTTTTTTCTCGGTTATTTACCTACATGGGAATATCACTTGTTATTATATTGAAATAAAAATGAAATATAAAATATTCCTATAAAAGTTGTTACCCCGGTCCAATCCACTATAACCGCGAGAACCCCGTTTGGTTACACGTCACTTTGAAGAATTCTTCACGAGTCAGAAAAATGAGCATCGTCATGATTTTTGAAAGTAAAAAATGAAGAGCGGACCCCAGAGGCTCCGCCACCGCAACAAGAGCGGACCCTATCTTTCTTTTTTTACTTTTGTATATATCCATTTTTATTCCTTTCTTATATTATTTTTTTACCATCTCGAGGCTGCATTAAAAAAAAAAAAAAAAAAAAAAATGTTATTAAAATTTTTTTCTCAATTTTGATTCCTCAATTTTTGGAAACGCAGGACGCTGTCGGCAGAGGGAGCCACTGTTCTAGGCTTCTGTTAAAAAAGTGATGGGGGAAGGCGTAATTTTTTTTGTTTAAACGAAAGAAGATTAGAAAAAAAAAAAAAAATTACGGAGCAGTACCGAGTTTGCGGGATAGTATTTATATGTATATATGTAAGTATGTATGCGTAAGAGCGAGAGGAAATAAATGCGATGTCTTGGACGCGTCATCCGTGATGTTGCTTTAATTAAGCGATTGATTCAATTTAATTGCCAACAAGTAAAAAAATTTATTATTTTTATTTCTTTGGATAAATCGGTTTGTTTTTATTTTTGAGTATTAATTATTTATAAAAATACATCTTTTTTTTGCCGTCAATTAGGACGTACGATTATTGACTTAATAAACAACATTATTAAATTCCGGTCAATTAATTTAATAGATCATTTTTTTTTCTTTTTTTAATCGAAAATTAATTTTTTATAATTTTAAGATTTTTAATTATACACTGTAATCCTTCGTAAGAAAGTGGCCATATATAGCCATATCAGAAAATTTAATATGCTTATTTCTGACCCAATAAGGTCTGATATGTCAATAAATAATTTTTGTGTGTTCTAATATAAAAATTGGTCATATAAAGCCAGGTCTGGTCATATGAAGTGATTTACAGTCATATATGAATGATAAACAACTATTATAACTAATAAGTTCATATTAGACCTAATATGGTCATATGTATGAACTTATATGACTATATACGGCTTAATATGTTCGTGTGTAATTTATCATATGGCCTGATGTAGAAATTTATCATATTCTGCCAGATATGGTCATATGGGTCTATATCTGGCTAGATATTATCATATAAAAATTTTATAAGGGCATATGTGACCATGTAGAGCCAGATATGGTCATAAATGACTATATCAGGTCAGATATGCCCATATCTGGCTAGATATCATCATATAAAAATTTTATAAGGGTATATGTGATCATGTAGAGCCAGATATGGTCATATATTCCCATATTTGGCTAAATATGGTTATATAAAAATTATATATGGGCATATATAACGATATCAGGCCAGATACGATCATATAAAAATTTTATATGGGTATATATGATCATATCTAGCCAGATATGATCATATATGTCCATATCAAGTCAGATATAGTCATATATGACCATATCTGGCTAAATGTGATCATATACAAATTTTATATGGACATATATGACCATATTAATTCAGACATGGTCACATAGAAACATATCTGGTTTAATATAACTTGATTAATATATTTATATACTAATTTTTAATTAAAAACATAATATTGTAAAATTATCATTCAAATTAATTTCTTTTTTATATTGTCTCCTATTGCCATATATGATCAGATTAACCCAGACCTAAAACAAAAATTAATATCACAAAATTTTTCCGCTTGATTTGCTAAGTTCATTTTAAATCAAAAAATATTATATAATCAACAAAATCCCGATTAAAACTATTAAGTTAGCCTTCGGAAGCTCATTATTGTTCACTAAGATCTTAGATTTGGTGAAAACAATCTCTGAGTTAAAGAGCTGAGACAAAACTCATCTCTTGTCTGAATGGTGTGCATACAACACAACATCAACGAGTGCTTGACATGCACACCAAACGTGTTGCTTGAGCTTATATACATTTATATACATGTATAGTTAAGCGTTGGGATCTCTACACGTTCTCGAGAAAAGAACAAACACAAACACACACCCACACACCATACACACCATGCACACCACACTTAAACAAGAGACACGATAGATAAAGATTACTTTTTTTCATTGGGTTTCTCAGCTCGCTCCGCTCAAATTATTCATCTCACTCACTCATGCCCACTTCGTATATATAATCTGTTGTTTTATATATATGTATATATAGATATATATAGTGTATTATAATATTCATATTTCGAATGAAAGATTTTATCTTACAAATGAATTGAACGTTCTGATTATAGATATCGATGTATTTATATTTATATTTATATTTGTATATTTATGTAGAAATTTTGCGCATTAATGAAATATTGCTCGATAAATTAGTTTTATTGTTGTTATTTTTATTTACGGTTTTTTGAGGATACTTTTTAAAACCGTTAAAGGAGTTGATGTATGAGAGAAATACCATCAACCTCAGTAATTAATCATATTTCGAAAATCATTCTACTCTTATTCGTATTCGTATTATATATATATGTTATATTGTATATTTGAGATCACTGTGAAAAGATATAAGAAGATGGAGAAAAAGGATAATGAGAATGGAATGGAGGAGCCCAATGGAACCCTAAAAAAATTACTTTTGTTGTGTTATACATATTTATATATATATACACTTTTTTTTAAGAAAGAAATATGCTTAAAAATTAAACCATTTATTATAAAATAAATTTTTGGGTTTGCAAAAATTTTTATTAATATTGACTATTTTTTTTTTTTTTTTTGTGGAAAATTTATGAAAAAAATTTTTGTAAAATTTTGAACGCATTTTTTTGTTTAAACTTTAGAAATATACTGCGAAAAAATTGAAACTATATATAATTTTGAAGGAAATTGAATGCTCTACAAAAAAGATATCTTAACATTTTTCATAAAATTAAATCTTTCAAAAGTTATTTAATCTTAAAGTATGATTTGTTTTAAATTTTCTGAATTTTCTGACTTAATAAAAAAATTTCATATTTATTATTTAATTATTTAATTTAATTTTTTTAATTTATTAAAATGAATTCTTCAATTAATTATCAACCTAAAAAAATTAATTATAACACTAAACACGGTGTATCTTGAATAAAAACAGCAAAGTTTCACCTCTGCAATTACGACCGATTTCTGTACCGAACAAAACAAAGATCACGTGTCACAGACAAAACACCCCTCTCTATCTTAACTTCTTCCTTGCGACAGCTGGAGGGGGGAAGACAAAAGACAGGCGACCGAAGACTTGGTATTGTGCGTGGAAAGTGGGGGAACTGGTGGAAAAGATTCCTGTAGTGAGTATGGCAGAGGACATAACATCTTGCATTTCGCACTAGAGAATTTTTAAATTTTGTCACGTTCAAATTTAAAGACAGTCATTTGTTCCCCTTCTCGATCGCTGGCAGGGGCTTTGTTTTGTTTCTGCATTCGTAGGTATACGATCGAGATATTGCTCATGCCCAGTTCTTTATTTTTATTTTCTTCTATTAGTTTCTTTTTTTTTTTTTTTTTTTTTTTTTTATTTGTACTGCACTCCTCCACGGGCCGTCATCCCCCAGCCAGCTCATCATAATCATAATGATAATTCTCTTCCTCTGCTCTTCATAATTCGCCAACAAAATTCGCTCTGCTCTTCTCTGATACTTTGATCTGTGCTTTTATTATTTTATATTGTCTTTCCCATCGCTCGCTCGATGAATTACGCTATTTCTAAATTATAACATCCGATCCAACATCTTCAGAATCAATTCACTGAAATTCAATATTTCTTTTTTTTTTTTTTTTTTTTTTTAATTTACATTTAAATTTATGCGTAAATTTAATGTAAAGTTAACTTTTTAAAAGTATTTTTAATTAAGTAATAGAAAAATTTTACATATTGACGAACAAAAATTTTTTATATAGCTACTTGTATCAATACCATGCCATACAATGCGATATAAGGCCATATATGTCTATTCCATTCCATATAAGGCCACATATGTCCATTTCATGCCATAATACACGGCCATTCAGTCACCATGTATGTCCATATAATGCCATATATGATAATATAGGTTAGTTCATACCATACATAATTTTATAAGTCCATATTATGCCATATATTTCTATATCATGCCATATATATTGTCTTATCATGCCATATATGTCCATAGTATGCTACATATGTTGCCATGTGTGTCCATATCATGCCATAAATGATCAAATAGGTCACATTATGCCATATATGTCCATGGTATGCCATATATATCTGTATTATGTCATATATATCCATATTATGCCACATATGTCCATAATATGCCATATATTTCCATGTTTCGTCATACATGTCCATATTATGCCATATGAATTGCCATGTGTGATCATGTAGATCAGATCATGCCATATATAATTATATAAGTCCATATGATCCCATATATGTCTATATCATGCCATATATATCCATATAACACCATAATTGTTCACATCATACCACATAAAGCTATGTATCTCCATATTCTGCTATTATATATATTTATGGATGTTCATGATGCCATATAATGCCATATATAACAAAGTCATGCAATATATGGAACTTGACCACAAATTTTTATTTTTTCTTTAAATTTCTTAAATTATAAAAAGAAATTTTTGAGTTAATAGCAAAAAAAGAATTGAAATTCAAATATTCTCAATTTAGTAACCATAAAATGATAATTCAAAAATTTGAGGAGCCCACATCCCTTCAAAATTGATCGGGAAATTTTTTTTTTTTTTTATATAAAAAGAATACAAAAATTTATTTTTAAAGTTTAATATGAAGCAAAGGGGAAGAATAAAAAATAGAAGATAGTGAAGTATAATAATAAAATACATGTATTTGATGTTATGAGTGTGTATCTGCAGAAAGTGAAAGATGTGAGATCGAACCTGGGCTCTGTCTCTTTTCAAATAATTCAAAAACTGGGCGATCGAAGATATATATTTGTAGCAGGAGTAGGGGGACTGGGGCCTTTGCGGCCCGCACCGTGTAATTATCGTTGGGGCTTACACACAGACCCAGAATCACTGACCGGGCCAGGCCTCCATATACAGTGGTCCTCATTCTCAGCCCTTTGTTGTCATTACACCAACAATCGATTTTATATATACTTTATATTTCGTATAAAATACAGCAACAAGAGATACTAAATTATACTTAACCGGCGTTGTGTAATTTATTTCGAATCCGAGAAGATCACTATCCTTCTCGCCCTGCTAATAACTACTTGCGTTTTTGCTCATCCCGTCTAACATATGAATCCGACTTATCTAAAGATTGTTTTGATTCTGCTTTACCGATCGCAAGTTTGGGAAACGGCACTCCGGAATTTTTAGGAGCTTCAGAAAGTTTGCTAGGAAAATTTACCGGACTGGTAAAATGAGAAAAAAAATATATGCAGCTTACTACACAGAATTATTAAAGGGCATGTCAATGAAAAAACTAGATTTTAATAAATAGAATGATTAATTAATTTTTTTTTGTTTTGGTATTTCACTTGAAAATATATATAGAATAATAGCTAATAGTAAAAAAATTCCGAATGTCTTTAAAGTACATTTTTACAAATAATATTTAACTAATTGGATAAAATTAAATTATAATGATAATTGTATAAAAGTGCTATTAGAATAAACTGTAATTGAGCAGAAACTGATCACCAAAATGTGTAATTTTTATACAGCTGATAAGTCTAAGAGCGATTGCAGCGCCGCCTTAAAGGAAGGTGGATAATATCAACACGGAGAAATTTTTACTAAAAAATCCGATTAATTTTTTAGTAGTTCAGTAAAAACATTTTATTTTACTGTAATTTTTAATATTAAATTAAAAATAATTATTAATCTTAATTTTTCACGTTTATTATTTTTATCCTTAATGCTACCTTAAAAATTAATGGTACTTACATTTTGTACATTGTATTGCAAACAATTATTTACAAAGAAACCTTACGAAATGAAACTCTCATTACTCGTGTTTTGGCATATACATTCTGCTCGTTGCATCAACCTCCCAGCCGACTAACTTACATAATTAAATGTATTGTACATTCACTTTTTTTTTTTTTTATCACTTTCTTTTACTCAAAACTTTTTTTTTTTGAAATTTTTCATTAAAAAAAATAAATCTTGAAATTTTAAAGATCTAAAAGATAAATAAATTTAGAAAAGTGGAAACTTTGATCGACAGGTACACCACCGCTTTCGGATAAAGAAATCCAACGGGTATCTCATTTTGTGTCCATCATCCATAATGATTAATCGATTTCCAGATCTATCGTCCCACAAAATTCGAGTCAAAAATGAGACAACAGGTTCTACAGAAATTAAAAAAATAAAAAACATTTATTAAAAAAAAAAAAAAAAAAAAAAAAAGTATAAAATTTGTTTGAATAGGATAAAAAAAAATTGACACAGAAGATTTGATGTAAAATACGAGTACGTGACAGAAGTAGAGAGACGACAGACTTACTCGGGATTAAATTCAACATCCTCTTTATAAGTCATTTTATCTTTTCTCATACGCACACATTGAAATAGTTGTTATTATAATTCTTATTATTTTCATGAGTCTTTTCTTGTCATACATTCACCCTCTTATTCGCTCGACAATCGGCTCTCAAAGAATTAACAGCCATCAACGTTTACCATTATACTTAATTTGTTAATATTAAAATAAATTTGATGAATATTTTTTATTTTATTATTTATAATAATGGTCAATGGTCCTATTCGCTGGCTCATAAATTTGACACGTGTAACTGTAGTTTCTAAATTTATAAATTTCAAATAGCTTGAGTTATTGATAAGTAGAAAGCCCATGCATATTATTAAGGCCATGTGTGTGATATTTTAGAATTTTTTATCAGCAAAAAACTACCATTTGCTTTTACTTGGGAAAAAATTAAAGGCTACATAAAAAATTGTGGTATTAATGGATGTACAATCTTAAATTATGGAAGTTAAAAAAAATTTGTGAAAGTTTTTTTTTTTTTTTTCATAACTTTGATTTTTTAGAAAAAAATAATCGTGACTTATTTGACCCCAAATTTTTGCTAAAAAATTAAAAAAAAATTTTTAAGGATTTTATCGATAGAAAATTTAATTTTCTACAAAAAAAATTTTTTTTTTATCTTTGATATTTTCGCCAAAATTTCAAATTTTAATTTTGAAAATTAATTTTGTTATGAAAATTATTTTGAAAAGTTATCAATTAAATTTCAGGCTAAAATATTAAAAATATGGAAAATTTATTAAGACCTTATTTTGATAAAAAATTTAATTTTCTGCAAAAAAAATTTTTTATAATTTTTTTCATCTTCAATATTTAAGCTATAATTTGAATTTTTGATTTTGAAAATTAAATTTTCAATTTAGGGGCCTTCCGTGGTGACTGGTGGGACATTGAACTCTGAAATTCTATCAATTATACTCAGTAGAATCTTGGATTAGATAATTTTTTAAAAAATTGTGATATTCAACTTTTTTATTTTTTAATTTATAAATTTTTTTAAAAATTTCTAAAATTAGTCAAAATTGTGGGAATCAATTTTTTTTAGAAAAAAATAATCATGTCTCATTTAACCCCAAATTTTTGCTAAAATATTGTAAAAAATGAAAAAAAAAATTTATCGATAGAAAATTTAATTTTCTACAAAAAAAAATTTTTTTTATCTTCAATATTTTTACCAAAATTTTAAATTTTGATTTTGAAAATTAATTTTGTTATGTAAATAATTTTGAAAAGTTATCAATTGAATTTCTGGCTAAAATATTAAAAATATAGAAAAATTTATCGAAACCTTATTGATGGAAAATTAAATTTTCTGCATATTTAACAAATTTTTTTTATCTCAATTATTTAATTCTAATTTATGAAAATCAAATTTTTAATTAAAATAATCTTAAATAATTCTCTATTGAATTTCTGACTAGAAAATTAAAAAAATAAAAAAATTGATAAGGACCTTATCGATAGAAAATAAAATTTCCAGCAAAAAAGTTTTCCTATTCTTTTAGCGTTATTATTATCTTCAACATTTAACCCAAAAACTTGTCTAAAAAAAAAAATCTAATTTATTTTCTCAAAATTACAAAATTACGGCATTTATGTCCTCGACTATCAATTCTTCGGTCTGGTCCTTGATAGACTGAACCCTCTTTATTTTTTAGTAATACTTAAATTTCTGGGTCCTTAACCCCTTTCCCTTTTTTCCGCCAGCTGCGTACCACCATTAACATCTGTACGCCCTTCCTTCCTCTTTTCCACCTTCTTCTCACTTTCCCCCTGCTCGAAGACTGTTGTCACACACCACACACTAAAATACAAAACCCGATTTACAGAAACAGAAAACTATTTTTTACTTTACCGGTTTACGGATTTTTTAAAGAAACAGGAAGCTGCAGAATCACGATTATCTGTATCTGATATCAGATTCCATTGTCTGACCATTATTATTATTTTTGACCGAATGCACTGAAAACTTAACTCTTTGTGGTAAAGTTTAGACACTCCATCTGCTCGGCTATTTTTATTTTATTTCACTCGAAAAATATCTTTTCAGATAAAACCGTGACTCGGAATCGTTTAACAAGATTACGTTTTAGTTTTCTTTACAGAAAATATTTTACTCCGGGTCAAAATAAACATCAGTGTGCACTAAATTTATAGAAAAATATTTCATTGTTCAGCAGATTTTTTTTGTAATTTATTTTTTTAAAAAAAAAATTACAAGAAAAAAATTTAATGCAGCTTACCACACAGAATTATTAATTTCATAGATTTTATATTATTGAAAAACTAAATTTTAATGTAATATATTTTATTTGACATTGATGGCGAAAGGACCTCCTTAAAATAGTCGAAAAAAAAATTTTTATTTTTATGTTAAGTATTTTAGAATTAACTTTCTACTAGCGAGAAGAATTACCAACCATGCGCCACCTGTCGGAATTTCTAAACACTATTTTAGATAAAAATACTATACATGTATTTATATGATCATATTATGCCACTTAAAGATATATAAGTGATATACATGTTAATATGTTCTAATATGGTCATATCTGGTCAAAATATAATTGTTATATTGTAGGGAATAATTATCAAAAAAATTGTAATTAGATCAGGAATCTACCATGATTTAATAAATTTTCTTTTTATATTATGCCATAGAAACTTTCCACCTATCTAGAATAAGAAAAAAAAAGTTTGTGGCCAGTGTATTTATATGATAAAATGAGTTTTTATGGTTAAATTGGGTATCATTAGAAACGACTTAACCTGGAGTTATGCCTTTTTAAGGATTCATATCATTCTCACTAATTGTCGATTTATGATGATAAGTATTTTGGCTGCATTCGTAAATGCTCTATCTCTAGGTACACAATTGAGTAATGACCTTTTATCTTGTGAAATATTGGCATTTTTAAAGATATAAGCTCATCCCGGTATTACACCCATCAAGACCTTTCATTTGAGTACCCACATCAATTTTTCATATATTTATATATATTATATATATATATGAATATATGAAAAATATATATAAATGCATGTGGGTACTCAAATGAAAGCTCTTGATGAGTGTAACATCGGGATGAGCTTATATCTTCAAAAATATTAATACTTAAGAAAGTACAGAGCAATTTAACAAAAGTGATTATTTAATAAAGCAAAATTTTATTTAATTTTACTTCACAAATTACGGCAGTCACATAGTGACTGCAAGGTTGCTAGTCCTATTAATTTAAAAAAACTTGTTGAACTAAGAAAAATTTTCTATCAAATATCCTCGGTTCGTACCTTTCTTTCTGTAGTTTATATACAGTCGGTTAAAACTTAAAATTACCTCCATAAGTATGAGAAAAAAAGTACAAACAATAAGTCCGTATTCGAAACGTGAAAGGGGTAGAGGGTTGTCTCGAAAAAGGAAAAAAATTGCAAGATGACATCTCTGGCCCGATGATTCTTTTCATTTCAATGGACCAAGGACTATATACGTATGCTCACTAAAAAGGTATACCTGACGTAACCAGCTGTGTTTTCTCAAGAGATTTCGTGTATTACGGAATTCACCTTTTTTTACGGGACTTTATTCATCACCCCGTCCCCCTTCTGAGGACACCTTGCGCCCGTATATGCGTATACATATACACAGCTCGGATCCTTTTAAAATCGCCCTCGCCATACGGAGTATAGGTGGGGATTTTGTGGATCATGTTTGACGCAAGATCTCGATAAATCCACTTTTATAGAAAAACTTTTTTTTTTTTATAATTCAGAAGCATGACACTCTATTTTACGCATGTTAATCATAGGCTTGGAGAAATCAAACAAGTTTTTAAAAAATTTTCTGGGCTTTAAAATTAATATTAATAAGTATTTTTTTTTTTTTTTCGTTTAACAAAATTTATTGGGTGACGAAAAATAAAAAAATTCTCACGATGTAAAATTAGCATAGAGTCATCACTCAATCGTATTTGACGTGAAATAAATATACAATATTCCGTATGATTGAAGCGTAACAAAAAAGGGTAAAAAATAAGCTGAGGTAGAGGTGTATGTACAACTAACGTTTTTCTACCCTCTGTTAAGTTTTTAAAATCCATCATCCATGAAAATTTGCCGACGATTAAAATTATTCGCGTAAGAATTTTCTACGCGTGATTGCAGCTTTCATCGATCATTTTAGAGAAACAGGAATATGGATGTATGTAAGGATAAAACGGAAGAAAAATGAAAGAAAGAGGAGGGAGGTAACAAATTTAATCGTTTATTCTACGGTTTTTTTTAAATGTCAACTAATCGACTTGGAGCATTCGATCTGCTGCCGGTCCTGTTGGGAATAATGTAACTTACTTTTTTTTATAAAATATAAATCCATTTGTCATTTGTCTGGACACTTTCTTACGCAAGGGATTTATTTTATACATGTTTTAAGAAAGAATATTTTTTATTTGATCGGAAAGGTGATTTTTGGTTTAAAAATTTATTTTTACACACTTTTCATTGTTCATTTTTAAATTTTTTAGGACAAAGACAATTTTTATATTGAAGCAAATAAAAAGTCTTTTTAGTAAGAAATAAAAAAGATTAATTTCAGTTGAAAAAAAATATTCTTAATGTCAAAAGGCATTATTAAAAATTAATGCTAATTTTTATTTAAATAAAAATAATTTTATGATGAGTTAAAATTTAAAATTAAAGTGAAGAAATTTTATTTAGTTTATTAAAGATAGAAAATTAATCAAATTTTGACAGATTTATCCACAAAGATTTAAATATAATTGTTATACCTGCAAAAAACAAGTCGAACAGAAATCCGAGCAGACTTGAATTATACTGAGGAAATGTTTGGAATAAAAATTAATTATGTGTTTTTATTGAAATCTTAAATTGTAAGTATACAATTATTAAAAAATGCTTTGAAGTTTATTCATTGGTTTGTAAAATATTAAAAATTTTAGAGAATGTGACTAATTAATTAAGATATAAATTGTTGTATCATTTCAAAAAAATTATAACTTTATTTCATATGAATTTTGAAAAAACAAAAAACATAAACATCGACAACATTGAATAATGAAATGACTAAACAGTTTGCTTATTTAAAATAAAAGCATTAAAAAATTTTTTCGAATTTAATAAAGACCAAAGAACTTAAAAAATTTTCAGTTGATGATCAAAATTATTAAATTAATGTCAAAACTTGTAAAATTTCAAGAAATAAGATAAAATAGCTTATAAAATTCATAAAAATATGTCATCATATTGCTTATTACAAATTCAACTTATTATTTTTGAATAAAGTTTCTGCAAGTGAGAAAATTTTGACCCGCGTCGCCACCTATCGGCGAATTTTAGAACTAAACTCAGAAAAAATTATAAATGCATTTTGAAGCAGCGAGATTTTGTTTGTAAAGTCAAATCTAAAAAAAAAATAAAATTTAAAAACAACCCTTTGTAATTCTGAAAAAAATTAATGATATTTAAAAATTAAATACAAACAAGGTGAAATATAAAAAACGAGGCAGGATTTTTTTCCCAGGACTCAGGTATATTCCGGAAGGGTATTTAGTATACTTAAACTCTTCACATATATATATGATATAATATATGAAGAAAGAAAGAAATAAATAATAAAAAAGATACCTCGACAAACCGGGATACATAACCGGGGATCGGGAATACTTTTAGCCGCCAAAAGGGGGTACTGAAAATATCCGAAATCATGTCGGTATTTGAATAAGATTCACCCTGTTTAGAATTTTACAACGAAATCATAACCCCTTAACTTATTTCTATTCTGACGCTGGAGCCTGGACGTTTTTATGTGCGATTATGCTTTTCAATCCTTTAACTTCCCAAGTAAGAGTACAAGGGTTGGGAATCCGAATCCGAATCCTTACCCCGTTTTTTATGATTTTTATTTTATTATCCGGGAGGAAATTAAAATTTTTTAGTCATCGGATGGACCAGGTGAATAGAAGTGAAGATTTTTTAGTCACCTGGTGATATTAAAGCTTTCGTTGGAAATTTTTACTGCAATAAAATAGCAATTTACTATGAAAATTCTCGTGTGGGTTGGTAATTAAAGAAAATTTATTAAAACATGGCCGATTCCTGATCTAATTACAATTTTTTTGATAATTATTCCCTACAATGTAAAAATTATATTTTGGCCAGATATGACCATATTAGAACAAATTAACAAATATATCACATAATATATCTTTATGTGGCATAATGTGGTCATATAAACACATATATAGAATTTTTATCTAAAATAGTGTTTAGAAATTCCGACAGGTGGCGCATGGTTGGTAATTCTTCTCGCTAGTGAAAAGTTAATTCTAAAATACTTAATATAAAAATAAAATTTTTTTCCCGACTATTTTAAGGAAGTCCTTTCGCCATTAATGTTAAATAAAAAATATAAAACAAAATGCTACGCTTATATATACTTTGGTTAAATTTTTCTAACAACGAGAGGGCGTAGCCACCTAGCGGCAAAACCAAAAACTAACTTCTAAAAAAATTCCTAATTAATTAAATACTTTTCAGATCAAGCCTAAGGATACAAAAATTTCGAAAGAAAAATTCTTAGACCAAAATTTTCATTAAAATCATTTTACTACATCAAAACAAATTAGTCTAAAATATTTTATGTTTAAATGGCCAAAATATTTTTTTTTTTCGTGCAAATTTTAATATTCTTGTTAATCCAAAATTTGAAAAATTTTATACATTACTTTTTTTTTTAACGACGTGATGATAATAAAAAAACAAGAAATCGCGTGCAGACTAATGAGAGTAATCACTTAATAAAGATGCCCAGACATCGCGTGACCCTCTTATTTTCTCGTTCATTCTTCACCTCAAACTATCAATATTTACAAAATATTTTTTGCTCATCACTTTCAACGCGGCTCGATTACACATTTTACGTCAAAACATCTCTGTTTAACGTCAATCTTCAATTACCGCTCCATAAAGATGTTATTATTTACACGAAATAAGAATCTTAAGATTTTATTTTATTTTATTTCGGAATTCTTAGTATATAAATTGAATTTAATAAAGTAAAAAATTCTTACAAGCTCTCAGGCGCTTAGTTCATAAATAAAACTTAAAATTATTATTATTTCCACGATAAATCAATGGGTTATATATTACTTATTATATATGTACTATCCGAGGGAATAAAAAAGAATGTTATTAGTACGTGTTTAGCAAAATGCAAAAAAAGGCCGAGGCGCTTAAATGCATCGGGACAAAATCTGGTCAAAACAAACAAAAAGCTGGGACAAAATATTTGTTCTTATATACATGTTTCTACAAGTTTCCTTTGAGCAAGAGAACAAACTTCGAGAGATGAGAGATCCTTTGAGATGATCCGCGCCGATTGGATCCCATAAATCAATTAATTTCAAAGCTAGTTCGATATACCGGTCTAATTTAAATTCTTGCGGTAGCCCTTTGGACATTATGTCCGACATTAATATAAGAAATTTATTTATTTATTTATTTATACATTAAGATCTACAACAAAAATTTTATTTAACTTCTTAGGATATCGAAGTAGTAATTAATATAATTATTCTTTGAACGCCAGGACAAAAAAAAATAAAAATTAATTTTTTTCTAATCAAAAAAAATTATTAATTATAATTAATAAATCATTCGAAATTAAAATTGTCACTTTTTTTTTTGAGTTAATTTTTATTTGGTCAATTTAGGTATATTCATATGGAACTTTTTTTGCAGACAAAAATAAAGTCGTTCGGTTTTGCCGCTAGGTGGTTACGCCCTCTCGCTGTTAGAAAAATTTAATCAGAGTATATACACTAGTCACAAAAATTAAGGGATATAAAAAAAATTCCAAATTTTTTGGTGATTTTCAGCGAGCTGTAACTCCGAGGAAAATGATCGCACAGAAAAAAAAAAAAAAGCAAATTGTAGCTCCAAGTGTCTAGTTTTTAGATATGACCATGAAAATTTTTGT
This sequence comes from Cotesia typhae, assembly GCF_013202065.1. NCBI lineage: Eukaryota > Metazoa > Arthropoda > Insecta > Hymenoptera > Braconidae > Cotesia > Cotesia typhae. The sequence goes on from NW_027423744.1 coordinate 1,134,479, forward strand.
CATCGTCAGGTCTGGAGAAATCCTAAGAAAACTACTGAAAAAAATTTTTCGAAATTTTTTTCGTCTTAAAAAGGTCTACGGGCTTCAAAAAAATTTTTTCGATTGTTTCGTTTAAAAGCTCTTTTAGTAAATTTAATACCCTTTAATTTTTGACGTAATCAAAAGCCTGTACGATAATTTGCCGCGGAGTTATCGTCAATCAAAGCAAAAAGTTTTTTTGACTTTGGAAATCAATAACTCTGGAAATAATGACCGTATAGGAAATCGAAGGAGGGTTTCGAAAACTACACAATATTCTCTATAAGAAAACGTAAACTGCTTTTGAAGAAAAAATTTTTTTGAATTGAAAACTCGGACTGAAAAAAGACAAAAATTCGCATAATTAAGGATATTTGGATAACTTGGTATAACTTTGGATAAAATGGATGAACGAAGGATATCGTTGGTAATTTTTAACTTCAAAGTGTCCCCTAAAATCCCTAAGAAATTCAAAGCGCTGCGATTTTTTGTTCATAGTGCCCAGAAGCTTCAAATTCTGTGTTTTCGCAAAAATCACCATTATGAGCAATTTTGTGATTTTTATTCATTTTTCCATTGAAAAAAATTTTTTTTTTCAAAATTCTTTATTTTTTCGATCAAAGAGATTGATTTTTCAAGAAATTTGAAAAAAAAAAATTTCAATTTTTTTCGAAAATTTTTTTCGAAATTTTCTCAATTTTTTTCGACTGTTGTTTTACCGCCGGCATTAGCGTTACCCAAAGCGTACCACGTGGAGGTTGCTCGGTCGGATTTACGCTTCTCACACACGTGTGTGTGTGTGTGTGTGTGTGTGTGTGTGTGTGTGTGTGTGTGTGTGTGTGTGTGTGTGTGTGTGTGTGTGTGTGTGTGTGTGTCTTTGTCTGCGTGTTTGTCTGTTTGCAGCTGCCGAATGACCTCTGTACGCACGGCAGTAACTGCTCAGTACCGTGTATTGCCACCTCTGTTCCGAATCACAGCTCGTAAACGCTCTTGCATGTTGATGCATCGTCGAATATCACGTTGCGAAATTCCTTGCCAACAACGTAACAACGCTTGAGTCAACTGATGAAGATTGTGCAGTTGCGGATAGTCTCGCCGCAATCGACGCCCAAGCATGTCCCAAACATGCTCAATTGGGTTCAAATCAGGACTCATCGCTGGATGATTAAGCGTTGTTACGTTGTTGGCGCGGAGAAAAGTTCGCGTACGAACTGCAGTGTGAGGACGAGCATTATCCTGCATCAAAATGAACCGTCTTGCCCCCATGCGTGTGCGCATAGGCAGGACGTGTGGCTCCAGAATTTCGTCGACGTACCTATCGGCAGTCAACGTCCCACGAACGATGACCAACGGGGTTCTGGTATTGAAGGACACGCCTGCCCACACCATGACTGATCCACCATTGAAAGCTGTAACTGGTCTCGTAAAACCATCCCGATCTCGTTCTCCACGACGGCGCCAAACGAGAGATCGTCTATCGCTGCCATGAAGACAAAATCGAGATTCGTCAGTCCATAATACACTGGTCCACTGTCTACGACCCCAATGGTGATGATCATGAGCATAGGCCAATCGGGCTCGGCGATGTCGTGGAGTGAGCATAGGCACGCGATTTGCGCGTCTAGCGCGTAGTCCTTGCTCTCGAAAGCGATTTCGAACCGTCGATGCCGATATGTGTTGTTGGGGAGGACGTTGTCGACGATTGCGAAATTGATGAGCGATCGTGTGGGCATGCGCAGTAGGGTTTCGACGAGCTTCTCGAATGATAGCTCGATCATCACGCTCGGTAGTGATTCGTAGTCTACCTTGACCCGGACGACGATCGTAACTTTGAGTCGCGTTAAATCGGGCATAGGCCCGACTGATAACGAACTGGCTCACTCCCATAGAAGCTGCTACTTCCACCTGACTGTAGCCCTCTTGAAGGAGGGTAACAATGCGAGCCACATCTGTGGCAGCTAAATGTCGACGAGGCATATCAAAAGGTGCTTATCAAAGAAAAGCTTACATAAAATTCACGTAAGGAATTTAGGCTAAAAAGAAAACGTAAAATTCAAGTTTTGTGTGAGGAAAAGCCGAACTCCGCGGGGGGTATATCAATTTGTTTTTATTGAATTTTTAAAATGAGATTTAAAACTAAGGCAGTTGTAGCGGACAGAAAAAATTGAGTTAATTTTTTTTGACAATAGTGAAGCATTCTGAAGACGATAAAAAAAAAAATTAAAAAAAAAAATTTTTGATAAAAAAAATTTCGAAAAAAATTTTCGAAAAAAATTGTATATAAAAAATTTTTTTTATATCCCTTAATTTTTGTGACTAGTGTATATGCGTAGAATTTAATTTTTTTTATTATCATCACGTCGTAAAAAAAAAAAAAGTAATGTATAAAATTTTGCAAATTTTAGATCAACAAAAATATTAAAATTTACCCGAAAAAAAAAATATTTTGGCCATTTAAACATAAAATATTTTAGACTAACTTGTTTTGATGTAGTAAAATTATTTTGAAGAAAATTTTGGTCTAAGAATTTTTCTTTAAAAATTTTTGTATCATTAGCTTGATCTGAAAAGTATTTAATTAATTAGAAATTTTTTTTAGAAGTTAGTTTTTGGTTTTGCCGCTAGGGGGCTACGCTCTCTCGTTGTTAGAAAAATTTGACCAGAGTATATATAAGCGTAGAATTTTGTTTTATATTTTTTATTTAACATTGATGGCGAAAGGACTTCCTTAAAATAGTCGGGAAAAAAATGTCATTTTTATATTAAGTATTTTAGAATTAACTTTCCGCTAGCGAGAAGAATTACCAATCATGCGCCACCTGTCGGAATTTCTAAACACTATTTTAGATAAAAATACTATATATGTGTTTATATGACCATATTATGCCACATAAAGATATATTAAGTGATATATATGTTAATATGTTCTAATATGGTCATATCTGGCCAAAATATAATTGTTACATTGTAGGGAATAATTATCAAAAAAAAATTTTTTCATTCATTAAAATGAATGTTATTTGTCAGTTTATGTAAATGATAAATTATTCCTGAAAAAAAAGATAATTTCTTTAAAAAAGAAAGCTTGAAAATAATTTCAATTTAAATAGAAACCATTATAGATTTGTTAAAAAATAACTTATGAATTTAATTTAATTTAATAAATCTGAGTAATTTATCTATAAATGGAAAACTTTGGTTGAATAGACATCTAGCGGTGAGTTACGTACTAAATCTTACAGATTCACGATTTAGATGATAGTAAATGGATCAATATTATTTAAAAATCATTTTTAATTATTTAAATTTTTTAAATTTTTTCTTTGTATTTAATATTGTTTAAGCTTTTAGATTTCTTAAATAATTTACAATTTATAAATTGTAAATTAACATAATTTTATTATTAGTTATCGAAAGAAAAATGAAATCACAGTCGTTGGTAATGTTTGTTGACTTACCGAGGTTCGGTAGTTGATAGTGAAGAAAAATAAATTATTTATCGTGGATTATAATTTCAATGGATAAGTTTGACTTTCATTTTTATCATTTTTCAGTATAATTGATAAAAAATTAAAAAAAAATTAACTTTTTTTTATTAAAAATTTCATACTAATAATTTAATCCACAAAAAAGGGGCTAGACGGGCCGTAAAAATCATTAAATACGATTTCGAGCTTAAAAAATGAGCTGATTGATTATTGCTTAAAAAATCTCGGCAAAATTAATTTTTTAAGTGGTAAAAAAATTTCCAACTATAAAAAAATAGAATTTAATACAAAAAAAAAAAAAGAAATTTCACACCAAAAAAAATTATTTTTAATATTTTAATCTTTTAAATTGAGAAATTCTTGAATAAAGTAAAATTAATTTTTCTTAAGTCAAAAAATTTGAATTAAAATTAAAAAAAAAAAAAATTCGTAGTGTAGAGTTTTGGAAATATCCAGGAAGATTCAGCAGAAAACCAGCATTAGTAATGTTTGATTGAAAGCATTTCGCGGATAAAGATAACAGCTAGGGGCTCTAAAGCGTCAGGACAGAGTGATAGCGGTGTTGCAGTGTTTGCTGGGTGTATCGTGTCTACACCAGACGTGAAAGGTTGAAATTCACCATCCAGCATCCAGCTGTACAACATAATGTTCAGTACTTGAGTCATACTCCACAATGTACTTGACTAGCGAGTGTACATTTAAACAAGTTTACTAAGAGACTTTTTTCACCCTTTCACAGAGTTCACAGAGTCTTTGGAGCACCCTGTCGTTCCGCCCTTTCGCGTCTACTTCCACTCGCCCAGCAGACCGCGAATGAACCCATTTCCCGTTTGGACTTACCTCAGAATAGAACCAAGACGATAGACGAGTTCATGCTCGTTATTATTATTATATCTCAACTCTTAATTCGTGAAATTGATCACCAACACTTATGATTATGATGATGATGATGGTGATGGTGGAGGTGATGAAAAAGATCTTGATATTTTTAATGAATTGATAATGAGGTACTTTGAGTTTATCAATTTTAACTCACACACTTTTTCTCTACAACCTTCTTGATCTCCTGAGAAAATAGTTCCAGTAATTAAGGTAATTAGAGAGCGTGTTCTCGAGAACTGAGATGGTAGCGAAAAGTTGATGGAACAGCATGGTCCATCGAAGAGAGATGTGCATAAGCGGCGGCTCACAGAAAACGCCGAGGGTGAAATCAAGAGGAGCTGGTGAAAACTCAGTTGTTAGGTAGATTGAAGGGGTGGTAAGGGTGAACCGATGCTCTGTTACAGCCCGAGGTGAAAGAGGTCGTAGGTCACGTACGTCCTTGGAGACCGCAATGCGGACTGTTCATAATATGCTTTCACGATTACAATCATGCATAATCGGAATAATTGTTATTGCTAGTGTTTACTGAGTTATAGGTCATTATTTGGAGAAGCCTCGAGGGTTCCTTCAGTTTTTTAATTAGAATGCTTTTTTGTTGATATTAGTTTGGGATTTATGTGTTTTGTCTATTTATATGTCATATAAGTTCATATATGTTCATATGTGCTTCATGAGTTCATATGTGTCTTATGAATTCATCTATGTTGAATCGTACTTCACGAGTTCATATGTGTCTTATGGGTTCATAGATCTTCATATGTTCCCTATGAGTTCTTGTGTGTTCATATGTATCTTATAAGTTCATATATTACATGGTCCCTATGAGTTCATATGTTCCCAATGAATTCATATGTGTCTTATGAGTTCCTAGATCTTCACATGTCTTCTATGAGTTCCTTGATCTTGACATGTTTCCTATTAGTTCCTAGATATTGACATGTTTCCTGTGAGTTCATATGCGTCCCTAGATCTTCACATGTTTCCTTTGGGTTCATATGAGTTCCAATATCTTCACATGTTTTTTATGGATTCATAATATCTTATGAGTTCCCAGATTTTTACATATTCCCTATGAGTTTCATATGTTCCTAAATATTCACATGTTCCCTATGAATTTATATGACATCCTAGATCTTCACATGTTCACTATGAGTTCATAAGTGTCTTATGAGTTCATAGATCTTTATGTGTTCCCTATGAGTTCTTATGTGTTCATGTGTCTCATAAGTTTATTTGTATTCTTATGAGTCCTATGAGTTCTTTTGTATTCATATATTTTATGAGTTTATATATGTGCATACATATTTTATGAGTTCACATATCATCATCATAAGTGTTTACTGATTTCATATGTCTTCTGAGTTAATAATACCATGTGACTCATATAAATAGCCTTCTTGAAAAATGGTCATAATTCATCGCTGTATTCTCGACTCAAAATTAAATATACCAAAGAACATTCGTTGACTTCATTACCGTAAAAAAATCTCCTTAGTATTTTTTCTTTTCCAATTTACATTATAATTGCGGAAAAGGTGAAGAAGGATTCTCTGGCTTCTAGAACCAGAAGATTATTACTATTATTATTAAGAAAATGCAGGTACAAAGTCTCTCTGGTAAGTTTTTTTAATTTCTTCACCACGGTGATGAAAAAGTTTATTTCGAGGGATATATCCCAGATGAACAATCGCTGCGTGGGAGTACTGTATGAGTAACGGCGACACTGAAGCTCCAGTTCCTGGAATTGAAAACTTGGAAAGTTGATAACTCCCGACGGAGAGCTTCTAAATCGTGGACAATAACGAGCTGGGAGTCCAACTTCGAGGTATTGATTTTCATAGTCATAACTTTGCTATTTGAATTTTTATATTTTTTTATCCACGCCCTGATGGATTATCGAATCCATTAGATTTATTAAAATTTATGTCTTACATCCTGTAATTTCATTTTCTTATGAAAAACTCGGATTAAAATAAATATTAAAATCGTTGTTTTAATTAGAAAAAATAAATTGAATCTTTTTTCTTTCAAGGACCGGAATTTTTTTTTTAATGTAATTTTCTGAGGTCTGCTTTTACAAATTTACATATTTTATTCTATTAAAAGTCTCTTTGACATTTAAATAGAGCTGCAAGAATTCTTTTTTCCAATAAAATATATTAAAAACGAAAATTCAACAATGGTTACAAATAGATTCGTTAATTTCTTTTTTTCAATATAAATTTTGGAATTTTCTCAAAGAAAAAAAAATATCAATTTACTTTTAGTACGTTTATTTATATAAAAATTTAATCAATAAAATTTTTTGTAGCTCGTGGGTGAGAACACACTCTTTGCTCGTGATCCCAACCCCATCAAAATATCCACATGAGTTTATATGGAGATCCACATGGGAAAGTATGAATTCGTATAGGAACCCATAGGAATTTTCATAGGAAGTATGGATTCCTATATGAAAAATCCAAATAGGAAGGGTGGATTTCTGCAGGAATCCATATAGGAACCCGTTAGTACATGAATTTTTATATGGGAAATCCACACAGAAAATATGAATTTTTACAGGAATCCACAATGAAACCCGTGGGTATATGGATTCCTACGCCAATGGAACCCGTGGATATATAAATTGCTATATGGGAAATCCGCATAGGAAATATGGATTCTTATAGGAATCCGAATAGGGACGTGTGGTTTCATAGATTCCTACATGGGAAATTTAAATAGGAAGTATGAATTCCGATAAGAATCCACATAAGAACCCGTGGATATATGGATTCAAATCGAAAATAATGCTGTAAAGCGGGAAAGAATACGAGTTACGGATAATAATTATTACGTCAAGCGTTCCAACAGTTACGTAACAGGATATTTTGGTGGGAAAGGATTGAGAAAGGACTAAGGAGAAGATCTTCTTAATGTGAGTGTATAGAATATGCGAGAAAGATGAATTTCTACAGGAATCCACATTGAAACTCGTGGATTTATGGATTCCTATTTGGAAAATTTACATAGGAAATATGAATTTCTACAGGAATCCACATAGGAACGTATGGGTTCATGGATTCTTACATGGAAAATCCACATAGGAAGTATGGATTCCTACATAAATCCACATATGAACGTGTGGATTCATAGATTCTTACATGGGAAATCTATATAATAAATATGGAATCCTATACGGAAAATTCACATAGGAAATATGAATTTCTACAGCAATCTACATAAGAACCTGTAGGTTCATGAATTTCTGTATGGAAAATTCCACCTTAGAAGTATGGATTCCTTTACTGAATTTATGTAAGTAGAATAAATATTGACCTTCTAAGAACGTGATTTAGGCCAGTGAGTATCGTAGAAGACTGTCAACCATGAGGTACCGGGTTCAAGTCCATCAAACGCGAGCAATTTTTTTTATTAGATAAAATCACAAAATCCGTTTTTCAGAATTAATTTCAGTTAGTAATTGATTAATAGCAATTACTTCATAATTATTTTTAATTTCTTTTCGCCTGATTAATATAGAAATCTATGTCGGATTCTACCCTGAATTCCTATAAAAATCTAATCCATTATAATTTTTTTTTTCCTCATTAAATTCACTCCCAATTTTTTTGCAGTATAATAATTTTTGATACAACTAAAAAAATAAATTTTTTAATTAAAAAATAAAATTGTTGGAAAGTTTTAAACAAAGTTAGTTTTTTTTTTTTTTTTTTTTTAATTTTTTTTTTTCCAGTGAATTGTATCATAATTTAAAATCCGCAATTTTTTGCAATTTAAGAAGAAAAAAAATTTTTATTGTGCTATTAACTGTATAGTACTCATTATATTTTGTACTAAAATTAAAAAACGTATTTATTAATAATAAAAATATAATAAGGACATAAAGTCCTTATGGAGTTTATAACTAGAGAATGATGACAATAAACGACCTCGGCTTATAACATGTGAGTGGGCACTAGTGTGTACTAGTGGGAGTAGGGATCTTCGCGGGTTTTCGGGGTAGCTCGCGGCAGAATCGCAAGCTCCCGGGCTGCTCTCTGGTCTATGGCTCAGTGTGTTACGCGCTACCCTGGACCGCACAGGCGCCTGTGAACAGGCACATAATATACGATTAATTTCATCGCTATTTTCAATTTAATTTCTTTTTATTTTTATCATTCTCATTTACTGTTAATTAATCCACCTCTTCGTCCTCAATTATTTTTAATTACTCAGAAATTGCAAACAATGAATTATTTGTAATAGAGGGTTTAATACGGTGAATGATTTTAATAAAATGCTCCAAGTGCAGCTTTAATTTAAGAAGCTTTCGAGGATCACGAGATTAAGTGCCGTTCAATGTTTAAGTAGTTGTAGAATTTATCTCTCTGTTATTATCATTATTTAGTCTTTTGTTAGGTTTATTTTTAATTAGTAAATTATGGAAAAAATCACTCACTTAAAAAATCATTTATGACAATTTTTTTAAGTAAGATAAATTTTTAATAATTCATTTAAAAATGATTTTTTTTTTTTTGGGTAATTATTTACGAAAAGTGCAATAAAAATATATATCTTCAAAGACAATGTGATTTTTTTTTTTAAATGGATAAATGCACATCAAAATAAAATTTTATAAGTAAGTAATTTTTTTTTTGTTTGCACAAAAATTTGGAAAACTAAAAAAAAAATTTATTCTTGATTTTCAAGAAAATTTTTTGAACAAATACAATTATTGTTAAGAGTTTGTTTGTCTTAAGTAAAGGCGGAGAATTCTTTAATAAAGTTAAGTTTACTCAAGCCAAAAGATTTTTTAAGAATATGAATTTTTTAATTTAAATCAAAATGTTAAAGCTCATTAAAAAAATTTTTTTGGTCAAGATTTTTTTTTCTTAGATCAAATTTATTTTTTTAATGTAGTCATATGTGACCATATATGGCATGTATGTCATATATGTTCAATATATCATATATGCCGCATATTTTCATGTGTCACATATGTTCATATACATAATGAGTGTCATATATTATATGTGATCATATATGCCACATGTAATTGTTACGTTCCCAAATTTTGGGTGTAATTAATTTTTAAATTTAAATAATTTATTTAAATGTCCAGATTTTGACCTCGTTAGGAAGTCGATAGACTCCAGGTGGGTCATGTCACTGATTTATCCGCGAAGTACTTTTTAAATATACATAATTTAATAATTCTCATTTTTAATTTATAAATAAAATATATTTTAATATTTTACTTATGTTTTACCTGCCAACAGGTAGATAATGGGTAGAGTGCCTGAACGCTGGCTAGCGCTCTGGGCAATTTCACCAGGGTGAGAACAGCTAATAAGCGCTCTTACCCTGGGGGTAATAGTTAGGATATTTTTGGATAGGATACCCGAACGCTGGCTAGCGCTCGAGGTAAAGGAACCAGGGTGAAACGCTGATAAGCGCTCTCAACCCTGGTTGAAGGTTTTAATAAGTACCCATTTTAATCGATTGACAATTAAAAAAGAAGTATTTATTAATAAGGAATTGGCAGGTTCAGCCTCGGACCAGCAGAGATTCCTCCTCTGCTAAGTCCTATACATATAATATCATACATATAATATATATCCGATACATATAATATATGATGTCAGATGTGATCATATATGTATTACATTTGTTTATAACATATGTCGAACTTAAAATTCTAAAATTCGAATTTTTAATTACTGGGTATTATATTAACTCAAATTAATCGACTAAAAACATCCCGAAAAAAAAAAAATAAATAGTAGAAATGAATATTATCGCATGCTTATAATTAATCGAGTAATTAGCATGGCTCTGAAATTTCAATTAAAACCACGCACTAAGCTTTATTAAATTTAATTTCGAGGATTTTGCATTTGACATCCTCCTCTGTAGTAATATTAACACCAGCCTACAACAATATATTTCTAGCTACACGTTACAATCACAATTGTTAAATAATATTGCAAAAGGTATCGAGTGCAGTCTTGAAACCGTCTAAACTTGAAACTCATCGTGGAACAATACAAAGAATTTTTTTCTTTTGTTTCCTTTTATATCTGATTATTTCGTACTTAAACTAATTAACTGATGACACTTTTTTTTTTATTTTTATTAATTACATAATTAAGCTAACTATTTTTAGCGCATAAATTATTTTTAAATAGATTTAAAAACACCTTAATAAATGAATAAACGGTTATGTCAGTATTAATAATTCATCGCTTTTATAATTTATGCATCCTACTTTAGTCGAGCACGGACAGAATTATAGCGTAGCTCAAAAAGATACCGTCGTTACGCAAAACGTGGAAATATGGTAACTATCTCGCGTTCCTTGAGAATTTTCCTTCTCTGGTTGTTCGCTTGGAAGATAACTTCAATGAATAAGAGATACTTCAATTCATGTTTCTGTTTGATTAAATGTCAATATTATCCTTATTATTATTGTAATTGTCGTAATATTATTATGGGTTGAGGTTTTGTTTTACTTAAATTTATTTAAAGCTTCTATGTTTGTACAATGAACAAAACTTTTCTTCTTTGTTTAATTTAAAAAGTTATTAAAAATAAATTTTATAAGAATAAAAAAAAATTCTTGAACAAATAAAATAATTTCAAAGAAATTTGTTATCTTGGATCGAGTAAGAAAATTATTAAATTAATTAGAATTGAGAAAAAAAATTTGTGAATAGAACGCAATCTGTTGATGATATAATTTATACAATGATGTAAGATAGATTTAAGTGTGAAGCTGAGTGGAGGGGGCTGGTGAGGAGGTTGGCGCAACGAGCAGAATGTGTGTGCCGAAACACGAGCGCAGAAAAATCTTACACTTAGTTCGTGCATTGAAAAAATTGGGAGAAAATTCGTAGTGAATTTGGAGTTTTTTTCAGCGGAGTTAATCTCGATTTTAATCCCAAAAAAATCCGGAAATTTTACACTAAAATAAATTTTTATTTGCTGAAACAAGTTTTAAATGCTAAATTACTGACAGATACTTCAAACAATTTATTTCAAGTTTAACTTTGTAAATGTTAATAATATTTTTTAAAAATTAGACTTTGGAACATTGAACCAAATTTTTATAAAGATTATTTTGTTTTTGTCTTGTTGATAAATCCTGACGTAGAAAGTTTAAAATAATAAATTATTAACAGTACTACATTTAATTAAATAAAATTAACTAGCAACCTTGCAGTTACTATGTGACTGCCATGACTTGTGAACTATGAATAAATAAAATTTTGTTTTATTAAATAATAAATTTTGTTAAAATGCTCTGTACTTCCTTAACTATTGATGTTTTTAAAGGTATAAGCTCATCCCGATGTTACTATCATCAAGAGCTTTCATTTGAGTACCCACATGCATTTTGATATATTTTTCATATATATGATATATATAATATATATAAATATATGAAAAATTGATGTGGGTACTCAAATGAAAGGTTTTGATGAATGTAACATCGGGATGAGCTTATATTCTCAAAAATGTCAATAATTCACAAAATTTTTGAATTGCAATTTTTACATAAAAAAAAATCAAAAAATTCCTCAAAGTTTTCCTCAATACTAAAAATTCAAGTTATTTTTAATAAATTAAAAAAAATTATCTTGAGGTTGACGCAACGAGCAGAGAGTGTGTTCTCACACACGAGTAATGAGGACCTTCTTCTCTAAATTCCTACATAATTAAAATTAAATTCTCACTCCTTTTGAAGACCTGATAAAAACGAATTGCAAAATTTTTCCATAAAAAATAATTTTCCTGGCCCTTGATGACTCTTATCATCAAACAAGCGACAGCTTGTCAAATTAAAGTACTTCTACACAGCCACCTAACGTCATCAGAGGTATCAAAGCAAAATACATTATACTATGACTAGATGATTAAATATTTGCCGAGTCTTTGACACGAAAAGTTAGTTGAGTTAGTTGTTTCGTGACTGTGCAAACACTCGCCGCATCAATAGAGTTTTCGCTGTGTCAACTCCCAGCGGTAGTCGAGTTTGTAGAAGCCCGGCCCTTTACGATGCAATAATTCGACAAAGCTATTAACGTTGCGATGATAACGCCCAAAAAGCGAGGCGTGGAATTTGAATTTTATAATTAAATAATTATAATAATAATAATAATAATAATAATAAGTATGAGCCAATGAATAATCTCAGAAGCTGACGGGACAAAGAGGATTTTCAATATAAGTTAGTTTAATTATTATTCATTAAACCTCTCGAATAAAGTCGCTTAATCACAAGCTTATCTCTTAATCCTATGATCGTACTTATTAATCATAAGTTTTATGACCTTATTAGTTTCGCAAAATGAATTATTGTTTTATTAATTAACTGTTATTTCATTTGAATTTATACATGAATTGCTACAAGGTTTAGTAGAGATCTATCATATGCAAATGTCTTATTGTCTAGCTTCTGGATTCACAAAAGTTACCCACATGTGTAACTGTACAATCATGAATCAAGAGCTTCAATTTCGTGTCTTATGCACTCGTGCTTGAATTTACTGCCACAATGTATCATCAAAGGGGCTCCTGGTATGCCAATTCCATTATAAAAATATTTTTTTTTCTATAATTTAGTCAATTTAAAAAAATTACAAATTTTATTCCATCTTACGGCAATAAAACGGACACAGTTCGCCCATCTTACAGCAAAATAAATAATAGTTTAAAAAAATTAAAAAACGGTTAAGTTATACATCAAGTTGGCGGTAATTCTTCACTCAACAACAGTTGTAAGCAAATTGACAGAAATTTACGGCCGCAACTTGAATACAAGTTAACAATCAAACTTGTAGTTAAATTTCCTTTCAACTTTACTACAATTTGAAGGAAATACTTGTACAGCAAGTTTTGACGTCTATTTGCAGAGTAAGTTATAGGTAACTAATAGGTAATCGCTCGCTTTGCCAACTCTTTCCGTCAAGTTTGCTTCAAATTGCGGACGTAGATTGACAGTAAGTTATAGGTAAGGTAGCTATCAGGGAATTTTGTCAAATTAGTGTATTGTCATCGGTCCTCGATAAATCTACAAAGTTTGAACAAAATCTGGCCGTTTAAAGTGGGTCAAAATCGAACCCAAAGGAGTCGGTTATAAACATACAAACATACAAACATACAAGTAAAGCTAATAGAAAGCGTGTAATATGGAAACTAATGAGAATTTATCTATATTATCATATACAGAAAAATTTTAGGTGGTACTTTATCCGTACTTCATCCATATTACGGCATTTTATAAATATCAACCACCATACGACTTTAATTTTTTTTCAATAAAATCTATATTATCAATCTAATTATAATTTTTTGTAATTATTCTATTTATCGTACAATATTTCTTAGAACAGATTTTATCTTATAGCAAATCAGAAGCAGTAGCACTTGGTACTTATTTTCCATCTTACGATTTTTAATAACAAATATAAAGAATTCAATATAATTATCATCATCAGGAAGACTTCCATTTGTACATCGTCCGAACTTCATCCATCTTACGGCAATGAAGCGAACACACCTCTTCCATCTTACAACATGAGATAGAAACTAATGAGGATTTATTCATACAAACACAGATAGTAAAACTTCAGACGGTACTTTATCCATATTTCATCCATCTTACGGCAATTAGTGAACACTATTTATCCTACAATTTGATACTTCTTCATAACATCTCTCAAAATTGTAATTTCTAATACTTTATCTATTGATTAACGACATTCATCTATCTAACAGCTATTTCGAAGCAGTAGTACTTCATACCACTTTTGCATCTTAAATTTAACAAAAAATTACCAGAATTTAATATGAGCCTCAATAAAAGTGATTTTTAGACAGAACTTCATCCATCTTACAGCTTATCCTTGGTACCATCCATCTTACGGCTTCGAAGTTGTTAAATTGGGTAAAGATATTATAGTTGGAGGCATTTCTTTGCATAAAGTAATGTTTCATTCCATCTTACAGCTTTAGAAGTGGAAATTCATACTTCTCTTCCATCTTACAGCTTTAGAAGTGGAAATTCATCCTTCTCTTCCATTTTACGGCTTTAGAAGTGGAATTTCATACTTTTCTTCCATCTTAGAGCTTTAAAGGTGAAATTTCATACTTCTCTTCCATCTTACAGCTTTAGAAGTGAAATTTCATACTTCTTTCCCATCTTACGGCGCAACATAAATGACAAACTCATTAAATATCAAATTTGCCCATTGAAAACTCATTTTCCAGTCAAAGCATGTTGAATATAGTCAACGTCGTTGCTATAATTACTATCTATATATAATCCTCTAACCTTACTTAATGTATTTCTCTATTTATAAGTTTAGTTTGAATAAATACTCAGTAAAGTATAGAAGTGCGTTCACTTGTTCTTATTGCACGCGTATCAATATCCAGCTATTAAGTTAACAAAGCAAACATAATCATCGAATCGTATGATACTTCATCAAATATTAAAACCAGTGTATTTATTTAGCATCCGAATAATCCAGGAAAACTCGATTAATTACTCATTTGGAACGTTATCGCCTCCATAAACCCCCTGTGCAAATACAAACACACCACGGATGAGCGGTTTAATGCACCGGAGATATATTATGTATAATTTGTATCGTAAAAAATCAAACCGCAAATAAAGTTATGCTGGATATAAATATAATATTTAATAAAATAATATTATACATATACATATGATACCAAAGGATCCAGTCACTGGAAATCTACCGCAGACTTAAATTTGAATTTCAAACTAACCGCCATTACATAGCCGCTAGTCCTCTATAATACAATGCGCATAATTACACCCCAAAATTATTTAAATATCTTGAGGTTTATCTTTAAGTTAAACGTGAATAAAAACTGTTTTAATTGTGCAATTATGTACTTAAAATTGTAATATTTTAATTTTGAGAAAGACAAGCTGTATTTTTTACTGGTAAGGGGCGCTGAGGTTGCATTTATTGACTTGTGCACTTGACAGACCGGCCACAATGGAGTCATTATACTTTTTTATTTTTAGTGATCGGAGTGAAAGAGCGACTGAGACCCATTGAAATCGAGAAAGAAAAGTGAATAATAGTTACTCTGATGATCGAATATGATATACCTTCAGGCTTTATGCATATAGGCCTAGGTATTGAAGCAAAAGTAGAGCAATCAAAAATAACTAAAAATGAATTATTGCTTTTTTTTCCTGATGGAAGAATTTTATTTTATGGTAATTTATTTTATCCACAATTTATAATTTCGATTAAACGTATTATTATATTTGTACACGGCTAAAAAATTCTACACGGAAAAAAATAAATAGTAAATGCAACATGATTTGTCATGTTACGGCTACATGACAATCATTTTGCAGTAGCATGAGAAAATCATGTGACAGAAACATGATTTGTCATGTTTCGGTTACATGACAATCATGTTACGGATACATGACAACCATGTTGCGGTAATATTAGAAAATCACGTGATAGCAACATGATTTGTCATGTTTCAACTACATGATAATCATGTTGCTGCCACATGATTTTTCTCATATTACCGCAACATGACTGCCATGTAACCAAAACATGACAAATCATGTTGCTACTACATGACAAATCATATTCACACTACATGACAAATCATGTTCATACTACATGACAAATCATGTTCATACTACATGACAAATCATGTTGCTACTACATGACAAATCATGTTCATACTACATGACAAATCATGTTCATACTACATGACAAATCATGTTCATACTACATGACAAATCATGTTGCTACTACATGACAAATCATGTTCATACTACATGACAAATCATGTTCATACTACATGACAAATCATGTTCATACTACATGACAAATCATGTTCATACTACATGACAAATCATGTTCATACTACATGACAAATCATGTTCATACTACATGACAAATCATGTTCATACTACATGACAAATCATGTTCATACTACATGACAAATCATGTTGCTACTACATGATTTGTCATGTTTCGGCTACATGACAGACATGTTTAGGTAACATTAGAAAATTATGTTGCTGCCACATGCTGTTTCTCATGTTACCGCTACATGACCGTCATGTAGCCGAAACATGACAAATCATGTGTCTGCAACATGATTTCATAATGTTGCATTTACTATTTATTTTTTTCCGTGTATAAAAATTTTCAATGCAACTATCGTAATGACTATTGATGGATTAGTGGCAGCTTACAAATATTTCAGACAAAAATTTACTGTTTAAAAAAATTTCTTTACAATTTACTATTGTGTAATTATATATCTACAGATAAAGAATTTTCAAATGCAGCCTAAATACTCATTATATAAATCGACTATCAGTGAGAATGACATAAAACCTTCACAGAAAAAATTAAACTGTAAAATTTACTCTGTTAATGTTTCATTTAATAAAAATTACAATAGTAAAATAGTAAAAAATTCCTTTTATTTTCTCTCCACTGTACATAGTACTCGGTAATAAGTTTCTACCCTGCGACTATCTTGTCTTCGTCTACGGATGTTATAAGCGATAAGCGCTCGTCTTGAAGCCTCTGTCGACGACAGACCTCCTGAAGAAGTAGTTTCTTCTTTTAAAAAAATAAACCGGGAAATTGAGATACCAAAAAAAGGATTTTAACCGGAGGCTTTTAATCTCAAACTAACTCTAAGTTTAATACGTTTTTGCCTTTATATAAATAATATATATTATAGTATTTTAAATAAAGGCGAGGATAAATATATTTGAAGACTTTTATAGAGGATTAAATGTAAACAACTTTTAATGGGTTTGTTTATCATAACTTTTATGATTATGACAATTTATCGGAATAAATTGTTATTAAAATTGTAATTGTAATCCTAAAAAAAAAATAAATAACTTAAGCTATTTGTTTAATTAATTTTTTTTCGACAGAAAAAATGTTAAATAAAATAAAATACGTGTTCCCATAAGTTATCGATACAAGTACATTCGGATATTGGAAAAATAATAAAAATCTCTCCGGCACAGCGTACTAGGATTTTTTATATATATGTTATTATTGTATAAAGGGATGATATGTGCATACTAGTATATTATAGAGCGAAGAAAAATCCTGGATACATGTTTGTAGATCCGGTCATATATTTTCCTAGATTTTATACTTTTTTTAAGTCTTTAAGTATGCCAATAAGTTTGGATATTTATATTATATGCATACACATGAATATGAATAGATGGTTTGAATTTTTTTTTATAAGTTATGATTTGAGAGAGATAAAAATTGAATTTCACTCAATCGGAAGATTTTGTAATTTATTTTTTTTAAGAAAAAGATTGAAATTTTATTTTTAAATGTTAAAATTGGAATTACAGGAAATATATTGAAGATACGGTCAAAAGTGATGGGATATAAATTATAAAAAAATTGAATTTTATAGATTTGTAGATTTCTTGTTTAAATATTGAAAAAAACACGTTATTAAAAGGCAATAATGTAAAATTTATTTTTATTATATTTTTGCGAGTAACGATATGAGACCGACTACAACAAACAGATATTTAAAGATATCTACCTAAAAAACAAAATTTGTAACAGATGAAAGTCATTTGATGATAAAAGCTAAAAATTAATTTATTCTTGATTTTTTTTAATTTTCCCAACTGCGAAATAAATTGAAAAAAGTATCAAAAGACGACGAAAAATAGCTCAAATTGAAGATAATTATGCGAATTTTAACATAAATTTGATAGATTTAAGCTATATTTTATGGCTTAAAAATTATTTGAAGAAAAAGGGCCGAAAAACGTTAATGTAAAATTTTTTCAAATTTTCAAAATCACGAAATTAATTAAAAAAAATCATCAAAACCAGACAAATGATAGTTTAAATTGAAGGTAATTAAATGCAGTTTAAGATAAATTTGATAGATTTTATCTATCTATTACACTTGGAAAATTATTTTCATAAAATGAACGAAATTTAAAATTTTTTTAAAATGAAAAAATTTTCAAACACCTACAACTTGTAAACTAACTGGCCGATTTAGCTCATCTTCGAACTTGATCTTGCTATTGATCTACAGAATGTGCCCACAAAATTTAATATAGATCGGTTGAGAACTGTGGGCGCAATCCTGATGACATGGCGCGTTATATCACATATATTTATATACCTACATAAATACATATATAAACTTTTGAGCTAATGCCATTTTTCGACATTACTCGAAAAAGTTATTGAATATATAAATTATAGAAAATTAAGTTTTCTATCAAAAAGATCAAAATTCTTAAAACTTTTCAATTTTTTACAATTAAACATTACAAATAATAAAAAATGTAATTTTTTTCCAACAAAAAAAAGTGGGAGTGATTCTACTGTCAATAGAGTAGAAATTTTTATTAAAAAACTCAATTGAACTCTAAATAAATTACAGACACAAAGATAAAAATGCTTTTTACTATTTTCATTCATTTTCAACCCACGCAACAGCAGTAAAAGATAAAATACCGAGTCAATGGAGTGTAATTGCTGGAATTGACATTCGATAAGAATATTTACCGACGTTTTTAGTGAGAATTTAATCTATACAAAAGGAATACAGTGGCTTTGAATTTCTAGTTCGTTAATTAAATTAGCCGAAAAAAATCTTATTAAAATAATTTTATCAGATATTTCAAAAAAATATTTCCAGCCACATATTCGCTAGCGGATAATCAAACCAGCTAATCAGGAGTATTGATACCACTGATGAAAAGAATTCTCTGCCTGAATCAACACGGAACATATATGGAACGTGTAAACAACCCTCATGCATTCACCCTATTTTCCCACTCTAATTTTTTTTTGTTTTTTCTCGTTTCCTGTCCCGCATTCGGGTGTGAGCCAAACATTTAGGTCAACAGCCGCCAATTAGTGAAAATAACATCAACAATATCTAGATTCAATCGTAATAAGTTATTATTGAGGTCCATTTATTTTTAGTAGATTTCATAAAAAATTTAACTATTGTATTTGTCCTCGACGGAACTTTTAAAAAATTTACTACACTAGTCACAGAAATTAAAGGGTATAAAAAAAAATTTTTAATTTTTGGGTGATTTTCAACGAGCTGTAACTCCGAGAAAAATGATCATACAGCAAAAAATAAAAGCAAATTGTAGCTCCAAGTGTCTAGTTTTCAGATATGATCATGAAAATTTTTATCATGTTCGGGTCTGGAAAAATCCTAAGAAAACTAAAAAAAAATTTTCCAAATTTTTTCTCGTCTTCAAAAAAGTCTACGGGCTTCAAAAAATTTTTTTCCATTGTTTCGCTGAAAAGCTTTTTTAGAAAATTTAACGCCCTTCAATTTGAGGTAATCAAAAAGCCTGTACGATGATTTGCCGCGGAGTTATCGTCAGTCAAAGCAAAAAAGTACTTTTTCACTTTGACAATCAATAACTCTGGAAATAATGATCGTATAGAAAATCGAAGGATGGTTTTGAAAACTGCACAATATTTTCTATAAGATACCGTGAATAGCTTTTGTTAAAAAAATTTTTTTTTAATTGAAAACTTTAACTGAAAAAACGACAACAATTTGCATAATTAAGGATATTTGGATAACTTGGTATAACTTTGGATAAAAAGGATGAACAAAGGATACCGTCGGTAATTTTTCAACCTCTAAATATTCCCTAAAATCTCTGAAAAATTCAATGCGCTGCGATTTTTTTTTCATAGTGCCCCGAAGCTTCAAATTCTTTGTTTTCAAAAGTTCATGTACATATTTACGACATAACGCCGTTTGTAAGCACGATAGCGTCTACAAATCTTAAGGGATCCTAACAAAACTCAACATACTTATTCTATGGACGATTACGAAGGTCAAGTTTAAATTTGAGCTAAATCGGACAATTAGTTTAAAAATTACAGCATTACAAAGTTTTGAAAATTTGAAAATTCCACATTTTTACTGCTTTTCCTTCAAATAACTTTTGAACGCGTCGAGATATTTGGATTCTGTGAAATGCATCTGAAAGCTGAGAATATAAGCTTTAATTTACATATTTATATGTATTTTTAGACCTTAAAATATCTTTTCTGGGTCTATTTCAATAGAATTTTACTCTTGCAGTAATTTTTTGTTCAGCTTATATAATGGTAAATTGTAAGAAATCTTTTCTAAACGGTAAATTTTCGTCTAAAATATTTGAAAATTGCCACTGATCCAATAATAGTCTAGTATTACGGCTGCCGAACGGTTTTTTTAGAATAAAATTGAATGGCTTGGTGAGAACTGTCAAGCGGGGAGGTGTTACAATTTTCAATTACAAGGTCCGAGTTATCTGCAATCTTCAATTTAAACTCACACACCAGTGGTTAAAAGTTACATTAATATTAATTACAACCCCGTTTTAAGTAACAATTTATCACAAACTATAATTAAAAAAAAAAAAAAAATGAAATATCGGGTGTTGAAAATCAATGCATGCAAATACATGCATATCCGATTATCAAACTGCGATGAAGTAATTTTTCCTTTTTGTATGTATTTTTATGATGTATATATTGAAGCGAAACTTTTGCGGGTGGAACGCTCTATAGAAAAGAAAAAAAGGGTGTTTTTTGTCTTTGTACACTCAAAGCCTTTTACGTCAAAGTTTTATGACGAAACTTTTCGGTGTATAACATTAGAATTTTTTTTTTGTTTTTCGCATACGCTGACTTTAAGATGTCGTATAAATCACAACTGTTGAGTGTGTTGTAGATCACGCCTTATGCTTTCCAAGGGGTAGGGTCGAGATTTTCTTGAGAATTTTTATTAATAAATAGGCGGAAAGTTTCTATAGCACGATGTGAAAAGAAAATTTATTAAAACATGGCAGATTCCTAATTTAATTTCAATTTTTTTGATAATTATTCCCTACAATGTAACAATAAAATTTTTGCCAGATATGACCATCTTAGAACATATTAACATATATATCACTAAATATATCCTTGTATGGCATAATATGGTCATATAAACACGTATATATTATTTTTATCTAAAATAGTGTTTAGAAATTCCGACAGGTGGCGCATGGTTGGTAATTCTTCTCGCTAGTGAAAAGTTAATTCTAAAATACTTAATATAAAAATAAAATTTTTTTTCCTGCTATGGAAAAAGGAGGTCCTTTCGCCATCAATGTTAAATAAAAAATATTAAATTATGCATAAAATTAATTTTTATCTAATAGTTAAAGTCCTTATTTATCTACTAGTGAAGTTTAATTTATTCTCCACCGTGGAAATTTTTGAAAAAAAAAAGATTTTAAAAATGTTAGTATTTTTTCCAAGTCTTACGAGAAAGTCAGACCTTGACAACTTTCTCGAATTATGGTATTAACTACTGATTAGATGGAGTAAAAAAAATCTCAAAATAAGGTTTTCAAAATATTCTGGTTTCATTTTTTGCAATTAAATATATAGGTTGCCGTGGAATTTATGGAGAAATTAAAATTATAAAATCACAGAAAATTTTTAAGTAACCTACATTCAAATGGCGTCAGAACATTTGGCAACGTTGCGTAGCGCGCGAGCTTCAGACCATTCAATAAATTCAAACTAAACTTTAACGCACTGATGTTTTTCATTCATACTTATCAGTTAATTTATTGTTCACAAATTTTCATATTTCATAATTGAAAAATAAAACAATAGTTAAAAAATACTGGCATTCTTGCCATGAGACATTAGAATAATATGGTTTTATGACTGAACATTTTTAATTAATTTATTTATTTACACTGCAAAAACTTAAACGTGATTAAGGTTATATTATGGAAATGAAAATGTAATTATCCGAAATATAGCGTTGCCAAATCACGGACAGGTTACTAACAGCCGATTTACAAGAATCAAATTAATTTTTGTATTTAACTATTTTTTTTTTAATTTTTAAAATTTTAACGATTAATGCCTCATATACTATTTTTTAATTTTGGAAATTTTTATGTGTTTTTTTTATTTTAATTTATCGAATATTGACTTCTACAGTTGTTGTGACTCAACTGGAGCAAAAGGACTTCTTTAAGAAGCTATGTCATTAATTTTTAGTCTAATAAATTACTAAATAAATATAAAAATTATTTATCTACATAAAAGTACATTTTTTATTTTTATATACATTTTTTGTGGGTAATTTTGTAAGAACATTAAAGAATTATTTTAACAGCGACGTTTTTATACCTGACCATCTTTTAACTCTAATGTTTATTAAAAACATAACATCTCTTTTTATGTGGAAGAAAAATAAAGTTTAAGTGAAAGAAATTAAAGTACAGCATAAGCTTTACATTTTTTACCAAGTATTAGAGCTTTAATTATTTAAATGAATTTTTCTCATTACACAAATGTGTTTCATCTTAGTAAATCTTAAGACTAATTATTTTTTTCTTCTTCACATGGAATGTAGAATTTAGTATGTAATTTTCTTGCGACTTAATGGTAAGTTTTGTTAATAATAAATTTGCAATTATAAATTAACGTCTCGAATTTTGTAATTTAAAATAAAACTGATTGATGGCCGAGGAAAAACATGTTTTTTTCATTTTTTATATATCACCTGGAGGTTGAATTGCTTATAAATATTTATAAAAACAGAATAAGGGAAGGTATGGAATAAACAAAAAATGTTAGCGGTCGTTTCACGCAGGAGTTTTCTGGCGTAATAAAATTTTGGTAAATGACGCGTATGAATTATTGCATATAAAGCTTAGTACCGTTTGCAACTATTTCACGTTAGACAATCAACCCTCGTAAATGGGATACATTTCTCGTGGGAAATTATGTTAACTGACAATTTACAATCATGAAAATGGGCTTTGTTAAAAAATATTTAATAATAAAAAAGTTTTTAATTGAGATAGTATTTTTAAGTTAATTTTTTTTTCTGTGTGAAAAAAAATCCTGAGTAATATTTCAAAAAAAATTGTCAATTTAATTTATATAAGCTTATCTCAATGTTACACTCATCAACAGCTTTCATTTGAGTACCCACATGCATTTTTGATATATTTTTCATATATACATATTTATAATATATATAAATATATAAAATATATGAAAAATTGATGTGGGTACTCAAATGAAAGGTCTTGATGAGTGTAACATCAGGATGAGCTTATATCTTCAAAATTTTGCTTATTCTCTTATTAATATAGATTACGATCCGGGGAAAAAAAATTATATATAATTTGATCTAATTTTATACAAAGATACATAGTTTTAAATAGTTATGCATGATATTTTATAAATAATTTTGTATTATTTGATACAATTATGTAAATTATATAATTTTATGTATAATTATAAAAAATTTTATATAATTTTATATAAATTTATATATAATTATATGTAATGTCATCTAATTGTAATTTACGTATTTGCATTCGTTACATATAATTATGCACAATTTTATAAAATTTTATATAATTATACTAAGGATCATAATTATATAAAAATATATAAAACTTAATGATCTATATAAAAATTATATATAATTATATATGGCCAAAACTCATATATAATTATATATAATTGTATATAACTTTTTTTTCCCGGGGACAGTAAAATAGTAAAAATCCCTTTAATTTTCTCTCCGTAGAAATCATCCAGGATTTTTTTTCACTTTTATACTAATAAAAGAACTCTAAATACAAATTTTCATTAAATTTTATATTTCCACATGACATATGACGATTCATCCGAGAGAAGACTTTTCTACCCGTTGACACAGCAGACCAATACATACATACGGCCATATGACTGTGAAAGTCCTTTTAATCCGTACAAAATCAATAAAAAAATGATGCTTACAAGCACTATCGCCGGAAAGTCGAGGGGTGGGGGTTCATTCCCCTAAAGGAAAAACTAAAAAAAGTATAAGCTGTGAGCACATCAGAATGGGCATATAGATGGCCAGGGTTGGGTAGTTTTGTAGTAATTCTATTCTCTTACTTTATCTCAGTCTTTTTGTTTTGTTATTCAATTTATTTTGACCCTTTTTTTCCCATTTCGAGCACAAGTTTAATTATGCTAGGATTTTAAAGAAAATCAAGTTTAGTCTCTCAAGTAAATTACCGAACAACTTAAATTGAATGTTAAAATAATATCTCCGGACAGTTGTAGATTCCATTTGCGTGGTTTTTATTTTATTTGTTGGATTCTGTGGCGTATATTGTTAATGTTCCGGCCGACTAATGGATTATTGTTTTTTGCACTTTTATGCTGTATCAAGAGATGTGAGGAATGATCACGTGGGTGATGGTCGGACTGCTTCTGGCTGCGGAAACACACGGGAGAAATTTTTTGTCCGACGCCGACGACACTAATGATCAAATTCTGGTTAAATTAAACGGGGTTAAGAGAACTGCGGGGACTAATGGAGAAGATACTTATCGTAAGTATTAAAATTTTATTGCAATTTTTTTTTTTTTTTTTAGATTTTTATAAATGTAATTATTATTTTTTAAATGCATTCATCATTCAAAATTCCCAATTTTTTTTTTCTTCAAATAAATCTTCTCTAAAGTAAGCCTATTAAATTTTGCTATGAGAAGATTATTTTCTCAAATAAGAAGATTAATTTCTGATGTATACATCATGTAAGTTAAGAGCATTTTCCTGTGTCAGGTTTCTTGAAGCTTTTAAAAAAATTAAAAAAGCTCTAATTTCTCTATTTTATTTTTTGATAAAATTTTAAATAATTATTTCAATGGTATAGTGACGGGTACTGTAATTTTATTTAAAGTTTTTGGTAATATAAAATTAATAGTTCCGCGACTGCCGCTAGGTGGCGAAAAGTAGTGAGAAATTTCCGTTTGCTAAGGTGTAACTCGAGTAGTCTTTAATATCACTGATAGGATATGACCATATTAGAACATATTAACATATATATCACTTAATATATGCTTGTATGGCATAATATGGTCATACAAACACGTATCTATTATATTTATTTGAAATAGTGTTTAGAAATTCCGACAGGTGGCGCATTGTTAAAAAATACTGGTATTCTTGCCATGAGACATTAGAATGTTATGGTTTTATGACTAAACATTTTTAATTAATTAATTTATTTACACTGACTGCAAAAACTTAAACGTGATTAAGGTTATATTGTGCGAATGAAAATGTAATTATCAGAAATATAGCGTTGCCAAATCACGGACAGGTTACTAACGGCTGATTTACAAAAGTCAAATTAATTTTTGTATTTAACTATTTTTTTTTTTAATTTTTAAAATTTCAACGATTAATGTCTCATATACTATTTTTTAATTTTAGAAATTTTTATGGGTTTTTTATTTTAATTTATCACATATTGCCTATCAAGTTGTGACTCAACTGGAGCGAAAGGACCTCCTTAGACTTTATTTATATCAATATAATTTATTTAGAATAAAAAAATTATTTATTTAACTGTAATAAATAATATTGATGGGTAAAAAATATTTTTTTTTCCCAAGAAAATGACTAAAAATTTTTTTACTAAATTTTTCAATGTACGCTGGGCTCGAACCCGGTCGAATGCTTTGGTAAGCAAGATCCTGATCCGATAGGCTACTACGCGCAGGTTTGGTGCGTTAAAAATCATAGTATAAAGCAACTAATAATAGTAAAATTTTATAACAAATTTATGTACTCGGTTTTAAATTGTCTTTTAACCCTTCTTTGTATAAGATTTAATAATTAACTTAAAAATTGTTAATCATTGTAGAATTTAACTTTGAATAATATTATTCAGTCGTGTAAAAAAAATAAATTAATGAATAAATAAATAAATAAATAAACTTTAGCATAATAATTAAATTAATCTAATAACAATCAATCTAATTGCGAGTCACAAGTTATCTCATCGCCTCGACAAAATCAATACTCAGTCAAAAAGCAACCGCAATCATCCGGCCAATTTGAGGAAATCTCGAGCATCTAGCCCGACAATAATATTAACTGTAATTATAATGATAATAACAATCAATAATCGGCAATTATTTTGCAGGTCTCACATGCTACACCTGTGTCAACGTCAGCGACAATCAGGTAGGCTAGCCATTAAATTCCCGGAATAATAGACGAAGCCCGCTTAGGTCAGCCATACAATCTCAATACTCCAATAAACAACCCCCTACCGCTCAACGCCAATATCTGAGCACACATTTAGTATCCAGCATCCAGTATCGATAGCACAAATCGAGCGCAATCATACCAATTACATCTCGAAAGCTCAAGCTCCCAAATTGAGCTTCCAAGCCCATTGAAGACGGTTCACCGACAATAACAACAATAACACAAAAAATAAATCAAATGATTTATTTTTGCTGTCGCCTGCTTCGCTTTTGTTGTTATTGTTATCGGTTATATTGATCTTCAATTTATTTTTAGTATCAGAAATAAAGTTTCCCGCCGATAATCAATAAATTATACGTTTTGACATTTATAATTCATTTAATTAAACGGGATTTGTTTTTATTTATAGATAATAAATTGGTCATTTATTTTTGTAGATGTGTAACACATGGGCGATCGACACCCCCTGCCCGCCGGATGGAAAAGACTTCTGCAGGTCACTCCATATACTCGACAGTCGGGGCAACAGTGTGTTGGTAAGTTCAAGTTCTGTGTGATTCTATCATCAGACACTTTATCAATCCGAAGCTTTCCTTATGTTCATTTTTTCACATTTTATTCCATCAATAGACCCAATTATGCGCATGCTCGCATCACATACAATATTGGAATTCTCCAGTGATCCAAATATATTTACGAAGGTCAATAGAACACTAACAATGACCGTGAATGAGTTATGTCTGATTATAGGCATCGCTTAATTTTGTTTACCGTTAATTAGACACATTAATTTTTTTATTAACTTTTAATCTTACCTCGTATCATTTGTTGGCCGTATCAACATTTGTTTCTCTTCAAATAATTAGAATTTACCGAACTTTTCCGGGTTTAAACTCACTGAAGAAAATTCTTACCTAGAACAAAAAATGTTCTGTTTTATCAACTGTCCGTAAATTTATTTAAATTTATCTGTCTACGTAAATTAATGGCAATCATTATCTTTTATCGGCAGTTGATAAAAACTATGCGAGATCTACATTATCAACGTGAGAAACGTCGATACAAACATTTATTAAACTGATCTTTAACTTTATTTTGACGAATATAATAAAATTAAGATGAAATGTGTATGGATTTATTTTATACGCGAAGCGTTTGGTCGAATATATAATGAGTATTAAATTCTAGTGTCACGTAAAATTAATAAATATGTGGGACATGTTATCGACATTTATTACTTTTTAAGCTTTTAGTTTTCAATTAAACTCTCCAATTTTATGGTTCAAAATATAAATACACAAGATTCAGATCAAAAATTGTAAAAATAATCATAATTTTGTTATCAGGTGAGCAAAAGCTGTGCCAGTAGTGCAGAATGCGGTCCAGCATCAGTCGGTTGTGTACCGATCGATACTCAGAAGGTAAAGTAACAATCTTTATCAAATTACCGACTGACTATGAATATTGCGCGCCTTATAAGCGAAACGCATCAAAAAAAAATCAGTTTTCTTGAAACTGAAACCAAATAATTTATCAGGTGCATCTAATATATATTTTCAATAACAATTATCTTGTTGAACAAAGTAAATACACGGAAAGAAAACTGTATGAAAAATTACGGTAAAATCATCGTAATTTTTAGTATAGAATATTGTAATGCCGGACCTAAACTCAAACATCGTAATTTTTACGATGCAGTAGCGTAAATTTTTATCACTTAAATTAAAAAGAAGCTTAAGTTAACGAAAAAAATAATTCTGCATCACCGAGGAATCGAACTCGGAGACCTCTCCGCCACAAGTCCAAGGTTTATCCCCTCACGGTATCAGAGGATTATCTAAGTTTTATGTTCAGTCACATAATAAGACCCTCCATACAGTAATTGGTCATCTTTTGGTGGTGGCGCCGCAAACTACTGTCTTTCTTTCATTAAAACATATAGTATGCGTCCTTATTCACTTGCTCTTACAGAAAAAAAATGTACTAAATAACATCGTAATTTTCAATAATTCAAATTGTATTCTGTAGACGGCAGCATCGTAAAAATCAAGATACTAAAAGTATAGTCCTGGATTACGATATTACTATTGTAATTTTTCATAATTTTTTTTCCGTGTAATAACATTAAAAATATTCTTTCCTGTGTCTGTGTTTATAAATCGTACCGAAATAATTTTCGGGAAGTTGCGGGGATAATCTTTAGGGTCACAATTTCTCAAAATTTCACATAAACTATCTAAAAATCTTGATCAAAAATAAAAATTTATTGTATCAAGTATTTATGATAATTTGAATTAAGAAAAAATAACTTCCATCAGAAATAGAATTAAAGAATTAGGAAAACGGTTGACCCTAAAGGCCATCCCTGCAACTTCCCGCTACATACGTAACTAAGCGCTCAAAATTGCGCCTATTATGTTTTTGAACTCGAAGAGCTCAAAAAGAAAATTTTCATGTAGTTTTGAGCTCTCCGAGCTCAAAAGTCTGATAGAAGTTTAATAAAACACTATATTTTGAATTTTTAAACCGCAATAACTTTTGAATGAACGAAACAATTTTCACGCAGTTGGCGGCATTCCACACAGTTTTTCAAATTCTATAATACATTTTTAAACACAAATTGACAAGACCAGAAGTTTTGGTGTAATTCGAAAAAAACACTTTTTTCCGATTTCTTTCGTCAACGATAACTCACGAACGAATCAACCGATTTTGAGCGGCTTGGATTCGATCGACGTGGTTTTTTAATGTTAAGAGCTGATTAGTTTTTGGAATCGATCGGTCAAGCCGTTTAAAAGTTATTCCAAAAAAACCACATTTGAGAAAATTTTTTTGGGTTTTTTGAGATTTCTCAAAATCTACTGGTCCGAATCGGTCCAAAGTATATTCAAAGCCTAAGTTAAGTCAAGCTCTTTCGAATGGCACCAACCGCGATTAAATCGGTCAAGCCATTCAAAAGTTATGAGAGGTTTACATACATCAATACACACACACACACACACACACACACACACACACACACACACACACACACACACACACACACACACACACACACACACACACACACACACACACAGACACCATCGCGGGAATAGTCAGGGAAGCTTCCAAAGACCTCGAAACGTCAAGATCCGATGAAAACTCGATTTTCGAAAAACGGGGTAAAAACAATAACTTTCCGATTTTTGAAAATTTTCAATTTTCTTAGCGGGAAGTAAAAAAAAAATTTTTACTTTAGCCAACACAACTTCGGTCTTCCTTCAGGCGCCAGACAAATTTTCTTAAGCCAAGAATTTTGTTTTTTAGTCAAAAAATTTTTCTTTCTATGTGGCGCTACTAAATTATTTTATTTAATCAATTTTATTGTAAAAAATGAGATTATGAGGCGTGCACTTTTGAATTTTCCAAACTTTTGTTTAGTTTGTATGATACTACTTATTAACATTCAATATTTATATAAATTTTGTTTGTTTTAGATATGTATAAGCTGTTGCGACGTAAGTTACTGCAATGTAGACTCACCGACGAATTCAAGCAATGCAATATACTCACGAAAGCGTCGGAAGTCTAAGAAGCGCAAAAAGGTTGAGAAGAATTCTTCTTCAAGAGTATCTGCGCGTCAATTAATAAAGTTACTTGGCTTTACAATCATAGCCACGTTGTTTTATGCATATCATTGTTATCAATAGATCAAATGTATATTACTAACTACAATAAGAAATCCTATTGATAAGTTATTGATTATTTTAAGTCTAAGTACTCGTAATTAGCTTTAGAATGGATAATTTTTATCGTTGATTCGGTTTAAATTGTAGCCTTTGCCTTGTTAGAAATTATTCATTGTAATTAATAACTAAATTTATTCGATATTAAGATTAATAACAATTTGTTGTCCGTAAAAAATTTAAATGTCTTTGGGCTAAAAAAAATTTCCTCGCTTTAAATGCAAACATTCAATAAAATTAACAATCTCTTCGCTGCGTTATTGTAAAAAATTTGTTTGTAAAATGTAATTGATAAATAAAGAAGTAGTCCTGTTTAAATATTCATTAAAAAAAATTTACTATTCATTTTTTTTTAATATATATCTAAAGACATAAATTTTTTTAATTTTTTTCAATGAATATTTTTAAACAAGGAGTTGACAAGAAATCCACCATTAAACCGTGTAATTTTTTTTTACGGAAGATAAATTTGAGATAAAGTGAAAAATTGATAAGAATTATGTGAAAAAGTAATAAATTTTATTTATTACAATTAAGCAATGATAATGTTATAAATATACGAAAATAAATTAAATTTTAACGAAATTAATATTGTCTAAATATTTTAAGGACGTTCAAAAATCTCTTAAAATTATTAAATATCTGCTTAGTTAATAAAAATAAAATTAGCCGACATCTTTAAATTTTTATTACCTTCTTTTTAGTAAAAAATTATAAAAATGAAGTTAGCCGACATTTCAAAATTTTTAGAAATTTTTTTTTGAAACAATTTAATTTTAAACAATTAAAAAAAAATCACATGTTAAAAACTTCAAAAACTGTAAGTGCAATTTTTTATAAATATATTTTTAATTTAAATTTAATTAATAAATAAAATTAAAAATTTTTAGAAGTTTGCTAACTTCAGTGTCATAAAAAATTTCATTTGTAAAAACACTTGAAAAACTGTAAGTGCAATTTTAAAAAAATATTTTTCTGTTCTAATTTAATTATTAAAAAAAATCCAAAAATTTAAAAACTTCGGCTAACTTTAGTAGATAGATAGATTTATTTTTACTTGTATCACATAAATATTGCGTTTTACAAGGTGTTTTACATATATATTTTTCTCCTGACTCTACTATACATATAAAGGTATCTGTTATTTTCGTATATAATTTTTATATTTTACGTGGAATTTTATTGTTAATTCTCTATTTTTACCTATACCTTTAGCCTATAGTTTTTTTTTTTTTTTTTTTTTTTTTTTTTTATATACTCATTCACTCTATTCATTTCTTTCTTTCTTTAAAGTCTATTTTTCCTTTTTCCCTATCTCTCTTTCTCTTTCATTTTTCTTTAGATTATTTTCTATTTCCCTTATCACCTTGCATGTTCTCGTTCTTATCCTCCCTTTCATTATCCCCACTATTTCTTTTTTTATTTTGTCTTCATCCTCTGATTCCTCCCACCATTTCTTTATTTCCTCCTTACTTTCTTTAGTGAGTTTATTCCTTATTTTTTCACATGTTAAAACATGCATCAATGTCTCTTCCTTTTCTTTGCATTCTCTACACTTCCAATCCTTTTCCTCTTTTTTTCCAGCTTTTACTAGGTTTCCGCACCTTACTCTTGCCCATAATTCTTTATCTGCACTTCTAATTTTCTTGTTTTTCCAATATATTTCTTCTTCGCTTTCTTCCATTAGTTGGCTAACTTTAGTATTATTTATAAATTTCCTCTAACAACTTTTTTATGTACTTACATGTGGAAATTTTTTTTATATTAATTTAATAACTAAAAAAATAATAAAAAATCTTCTAATATCAGTCAACTTCAATCATAATTATAATTACAACTGTCATCTAAAAAAATTGACCCACTGTGACATCTATGGCCAATTTTAAGACTCACCAATACCATTGCAGCGACAACCGCGCCACTGATCAGTACAGCGGCGAGCGGGCGAACCAAAAATATCGTAGAACTAAAAAAACAAAATTCTAATCTAATCTAAAATAAATTCTGACTAATAATTCACCAGCGAGTAGATCACGTATTTTATTGATAAAACCAATAAAATAAAGTAATTTTTTAATTAATTAGTCATCATATTGATTATTATACTCATTATCACTCGAGCTAGAGTTGCATCAAGTTGTGAAGTACTTAAGAATGTAAGTACTCTAAAATATTAATTATTTTTTTATTTACTTGTTATTTATTATTATTATTATTATTATTACTATTATTATTATTATATAAATTAATAAATGCTAGAAATTTTTTTTTATTTTGTAACAATTTAATTATTAAGAAAATTCCAAACTTAAAATTAAAAAAAAAAAAATTTTTTTATTAATTAAAATTAAATAAATTTAACAAATAAATTAAAAAAAAATTACATTTTTAATATTTTCTTTTTTTTACAATAATTTAATTTAATTTAATTTTGCTATAATTAATAAATAAATAAATAATTTATTTGGTGAAAAAATTATAAAAATAATTAATTTGTAATGAAAAATTAAAAAAAAATTATTTATTAAATATGATTAATTATTAAGAATTATTTTAAAATTTAGAACAAACCTTGGATTCATTTGTTTATTTTGTCTTCATTTTTTTAAAGTAATTTGTCAAAACAGTTATTTATTTCATAATAATTCTTAATTATTAAATTAAAATAAAACTTACTGCCTTTAAAATAATGCCTATAGAAAATGGGTTTAGTTTCCAGTTCAAGAAGAATCATGACTATCGACAAAGCCGCTGTTCAAAAAATCATCGACTCAGATACTGTTGTCATTTTTTCAAAGTCTACCTGTCCTTACTGCACTAAAGCAAAAAATGTAAGTATTTTTAATTATTTTATTATTAAAATTAAATTATTAAATTATTAAACCGAAGTCAGCCGATATTTTGTCAAAATTGACAAAGAAATTTTTTAAATCACCATTTATAATTTTATTTTTACAATTGTAATTTTTCAATATTAATATAATTAATAAAAAAAAAACTTTCGGCCTGATTTTATTACTGGTAATTTTGTAATAATTAATTTTAAATTGCTGCTTTTATAATTTTAGGCGTTCAAGCAGCTGGGCAAAGACTTCAAAGTAATTGAACTAGACCAAGAAGACGACTGTGCCGGGTACCAGGATGTTCTTGGAGAAATCACCGGTGCCAGAACTGTACCCAGAGTTTTTGTCAATGGAAAGTTTATCGGTGGCGGTGACAAGGTCGCTGAAATGCTTCAAAATGGAGAACTCGCCAAGCTTTTTGATTAAAAATCATCACATTTATTTTTATTGCTTTTTCCCCGGTTGTATTTATTAAAATGTAAGAAATAATTCTTTTTTTACTTTTACATTAATTATTAATTATTTCTTATTTTTTTTTCCTGAAAAGTTCAACATTAAAGTTTAATTAAAATTATTTTTTTTAATGGAAAAATTATATTGCATTTTATCTTTGTAAAAAATTTTGTAATTTCAGTTTAATTTTTATTAAAATTATCAATTATTTTGTAACTATGTTGAAAAATTGTACTCAAATTCTGTAATATTTTTTAGTATAAAAATACTTGTATTGTTGATATAAAAATGTTCAATTTGTGTAAAATAAATTTTTCTTCAATTAAAATTTTAAGAATTTTTATTATAATTATAATTTGAAAATTTTTTATTTCTAAAAAAAAAATGAACTAATTAATTATTTGATTAACAATAAAATTTTTAAATTTTTAAATTTTTAAAACAAAATTTTTCAAAAGTATGACATTTTTTTTTTTTTACAGAACTGAATTTTTGTAAAATTTCTTTTCAATATTTTTTAGCAGATAAATTAATAAAAAAAAAAATTTAACATTTTTTTCATTTTAAAATTTATGAAAAAAAAATTATTATTAGACTTTTAATGACAATTGTTAGAATTTTTTTTATTGAAAAAATTATAGCAAAAAAAAATTTTTGAAACTATGTGCAATTTTAAAATTTTTATTTAATAATTAAAAAAAAAAAAATTAAATACCTCGGCTAACTTTAGTATTATAATCAGTTGCTATTTCAAGTATCACAAAAAATTATTAATAAAACTCTAAAAATATCCAGTCATAAAATCCACGTGTACCAGTAAGATTCGTGAAAATTTACTACCTAAATATATTATTTAAAAAAATGAAATTTAATTTAGCTGTCATTTGACAATTTTTTAATTTTCTTTAACAAAAAAAATTGCATTTTTAATTTGATTAAATTTCTTCAAGTTCATTTTGTTGATAATTTTTTTTTGCAATAATTTATTTATTAAAAAATTGTATTTTTAATTTTATTAAATTTCTGCAAGTCCATTTTTTGAATCATTTTTTTTTTGCAATAATTTATTTATTAAAAAAAATTTTTTAAATTATCAAGTGACCGCTAAATTAAAAAAAAAATAAATTAATTTTTATTTTGAACAGCCAAGTGACATTTTACCTGCAAGTAAAATATATAAAGTGTGCATTTAAATATATAAATAGACAAATACTAAATACTGTAAGTGAAAGTGAAAGATTTATTACAAAAATACTGACTGCGATGATCCAGGATGGACTTGATGAGGTATAGAAAATTCTTCGTCTACATATTAACCTTCCTCGCCTACGCCTGGTCAGGGTATGGAGCTGGACTGATCGGGAACCTCCGCGACGCCGTTCTGGCTGCTGAGACCATTTTCGGGGACATTTTCCAGAACGCCATCACTGTCGCCAGGAAAATTAAGGATATTCACGAGGTATTCGATGCTGCTGTCGAGGAAAATTGTGTTTACACTTGCCCTAATGGTAATTATTATTGTTTTTTGCTTGATGCGTGTCAGTGTATTTATTAAAAAAAAAAAAAAATATTAAACTTAACCTCAAAATTTTTTTCGAACAACAATAAAAATAAATTTAGCAGATATTTAATAATTTTTAGAATTTTTTTTTAACAAATAAATTATTTAAAAAAAAATTAGGAAAAAAAATTGACATTTAGAAATTTAAAAAAATTAAAAATCAAATTTTTTAAAAATTATTTTTTTGTTAAATAAAATTTAAAAATTCTCTAGTGACTGCTAATTTTAATTTTTTAATTCTATTTGATAGAAAAAAATTGTATTTTTTTTTATTTCCAAGTGTCAGTTTTTTTTTTTCTTTCATTTTTGCTACAATTTATTTGTTATTAAAAAAAGTCAGCTTGCTACTTTTAATAATTAAAAATAATTTTTTTAAAAATGAATATTTATAAATTTTATTAATTAAAAATTTTTTTTTACAGGTGTGACAGCAAAACCTGACAGAAATCATGTATCTCAAAGTAATGGATGTGGTTCTCTAGGAATAGAGGTAATAAAATATGACACAAGTTGGCAGACAATAAAAATTATTTAAAAATTTTACAATAATGCAATTATTATAAAAAAAATTCATTTAAAAATTTCCACATGTGAAAATTATTAAAAATTACAAGTGAAAATTTTTAGAAGCATTTTTTTATTGTAATTGATTTGTTACTAAAATTTTTAAAATTGACAGCTGACGGCTAATTTCAGCATTATAATAAAATTAATTGTCAATTGATACAATTTAAATTATAATAAGAATTAACTTAGCACATATTTAATAATTTAAAAAATTTTACAAGAAATAAACTATGGCAAAAAAAAATTGATATTTAGAAATTAAAAAAAAAAAAAAAAAAAAATTGCAATTTTTTTTAAAATAGTTATTTGGAATAAATTTTTTTATTAAATAAAATAAAAAAATTGTCAAGTGACAGCTAACTTGAATGTCATTAATTATAAAAAAATTATTATTTATAATAAATATAAATAATAATTTAAATCTTCAAATAATTCTTGATAATTTAAATTAATTATTTTTTCATAGTAAAATTACAATTAAAAAATATTTTGCGGCTGTATAATCTTTATTTAATAATAATATGTTTACCTTCATATAAAATTGCTTAATTTTTATTTAAAAAATTTTTTTTGTTCATTAAATTAATTATTTAAAAATTAAAAATTTTTTTTTAAATGATAATAATAATTAGCAATCTTGCAGTCACTATGTAGCTGTTGTGATTTGTGAAATATAAAAAATTGAAATTTTGCTTTTTGAATAATGAATTTTGTTAAATTGCACTGTACTTTTATTTATTTCTTGCAGATAAATCAAGAATACCTTCCACTGTCAGAAATGACAAAATGCTGTGACGAGCACGATATCTGTTACGACACCTGCAATTCTGATAAGGAAAAGTGTGACCTAGAATTCAAGAGATGCTTATACAAATACTGCGACGGCTATCAGATCACCGGAACAACAATAGTAAACACCTGTAAAGCTGCTGCGAAGATGCTCTACACTGGAACGACGGCATTGGGCTGTAAAAGCTACATCGACGCTCAGTCTAACGCCTGTTGGTGTCCTGAAAAAGATAAATCCAAGAGCTGGAAGAAAAAAGGAAAGTGGTCTGGGTTTGACGAACGTTAACCGTGTAAAATAAATAAATATTTTACTTTAGATTAATTTATTTAATTATAATTTATTATTTATAATTATTTGTCTTAGCTCCGTCCTGAATAACAATAAATTTATACAAAAAATTATACAAAAAATATTTAATTCTAGTGAGCTTGTTTTTTTTTTTTTTTTTTTTTTTAAAACAAATGAACTTCATTTAGTTTTTATCGACAAACAAACGAGGCTGGAAAATGTCATCGTGAATTTGTTTAAATTTATTGTGACATTTTGTCAAAAATAATTTTTTTTTATTTAAAATTCTTGTGGATTATTCTTTGAGATTTTTTTAAAGGTTTCAGTTTAGTTTTATAAATTAATAGTGATGCTGTAGGAAGTAGATGTCTGGTAGAAATAATAAGGAAGTACTAGAATGGGCAATGAAAACTCGACGCCCAAAAAGTCGGAAACACGAAAATTCAGAGGAGACTTCAAAAGGTGAATTTATTATTTTAAAAATAATTTTTTTTTTTTTTATAGAATAAAAATATAGATAAAAAAAAATTTTATTCAATATTTTGGTTTTTTACATTTGAAAAAAAAATTTTTTTTTTATTTTAATATTTTTTGAGACATTTTATTAAATTTTATTAAAAATTTTTATTTTTTACAATAAATTTTAATTTTTTTAAGACACAAAAAGTGTTTTATTAAAAATTTTAATTTTTTACAACTGAGAAAAAAAATTTTCTTTAAAAAATTTGAATTATTTGTGATTAAAAAATTTTTTACTCAAAATTTGAATTTTTCACAAGAGAACTTTTTTTTTTTCAAAATTTAATTTATTTTAATTTTTTTTACAATTATTTGAATTATTTACGACAAAAAAAGTATTTTTTTTGTTATATTTTAATTTTTTACAACTGAACAAATTTTTTTCTCTTCAAAATTTGAATTTTTTGTTGACAAAAAATAATTTTATGGCAAAAAAGAATTTTATTCAATATTTTGGTTTTTTACATTTGAAAAAAAATTTTTTTTTTTATTTTAATATTTTTTGAGACAAAAAATGAATTTTATTAAAAATTTTTATTTTTTACAATAAAAAGAGAAATTTTTTTTTTTTTTTTTTTTTCAAAATTTAATTTATTTTAATTTTTTTTTGCAATTATTTGAATTATTTACGACAAAAAAACTAATTTTTTTTTTCATTTTAATTTTTTACAACTGAACAAATTTTTTTCTCTTAAAAAGTTGAATTTTTTATCGACAAAAAATAATTTTATTTTTAAATTAAAATTTTTTCGTACTGAAACATTTTTTTTTAATATTCAATTTTTTTTTCCAATTAAAATAAATTTTTTTTAATAATAGTATATTAATAACGCATATTTACCAGCGCAGGTGGCGATTCTTCAAAAACCCCAGAGCAGAAGCGCCCTAGAAAAAAAAAGGCCAAAAGTTCCGGAGGTCCTACTAACCCATTCCTGATTTTCTTCCTGAGGATGAGAAGCAAGAAGCCCAATGAGCATGTCACAACCATTGCAAAGGCCGCTGGCAAGCAGTGGGCGAAGATGACACCCGACCAGAGACAAAAGTACGTCAAAATGGCCAGTGTTGCTAAGAAGAAACGCGTTTACAAAAAGAAGAAACGGGATGATGATCCGGAATAAATTTAAAATCGTCAAGACAAATTTTAAGTTTATTTGGAAATTATTATTATAGATTAAATTTGTTGTGAATTGTTCTTTTTAATTTAAAATAATTTATTTATTTACAAATTTCAAAAATTTTTAGTTTCAAGATTTATTGAAAATTGGAATAAAAATTTTGAGAATAAATTTTATGCCTTAAATTTAAGGTGAATTTTTTCTTTTAATTTTGGAAATTTTACAAATTTCAAAAATTTCCGTAGAAAGTAAAAGTTTAATTTTTTAAATGAAAATTTTCTATAAAAAAAATTTATCTTTCATAATTTGAATTTTTTTTTTACAAAAATTAATTTTTTTCAATAAAATAATTACTACTTAAATTTGGAGTGAATTTTTGTTCATAATTTTGGAAATTCAATAAATTTCAAAATGTTCAATTTAGTATTTAAGATTAATTATTTTTTTTTTTTAAGCTAGCTGTTACCCGCCCGCTCCGCTGGGCACTTTATAGAATTGTATTTTTAAATCTAGACTTAAATTTAATTGGGGTATTTGTCTTTACTTGCTCAGATAAGATATTTTTAGAAAATTTAACATAATGTAGATAAGAATTTATTTTTATACATATTTTTTTTTCTTCTCTTAAATCAATAGGCTGCATTCGAAAATGCTCTATCTCTAGATACATAATTAAGAAATTACCTTTTATCTTGTGAAATATTGACATTTTCAAAGATATAAGCTCATCTCGATGTTATACTCATCAAGAGCTTTCATTTGAGTATCTACATCAATTTTTCATATATTTTATATATTTATATATATCAATATATGAAAATGCATGTGGGTACTCAAATGAAAGCTCTTGATGAGTGTATCATCGGGATAAGCTTATATGTTTAAAAACATCAATAGTTAAGGAAGTATAGGGCATTTTAACAAATCTAGGCTTAAATTTAATTGGAGTATTGTCTTGACTTGCTCAGATTCAAAATCCCATCGGATTGGCCTCTACCTTTTATCCAAGTGATAATTCTAGCTTATATTTATTATAACTTTTAATGTGCAATCACTATATCATTTGGATCCTATAGGAGCTAGAGCTTGGAAATTTCAAATTTTCATTCTTAACATCCACCCCGCAGTCCATATTGGGAGTTGATTGTCATAAAATCCGATATTAAATCATTTCTACATCACATACAGAAGATTCTTACCAAATTTGGAGCTTATAGGAGCTACAGCTCGGAAATTGAAATTTTAATGTTAACACCCACCCCCGCAACTCCCTGTGTCGTGAGCTATCGTAAAATTTGTTTATAAATAATTTTTACATCACTTAAAGAAAATTCCTACCAAATTTGGAGCCTGTAGAAGCTATAGTTTGAAAATTACAAATTTTCATTGTTGATACCCACCCCCGCAACCCCTGTGGGACTGATCTATTGTAAAATTCGTTCATAGACTATTTCTACATCTCTTACAGAAGATTCCTATCAAATTTGAAGTCTATAAGAGCTGTAGTTTGAAAATTGGAATTTTTCATTGTTAACACCCCCGCAAACCTCTTTGAGGGAGGAATTTCTTAGCTGAACCTCTACATAGCAAAAGTAATATTCCTACCAAATTTGAAGTCTTTACGCCTTATAGTTCCAGAGATATCGTGATGAGTCACTATTTACCTTAAAATCTTTTATATTTGTATAAATAAATTTAAAAAAAAATTTTAAGGATAAATAAAAAAGAAATAATAAATTGATATTAGTATTTATTTGTTTTTATTTTTAATATCTATGTACAATAAATATTTATACACTATTCTTAAAGACTTTCTTCGTAGTCACTTTGCAACTAAACTTATCATTACATTAATTAATAATTAATAATAATAATAATAATAATTAATATTTTTTATTTAATAATTTCAATCATTAAATTGACATCACCCATTCCCTTTTTCTCACATTTTTGTATTATTAACGACAAAATAAACATAAATAAAATAAAATACTTATAATCGATCCAGTATCATAAATATAGGACTAATTTGTTGTGTACTATTCGGCAAACAGTCGCGTTGTTAAATAAATTTACGCATAATAAATTTATCCGAGCAACACTTCACACAATTTTTACAATTTCCTCATACTCATACTCATAAATTAATAATTAATAATTAATAATAAAATAATAAAATATATTAGTGATCAATATTTAAAAAAAAAAAAAAAAAGGACAACGTGTTGCTGAATAGACAATTTTAGGTACGTTAATTCCAAAAAATTAAAACAATTTTTAATCAAAAATTGAGGTTAAT
Organism: Cotesia typhae; assembly: GCF_013202065.1. NCBI lineage: Eukaryota > Metazoa > Arthropoda > Insecta > Hymenoptera > Braconidae > Cotesia > Cotesia typhae. The sequence goes on from NW_027423744.1 coordinate 1,175,148, forward strand.
TTTTTCATACTTTTCTTAGCGTATATATGCATTCAAATGTTCTAGCTCTATTTATTTAACTTATTTAAAGCAGACAATTATATAAATATTTTTTAAAATGCAAATAAGTCTGCTAATTTTCAAACTAGAGCATTTTAAAATGCAGTGTAACAATCACGTGTAGTGCACAAAGCATAAAACCAAGCTTTAACATAACAATAAGGCGGATTTTAATCTGAGCGACAATTTTAAATTTCGCGCTAGCTTATTGGCCGATAAAACCGCGGGAATTTTTTCAAATTTTTAAATCCCGTCGCTGAGTTTAAAACCCGCCTAAACATCCAAAAAAACCAAGCTTATATGATACAGAAAGTACAACGCCGTGCGGTGGAGAAACCTATGAGTTATAACAATAATAATTTGTAAATAAAAAAGTAAATTAAATATAAAAAAGAACCTCAACCTTTTATTAAACTCTCCACCCGCGAAATAACGATAAAACGTTAGACTATATAAATATTTATATATATTTTACACAACATTTGAGGTTAACCTCAGCTTGTCCTTATTGCTTGAACCTTAACATCATTTAAAACTAAATTATCGGGGCCGCATGGTTCCATTTAGGGGCTGCATGAGCCCGCTGTTGATGTACCCGTGGTAGGTGTAGACGGGGTTCTGCTGATGAGGATCCTGAGAGTAGGGAGCAGGAACATTGACGACTCCAACGGGTAATTGGCCAGCCTGGTTCATGAACCCGCCAATTTGGGCCGCCTGGTTCATGTATCCACTGGTTGGCTGACTGACGCGGTAGCCATATTGTGCAGCAGCCATTAGATTGGTATTAAGCGCCACATTGGATCCAACCCTAGTCGCGGAACTCTGCATCTGGGGACAGGTGCTGCCAGGGTCCAGAGTTTGCCTGTAGAGACTCTCTGAAGGGTAAGCCTGGGTCAGTGAGGTCATGTTGGCGTTAGCGGATGACCTGGATGTGGACCTGCTGGGGCCGGTGGCGGTGTTGACGTTGTAGTAGTTTTTCGGGTACCCCAAAGGAACTTGCGGCGGAGTAGGAAGCTGCCGTGAGTTTTGCGGCGGGGTCATGTTGTGGGAAATCGGCGGCGGGGTGAGATTCATCGAAGAACCTGGAGTTGGGGGAATCATCTCCAGGCCGTTGGTCAGCTGCTGAAGTTTTGTAAGGCTGCAGGAGCTGGGGGTCTGGTGGTTGGTGGACCCGGTCAAAGACGGCGAGGGTGTGTGAGAGTGCGGCATCGCCGAGGTTTGGATGTAGAAGTTGGTTGCAGTGGTGCAGGGCGTTGGTGCTCCTGACCTTCCGCCTCTGTGCTGGATGACGTAGGTGCTTTGAGAAGGGAACCCCTGGGAGGCGACTGCCATGTAGTTCCCCTGGGAGATCACCGCCATGTTGTGGGAGTGAGAGTGTGAGTGGGTGTGATGCGGGACGGACATGGTGGTCTGTTGATATTGAGGTGGGAGCGCGCTTCCGTGGGTCACTGTGTGGATATGCTGGCTCTGGGAGGCGGGAGGAGTCGCTCGGTGAGATCTTTGCTGGTTGGACCTGGACCTGTGGGTCTGGGATCCATTGGCTCGCTTGCTGCTGCTGTGGGACTGAGACTGAGACTGGGACTGTCCTTGAGATTGTGACTGGGCTGGTCCTTGACCTTGGCCTTGGATCTGAGCTTGGTGGGACTGAGACTGAGATTGGGGCTGGGTTTGGTGGTGGTGATGCGGAGACTGCTGGACCATCAGCTGCATCGGCTGGGGGCTGTGGGTTATCGCGTGGACTAGAGGTTGGGGGGTGTGACTTTGAATCGGCTGGGGAGTGTGACTCTGAATGGGTTGCGGGGTATGACTCTGTATCGGCTGGGGAGTGTGAGATTGAATCGGCTGGGGAGTATGGCTTTGAATCGGCTGGGGAGTGTGCGACTGGATCGGCTGTGGAGTGTGAGATTGGTGGGGCTGGGGACTTTGGGTCGGAATACTAGAGGGCGTTCGCGGTTGCTGGAGCGGCTGGTGCATGGACCCGTGGTGGATGGCCATGTGGGGCGAGTGGGAGATCGCGCAGTCGTAGTGGACCTGCGACATGGCCACTGAGGGCGGGGGTATCTGTATGGGGTTGTTCAGAGGCGCTGGGACTGAAGTTATTGAAGGAAGAGCACTGGGAGGTCTCTCCACACTGTGCTGAGAAGCCAGGTCGCTGGCGATCGAGGTCGGGGACTCGAGACCTAGTTGACTGACGTCCAGGTCGCACTGACCGTAGTGCAACGAATGCACGGAGTTAGTAGTAGAATCCGGAGTGTAGACTCCCATGGAAGGAAGATCTGGTTGAGGAGGCGTCCGCTTGACCGATCCTGGGTTCTCCAAGTGTGGAGTTGTCTTCCCGCTTTCAGGAGAGTGCTGCTTCTCCTCCGGAGGCTGGATCACCTCCCGCTGCTCGATCACCACTGGCTTCTCCTCAATTACCGGTGGAACCTCTTCCAAAGGAGCTACTGGAGATTCTTTGGGTTCCTCTGGCACCGGAGACTCTTCAAGTTCTTTGACTTTTTTCACCGGCTCTTGCTCTTGCACCTTCTCGACTTCTGGTTCTGGTTCAGGCTCCGGTTCCTTCTCCTTCTCCTCCTCCTCTTCCTTTTCCTTTTTCTCCTCTTCCTGATCAACTTCCATTGGCTCCGGCTCTACAACAGGCTTCTCAACCTCAACCTCCGGAACAGGAACTTCAACAGGTTCCTGAACTTTCTCCTCCTTAGGTTCCTCAACTTTCTCCTCTTTCTCTTCAGGTACAGGCGTAACTCGCTCACAAACCGGCTCCTCGACAATCTTACTAATCCTCGGAATATTTTTAGGCCTCAAATCCTCTTCCTCTTCTCCCTCATCCTCATCCCCGCCTTCATACTCCCCAGGACTGGCAGTCGACACTTCAGTCTCTACTTTTCCCTTCTCCTCCTTCTTCTCCTCCTCCTCAACTTTCTTAACCGGCGCCATCATCTGGGGAATCGTCAGCTGTTTCTTATCAAACTTCGGAGTGCTGCTCCTAGATGCCGCCCTAACAGGACTAAGTCTTTCCTTCTTAGCCTTAGCAAGCTCCGCAATCTTATAAGTTATTTTGCCTCTCCTCCTTCCCAACCCTTTATCCTTCTCCTCATTACTACTCTCCTTACCATTGCATTCGACCTTCTTTTCTTCTTCCTTCCTCTCCTTCTCCTCTTCGAGCTTCCTCTTCTTCTCCTTGGCCAGCAAGCTCTTAGTCTGCCGACTAGTAACCTTCATCAAGATATCATCAAGCTTGCTTTGCTTACTAGCACGCTCTGTCATCTTAGCGAAACTCTTCTTTTGGGTCTCTTCCTTATCCTTCTCCTTTTCCTTTTCCTTCTCTTTCTCCTTTTCTTTTTCCTTCTCCTTCTCCTTCTCCACCTTGTCCTCCTTCTCTTTCTTCTCCTTAATCTCCCTTCCTCTTTTGGCTTTAACCTCAACCTTAACCTCCTCCTCCTCAGTCTTTTCGGAATGTTTCCGTTTCCTAGAGGGCGTTGTGCTCAACGGAATGTCTACGGGAGTCTTCGGAGTTCTTATCCTCCTCCGACTTATCGACACAGGAGTTGACATTTTCGGAGTGTTGGTTATCGGAATACTCTTGTTCATAATACTGCGACTATTCCTTGGAGTTTTAACTTCCTCGACATCGTCTTCAACATCCGCGACATTCCCACTGTCTTTGTCTTTGTCCTTTTTCTCCTCTTCTTTTTCCTCACCCTTACCTCCACCTTCTTCTTTTTCCTTTCCTCCGTCTTCCTCTTCTTCAGCCTTCTTGTCCTTATCCTTTTCCTTCTCCTTCTCCTTAAGTTTAGGAGTCTTCAAAGGACTCCTAGGCTTAACAGACCTTCTAACCCCAATTCTCCTTCCTCGTGGCCGCTTTTTGATCTTCACCTTCTGGATCTTCTCCACCATCGCAGTGACCGGTTTGGGAGAAATTTCCTGGACAACTTCTGGACTCGCCTCGCTGGCCTCTTCAGGACTCTGGTAAGGATTCGGAATCTGGGTCAGCAAAGGAATCCACCGAAGACAGTCAGGGTCAAGAGGAATTCTGGAACTCTTCTTGACTTTGGTAATGTGAGCGTCAACCTTGCTCCAGTCTACGACCACCGCGATGCGGCCTTTGCACACGTCGTTCACAGTCTTGTCCAGAGTCCGGACGAAACCCAGAAGTTGGAGCGCCGTCGCGATGTCGTGGGCGGAAACTCCAGTTTCCTTGGTGATGTCCCCGAGTTTTATCTCTTTTGCGTCCCGGTGAGCGTCCAGGTGCTCCAGGACCACGCTCTTCCAGAAAGAGTGGTAGGACACTCGTCCCAGGTCGGATAGAGGTTTCTCCGGAGTTCCTGGAATTCCTTCCACTTTGGAGAGGAGGTAGCTGAACTCGATTAAAAAGCGACCGAAACCTTGACGTTGGTACTGCGGGAGGGTCATTATACAGGACACGTTGTACCGCTGCGCGGGACAGTGCTTTTCTTTTGAAAAGTATCCTACTAAATGGCAACCGTACTTGTCGTTTTTGGTCACTGCGTAGAAAAGAAAGGGCTCCACGTCGTAGTACAAGGTTTTGTGGTCCAGGAATAATTTTGCAAGGAGACAGAGATTTTGACAGTAGATTTTGTTTACGTTGCCGTCAATCTAGGAATTAATTTAATTTATTTATTGATAAATAGTTTGCTATTAGTTTTTAGATAAATGGACCAGTCAACCAATTTTTTTAATTAAAATTTTTTTTTATATAAATCTGTTTCTTATTAAATTAGATACATTAATTATATTAATTAATTGTGAAACCCGCTTTTAAATAAAAATTTTAATGTCCAGATATAAAAATTAATATCAGCAGATATTTAATAATTTTTTTACAAAATAAATTATGGTAAAAAAAAATTGATATTTCAAAAATAAGAAAATGCAATTTTTTTTGAATAATTTTTTGAAACAAATTTATTTATAAAAAAAAAATTTAATGTCATAAATTAATTTATGAGAAATTTGATAATTTTAAGAATTCTTTTAATTAAATAAATTATGATAAAAAAAAAAAATTAGAATTTAAAAAATATTTATTGCAACTAATTATGGATTTACTGCTAACTTTAATGTCATACAGTATCTGATCGGTCAACAACTGGTCCATTTACCCCAACAATCTTTAAATAAATTAATAACTTACCTCAAACACCGACAAATCATTGCACCGATAAATTTCCGTAGCCGGCGGGTGCCTCCACTGGCACTTGTCCATATGTCGGTCCAAGACTGCCCGGCTCTTGGTGTACTTTAGGCAGAACTCGCAGAAGAAGAGCTTCGGCAGTCGGGCGTACTCCTGGGGGAACGGACTCGAGTACCAGGTCTCGACCTCGTACCTTCCGAAGACAATCGCAGCAGGATTCCTCGTTCCTACTCCTGGGCCCGTTCCTCCGGGACTCGTCGAGACCGGCTCCGAGTCGTTCGCCGTTTCCGTCAGCCGGTTCGCCTGCTCTCGCGCCTCTTTGAACAACTCCAGGTCCTTCTGCGTGACTCCCGACGGCAAGTTTTGCATCATCATCGCTTCTTCTGTAAACAAAATTATTTATTTTTCATTTTTTAATTACTTAAATAATAATATTAATATTAATAGTTAATAAAAAAAAATTGTAATTTTAATAATGGTAAAAAAAATATAAAATTAAAATAAAAATCAATTTAGCCGACATTTAATAAGTTTTAGAATTTTTTTATTAAAAAAATTATCAAAAAAAAAATTTTATTTTTAAAAAACTGTAAATGCAATTTTTTAAAAATATTATTTTATTTTAATTTAATAATTTAAAAAAAATTAAAGAATTTAATAATTAAAAAAAAAACTCAAAAAATTTAACAATTAAAAAAAAAATTCAAAAAATTAAGCAAATAAAGAAAACAAAAAATTTAACAATTAAAATTAAATTTAATAATTAAAAAAAAACTCAATAAATTTAATAAAAAAAAAAAATTTTTAAATTTAATAAAAAAAATCAAAAAATTTGATAATTAAAAAAAAAAATATTCAAAAAATTCAACAAATAAAAAAAATCAAAAAATTTAACAATTAAAATTAAATTCAATAATTAAAAAAAAAATTAATGATTAAAAAAAATTCAAAAAATTTAATAATTAATAAAAAAAACTCAAAAAAATAAAAATGTCAGCTAACTTTAGTATTATAAACTAAAAGCAAAGCTCAGGTTAATGGAGTCTAAGGATCTAAGGAGTGTGTTGGCAAATTTTTAATTACATCTCCAATCGTTCTCTTTATTTTTAAATTCTCCACAATTTGCCACTGATCACTATGCATGCAGTACGATTTAGAGGTTAAAAGAATTGTTTTTGAAAGCTCATGCAAATAATAAAATTTAATTATGTTTGTTGGTGAAATAATAAAATATAATTTAATTAGATTTTACTTGATTATTTTTTTATAAATTTAGTGTAAGCACACATTTAAATTAATCGTTTGCCAGGGTAATTAGGTAAGATGCAGGCACACGCACACGTACTAAATAGTACCAAGATACCGCACACCACACCGCCAACACATCCACGTGGTGAATTTTATATATTAAAGTGACAGGAAGGTAATTAGGTAGGAATATGACTGGGATTATTTTATCCGGTAATCGACTTTTTTTTATTTATTTTAAGGACATTCGAAGACTTATTTATTTTAATTTTTTTTTTTATTACTTTAATTTAATTTTTTTATTTTTATGGCAGGTTGTTCCATTTTTTTGCTTTTTTTCAACCTAAAAATTACTGATTTCAATTTTAAAATTATTTATTGAAAATTTAATGAATTTTATTATATATTTTTTAAGAAATTAAATAAAACTAATTTTCTGTGTAGAAAAATTGAAAATAAAATTTTTTTTGAAGCGAACGAGATTAGTAAAATATTTCTTAAGTATGAAAAATATATGTAATTTTAAATTAAATGATTCTAAACTTTATTTGTCAATTTAGAAGATTTGTTTTAATATTTTTTTTTAAATAAAAAAATTCATAAAAATGATCAATAAATAAATCAATTTAGAAAAAATAAAAATTTTACTTTCAGAAGTTAAAAAAATTTTTTTTAATAATTTTAATTAATTTTTCAAGTTTAATTTATTTATTAATATTCAAAAATAGACAAATATTAAAAAATTAAGAATTATTTTTTGGACAAAATTTATTTATTGAAAAAAAATTTTTAAACGATCGAATGACTGCTAATTTTACTGTTGTAAAATAATTTAGCAGATATTTGACAATTATAAGAATGTTTTTAACAAATAAATTATGGCAAAAAAATTCGAAAAAAAAATTAACACTTGAAAAATTAAAAAATGCAATTTTTCAAGAAAATTTATTTATTAATAATGCTAACTTTAATTTCATTTTCCAGAGAACCATTTAGATGGCGTTTCAAAATTCTAACTCGACACAAACAAAATCCTTGACTATAGATTGATTTACATCAACGCCCTTTATATATTTTTCTCATTAAAAAAAAAAAATCCTAAATTCAACTCAGTCGTCAAAATAATCCTAAAACTAACTAACATTTTAAATATTTCCTCATTTATAAAATCATCCCAAAAAACTATATCACTTTTCTATTTTCCATTTTTCTAAACCAAAATTTCCTATAAAATCTTTAAAAAAAAAAAAAAATTCTCCGTCCGTCTCCGAATGCCGGAAAAAAAAAAAAAAAAAAAAAAAAAAATTCCCAGATAAAAATGCACTTAGTAGGTGTTAGGACAAAATATTTTTTTCGTGAGCGGGCGGGGGTAGACTCTTACCCTTCCTGTTGGAGCAGGGTGTCGCGCGGGGTGTCGTGGTGGTGTTGGTGGTGTTGGCGCTAGTACAGGCTCGTGGTTGGAAGGATTTCGAGTGACCAGGATTGGACTTTGGTTGATCAGCCTGAAGTTGCTTGGCTCCTTCAACAATTAAACCATTCCCAGAATTTTTATCATCCCCAGAATTTTTCTTCAAGTCCACGCACTTAACAGCATTCATAGTTCGCCTGCGGCTCTGCTCATGTCTCTTAGAATTGACAGCAGTTTTAACCAAATTACTCGGAGTCATTTTCTTGTCTTCCTCGCTATCCTTCAATTCTTTCTTCTTAACAACTTTATTTTTCTCCTTTTCCTTTTTTTCCTTCTCCTCTTCATTTTTTTTTCTCCTATCTGGTGCATAATTGGGTGCTTTGTCACCAGACCTAACTCTGCTGTTCCCAGGAGCGAGGAAGAAATGACTGAGACCGTCATAGAGTCCCTTGAGCTGTCCAACGCCTTTGACTTTCTCCAAATTAATTCCAGAGCTTCCACAAGAAGACTTTTTTTTAGCTCTAGCTCCTGGACTAGCTGCGGGTTGAATGTGGAGGCCAAAAGTTGGCTTCTCGCCAAGATCCAACTTGGGAAGAGTCGCTCCGAAGGTGTTGTTGATGCTGCTGAACAACGGAGCATCAACCTTTAACTTAGCAGCGGCAGCAGCGAACCCCCAGGGACTCTCAGACTCCCCCAGGTCTTTTTTTGGAGATTTTTTACAAGAAACTGACACTGGCAAGTCCTCTGAGGAAGATACGTTGGAAGAGCTGCTTGCTGAAGAGTCCTCAGAGCTAGAGTCGCTGCTGCTGCTGCTACTGGACAAGACTGGAAGCCTTCTGTTGACTTTCCGCTTTGCTGGAGGTCTGTCCGGCTTGTCTGGCTTGTCTTGCTTGTTTGGCTTGTCAGGTTTTTTTTCTGCTTTGCAGCAAAGCTCCTTGGACTTCTCCCGAAGTCGCTTCTTAGAGTGCTCGGCGTTGAACGCGCTAGACCTAAAGAACTTCTGCTTCTCCTTGGAAATCCGATCACTCTTCTCCTCGAGCAGCCTACCCTGGCCCGCGATTGAGGGTGGGGGAGCTACCGATGAAGGTGGGGACGAGGGAACCTGAGAGGAAAAGGGGGGCAAGAGTTGACCGAGGGAGACAACACCCGCATTACCGTCCGAGCTGCTGTCCACCTGTGACACCGTCCCGCAACTTCCTATTCCTCTTGATGATTCTTTTATTATTTCTTTTTCATTTCCAAGGCGAGTTAACGAGCTTTCTAATGATAAGCCCGATTTTCGGACTACTGCTGGGCTCTTCTTGCATGATGATAATGATCTGGAAGATAAATCTTGGGTTTTAGTATTTTTATTTTTAGATTTTAGTAGAATTTTTATTTTTTTAATTAAGCATTATTTTTCGTCGTTTTTAAGCTCATTTTTTTTATACCAATTGCTATTTCATACACGGAAAGGACGAAATTACACTGCATATCCTTTTATATTATACTCAGTGTAATCTATGGTGAAAAAAAATTTCAGATATCATAATACTGAAGTTAGCGATCAACTGTCAATTTTAAAAATTTTTTTAACAAATTAATTACAATAAAAAAATTCTTCTGAAAATTTTCACTTGTAATTTTTATTAATTTTCACATTGAAACTTTTTAATTAAATATTTTTTTAATAATTTAATTATTACAAAATTCTAAAAAAATGTTTAATGTGTCATATAATATTAAATATGTTCTATCCATGCATTGCATTGCATTTTTTAATAATACATAAAAAAATGAACAATTTAAAAAAAAATTAATTTCAAAAAAATTTATAAATTAAAAAAGAAAAAATTTGAATATCAAAATTTTTGAAAAAATTATATAATCCAAAATTCTACTGAATATATTTCAAATTATACGGGATATTTTTTCGGATTATATCCAGTGTGATCTGGGGCGTTAGAACCAGAAGAATTACTTGGTCAAATTGGAGATTACACTGAGTATAATACAAAAATAATTTAGTATAATCTAGATTATATTTGATATTATCTGAAATTTTTTTTCACCACAGATTACACTGAGTATGATATGCGAGGATATGCAGTGTCATTTTGTTCTTTTAGTGTCAATAATTGGAACTTTTATCTTACATAAATTTTCAGAGAACTTTTTTTTTATATTTTAAAAATTTTTTTAATTTATTAGCTAAAAAATATTTTAATTCAAATTTGTGTAATAAAAATTTTAAAAAATTAATTTAACATATTAATATTATTAAATTTTATTAATAATAATATTAATATTATTAAATTAATAATATTAAAAAATTTTATAAAAATTGCAATTTTTTAAAAATAATTTTTCTTGAAAAATTTGTTTATAAAAAAAAAAATTAAAAAATATTCAAATGACTGCTGTCATTGTTTTAATTATAATTAAAAAAATCCAGGACCATAAATAAATTTCCTGATACTTAAATAAATAAATTGAAACAAAAAAAAATATAATAATTAAAAAAAAAAAAAAAAGTACTTACTTTCGATTTTCACGAATTTTATTAAGTCTTTTTCTAGCGCTGACAGGTGAGCCTTCATCCTGAGAGCCTTCTTGTACTTGCTTGACCACTGGGATCGTTAGAGCATGCTCCGGGTGTGGAGATTGCTGGAGCGATTGCGCGAGCAACTGGTTGTTGTTATTATTATTATTATTATTATTGTTGTTGTTGTTATTGTTACTATTATTACTATTACTATTACTATTACTAGATTTACTACTACGCTTGGGCGTATCGTCAGTCCTGTGGAAATTAAGACAGTGCCGACATCTCCAGGGTGCTTTGCTTTTCTTATCAAGCGCGGGGTCGAGACACGTCGGGTGATAGCACTTGGAACAGTTCGCGCACTTAACCAAATAGTTCTGGGACTCGCGTTCCAACTCACAGCCGGCACAAGTCGGCGCACAGTCGTCACAGCACCACGTAATTCCGCGGTCCAAGATACTCGCCAGCTCCGGGGGCGCACATGAGTAATGCACCGCAGCACCACACACATTGCATTTGCTCAGTCTGTCCGGCAAGTTCTTCTTCGTGGTGTTGTTGTTCCCCGCTGCTGTCGTTCCCAAACACTCTCGGCAAATTGGCAAGGCTGCTGGATGCTGCTAAAATAAAAAATATACAATTATTATTATGATTATTAAAAATATTAAATTAATAATAACTAGCAACCTTGCAGTCACTATGACTTGTAAAATATAAATAAATAAAATTTTGCTATATTAAATAATGATTTTTATTCAATTGCACTGTACGTTCTTAACTATTGACGTTTTTTAAGATATAAGCTTATCCTGATGTTAGACTCATAAAGAGCTTTCGTTTGAGTACCCACATGCATTTTTGATATATTTTTCATATATACATATATATAATATATATAAATATATGAAAAATTGATGTGGGTACTCAAATGAAAGCTCTTGATGAGTGTAACATCTGGATGAGCTTATATCTTTATAAACGTTAATATTTAATAAAGTATAGTGCAATTTAATAAAAATCATTATTTAATATTTATATAGGAGACTTTCTATAGATATAGTGACTCATCACGATATCTCTGGAACTATAAGACCTAGAGACTTGAAATTTGGCAGGAATATTCCTTTCGCCGAGTAGAGGTCAGCTAAGAACGGATTTTACAAAATTCCACCTACAAAGGGGGTTGCGGGGGCGTTAACAATAAAAAATTCCCGTTTTTAAACTATAGCTCCTATCGACTTCAAATTTGGTAGGAATCTTCTGTAAGAGATGTAGAAATAATCTATCAATGAATTTTACGATATCTCACCCCACAGAGGGTTGCGGGGGTAGGTATTAACAATGAAAATTTTTAATTTTCAAGCTATAGCTCCTATAGATTCCAAATTTAATAAAAGTCGTCTACATGTGATACAAAAATGATCTAAGAACGGATTTTACATCGAATCACCTCCAATAATGATCGCGGGGGTGGGTGTTAACAATAAAAAATCTTAATTTTTAAAATATAGCTTCAAAAAGCTGCAAATTTGGTAAGGGAAGGATCTTTTATTTGTCATGTAGAGATCATTTCAATAAATTCTACTTCCGATTCGATGGAATGTGGAGCCTGTGCAAGTCAAAATAATACTCCAATTGAATTTCAAGTCTAGATCTAAATCTACAATTCTATAAAGTGCCCAGCGAAGCGGGCGGGTAACAGCTACACTGATAGAAAATTTATGTTGACAAGAGATATTTTCTTGATCTAAGAATTTATTTTGGAAGACGAATAATTATTTTGATTTAAGAATTTCTTGTCTTGATTTAGATTTTCTTGGCTTAAGAGCTATATTATCTTCAATCGATACATTTAGTTTTTCAACCAAAATAACATTATCGTTTAAAAAACTTAAAATAATTCATCAAAGTATATTTCAAAAATTAAATAGTCTTTGATTGTTATACCGAAAAAAAATTATTCCTTGGAAATAAGTAAATTAATGACTCAAAAAAAAAGCCATTCTTAACACAAGTCGGTAACATCTTAAATCAATGTTATCGCTTATCTTGAACCAAGAGACAAAAATTCTTGAAAGAAATATATCTATATCTAGTTTCAAGAGTTCAAATTTTGAAGAAAAAAAGTTTCTTGAATCAAGATTGTTTTTCCATCAGTGTAGTATTTTATATTTCACAAGTCACGACAGTCACATAGTGACTGCAAGGTTGCCAGTAAAAATAATTTTAATGATGATAATAATAACTCTTATTTTAAAATTATTATTATTATTGTTGCTATAAATCTAATAATAATATCCATAATTTTTTATTAATTAATTAATTAATGCTAATAATTATTTTAAGTAAAAAAAAAAAAAATAATAAAAATAATGCAAAAAAAAAAAAAACAAATTCCAGTTAATATAAACGGATAAATTAAAGATGAATTAACTTCTTATCCAAGTTGTTACTCTGTCGTATTATATCGCGCAACAGGTCGTTGGTCTGCGCGTGCTTTCATTCGATCACGTGGGTAAAGTACCTAGCCACTCAACCAGGCTCACTGTTTAGAGATAAAATGAAGATAATGGTCATGATGCTAAAGATTCTAACTTACACCGCTTAGACGGATCATTCGCTCTGGTTATTTACTAAACTTTTTATTTCATACAAGATTATCTTGTTAATTTTTTATTTTTATAATTAGATGATTGATTTATCAAGGCGGAGTTTATGTGTTGAGATTATTTATTATTGTTATTGTTGATATTATTATTTGTACACTTGTATATCGATTGCGTATAATTATGTAAGCATAATTCAACATACTTATCAACTTATCGGTTACAGATGATTCATCAAATAGCATACTATAATTATGTGTAATATTGATAAATAATGAGTTAATGATTTATTTTATTTTATTTTTTTTAATTTTGTTATTTATTTTTTTAATGAAAAAAAATTTTAGTATTTTTTTTTTTAATATTAAAAGTATTAAATAAAAGTTGTTTTATATACCAGACTTGATACTACTTAAAAAAAACTTGAATAAATAATTTCATTATCAAAAGTCCTATCAATAAAACAAATTATTATTCAGGCTGTAAAAACGTGAGAAATTAATAAGATGCACCCTAGGGTTTTATTACTTGGTAGGAGATGAGGTAGACTGATATGCCACCGTAAAGCCGGTAAAATGAATAATTACACGTTATGCTAGCTAGTTACTTACTTGAACCGTAACATAAATAATAATAATAATAATAATAATAATAATAATAATAATAATAATTTAAAAATTATTGAGAGACTACACAGAAAAAAAATGTTCTTGAATTAAGTGTATATTTTTGAAGAGCTCAATATTCTTAATTTGAGTAGAAAAAATCTTGATTTAAGAAAATTTTTCTTGATTTGAGGAAATTTTACTTAGTTCAAGAATTTTTCGTTTTGATTCAAGACAATTACGCTCTTCAAAATTATATTCTTGGTTCAAGAATTTTTCTCTTGAATCAAGTTAATTTTTTTTTTCTGTGTAAGAAAAAATTTTTTTTCCAGGATAGTCAAATGATAAAAACGGTTTTTTTAGTAAAATTTAGTGTCATTGCAAAGGTCTTGACTTGAATTTAGGCCTTTTCAAGGTTTTACTTCATTTTTACCGATAGTCAATTTATTATGACAAGTATTTAAGCTGCACTCAAAAATGCTCTATTTTTAGGTACATAATTGAGAAATAACCTTTTATCTTGTGAGCTATCGACATTATTAAAGATATAAGCTCTGACATTATACTCATCAAGACCTTTCATTTGAATACCTACATCAATTTTTCATATATTTATATATATTACTAGCTGTTACCCGCCCGCTTCGCTGGGCACTTTATAGAATTGTAGATTTAGATCTAGACTTGAAATTCAATTGGAGTATTATTTTGACTTGCACAGGCTCCACATTCCATCGAATCGGAAGTAGAATTTATTGAAATTCGTATTGAAATGATCTCTACATGACAAATAAAAGATCCTTCCCTTACCAAATTTGCAGCTTTTTGAAGCTATATTTTAAAAATTAAGATTTTTTATTGTTAACACCCACCCCCGCGATCATTATTGGAGGTGATTCGATGTAAAATCCGTTCTTAGATCATTTTTGTATCACATGTAGACGACTTTTATTAAATTTGGAATCTATAGGAGCTATAGCTTGAAAATTAAAAATTTTCATTGTTAATACCTACCCCCGCAACCCTCTGTGGGGTGAGATATCGTAAAATTCATTGATAGATTATTTCTACATCTCTTCCAGAAGATTCCTACCAAATTTGAAGTCGATAGGAGCTATAGTTTAAAAACGGGAATTTTTCATTGTTAACGCCCCCGCAACCCCCTTTGTAGGTGGAATTTTGTAAAATCCGTTCTTAGCTGACCTCTACTCGGCGAAAGGAATATTCCTGCCAAATTTCAAGTCTCTAGGTCTTGTAGTTCCAGAGATATCGTGATGAGTGATTATATCTATAGAAAGTCTCCTAGATATATATAGAGATATATATAAATGTATGAAAAACATGTCAAAATGCATGTGGGTACTCAAATGAAAGCTCTTAATGAGTGTATCATCGAGATGAGCTTATATCTTCAAAAATGTTGATGTTTCACAAGATAAAAAGTTATTTCTTAATTATGTATCTAGAGATAGAACATTTTTGAATACAGCCTAAATAATTATCATAATAAATTTACTATCGGTGAGAATGGAATAAAACCTTGAAAAGGTACAAATTCAAGCAAAGACCTTTGCAATGACACTAAATTTCACTAAGAAAAACCCATTTTATCATATGACTATCCTGGAAACAAAATTTTTCTTTTTCTCTTAATAATATAGATTATTATTATTATTATTATTATTATTATTATTATTATTATTATTATTGATTCAAATTTTAAATAATAATAGTAACGTTGATTTTAAAATTATTATTATAATTAAAAGTATTAAATTAATAATTATAATAATAATAATTTTTTAATCAAATTTATAATAATTATTTGTTTTTTGTTATTGTTGTTGTTATATATAATGATTGAATGAGTGAATATAGAGTAAAGTGACGCAGCTAACAAATATACATGGCAACCTCGCATATTCCTCTCGATTTTCCTTGCTTGTTATATTGTACGTATTGCTGTTTGCCTGGTTTACCGTCGTCGTCGTCGTCCCACGATACCCGCGGCGTTCACCGATCGTTCGAGGTCACTGGACACGCACAAAAGAGACGCTCGAACAAACGTACTTGGCCTAATTATCCTCATAATTATTTAACTTAAAAAAAAATCTTTAAATATCTAAAAATCAAATTTTTTAATTAATTTAATAATAAAAATTTTTTATTATCTAATTATTAATTTAATTATTTAAACAATTTTTAAATTAAAAAATAATAATTAATTTATTGAGATCTTTACACCGGAAATAGTATTACATAATTTCGTTAAAGATATCATACAAAGAGCCGAGGCGTGAATAAGTTTTATTAAATAAAACCGCGGGATAAAAAAGTATCATTGTATTTATCAGGAATGACGGAGAGAATTTAGCTCGGCCATTACATTAGCTAAACAATTTCTTCTGTCGCCAATCGGGAAACGACATTATCACGCGGACCGATATTTATATATCTATATATCTATATATGTATAGATTAATATATATGTCGCGGTAAAACACAACATTGACTGCGCAGTCTGTTTCAGGCTTGCGCTCTTTTACCCACTATCCGTCTATCCGGGTCAGCATTATTGACCCTAAATGCTCACTACACCGGGTAATTTTTCCTAAGGGTATAACTCTTCTCGTCACCCTTTCAGTTATTTAATTATCAGATTTTTGTTTTAGACCCGCGGCTTTCCTCAAGTATCCCCTTTATTCAAACACTCCACAAGAAAATTTGCATCCTTCAAAATAATTCGAATATTAAATACTAGTTTATATATTTATAATAAAATATTTTTAGAAAATTTAACATAATGTGGATAAGAATTTCTTTTTATACATATTTTTTTTTCTTCTGTTAAATCAATAGGCTGCATTCGAAAATGCTCTATCTCTAGAAACATAATTAAGAAATTACCTTTTATCTTGTGAAATATTGACATTTTCAAAGATATAAGCTCATCTCGATGTTATACTCATCAAGAGCTTTCATTTGAGTATCTACATCAATTTTTCATATATTTTATATATTTATATATATATCAATATATGAAAATGCATGTGGGTACTCAAATGAAAGCTCTTGATGAGTGTATCATCGGGATAAGCTTATATGTTTAAAAACATCAATAGTTAAGGAAGTATAGGGCATTTTAACAAATCTAGGCTTAAATTTAATTGGAGTATTGTCTTGACTTGCTCAGATTCAAAATTCCATCGGATTGGCCTCTACCTTTTATCCAAGTGATAATTCTAGCTTATATTTATTATAACTTTTAATGTGCAATCACTATATCATTTGGATCCTATAGGAGCTAGAGCTTGGAAATTTCAAATTTTCATTCTTAACATCCATCCCCGCAGTCCATATTGGGAGTTGATTGTCATAAAATCCGATATTAAATCATTTCTACATCACATACAGAAGATTCTTACCAAATTTGGAGCTTATAGGAGCTACAGCTCGGAAATTGAAATTTTAATGTTAACACCCACCCCCGCAACTCCCTGTGTCGTGAGCTATCGTAAAATTTGTTTATAAATAATTTTTACATCACTTAAAGAAAATTCCTACCAAATTTGGAGCCTGTAGAAGCTATAGTTTGAAAATTAAAAATTTTCATTGTTGATACCCACCCCCGCAACCCCTGTGGGACTGATCTATCGTAAAATTTGTTCATAGACTATTTCTACATCTCTTACAGAAGATTCCTATCAAATTTGGAGTCTATAAGAGCTGTAGTTTGAAAATTGGAATTTTTCATTATTAACGCCCCCGCAAACCTCTTTGAGGCAGGAATTTCTTAGCTGAACCTCTACATAGCAAAAGGAATATTCCTACCAAATTTGAAGTCTCTACGCCTTATAGTTCCAGAGATATCGTGATGAGTCACTAATTACCTTAAATTCTTTTATATATGTATAAATACATGAAAAATATATCAAAATGCATGTGGGTACTCAAATGAAAGCTCTTGATGAGTGTATCATCGAGATGAGCTTATATCTTCAAAAACGTCAATATTTTAAAAAGTACAATGCAATTTAACAAAATTCATTATTTAATAAATCTTATTTTTGGTTAGCTAGCGGTGAATTACTCTAAAATTAATTTAAAAAAAAAATCTTACCTTAGAAGACTCGTCAATTTTCTCGACTTTCTTGACCGGCGGGCGGTCGGGCTGCCGAAAAAGTCTTCCATCCTGGATGACGAGCCCGCGATCAACAGCGCGCTTTGCCGATAGCCTGAGAGAGGTCCTGAGGTCTCCGTCAGCCTCCTCCTCGACGGTGTGGCTCTGCCTGACGTACTTCTCGATGCTCTTTAGCGTGGAGCCGTCGCGCTCTCCAAGCTCGCGAACGGCCTTGCCGAGGACTTTGCTGAGGTCGGTGGTTTTGGAGACCTTCAGCGGCTTGGACTGAAGACCACCGGGGTCTTTGTAGGAGGACTGACCCTTGTTAAAGATCTTGAGTACGACCCCGCGCTTCACCGCCTTCTCCAAGTGCTCCCCAATCTCCTCTTCGTGGTAATTGTGGTGCTGCCTTATCGCGTGGCATATCCTCTCGACACTCGGTCGCTGCTTCTGACTACGGATCTTTCGGATGGCATCCAGGAACCAGGCTGACCACGTCTCATCCGACTCCGTTTCACCCATTATTTATATACTCTATTTTAATTTTTTTTTTTTTTTTAGTTTAATGTCTTCACTTTTATTGTTAATGATGATTCTACACCCCTAAGTGATAATAATAAACTAAATAAACTTATCACTAAATTGTTTTTTACCCTCTCGCTTCTACGAGGGCGCATCACACGGGCATTCACATTATGTCCGGATATTTTTTATACATTCGCGGCGGGCTGGGTTTGACGGTGATTTTATCTGGAATAAAAAATTTTTATTCGTATTTTTGATTTTATTTTATAAAATTTTATAATTGGTATATTGTTATGAAAAAATAAAAAAAAAATTAATTTAATAAATTTTTTAAAAATGCTTTTTAATTCTCATTTAATAAATGAAAAATAATCAAAAAATTAAAAACGTCGGCTAACTTTAGTATTATGAATTCAAACAAATTTTTTTTTTTTAATGAAAATTAATTTAGCATATATTCAATTATTTTAATAATTATATAATATAATTATATAATTAATTATATAATATAATAATTATATAATAAATAAATTTTAACACAAAAAAAAAAAAATTATAAAAAATATTGACATTTAGAAATTTAAAAAAATAAAAAATGCTAATTGTGCCTAAAATATTAAAGGTAAAAAAAAATTATAAGATACTTTTTTTAACTTCAATCGCTTTTGTCGTAACAGAGTACAATATTTTCTTTATACCACACTAGAAAGTTTAGTTATTTATTTATAAATACAAAATAAGAAAATGTAATTATTCGGAGAGAGAGAGAGAGAGAGAGAGCCAGCTATTTTATCTTTCAATTTTAAATGTTTTAAACTCAACATGTTTGACATTTACCGATTTGTTAGTCTACACAATATGTCTACATAAATTTACTCGATTATTATCTTATAACGTTTGGATTTTATTTAACAATTGAGATTTAATTTTTTTTTTAATTTTTTATTAACTTTTGTTTTAAAAAAAATTTTTTTTATTTATTTAAATAGTTTTCAACTTATAAAATAAAAATATTGTAATTTAAAATTTTTTCAATTTTTATGAACTTAAAAAATTTTTTGTCAAATATTAAAAATTTTTTATCAAATAATAAAAATTTTCAATAAAAATTTTTTATATTAAAAAGTTTTTTATCAAAAAAAATTTTTTATAAATTTTTAGTAAAATTTTGATTAAAATAAAATATTTTAGAAATTTTCAATAGAATTTTTATTGAAATAAAATATTTTGTCAATTTTTAATAAAATTTTTATTGAAATAAAATTAAAAAACAAAAAAAATTTCAGTAATTGTCAAAAATAAGTAACCAACTTGTCAATTTATCCTCAAGCGTAACTTTCTCCAATTAAAAAATAATCGTAGCAATTACATAACAAGTATCTTTAATACCCAAGATTAATTCATTAGTAATTAATCTTACATAAATCCTTTATAATAATTTATAAATTTCTAATAAAGAGCAATTAGATTTAAAGATAAAAAAATAAACAAAGACTCGTAAAACTTGACCTAGGTCAGGAGCTTAGCCGACCGGTAGTTAATAACTTGAAGAAAAAATTAAAACTGTAATCGCTTCCTGGTTAATATTTACAGTTTATAATTAACTATCGGGCTAACTTATAAGACAAATTTATATAATGTTATTTTGCAAGTTTACAAGTTTACAAGTTCATGCTGTTTTACATTTTGTTTTAGATATTCTAGTTAAGTGAACTAATACTAATTTTCTAAAATAATAATAATAATATTCAACATCAAAATCGCTGAGAAATAAAAGACTCTTCAAAGATCAGACATCATTAGTCAACGTTTATAAATAGATAGACTACAGTAAGTTGACCGGAATGCGGTACAACGCTTTAGTCTTACGAATTAACTATACAAAGATCATTTTTGTAACGGATTTTAAACCTTTTCATAAATTGTTATCCTCAACAATTGCGTCATAGTTTACATTCATCTGCAATATCGCTTTATTTTTGACTGGCAACGGTTGCCATAGAAATTTGTTAATTGTTTGTAAGGACTGGAATCACTTTTAGGATTTTTAAAAAAATTTAGAATTTTTTTTTTCCATTTTTAAATGTTTTAATTTATAGAGTTTTAAATTATAAAAACGGATTACTTTAAATAATTTTTTTTTGAAATTAATATTATTTTTACCTCGTCAGGATTCGAACCCAGAAATTTTATTATACGTAAAATGCAATTTTTGTTAATTAGAATTTTTTTTAAATATTTAATACTTGTTAATTTTTTATTTAAAAAATTAAATAAATCCTAAAAAAAATTACAAACTATCTTTTATGTATAACACTGAAGTTAGCCGTCAGCTGTTGATTTTAAACATTTTTTTAATAAATTAATTACAATAAAAAAATGATTCTGAAAATTTTCACTTGTAATTTTTATTAATTTTTACATGTGAAACTTTTTAATTTAATTTATTTTTTTAATAGTTTAATTGCTATAAAATTCTAAAAAATGTTTAATATCTGTCAACTTCAATGAAAATTAAATTAGCCGACATTTAAAAACTTTTAGAATTTTTTATATTGAAAAATTACTAAAAAAAAATCAAAAGAAAAAATTTCACATGTAGAAAATTTTAAAAACTATACGTGTAATTTTTAAAAAATATTTTTTTGTTGTAATTTAATTATTAAAAATTTTCACTTTTAATTACAACTTAAATTCCATAAAAACAATATGAAAATTAGTTTAACAGATATTTAATCATTTTTTAACAAACAAATTATGGCAAAAAAAATTATAAAAAAAAATTGACAAATAGAAATTTAAAAAAATTAAAAATGCAATTTTTTTCAATTGTTTTTTGGAACAAATTAAAAAAAAATTAAAAAATGGTCAAGTAAGCGATAATTTAAATGTCATAAAAACTGATATTTTTCCTTGAACTAAAAATTTTATAAATATCCACCCTACCTCTTTTTAAAATCCCAATCTGTTACTCCAAAATATTTACATTAAGTGTAGTGAACGACGAAAACAATTTACTAAAAGCCCCTGATAACATCATGAGAGCCTTGACCTAGGCGCTCTCAGCAAACAAAGGGAATTCCCATAACAACAATAATAATTAAAAAAAAAATAAAATAAAAATTCCAAACTTCAAAAACATCCCACTCTCCATTTTTTCCACTCAAAAAAAAGAAAAAAAAAGCCGGGTGTACTCGCGCCTTAAAACGCGCCCTCTTTATTAACTACTTACATAAATCCAACTTGTTTGTCCACTCACTTATCAACTGCATTAGTATAGTATATTACATCCATACATACATAACACACACCAGAAAATTACTACGACAGCTGCCTCCTGGGCACGCACCAGCGCCGCCGTTCTCTTCACAATCTTTCACTATTTTTACTATGAAAAAAAATTAATCAATTAATTAAAAAAAGAATAAAAAAAAAAAAAAAAACAAAATAATTTTTGACAAAAAATTACAAACTTACAATAAATAATAAATAATAAAATAATAAATGTTTAATAATAAATTAATGATCATAAAAATAAAAAATTGAGTATAAATAAATTTTTTTTTAACGATTCATAAATTTAGGCGCGAATTTTGCAATTTAATTGCACACGGGGATGAGAACCTTTGTGAAGACCTTGAGATTGACAAGATGGCCGCAATAAAATTATTTAATTTGAATTGTAATTATACATATGTATGTCTACATATATATAAATGTAGATTAAAATTTTTTAGAGTAAATAAAATTATGTTAAAATTTTCCATAAAAATATTTATTTAAAAATAAATAAATATTTTAATTAAAAAAAATTTTTTTCGGTGTAAATATTGACGTATTATTGATATTCCTTTTGGTGAATATATAGCTCGATATTACAGATTAATTTAAAAGACGTAGTGGACTTAAATGTCTAGCCGAGGAGTTGCGCACCGCTTCCATCGCGCGCCCGTAGCATCGCGATCGTTTTGTAACTTTTTTATTATTTCTGGCAACTGTCTCTCTTGGTCACACTCCTCTCACTCGGGTTTGTCTCACTCGCACTGTGGTACTCTGTACTCTGTGGTTAATCTCTCTTTAGAATTACAATAGCCACGCATAGAAAACAATCGGGCGATAATTACCTTTTTTAAGTCCATATGTAATCCACTGGTGTTTATTGACACTTTTGGTAGAGTTAGATTTAACAATCACCACTTATTTTAGATTTATTTACGCTTTACACTGATCACAGATTAATAACTTCGACGCACCGTAAACTTCTATGAGGTACACAGGCGTCACATTTCACAAATCAACAAAGATCATGGGTTTTTACGCAGACGGTTAACTCATCTGTACAAAATGTCACTCGGACTGGTGCGGCGCCTGGCGGGGAAATTTTAAACTAGAACATTATTTTAAATTTATTTAAGCGGGAAATTTGAATTTAAAATTTAAATAATCTTGAAATTTAAGTCAGCACATATTTAATAATTTTTTTAATTTAATAGCAAATAAATTAAGGCAAAAAAAGAATTGACATTTAGAAATTTAATAAAATTAAAAATGCAATTTTTTCAGTATAATTTTTTGGAAAAAATTTTTTTTTGTTTAATAAAATTACAAAATTGTTAAGTGACTGCTAATTTTAAAGTCATTAATTCAACAGATGTGTGATTGTTAAAAAAAGTTTTTAACAAATCAATTATAACGAAAAAATTGTCATTTAAAAATTTTATAGAATTAAAAATGCAATTTTTTAAGAATAATTTTTTTTTGTTTAATAAAATTAAAAAATTGTCCGGTAATTGCTAACTTTAATTTCTTTTTTTTTTATTATTTAATTTAATTAATAAATTTAAAAAAATTTAATGAATTTTTTTTTATAATATTGAAATTAAAAAATTTGTCAATTTTTTACATTTTTAATTAGTAAATTTTCATAAACAAATTTTAATAAATAAATTCCACATCTAAAAATGATGAAAAAAAATTAGAAGATAACTTTTATTCATAAAATTTAATTATTATAAAAATAAAAAAATTTACTGTAAGAGTTTAAAAAATTACTTACAATTATTATGATTGAGAAATTAACTGAAAATTGATTTATAAATATATAAATATATAAATTAAAATTAATAAATGTGTCTAATCTTTAAAATTGCCTCACGCGGTCAATATTAAACATTTAATGTCTTTTTATTGATAATAAAAAAGTACAGTGTAATAAAAATGTAGATTTTTTTTGGTCAAATAGCAAAATCTGGTTTTCCTTCGTAGGTGCAACCAGAACGTTGGATAATAACAGTAGCTGCCCAAATTCCACATTTGATGCAGGTCTCGATGCTTGCACCTTGGACGTACTGCGCTATGAAACCTATTTAATTATTAAGTTTTATTAGTAATTTTATTTCAGATAATAATTTTAATTAAAAATTTTCAGGTTCTGATTTTAAAAGTTATAATTAAAAATATCAATTAAAAAAATTTTTAAAAATAAAAAATTGATGTAAAAAAATTTTTTCAAGTACTACTTTTAATAAACTTTAAATAAAAATTGTAATTAAATCTTGTGACCAAAATAAGGGAGTGTAAAATATTTATCACTATTTTAAAAAACTATATTTATACAAAAAAAAAAAAAATCACCTCCAACAAAAGCATCTCCAGCACCATTAGTATCAACAACTTTTTCCTCCGGCAAAGAAGTAGATGGAAATTCTTGAATAGTGTTATCCTTAGCAAGAATAACATTATCCGCGCCCTGAGTAATTATAACAATCCGCTGGCGCTTCTCATTGACCTTGTCCATCTTGGACATCTTCAAGGCGATTTCTTTGCGGTCCATTGTGCCCAGGTCGTTGGCTTTTGAGAAAGCCTCGGCCTCTGTTTCATTCCCGAAAATAATGTCGACGTACGGGAACGCGTCCATCATCGGTTTCTTGAAAAACTCGCACAAAAACGGAGCACTCAGGTTCATCATAAATGTCTTGCCATTTTTATGCGAGTGCTTGGCGACTTCTTGGATCGTCTCCGGGCTTACTGTTAAGAAAAATCCCTAAAATAATGTTTTTGTTAACAAATAAATGATAAGATTTTTTTGTTATTATTAATTTAATATTTTTAATAATAATAAAATAGATAATAATAATAATAATAATAATTATTATTATTATTATTATTATTGGCTTACTGATATGTAGTAGAACTGAGCAGACTCCAGCAAAAGCTGGTTAGCTGGCTCATGAATATGCGACGTCTGGAAGCAGTTAGCTGCTGCCAGGTTTGCACACAGTGATCTACTTTTTCCAGTTATCAAAACTCCACAAGTTCCGGTAGAAACTGTATCGTGGTACTGGTACTTAACATTTAATCCACTTGACCGAGCTTTTTCTTCCAGGATCTTCGAGTACTTGTCTTTGCCAACGCAACCCATAAATGTTGCTACGTGAGGTTTCTCCAGGAACCACTGCAAGATTTCATTTTTTATTAGAAACATTTGTCATAAAAAAATTGTTATTTAGTTTTCTAAATAAAATTTAGATTAAAAAATAAATCCTTGAAAAAAAAGCCTTGCATAAAATTTTCCATTATATTAATATGGAAAATTTTGATCTCAAAACCACAGAAAAAAAAAACGA